>NC_138980.1:124556591-125198950 GCF_964341445.2 Mesoplodon mirus | reverse complement strand
TGACCGGGCAGGTGAAGAGGCTAGGATAAAGTCTTTGGGGAGAGAAAGAACATTCTAGTTGCTGCAAGGTCACCATGGTGGGAGTTTGGGCAGTGAGTAAGGGGTGGAGCGATGAGGTTGGTGATCTAGACAGAGGCCAGCATTTGGAGGATACATTTTTTTTTTTTTATTTTAAGGGCAAAGGGAAGCCATTGCAATATCTGTACCCTTCTTAAAATATTCCAAATTTGAAAAGATCATTTTATGGACTATGGTCAGGTGACACACTGGATATTGCAGCAGTTTAGGACTAAAATAATGTTTTATGAACTAGGATTGTGACAATGAAGTTGGAAAGAAATGAAGAGATGCAGGAGATACTTTGGTAAAACAGAAAGGTCTAGGTGATGGGCTAAATATGAGAGGCAATGCAGGAGAGGTTCTAGTGAAGGATGAGTCCCAGGTTAGTGGCTTGCACTACTAAATGGGACCCTTCTCTGAGGCAGGGAACATCAGAGGAGACTGCACCCCAACATGCCCTGTTTTAGTCTCAGGAAATCTCTCCAGCTGCTCTCACTAGGTTTGGTTCCTTGCATGGAAGGCCATGAGTGGTCAGTCTCCTTTCCCTGGAAAGTGATCAAATGAACCTAGATTTTACAAAACAAAAGCCAGGAAAGGGGGCTGTCTTATGCAACATCTCTTTTTGGTCTACTACACAAATGCCTCTGAACAAGGACACATAAAAACTTTTCTAAGTAGGGAAGGGAAAATGCTGGGAGAAGAAAAGACACTGGGTAGTAAAAAATAAGTAGGAGGACTGTGGGTCCTTGAACTCAGAGGAAAAGTCATCTCTCTGATGATAATTTCCAATAGGTCACATCAAATTAATCACAAGTCCTATTGATCCTGCTTCCTTAATAGCTTGTAAGTTAATCCTGTCACCCATAGCTTCATTTCACTGTCTTAGTTCAGAGGGGTGGTGTGGTTCTCATTATGTCATTACCTGAATTGCTGTAGTAACAATCGTATCAGGATTGTGTTTGGCTGCATGTAAAAGAAACCCAAATACAGAGTCTTAACCAAAGAGAAATTAACAGCGCAGAACTGGTGCAACAACCCAAACAAGTTACCAAGGACAAACCAACAGCCTCCTAACTGCATTGCAGGTGGGAGGAGTAGTGAGAATGGAGGACAGCATCTTATCTGGAAAGTAAAACATTTCTGGAACTTCCCAGCAGAATTCTACTTTTGCCAGAACTGTTGTCACAGCAGTTTCAAGGGAAGAGAGAAATAAGAGATACTTAGCAGTGTTCTTTTTATTTTTTAAAATAAGGATTGGATAAAGATGGATAAAGAATAGGTCACTGATAGCATTTGCCACAGAGGTCTAACCGGTTTCACTGTTGCTAAATCCTGCCCCTTTGGGCAAACCTTCTCCCTGTGACTGCTAGAGGCATCATTCTCTTGCTTAAAATACTTCAGTGGTAATCTATGGCTTTCAGGATAAAATTCCAACTCCTGGCTTAGCACACAAGGCCCTCAGGATCTGGCCCACGCCTCTCTCTCACTGCATCTCCCCTTTCTCTTCTGCAGGCCTCACTGCTCCACTGTCTCTCCAGCGCCTAGTAGTGTGCCTGCCCAGATTGCGCATTTGACAGCTATTTGTTGAATACAAAAAATAATAAAAATAAAATAAAATAAAGGAAGGAAAGAGGTAGCTTAGAATGAATAACAGGCTTCTGGCACAAGCAACTAAGTGAACTGCAAAATTCAATTCAGCTTAATTCAGTTTAATTCATTTATGACATAAAGCACAGGGATATGTGTATGCATGCTAAAGAGATTTGGAAGAGGTACATTCTCCTTTCCTCGGTTTTCTGAGGATTCCCACAGGCTTCTCTGGGGCTGCAATTTGCCATCTTACTATAACATATGTTTTTTAATTAACAATAAGGTTTTTGCCATCTTGATAAAAATCTCAAGGTAACCTTTTGAGGGATCATTCTACCTAGAGACAGTCTAGATTGGTCCCCTAGATGAGCACATTCAGCCTGCCCTTTCAGAATTCAGCCTTGACATACAATTCATCTGCCCAAGTGGGCTACTATTATAGCCTTACCTAGATTACCTTTCCCCTTTCCTTCCAAGCTCAATCCTAGTTTTCTTCAGACTTCAGTGGGGGTGTAATTTCTTCCCAGAACTCTTTCTGGGTCTCCTTTTTCTCTCCTAGTGTTTCCCGAGTTTACCTCTTTCTTAGACGGCACTTCTCACACTACCTTCTCGTCACCGGCTTACTGGGTAGTGAGCTCCTCAAGAGTAGAGACCGTATTTCACTCACCTCTGTTCTCAGCGGTGTGTGTTGTCAGCCATCATGTTCTGAAGGAGTGAATCCAGCCCCACTTGGAATCATTGCTCCTCTGTAGAATAGATGGATGTAGAGAGCTGTCCGTGTTGCATATATTTAACAACTTCCTTTCCTAAAGGAGAAGCCAGAAAGTGAGAGACGATGCTTCAGTGGGGATCTTTGGAGTAGTTAAGAGCTTCAAACCTCCTTTTCCAGAGAGTGTTCTCCAAACCAAATGGGAAATAAAACTTTCTTGAATCTCACTTTCTCTCCTTACCTCGTATATCCATCCTTGGTGGAAATTCCAAAAGATAATAAAATAGATAAAGCACAAAGAGGCAGAAACAGAGTTTGTGCCATGAATTCCTACATTAGTGAGAAGTGGGCAAACATTGTGTCTCATTCATTTGTAAAGACTTCACAGCTTGTTATGGGCTGAATGCTTGTGTTTCCTCTCTCAATTCGTAAGTTGAAGCCCTAACCCCCAGCGTGACTATATTTGGAGTGAGTAAGTAATTAAAGTTAAATGAGGTCATAAGTGTGGGCCCTGATCAAATAGAATTAGTGTCCTCATAAGAAGAGACACCAGAGAGCTCCCCCTGCCCACTTCCACAGAGGAAAGCCCACGTGAACACAAAGAGAGAGGGTAGCCATTTGCAAGCCAGAAAGAGGAGTCTCACCAGACAACAGATTGACTGGACTTGTAGCCTACAGAACTGTGAGAAACTAAATTTCTGTTGTTTAAGCCACCTAGTCTACGATATTTTGTTATGACAGCCCAAGCAGACTAAGACACAGCCCTTGGAATATACTTTCTCCACAGTGAGTATTCAATAAGTATTTGTCAAATGTGCATGTATATAATGATATACCTATAAAAAAGTTTAAAAATAGCTATCTGTGGGAATTCCCTGGTCGGGGAACTAAGATCTTGCGAGCTGTGTGGTGTGGCAAAAACAAAACAAAACAAAACAAAAAAGGTACCTGTGAAGATTGTGACTATGAGTGATTTTCATTTTTGTTATTTATATTTGTATAATTTGTACTCTTTATGGGGTAGGTATATTACACTGTGAAATTTTTTAAAAGCAATTTAAAAGTCATAACTAGCTGGCTTGATATGCAGAACAGACTGGGATGTAATCATGGGTCTTGGAGACAATGTTCTGGACCTTGGAGCAGCAGACACTTCCTGTGTGGGCTGCACACGATGTCTCCCATCAAGGCAAAAGCATCTATGGGGGTGAATTCCCCGAGAGTCTGCTTAGAGGTACTAGGAAGGAGAGCGCAGGTGTGAGCTCTGCAAGGCTGGGGTCAGTGTATATTCCCAGCACCTAGGATAGTGGCACATGGTAGCGAATATTTATTTGCTGAGTTAAAAAAATGTCCATCGTTCTTCTGGTTAAATATGAAAAGATTAATAAATATTTGCAGGACAATCAAATGAATGACTCAAAGGCATCTTAGGCTTAAAGTGATTATATTTCTTTTGAAATTTGAGAGTGACTATATCTAACGAAAAGAGTCAAGTTATGGGGGATCTTGATAGGGAAACGAAGGAGAGTGGGGTGTGGAGTGCACAGTTCAATCTAGCTTTCTGAATTACTGAGCTACTGTCTCTTGTTCTCTTCAATAAGTTTTGTCGATGTCCAAAGGCCTGTTCTTATGAGGCCAGGACAATTGTTTGGAGGCTCTAAGATCGAAATTAATGAAACTGTCCACTCCAGGAGATGCTGACTTGTTGAAACTTGAGCCCAGTAGACTTCAGATTTTGATATAATACGTGTGCTAGGAACCTCTTGTGGTAACTCTGTGTACTTCATCTTTCAGCACCTAGAAAACACACACACACACACACACACACACACACACTCAGAAGTGAAATGATTATTGTTATTTGGGGAAAAAGCACAAATTTTTTTAACATCTTTATTGGAGTATAATTGTTTTACAATGGTGTGTTAGTTTCTGCTTTATAACAAAGTGAATCAGCTATACATATACATATATCCCCATATCTCTTCCCTCTTGCGTCTCCCTCCCTCCCAACCTCCCTATCCCACCCCTCTAGGTGGTCACAAAGCACCGAGCTGATCTCCCTGTAAGCGCAAATGTTTCATGTTAAAAATGTAGAAGTACAGATGGTCAGTAAACATCTAAATTTTTTTCAATATCTTTATTAATTAAAGAAATGTAAAGGGTGTGTACATGGGCATGTGCATGTGTAGGTGTGGGTGTGTGTGTGTTTAGTACTGAGTTTTAAAGAGAGTCATACCCAGTACTGGGATGAGGAAAATAGGCATTAGACATTCCTATAGGCTTGGTGGGAGTGTACACTGACATAACAATTAGTAAATTAGGTCTTAAAATTGCTTTAAAATGTTCACATTCCAAATCCAGTAGGTCTACTGCTAGAAATTTTTCCAGTGAAAATGATTGAGGGAGTTCCCTGGCAGTCCAGTGCTTAGGGCTCTGGGCTTTCACCATGGCCCTGGATTCAATCCCTGGTCAGGGAACTAAGATCCGGCAAGCCAAGAAGTGCAGCGAAAAAAAAAAGAAATGTTGAAGACACAAGTAAATTTTTCATATTTTCACATTGTATGGCAGAAAGGGGGAAATGATAGGGGTTCCAGAAGAAGAAGAGAAAAAGAAAGGGACTAAGAAAATATTTGAAGAGATTATAGTTGAAAACTTCCCTAATATGGGAAAGGAAATAGTTAATCAAGTCCAGGAGGCTCAGAGAGTCCCATACAGAATAAACCCAAGGAGAAATACACCAAGACACATATTAATCAAACTGTCAAATATTAAATACAAAGAAAACATGTTAAAAGCAGCAAGGGAAAAACAACAAATAACACACAAGGGAATCCCCATAAGGTTAACAGTTGATCTTTCAGCAGAAACTCTGCAAGCCAGAAGGGACTGGCAGGACATATTTAAAGTGATGAGGGAGAAAAACCTGCAACCAAGATTACTCTACCCAGCAAGGATCTCATTCAGATTTGATGGAGAAATTAAAACGTTTACAGACAAGCAAAAGCTGAGAGAGTTCAGCACCACCAAACCAGCTTTACAACAAATGCTAAAGGAACTTCTCTAGGCAAGAAACACAACAGAAGGAAAAGACCTACAATAACGAACCCAAAACAATTAAGAAAATGGGAATAGGAACATACATATCGGTAATTACCTTAAATGTAAATGGACTAAATGCTCCTACCAAAGGACACAAATTGACTGAATGGATACAAAAACAAGACCCATATATATGCTGTCTACAAGAGAGCCACTTCAGACCTAGAGACACATACAGACTGAAAGTAAGGGGATGGAAAAAGATATTCCATGCAAATGGAAATCAAAAGAAAGCTGGAGTAGCAATTCTCATATCAGACAAAATAGACTTTAAAATAAAGACTATTAGAAGAGACAAAGAAGGACACTACATAATGATCAAGGGATCAATCCAAGAAGAAGATATAACAATTGTAAATATTTATGCACCCAACCTAGGAGCACCTCAATACATAAGGCAAATACTAACAGCCATAATAGGGGAAATCGACAGTAACACACTCATAGTAGGGGACTTTAACACCCCACTTTCACCAATGGACAGATCATCCAAAATGAAAATAAATAAGGAGACGTAAGCTTTAAATGATACATTAAACAAGATGGACTTAATTGATATTTATAGGACATTCCATCCAAAAACAACAGAATACACATTTTTCTCAAGTGCTCATGGAACATTCTCCAGGATAGATCATACCTTGGGTCACAAATCAAGCCTTGGTAAATTTAAGAAAACTGAAATTGTATCAAGTATCTTTTCTGACCACAACAGTATGAGACTACATATCAATTACAGGAAAAGATCTGTAAAAAAAGTACAAACACATGGAGGCTAAACAATACACTACTTAATAACGAAGTGATCACTGAAGAAATCAAAGAGGAAATTTAAAAATACCTAGAAACAAATGACAATGGAGACACGACGACCCAAAACCTATGGGGTGCAGCAAAAGCAGTTCTAAGAGGGAAGTTTATAGCAATACAATCCCACCTTAAGAAACAGGAAACATCTTGAATAAACAACCTGACCTTGCACCTAAAGCAATTAGAGAAAGAAGAACAAAAAAGCCCCAAAGTTAGCAGAAGGAAAGAAATCATAAAAATCAGATCAGAAATAAATGAAAAGGAAATGAAGGAAACGATAGCAAAGATCAATAAAACTAAAAGCTGGTTCTTTGAGAAGATAAACAAAATTGATAAACCATTAGCCAGACTCATCAAGAAAAAAGGGAGAAGACTCAAATCAATAGAATTAGAAATGAAAAAGGAGAAGTAACAACTGACACTGCAGAAATACAAAAGATCATGAGAGGGCTTCGCTGGTGCAGTGGTTGAGAGTCCACCTGCCGATTCAGGGGACACAGGTTCATGCCCCAGTCTGGGAGGATCCCACATGCTGCAGAGTGGCTGGGCCCGTGAGCCATGGCCACTGAGCCTGCGCGTCCGGAGCCTGTGCTTCACAATGGGAGAGGCCACAACAGTGAGAGTCCCGCGTACCGCAAAAAAAAAAAAAAAAAAAAGATCATGAGAGATTACTACAAGCAACTCTATGCCAATAAAATGGACAACCTGGAAGAAATGGACAAATTCTTAGAAATGCACAACCTGCCAAGACTGAATCAGGAAGAAATAGAAAATATGAATAGACCAATCACAAGCACTGAAATTGAAACTGTGATTAAAAATCTTCCAACAAACAAAAGCCCAGGACCAGATGGCTTCACAGGCGAATTCTATCAAACATTTAGAGAAGAGCTAACACCTATCCTTCTCAAACTCTTCTAAAATATAGCAGAGGGAGGAACACTCCCAAACTCATTCTACGAGGCCACCATCACCTTGGTACCAAAACCACACAAAGATGTCACAAAGAAAGAAAACTACAGGCCAATATCATTGATGAACACAGATGCAAAAATCCTCAACAAAATACTAGCAAACAGAATCCAACAGCACATTAAAAGGATCATACACCATGATCAAGTGGGGTTTATTCCAGGAATGCAAGGATTCTTCAATATACGCAAATCAATCAATATGATACACCATATTAACAAGTTGAAGGAGAAAAACCATATGATCATCTCAATAGATGCAGAGAAAACTTTCGACAAAATTCAACACCCATTTAGGATAAAAACCCTGCAGAAAGTAGGCATAGAGGGAACTTTCCTCAACATAATAAAGGCCATATATGACAAACCCACAGCCAACATCGTCCTCAATGGTGAAAAACTGAAAGCATTTCCACTAAGATCAGGAACAAGACAAGGCTGCCCACTCTCACCACTCTTATTCAACATAGTTTTGGAAGTTTTAGCCACAGCAATCAGAGAAGAAAAGGAAAGAAAAGGAATCCAAATTGAAAAAGAAGAAGTAAAGCTGTCACTGTTTGCAGATGACATGATACTATACATAGAGAATCCTAAAGATGCTACCAGAAAACTACTAGAGCTAATCAATGAATTTGGTAAAGTAGCAGGATACAAAATTAATGTACAGAAATCTCTGGCATTCCTATACACTAATGATGAAAAATCTGAAAGTGAAATCAAGAAAACACTCCCATTTACCATTGCAACAAAAAGAATAAAATATCTAGGAATAAACCTACCTAAGGAGACAAAAGACGTGTATGCAGAAAATTATAAGACACTGATGAAAGAAATTAAAGATGATACAAACAGATGGAGAGATATACCATGCTCTTAGATTGGAAGAATCAACATTGTGAAAATGACTCTACTACCCAAAGCAATCTACAGATTCAGTGCAATCCCTATCAAACTACCACTGGCATTTTTCACAGAACTAGAACAAAAAATTTCACCATTTGTATGGAAACACAAAAGACCCCGAATAGCCAAAGCAATCTTGAGAACGAAAAACGGAGCTGGAGCAATCAGGCTCCCTGACTTCAGACTATACTACAAAGCTACAGTAATCAAGACAGTATGGTACTGGCACAAAAACAGAAAGATAGATCAATGGAACAGGATAGAAAGCCTAGAGATAAACCCACGCACATATGGTCACCTTATCTTTAACAAAGGAGGCAGGAATGTACAGTGGAGAAAGGACAGCCTCTTCAATAAGTGGTGCTGGGAAAACTGGACAGCTACATGTAAAAGTATGAGATTACATCACTCCCTAACACCATACACAAAAATAAGCTCAAAATGGATTAAAGACCTAAATGTAAGGCCAGACACTATCAAACTCTTAGAGGAAAACATAGGCAGAACACTCTATGACATAAATCACAGCAAGATCCTTTTTGACCCACCTCCTAGAGAAATGGAAATAAAGACAAAAATAAACACATGGGACCTAATGAAACTTAAAAGCTTTTGCACAGCAAAGGAAACCATAAACAAGACCAAAAGACAACCCTCAGAATGGGAGAAAATATTTGCAAATGAAGCAACTGACAAAGGATTAATCTCCAAAATTTATAAGCAGCTCATGCAGCTCAATAACAAGAAAACAAACAACCCAATCCAAAAATGGGCAGAAGATCTAAATAGACATTTCTCCACAGAAGATATACAGACTGCCAACAAACACATGAAAGGATGCTCAACATCTTTACTCATTAGAGAAATGCAAATCAAAACTACAATGAGATATCATCTCACACCAGTCAGAATGGCCATCATCAAGAAATCTAGAAACAATAAATGCTGGAGAGGGTGTGGAGAAAAGGGAACACTCTTGCACTGCTGGTGGGAATGTGAATTGGTACAGCCGCTATGGAGAACGGTATGGAGGTTCCTTAAAAAACTACAAATAGAACTACCATATGACCCAGCAATCCCACTACTGGGCATATACCCTGAGAAAACCATAATTCAAAAAGAGACATGTACCAAAATGTTCATTGCAGCTCTATTTACAATAGCCCGGAGATGGAAACAATCTAAGTGTCCATCATCGGATGAATGGATAAAGAAGATGTGGCACATATATACAATGGAATATTACTCAGCCATAAAAAGAAACGAAATTGAGCTATTTGTAATTAGGTGGATAGACCTAGAGTCTGTCATACAGAGTGAAGTAAGTCAGAAAGAGAAAGACAAATACCGTATGCTAACACATATATATGGAAATTAAGAAAAAAAATGTCATGAAGAACCTTGGGGTAAAACAGGTATAAAGACACAGACCTACTTGAGAATGGACTTGAGGATATGGGGAGCGGGAAGGGTAAGCTGTGATAAAGTGAGAGAGAGGCATGGACATATACATACTACCAAACGTAAGGTAGATAGCTAGTGGGAAGCAGCCACATAGCACAGGGAGATCAGATCGGTACTTTGTGACCACCTGGAGGGGTGGGATAGGGAGGGTGGGAGGGAAGGAGACGCAAGAGGGAAGGGATATGGGAACAGATGTATATGTATAACTGATTCATTTTGTTATAAAGCAGAAACTAACACACCATTGTGAAGCAATAATACTCCAATAAAAAAATGCATTCAAAAAAAAAGAAAGGGGTAAATGTGTAAAAATAGGAATATGGTTAAATAAATGATATTTCCACGTAAAGGAATATTGCTTAACATTTTAAATTGTGTTTCCAAGTAATATTTATTGACAGGGAAGCATATAATATAATGCTAAGAGGAAATTCTAATTTGAAAATATACATGCGCCCCAATGTTCAAAGCAGCACAGTTCACACTAGCCAAGACATGAAAGCAGTCTAAATGTCCATCAACAGATGAATGGATAAAGAAGATGTAATATATATATATATATATATATATATATGTATATATACACAATAGAATATTAGTCATGAAAAGAATGAAATTATGTCACTTGCAGCATGGATGTACCTAGAGATTACCATACTAAGTGAAGTAAGTCAAACAGAGACAGACAAATATTATACGATATCATTTATACATGGAATCTAAAAAATGATACAAATGAACTTATTTACAAACAGAAACAGACACACAGACACAGAAAACAAACTTATGGTTACCAAAGGGGAAAGGGGTGGGGGGAGGGATGAATTAGGAGTTTTGGATTAGCAGATACAAACTACTATATGTAAAAGAGATAAATAACAAGGTCCTACTGTATAGCACAGGGAGCTGAATACTCAATATCTTGTATTAAACTATAATTGAAGAGAATATGAAAAAGAATATACATATATATAACTGAATCACCTTGCTGTACACCAGAAACTAACACAGTAGTATACATTTTTTACTTCAATAAAACATACAGTGCTATGAGAGTAAAGCCGAATTACAACTGTAATACATATATCTCTATACATACACACATATGACGCAGACAGATGAAAGAGAGAAAGAGAGACAGAGAAATAGAGAGACAGAGAAGCTGGAAGGAAATCCACCAATATGTTAATAGGAATTATTTCTGTTGGGAAGTGTTACGATTCGTTTTCAATTTCCCTTCCTAAACTTTTCTGTATTTACCAAAATGTAGACAATGAACATTATATTGAAGAATTATGCAAGCCATACACATGTATTCTTATTGCAAACCATTAGTTTGACTTTCACGTTTTGTAACTTAGAGCAGCACTATATATATTGCTCTCAAACCAGCTGTTTTCATTTTCTGCTTTGGAGCTATTTCTATGCTAGTGCTACCAGTTCAAACTCACTTTAATGAATATAAATGTTTATTCACAGAAAAGGATGTCATTGAAAACTGCAGCTGTATCCATTGCTATCAGTTCAGTTTCAGATACATCCTTTGGGTTGGAATATCTAGTTCCACCAAAGAGGAGGTGAGAGGTCTGATGAGGTCATCCATTTCCTCTCTAATGAGAATCTAAGATTCTATCTGAGAAAGAGCTGCACTGCCTAGTGAGCAGATAAAGTACTTTAAAAGCAGTCATCTCTGCTGCGACTTGGATAAGCGCTCAGCACGTTGTTGAAGCTCCTTTGTGAAGCTGGAAGGTTAGAGTTTGCAGTTCCATGAGTTCCTGAAAGGAGAAGGTTGTATGAACCTAAAGCAGTTTGGTTGCAACTTGCAACAAAAGGTATATTATCTAATGTAGCAGAAACTAGAAGAGCCCCTCTCAAAAAACATAGGTAGATTTTTAAAATTAAACACACACACACAGAGTAAAATATTCAAGCAATACAAAAACATCCTTCTACCTCAGATCCCCAGTCCACTCTCCAGAAGGAACTGCTAGCAGTTATTGATGTATTATTCTAGAAGTATTTTATTTTATATCAAAGTAGTGAATACAAACATATATCGCTCCCTCTTTACTAAAACACAAGTGGAAGCATACTATATAAATACTCTTTGGCATCATTCAATTTAAAAAAATCTAACAATATATCTGGTAAATGTTTTATACGTGTGTGTGTGTGTGTGTGTGTGTGTGTGTGTTTTAAAAACATAATGGGATTTCAGTAGAATTTTAAAAGATAAGTTGGGGAAACTTACATTTCTGGCAATATAATAGATATCCTGGAAAATGCTTCTGCTATAGAATACCTATGAATGCTAAATAAAATGCAATATATATATATATATGGATCCAGAGGGATGAGTGAGTGCTGAAGGGTGCTGCCCTGAGGCATCTGCTTACCCTGTATGCCACCTAGTCCATGACGTATGGATGCAGCAGACTGTTTGCTGTTTCTAATATAGTGGAATAGTTGATGCTGTCAGAAGGTTTGAAACTCAGGCAAAATAGAGATTGATCTCTTCCTACTGAATTAGTTTCACATCTTTTACCATTGTTTGAAAAAAATTACTAGAAGTGTACATAGTTTGTCAGATTAATTTTAGTGCATGGTAGTATTTGATGTAGTTGTGTTTTCCTTAAGCATTTTGATTTCCTTTGTCATCAAGTGGATTTATGATTCATTCCATATTTCTCTTGTTAAAGTGTCTTTTTTTCTGTATTATACTCTACTATGGAAGGTAGTTTTAAGAAACATAAATGCCACTCTTGTTATAAAATCTTTTTTGTTTGGTTTGGTTTTTAATTGTGGTAAAACATACATAATATAAAGTTTACCACTTTACCATTTTACCTTTTTTTTTTGCTGCGCCACACGGCTTGTGGGATCTTAGTTCCCCTACCAGGGATCAAACCCAGGCCCTCAGCAGTGAAAGGGCAGAGTCCTAACCACTGGACCGCCAGGGGATTCCCTCATTTCACCAGTTTCAAGTGTACAATTCAGTGGCATTAAGTACATTCACAATGTTGTGTAACTATCAACACTATCACCGAAACTTTATCACCTAAAACATAAACTTTAACACGCAAACATAAACTCTAATCATAAGCAATAGATCCTCATTCCTCTTTCCCCCCAGCCCCTGGTAACCACCATTCTACTTTCTGTCCCTATGGATTTGCCCATTCTAGATACCTCGTATTAGTGGAATCATGTAACCTTTGTCCTTTTGTGTCTGGCTTTTTAACTTAGCATGGATGTTTACCCTTATTGTAGCATATATAATCCACGTATTCATCCATGATGAAGCAAGCAAGGTTCATCCGTGTTGTAGCACGTATCAGAACTTCAATCCTTTTAATGGTTAAGTAAAATTCCATTGTTTGTATATACCTCATTTTGTTTATCCATTCATCTGTTGACGGACACTTCAGTTGTTTCCATATTTTGGCTATTGCGAACGATGCTGCTACAAACACTGACATACAAGTATCTGTTTGAATCCCCGTTTTCAGATCTTTCGGGTATGTACCTGGGAGTGGAATTGCTGAGTCATATGAAAATTCTGTTTAACTTTTTGAGGAACCGCTAAACTTTGTGAGTGACTGCACCATTTTACATTCCAACCAACAATGCACAAGGGTTTTAATTCCTCCACATCTGTCAATATTTGCTGTGTTCTGTTTTTTTTTTCTTTTTGTTAAGTAATAGCCATCCTAGTGGGTGTGAAGTGATATCTCATAGTGGTTTTGAATTGCATTTCCCCACTGATTAATGATGCTAAGTATCTTATTGGCCATTTGTATTATATTTTCTTCAGAGAAATTCAAATCCTTTGACCATCTTTTGGTTTTTGTTTGTTTGTTGTTTGGCTGCACCACATGGCTTGCAGGATTTTAGTTCCCTGACCAGGGATCGAACCCGGGACCCCTGCAGTGGAAACATGGAGTTCTAACCACTGGACCACCAGGGAATTCGTTCCTTTGATGATTTTTTAATTACGTTGTTGTTTTTTGTTGTTGTTGAGTTTTAGGAGTTTTTTTATATGTTCTAGATATTAACCTCTTACCAGATATATGATTTGCAAATATCTTTCTCCCATTCTATGGGTTGTTTTTTCACTCTCTTGATCATGTCCTTTGATGAACAAAAGTCTAAAATTTTGATATAGTCTAAATTATCTATTTTTCCTTTTGTTGCCTGTGCTTTTTATGTCATATCCAAGAAACCATTGCCAAATCCAATGTCACAAAGGTTTTCCTCTGTGTTTTCTTCTAAGAGTTTTATAGTTTTATGTCTTATGTCTTTGATTTATTTTCAGTTAATTTTTGTATGTAGTATAAGGGTCCAACTTCATTCTTTTTTTTTTTAATTTAAAAATTTTTTGGCTGCGTCGGGCCTTCATTGCTGTGTGCAGGCTTTCTCTAGTTGAGGCAAGCAGGGGCTACTCTTCGCTGTGGTGTGTGGGCTTCTCACTGTGGTGACTTCTCTTGTTGTGGAGCATGGACTCTAGGCGCATGGGCTTCAGTAGTTGCAGCATGCAGGCTCAGCAGTTGTAGCACGTGGGCCCTAGAGCACGTGGGCTTCAGTAGTTGTGGCACTCGGGCTTAGTTGCTCTGCAGCATGTGGGATCTTCCCGGACCAGGGATCAAACCTGTGTTCCTTGCCTTGGCAGGTAGATTCTTAACCACTGCGCCACCAGGCAAGTCCCAACTTCATTCTTTTTTTGCATGTCAATATCAAGTTTTACCAGCACCATTTGTTAAAAAGACTGCCCATTCCTCATTGAATGCTTTTGGCATCCTTGTTGGAAATCAATTGCCCATACATGTGAGTGTTTATTTCTGGGCTTTCTATTCTAGTCCATTGGTCTATGCATCTGTCTATATGCTTGTACCATACTGTTTTGATTACTGTAGCTTTGTAGTAAGTTTTGCAGTCAGGAAGTGTGAGCCCTCCAACTTTGTTCGTGAGCTCCTGTTTTAATCATTGTGTAGGTGACAGGACACATAGTCTAGTATCCTCAGGGCATATACAATGCAGGGAACAGGAGGCAACATTCTTAGTGAAAGGGCAAACTAGGACAACACCTGCCCCCCTCCCCAACACACATACACACACAACAGTAAGAAAACTCATATTCATGAGGAGGAAAGTCCCCCATGAAACTGTTCATAACCATTTTTAAAGGATCATTGCCATAAGTAATGTTCCTGTTAACTTAAATGCAAAAGCCTCCACCCTATCTACATCATATTCAGTCTTTCCCAAACAATCATCACAACTAGACCTGAGTACATGCACTTCAGATGGTCTGCCTTTCGGGTCAATGTAAAGCTGTTTTGAATGTTCCTTAGATGCTTTAAGAAAATTCATTGACATAAAGCAGAATCTCTTTGGCTCAAAACACTTGAAGATCTCTCCTTCTAGGTAGTGCTAGATGCCACCAGGCTTGACATAAATGAAAAGTGTGCTTATTGTCGGCCATGATCCAAGAAAGCTGAGATGAGGAACAGAACTACTGCTGTGGGTGTGGGTGTTGGTGAAACTAACATCATGATTCTGGATTCATATACACCTAGTAATACGACTTAAAATATACATAAAGCAGGCTTCCCTGGTGGCGCAGTGGTTGAGAGTCCGCCTGCCGATGCAGGGGACATGGGTTCGTGCCCCAGTCCGGGAGGATCCCACGTGCCGTGGAGCAGCTGGGCCCGTGAGCCATGGTCGCTGAGCCTGCACATCCGGAGCCTGTGCTCTGCAACGGGAGAGGCCACAATGGTGAGAGGCCCGCCTACCGCAAAAAAAAAAAAAAAAAAAATATATATATATATATATATATATATATATATACATATATATACATAAAGCTAAAATTAACATCAGTACATGGATCAGTTGAAAAACTCACAGTGGAAGATTTTTCTTTTTCAAAGAAAAATATTGAACTTTATTTTGCACTTGAGGTTCCATTGTGTCTTTAATTAATTTCAAAAGTTATAATACCTAAATAGAATTCCATGAGGCACTGGGATATTTAATATAAAACTAAATTTACTTTCTTCTTTCTTACAGTGGAGGATTTTAATATACCACTCAATAATCTTTTTTTTTTTTAATAAATCTATTTATTTATTTATTTATTTTTGGCTGTGTTGGGTCTTTGTTGCTGTGCACAGGCTTTCCCTAGTTGCAGTGAGCGGGGACTACTCTTTGTTGTGGTGCATGGGCTTCTCATTGCAGTGGCTTCTCCTGTTGTGGAGCATGAGCTCTAGGCACACGGGCTTCAGTAGTTGTGGCACGTGGGCTCCATAGTTGTGGCTCACGTGCTCTAGAGCACAGGCTCAGTAGTTGTGGCACACAGGCTTAGTTGCTCCATGGCATGTGGGATCTTCCCGGACCAGGGCTCTAACCCCTGTCCCCTGAATTGGCAGGTGGATTCTTAACCACTGTGCCACCAGGGAAGTCCCTCTCAATAATTCTTAAATCAAGTATACAAAAAAAATCAATGAATGTATAGAAGAAGATCTGAAGAACACAAATAAGTAAGTCAATATAAATATAAACTCAATGCCCATGATTTGGAGAATATGCATTTTTTTTTTTTTTTTTTTTTTTTTTTTTTTTTTTGTGCTGTACGCGGGCCTCTCACTGTTGTGGCCTCTCCCGCTGCGGAGCACAGGCTCCGGACGCACAGGCCCAGCGGCCATGGCTCACGGGCCCAGCCGCTCCGCGGCATGTGGGATCCTCCCGGACCGGGGCACGAACCCGCGTCCCCTGCATCGGCAGGCGGACTCCCAACCACTGCGCCACCAGGGAAGCCCTAGAATATGCATTTTTTTAAACATCTTTATTGGAGTATAATTGCTTTACAACGGTGTGTTAGTTTCTGCTTTATAACAAAGTGAATCAGTTATACATATACATATGTCCCCATATTCCTTCCCTCTTGCGTCTCCCTCCCTCCCACCCTCCCTATCCCACCCCTCTAGGTGGTCACAAAGCACCAAGCTGATCTCCCTGTGCTATGTGGCTGCTTCCCACTAGTTATCTATTTTACATTTGGTAGTGTATATATGTCCATGCCACTCTCTCACTTTGTCCCAGCTTACCCTTCCCCCTCCCCATATCCTCAAGTCCAGACAATATGCATTTTTAACACAAATGAAGCAGTTATGTTCTAGATCAGGGTTTAGTAAACCTTTTCTGTAAAGAGACAGATAATAAATATTTTGGCTTGGAATACCATATGGTCCCTCTCTCAACTACTCAATTCTTGCTTTTGTGGACATATACAATATGTAAACAAATGAGTGTGGCTGTATACGAATAAAACTTTATTTATGAAAACAAGCAGCAGGACTTCCCTGGTGGCGCAGTGTTTAAGAATCCGCCTGCCAATGCAGGGGACACGGGTTCAATCCCTAGTCTGGGAAGATCCCACATGCCGTGGAGCAACTAAACCTGCGTGCCACAACTACTGAAGCCCGTGTGCTGCAACTACTGAGGCCTGTGCTGCAACTACTGAAGCCCGTGCCCCTAGAGCCCGTGCTCCGCAACAAGAGAAGCCACCGCAATGAGAAGCCCGTGCACCGCAACAAAGAGTAGCCCCGCTTGCTGCAACTAGAGAAAGCCCACACACAGCAACGAAGACCCAACGCCACCAAAAAAAAAAAAAAAAAAAAAAAGCAGAAACAAAAAAACAAGCAGCAAGGGAATTCCCTGGCAGTCCAGTGGTTAGGACTCTGGACTTCCACTGCAGGGGGCACAGGTTCAATCCCTGGTCAGGGGACTAAGATCCCGCAAGACATGCAGTGCAGCCAAAACAAACAAACAAACAAACAAAAAACAAGCAGCAAGCCACATTTGGCCCGTAAGTTGCAGTCTGACAACTCCCATTCTAGACCATAAAGCAAGTGTCAGTCTATTTCAAAGACTCAGTCTCCTGAAAACTATGCTATTTGACTCTAATAAAATCAAAATTTAAATCAATAACAGGGACTTCCCTTGTAGTCCAGTGGTTAGGAATCTGCCTTCCAGTGCAGGGGACGCGGATTCGATCCCTGGTCAGGGAAATAAGATCCCACATGCTGCGGAGCAACTAAGCCTGTGTGCCACAACTACTGAGCCTGCGCTCTAGAGCTCGCGAGCCACAACTACTGAGCCCATGTGCCACAACTACTGAAGCCTGCGCGCCTAGCGCCCGTGCTCTGCAACAAGAGAAGCCACCACAATGAGAAGCCCGCTCACCGCAACGAAGAGTAGCCCCCGCTCGCCACAACTAGAGAAAGCCCACGCACAGCAACGAAGACCCAATGCAGCCAAAAATAAATAAATTAAATAAATAAATTTTTTAAAAAAGTAATTCTTCACTATATCTTAAGAAGAATAGGTGAAAACAACAATAGTGGGCTTTTAATGAAGCTTCTTTGAAACTCTTAGGATAGTTCAGTGAAATGTAAGCATTTTCAAGAGTTCAAATATTTTCCTAGACTTTCCCGGGGCTGTCACTGGAGCTGACTTTTAAAAAAAGGCAAATACCACCCCTAGAGAAGAAGGGTAAATTGGTTATGGTTAAAGAGGGGGAGGTGGGAGGGAGGGTATCAAAAGAGTTAAGTGTTGGCTAGAATTGGGTCATAAATAGAATAAGACAACTCTTATGACATCTATTTTTGGATGAACAATATTAAAAATACTTTGCTTTTCAGTTGTACAACATAAGGAAATCAGCCTAAAACAATAAAATTATGTTAGACGTTTTCAAAATTCTTTTTCTGTAGCCAAAAAAAAAAAAAAACTCACAAAGGGATTATAGCTAGTCCATACAAATGGGTGATCTATTTCATTGTATCAATACAAATGATCATCTTGTTTGTGCAGAAATATATATTTTTAATAGTAAGATTCAAGTACAAAATAACTTGGAGAATGCAAGAATGCAATGTGTTATTATAAAAATCGTACAAAGAAGTCTTTACCTTCAATGAAGGTACTTGTTCAGAGTAGACAAAGATGTTCAAACACATATACACAAGGATGTCCAAAACTTATACCCTTCAGTTCTTTCGGGATGAGCCAAAAGGAGGCTTTCAGGTTTAAAAGAAAAAAAAAAAAAGTTTATTTTGACTGAATGTCACATATGAAAGTAAGTGACTAATAACAGAAGCATGAAAATCTAAGCACCATGAAGACCACTGTTAGAAAAATCCTTCTATTCAGAAGTTCCTTTTGATATGTGCTAGCCATTGTTGTTGCCAGTGAGCACCAATCTCCCCCCACCTCTCCCTAATAGACATAAAACAGACCTCAAATGACGAAGGCAGGGTATACTGCCTTTCTACTCTGGTAAGGTATGTGTGCAATCACATTTTTCATCTCTAGATGGTGCAAGCTGAAAGTAATTGCTCTTTTTCAGGGTTTAGCTACATGAGATGATTTGTAATATCTTCAGGTTTACTTTTTTCTGCATAACCATAGAAAAGGCATTTCTGATCTTATTTATTACAGTTTGCTCAGTCTATTTCTTATATATATATGTTTTCACATTCTTTTTTCATTATGGTTTATTACAGGATATTGAATAGAGTTCCCTCTGCTATACAATAGGACCTTGTTTATCTGCTTAGTCTATTTCTTAACACACTTATCTATGATTTACAGAGGTCAATAAATACAGAAAAGAAACTTTACTAAATGTGTCCTAACAGCCATTTCCTATCAGATTCTATTGAGTTAAATTTCTAATGTACAATAATTACAATAATTATTTTAAATGGTCTAAAATATTCTGGGGAAAATTTTTTTTTTACTTAAAATAATTTGACATTAAAATCTAGTAGAATCTTCTTAGAACGTAATTCAACACAACAGATTCAGATCTGCTAAAGGTCAAAATATTACCACGGCTGGCAAACTTTTTCTGTAAATGGCAAGATAGTAAATATTCAAAGCTCCATTGTAGGCTAAAAGCAGCAAGATGCAAACAAGTGGGTGTGGCTGTGTCCTGGGATTCCTCTGGGCTGTAGTTTGCTGATTCCTGTTATTTACGGCAAAAGCCTGATTTCTTATGATAAGTCACTGTCGTTTTTAAACTCCCCCCAAAACTGGATGCCTGTGCTCTCTTCAGCAGCACATATACTAAAATTGGAATGATACAGAGAAGATTAGCATGGCCCCTGTGCAAGGATGACACGCAAATTCGTGAAGCATTCTATATTTTTGTAAAGCAATTATACTCCAATAAAGATGAAACAAACAACTAACTAAACAAATAAATAAATTAATTAAAAAAAAAAAACTGGATGCCTGAGTCTGTTACAGAGTATATTTTGTTTGGGTCATGATATGAAAAATAGTTGAGTTCACATAAAAATCCAGATTTCCATCTTCTTTTGGGAAGAAAACCCCTGAGGACCTAGAAACACTGAGCCCAGAAAATGAGCTGAGGTTGAATATTCTGTCCTCTCCTTGGAGGGATCAGGTGCTCTCCAGCTGCTGCTGTTCCCACAGGCTGGCTTGTTCACTCACCTTTCCACAGCGCTGGGCACTGGGACTGAGACCTCTTAGAACTGGAAAACCTCCATCAACTCTGTGTCCTAACGCTCTTCCTTATGTCCTTTCACTGACTACCCATTTATCTCCTCCTACTCTGGCCTACATTCTTCTATATTTCAGCTCTCATTGTTTTCATTTAAATGCATCAAAACACCTAGTAATAATAACATGATAGCAATGAGCGATTACTTACAACACACTTTTGCTGCAAATATGAAAACAAGAGTTCGTATTAGTAAAAAATCTTCATTTTGATTAACTCTCCTCATATACATCATAAGAATGATATGTCTCAGATACAAACCAGGAAACATTCCAATTTTTTAAAATCTTTATATAAAAAAATAATCATTTTTCAATTTAAAAAGTAATCTTTTTATAGTAGTCTATATTTTTTTCAAAAAAAGCTTTTATCTACATTAATTAACTTTAACATCCATGGATTTCTGGAATTGGAACTGAATAATAAGTCTGAATAACTTATTGAATTACTCAGATTGTATTATTACCTCATTCACAGATTTTTGCTTTATATTCATCAATACATGTCTGAATCAATGTGAGAAACTATTTCCAGATCAATGCCCTCATGAAAAAGACAATAAGCCCTGCACTGTGTGGACTTCTCACATTTTTACCTTATCTACTCCTGTATTTTCCTCTTTCTGTATTTCTTTCCTCTTTCAACGTTGAGGAGAAAATGCAAATATTTTCCTTTCTTCACAGCATTTTCCTAGGTTTATGCTTAGGTTTAAGGTTCCCGTGTGCCTGACATCGTTTGTCCTTCTTTACTTCCAAAATGAGATGCAGTTTAAAAAGTCCTTTGATTTTTAAACCCTTTGGTTTTGTTGTAGGTGGATTATTCCTGAGCCTTTGTTAGACACAGCTAACATGCTTGGTCTCACTGGTGCCCAGTTCCCATCCTGAAGCTAGCCAGGAACCCAGCAAGAGTTGCCTTATTAGAACAAAAGACACTCCTATCACCCAGGAAATTGCAAGGGATTTAGGAGCTCTGTATCAGGGACCAGAGTCAAAGACCAAATATTAGAACAAAAGGTGCTCCTAGCACGTTTATCACATAGGAAATTACAAAGGCTTTAGGAGCTCTGGCCAGGAGCCAGGGACAAAGACCAAAATATATATTAATATTTCTTATTACATCAAAATATCATACTACCTTAACAATTTTATCATATGAATGTACCATCTGAACCACTATTTAAATTCTAATTGATTTATCTTTATATACATTATTTTAAAAAGAAAAATTGCTATTTAAAAAGGAAACATTTGATAGGAAACAAAAACCAGGATTGCTGACTATGACTAGAAGATAACCATAGGAATAAGTATGAGACTATAAAAATTAAGATATTCTTTAAATATACCACCAATATATGTCATCAAATATACCACTAATATATTTGAAAAATGCTCTTAGGGTTCACCAGCTTCTAGACCTAGTGTGAGAAGACTTCCAAGTGCTACTTGGGCACAGGTAGTTTGATGGAAACGTTTCCATTAACCCTTTGCTACAACGCATCTGCCTGAGAATGTGCCCATGAGAGTGTCAGGGTCTCCTTTCCCTCCTCCTTTTTCAAAATCTCACTTCTCTTACTTCATAAAAAACAGAGAATTGTTCTATGGTTCTTCACCTGGGAGACATGGGTGTTATTGGGCTAGAAAACAAAATGGCAGTTTGAAATATTTGTGTCAGTTTTTTTTTTTTTTAATTTATTTGGCTGTATAGGGTCTTAGTTACAGCATGAGGGATCCTCGTTGCAGCACGCAGGATCTTTCGTTGAGGCACGTGGGCTTCTCTCTAGTTGTGGAGGTGGGCTCCAGAGCCCGTGGGCTCAGTAGTTGTGGCACGCGGGCTCTCTAGTTGTGGCGCATGGGCTCCAGAGCATGCAGTCTCAGTAATTGTGGCATGCGGGCTCTCTAGTTGTGTGCGTGGGCTTAGTTGCCCCACGGCATGTAGGATCTTAGTTCCCTGACCAGGTACAGAACCTGAGTCCCCTGCATTGGAAGGCAGACTCTTAACCACTGGACCCCCAGGGAAGTCCCTTGTGTCAGTTCTGAAAAAAATAAATGAGTCCAAGACCAGATTTAAAAATCCTTTTGTCAGGCTCCCCTGGTGGCGCAGTGGTTGAGAGTCCGCCTGCTGATGCAGGGGACACGGGTGTGTGCCCCGGTCCCGGAGGATCCCACATGCCGCGGAGCGGCTGAGCCCGTAAGCCATGGCCGCTGAGCCTGCGCGTCCGGAGCCTGTGCTCCGCAACAGGAGAGACCACAACAGTGAGAGGCCCATGTACCGCAAAAAAAAAAAAAAAAAAAAGTCCTTTTGCCAGTCCGGTGGTTTCTCGTTTTTTACTTTCATCAAAATAGATGGGGCTTCCTTGGTGGCGCAGTGGTTGAGAGTCCGCCTGCCGATGCAAGAGAAGCAGGTTCGTGCCCCGGTCCGGGAGGATCCCACATGCCGCGGAGCGGCTGGGCCCGTGAACCATGGCTGCTGAGCCTGTGCGTCCGGGGCCTGTGCTCCACAACGGGTGAGGCCACAGCAGTGAGAGGCCCGCGTACTGAAAAAAAAAAAAAAAAAAAGATGGATATGATTTCCAACAACTATCAATGATAGCTTACTGTATACATTTTGGCATAAAACTCAGGAGTTCACAGAGTTGAGTAATATTGCTCTAAAAAAAAAATCTCTTCACCATTTTAAACACATTTGTGTGAATAAGCTTTCTCAGTGCTTATAATGGATAATGGTGGATATCATTTTGCTATGATATTCAGATTCCATTGGCTACTTTAAAAACTGTAAAGGGATAGTTTTATTTTAAAAACTCAGTATATACCATGTTGGAAAATACATCTTTTGTAGCTATTTAAACTTACGATATAAACTTTCATATGTCAATTTAAAAATGTGTGACAGGGACACTGTTTTACAAAATTCTTTTTGAGATTATGGAAGCAAAATAATTTGAAAACCAGGAAATCTTAAATATGTCAGAGATTTTTAAATCTACTAATTGTGAAATAAAGAATGTTGCCCACCAACCAGTTCTACAAGAATCAAGTCACTAGCCACTACAGTTGCTGACCTACAATACACCCTGAAAGGAATTCAAGGTGAAGATCAGGATGAGGTACTCTGTGCTCTGGGGAAACAGGCAAAACAGGCCCTTAGTTAGAAATATTTCAGGAGAAATTTTTTTTTTTTTTTTTTTGCGGTACGCGGGCCTCTCACTCTTGTGGCCTCTCCCATTGCGGAGCACAAGCTCTGGATGTGCAGGTTCAGCGGCCATGGCTCACGGGCCCAGCCGCTCCGCGGCATGTGGGATCTTCCCGGACCGGGTCACAAACCCGTGTCCCCTGCATCAGCAGGCGGACTCTCAACCACTGCACCACAAGGGAAGCCCGAGAAATTTTTCATGAACCTGGATTCTTGCATCCTCCATACTTAGAAAAGCACTGAAATCATTAACTGAGATGTCTGTTCCTTGTGACTAGTAGCATTCTACCAAGATGTGTGCTTGAGTGCATGTACCCCTTTGCCCAAATCACCTATATACTGACCTACATCTTCAGAGCAGTTCCTCAGAGCTGAGAGGCTCTCTCCCAGGCTATAGTCCTTAGTAAGCCCCCAAATAAAACTGAAACTCATAGCTCTCATGTTGTGTATTTTTATTTCAGTCCACATATTATGAATCCTTACTGAAAACATTACTCAAAAACAAATTCCAACTGCCAGAGTAATACTCAAAATCAAGAACTCAAGACTGGAAAAGTCAGAGTAAGAAAAAAGAAGTGGAACATCAAAAACAATTCACCTCACAAAACTGAGTATAAATAGCTGTGTTATCATTTGTTTTCAAATTTAAAATTTTTCAGAAGTGAGCTCCAAATGAATGCAAACGTTAAAGCCAATTCTTGGCGGGCGGGACCAGGAGAAGCCTGATGGATGGCAGGTACAGGAGGTGGGCCAGAAGCCGGTTGGAGCCTGAGACGTCTTGTAGTTGTCTGAAGAGTCTTCAATCACTATGCCAAGCGATACAGATGTTTCTTCTTCTTCATATGATGAAGATCAGGGATGTAAACTTATTAGAAAACCTAGAGAGGCACCATTTGTCCCCCTTGGAATGGCACATTTTGCAGCAATCATTGCGTATGGATTATATATTTAAATTGAAGAGCAGGGGAAATACTAAAATGTCTGTTCACCTGATCCACATGCACATGGCAGCCCAAGGCTTTGTTGTGGGAACAATTATTCTTGGTATGGGCTATTCCATGTATCAAGAATTCTGGGTAAAACCTAAACCTTAGAAGAGGAGATGCTGTCTTGGTCTTGTTAGTGGTGCTTGCTTTAATTAGACATCTCATATTGAGGTTATATGTTTATGTTGAAAATAAATTGTTTGGGTCAGACAATAACATGGTAATTTGAATACTGGCTTCCTTTCTTGCAGGCTTGATTTGCCTGGTGACCAAGTTACTGGTGACTAGCTCACTAGCTAGGTCATTCAGGGGAGTCAAATTAGCACAAAAGAAACATGTCACTTTTTTTTTTTTTTTTTTGCGGTACGCGGGCCTCTCACTGCTGTGGCCTCTCCCGTTGCGGAGCACAGGCTCCGGACGCGCAGGCTCAGCGGCCACGGCCCACCAGCCCAGCCGCTCCACGACATGCGGGATCCTCCCGGACCGGGGCACGAACCCGCGTCCCCTGCATCGGCAGGCAGACTCCCAACCACTGCGCCACCAGGGAAGCCCGAAACATGTCACTTTTAAATGCACTTGATAGTGGTACAATGTCCACCTGCTTAAACTCTTCTGATGAAATTAGTTCTAAAGAGGACAACATGCCAATCCTGAAATGCTCCCAGTTGCTGCAGAATATCATATACTTTTGATGTGATGTAGGAATCCTATTTACCCCAGTTAATTTAACTCTTTCTGACTGCCTTGTGGAATGAGTACTATTTTAAGGGCTGGTTAGCGCTTGAGGAACCTTTCAGAACAGCACATGGACATTATAAACCTCCTGGCAAGTATGTGTGTGTGTTTTAAACCAAACCTGAAAAGCTGATAACAGAGCTGCTTAGAAGTAATATTTATTTCAGAATCATAGTTGTAAACGTGAGAATAACTCAATTGTAGATCCCCTTTTAGCTCTTTTGAAATTGAAGAATTATATTTTGCTGCTGGTATACTAGAATAATTTGTCAATGTCATTTTGAAGTAGAAATGTGTATTTTACGTGCTAATGCAAAGGTAAATGAAAAACAATTTTTATTTATTTTTTAAAATTTATTTTATTTTTTCATTTTTGGCTGCATTGGGTCTTCATTGCGGTGCATGGGCTTCTCATTGCGGTGGCTTCTCTTGTTGCATGCAGAGCACAGGCTCTAGGTGCGCAGCCTCCAGTAGCTGTGGCACATGGGCTCAGTAGTTGTGGCTCATGGGCTGTAGAGCGCAGGCTCAGTAGTTGTGGCGCACGGGCTTAGTTGCTCCGGCATGTGGGATCTTCCCGGACCAGGGATCGAACCCGTGTCCCCTGCACTGGCAGGCGGATTCTCAACAACTGCGCCACCAGGGAAGCCCCAAAAAACACTTTTTAAATGTCTGCAGTGTGTTTATTATCTCTATAAGAATCATAAATGTTAAACTAAGTAAATTACGTATAATGGAAGTGGTTTATGAGAAAGCTGGATTGGTCAGACTTTATACAAACTTTGGTATGTTACAGAATGCTTTATTGTACTTGTGAAATTCGCTTGTCTAACCTGAATTTACATTCCATGGTGATAACATGGTAATGTAGTGATATTAAAGAAAGTGAACACACACACACACACACACACACACACACACAGAGCAATTCTTGAAAAGGATTTAGATGGTGAAAAGAAAATACCATGGGCATACGACCCCAGGTTAAATTAACAACAACTGGCATAAGGCAAAGTAAATGATTGACAGCTCTTGAATGCATTCATTTGCTGACAGAACACATGAGTGTTGAGTGCCAGCAGTGTGCCAAACACTCTCGGAGGTGCCCAGACTATATCACTAAAAAAATCATCAAAGATCCCTACCCTTGGGCTTCCCTGGTGGCGCAGTGGTTGAGAGTCCGCCTGCCGATGCAGAGGATGTGGGTTCGTGCCCGGGTCCGGGAGGATCCCATGTGCCACAGAGCGGCTGGGCCCATGGGCTGTGGCCGCTGAGCCTGCGCGTCCGGAGCCTGTGCTCCGCAGCGGGAGAGGCCACGGCAGTGAGGGGCCCGCGTTCCGCAAAAAAAAAAAAAAAAAAATCCCTACCCTTGCAGAATTTAGAATTTTCTTCTTGTAGATGTAATGTATGGCTTGGGGAAAGGGAAGTAAAGAAAAGTTATTTTATTTTTGACTATCCTAATTCAAGATATTGAGTTTTAAGTTGGTATTTAATAAATGAACTTGACTTTCAGCTGAAGAAATACATAATCTAAAAAGGAACACCATATGAAAGGAGTGATTTCAGTGAGCCCAGAAAAGCGCTAAATTCCTTAACTTGAGATATCCAGTTTTCTTTAATGAACAATAATCTTTTGACGTTCAGACTACTTTTCCTTTGTTGCAAAATTCCTATATATCCTAGCTCCCCCTGTGCCTCCTTGGAGCAGTTCTCTCAGAGTTCCTTGAGATGTTGCCTCCCAGGCTTGAAGTCCTAAACCTTTCTGCCGAATAAAACATAATTCTCAACTTAAAAAGAAAAACCATTAAGCAAACAAACAAAAAGAAACACCAAGTAATGCAGGGAAAAGGAAATGCTAAAAAACCCCAAAACTCAACTGTATGAGTATATAAATATTACTCTGTGAAATGCAGGATATCTGAATGCTTGGAGAATATTCCTCCTTACCCACCAGATACTCTCTTTTTTCCCCTCTAGTTTTATTGATATATAATTGACACACAGCACTGTGTAAGTTTAAGGTGTACAGCATCATGATTGGACCTACACACATCATGAAATGATGACCACAATAAGTTTAGTGAACATGCCTCATCTCATATACAAAATTAGAGACATAGAAAAAAATTTTTTTCCTTGTGATAAGAATTCTTAGGATTTACTCTTTTAACAATTTTGATGTATAACATAGAGCAGTGTTAATTATATTTCTCATGTTGTACATTACAGCCCTAGTACTTATTTATCCTATAACTGGAAGTTTGTACCTTTTGACAGCCTTCACTGAATTCCCCATCCCCCCTACCCCTACCTCTGGTGGGGTGTGTGTTTGTTTTTGAAGTATAATTTACCTACAACACTATGTTAGTTCCTGTTACACAACACAGTGATTCAATACATAAACAAAAAATGCTGCCTGCCATTCCGGTTCTACAAAGATCAAGTCATTAACTGCTGCCATTACAACCTGAAAGGAATTCACAGTGAAGCTTTCTGTGGTGTGGCTATATGAGCCCCTAGATAGTTAAGATACATATTTTAACTATGTATATAGTTAATATATACATAGTTATATATACATATGTATATGTATATATATATACATATATATATATACATATACATATACATATACAATCTTTCGATGACCCAAGATTGTTGCATCTTCCCATCCATAGAGAAGCACTAAAATTATTAACTTGTGATATGTTTTTTGTGATTGGCTGTAACCTTTTAGCAAGATGTATGCTCAATTACATGTATTTCTCAGCAAAACATTCATCTATATCCTGGCCCCTCCCCTACCTCTTTGGAACAATTCTTTGGAGCTATTTGAGAGGCTGTCTCCTGGGCTCTAGTCCTCAGTAAGACATGGAATAAAACTCAACTCAAAGCCTTTATGGTGTGCGTTTATTTATCCAGTCAACAAATACTTCTATACATTTCAAAACAATCACCATACGTCTAGTTACCATCCACCAGCTGCTCTCTGAATCCAGTCATTTAGGGTTTTTATGAGGGTTCTACCATGTGGGCATGTTTGATTAAATCATTAGCCATTGGTGATTAACTCAATCCTCAGCCCCTCTCCCCTCCCTGGAGGTCAGGGAGTAGGGCTAAAAGTTCCAACATTTCAATCTCTGTGGTTGGTTCCTCTGGCAACCAGCCCCCATCCTCCAAGAGTCACCTCATTAGCATAAACTCAGGTATGGGCTTATTATGAATAACGAAAGACGCTCCACTCAGCCCTGCCACTCAGGAATTTAGAAGGGTTTTAGAAGATTTGTGCCAGGAACCGGAATGAAGACCAAATATATATTTCTTATGATATCGTAAGATCACTCTGTGTGTGTGTGTGTGTATCATAAGATCACAGTGTGTGTATGTGTGTGTGTGTGTGTGTGTGTGTAGAGGGGAAGATAAGGAGGAGAAAGAGAGAGAGAGAGAGAGAGAGATAAAGGAGGAAGAGGGAGGAAATTGTTCCCTTTCTCTTACTCCATCTGAGGAGGTGGCATGGGACCCAGGGGAAAGGCAGGGTCCCCTGCAGGCCAGAAACCTGCTCTACTTGAGGGCTCTGGCCGATGGGGTCAGGAGGTCAAGAAGACCTAAGAGTTAGCTGTCCTGAAGGGGGTGGATGTACACCACCCAGGTGGGGCTAGGAGGAAGGAGATTCCTGTCCTAGAAGGCATCCCTCACTGTCCAACAGCCTTCCTTCCTCTGGTAAAAAAGAAGCAACCCAGTGAGGTACTGGAGAGCTCGCTCATAATAAACAGAGGGGTTCTGGTGTTCTGGAAGCCCTGCTGGGCTCAAACAGAGCTTCGAGTGGTTGCATCTTGTTTTTGTAAAGCCTCACCTGTGATCAGAGCTGTCCTGGGCAGCCCCAAACTAGGAAAAGCAGCAGGGGGGTTGTTTTTCTCTTTTGCGAAGGGAGGAAGCCATCAAGTCATGTATAAGCACCAGTTCTGAGCTTACGCTGAGAAAACAGAGGAAATCCTCCGGTTTATACTGACACGACTTTATGAGGAAGGCAGACACTGCATTCCCACTCACCGACACAGACTTGCATGTGGGAAACTCTAACTCTTGGAAATGAGCGCTCTGCCTGGTGTGCCTGACTGTGAGGCTTGAAGTCTTCATAATCAGAATATAACGGCATCTTCCTGGACCATACTAACCAAGTTGCTTTACTGTACATACAAATTCATGAGGAAGTAGATGAAATAGAGTGTAGGCGCTGCTAGAGAGTGCTTCTATTTAAGGAGACAAAACTTTTCTGGGTTTCAAATAAGTAGACTTACAACATCCAAGGTTGATTTTTATTATTGGTTCCATAGCAATTGTCTTCTTTCCTTGGAATGAAAGTGTGGAAGATGAGAAAGCGCATTTTAAGCCAATGGCTTAAATGGTGGATGTTTTCTAGTCAAATCACATTTTTCCTTTTCTGGCTTGATGCCACTGTTGGTGATGTATGAACTCCGTCCGTAATTATCAAAGGTTTAGTACACCCTCCTCCCACCCGAGCTCACCAATCACATTCCTGCTGAACAACAATGGTGGCTGGTTCTCAGAACCAGGTGCCTTTCCAAAAGTGATGCCAGGAGCATTTGTCTGGCATGTGGCATAGAGTCAAGTAGGAGCTATTTCCTCACCCATCTTCTTCTATTGTTGTTTGTTGTCTTTCTTTTCTGTACATCCTTTTTCCCGTTGACCATGTCTCTGTTTCACATAGCATCCCTTCGCTTATACTGTTAGGAGACCTCCAGAGCTCTGATGTCTTCTTGATGTTGAGTTTGTTGTTGTTTGCTTGTTTTTTGTTTGTTTCCAGGTCTAGACATTCAACATTATGTGACTCTCTTGCCTATCGGTTGAAGATGATGGGTTCATTGTCCAAGAAACTGACACACACAAACTCAAATCACAAGAAACCAGCATGATTTTTTATTATTTCTATTCCTTGAGTTTGCATCTTTGGGATTTAAGGCACCGTGGTCCTACAGGAGTCAGAGCTTATCCTAAATCCCTCACTTTCTTTATTAAAAATGTACAGAATTTAAAGATAAAAGTTGAACTAGAATGCCATTATGGAGAAAAGATCGAACAAAAACAGCTTTTTCATGTCCATTTGATGCTGGTCAAAACACATTACTGGCCATTTACTTAAAAAAAACAAAAAAAACCAAATGCAATAAGCTTGTACACAGACACATAAAAAAATGGGAAAAGGGAAAATAAAAAATTAGAGAAAATGACACTCTAGTTGCTAGGAAGTGATGGGACCAAATTATAGCGTTCTAACTGAGAATGTATCCTTGTTTGTAGAACCAAGTTCTGGGGTCAAGTAGCAGATATTCTTTTTAGTAGACACCTCATTTTTGCTGCCCAACACATCAACTGTATCTTCTTCCACCATTTTCAATTGTTTAGGTATCTGTTTCACTGATTGGCTGCTCATCAAATGGGGGTCTGATCTGCCTAACTGACAAAATCTATCATTCACAACAGGTTCCAGCATTTGAAGGCTTGACTAGGGCTAGGATTCACTTCCAAAGTGACTCACACATAAGCCTGGCAAGTCAGTGCTGGTTGTTGGTGGGAGACCTCAGTTCCTCAACCACAGGGTTGCTTGAGAGTCTTATGACTGGCAGCTGGCTTCCCCCTGAACAAGTGATCCAGGCCTCAGGTTTTGATTCAGAGAAAGGAATTCCTGCTAGAGTAATTCTTCTGGCCTATTTCATTACCTCTCACCTATTCTTGCCCATGGGAGGAGGTGGGACTTCCGATTGGTGAATTTGGTTGAAGGAACTAAGCATGGTCCACCAGCTTCTCTGAGGTTATTTTATTTTGGAGCAAGCATGTCTCCAGGCTGCAGGCATTCTAATCTGTTTTTGGCCAGACCAGAGTCAAGGGCCAGCACTTTGGGGTGTCCCTGACTTGTCCAGCTATGCCAGTGTCTGGATAAGTAAGTTCATTTCATTGGGGTGAATTGATGGTAAACCCACATGGTTGTAGATCTAAAATCATGATCTCACATCAGCATTGCCAGTGATATTTTGAGTTCTCTTTGTATGACTTGTATCAACCAGTTCTGAACACTGGAGGGGAAGATGGAGCCTCTTCAAAACCTCAAAATTTGTGGGAAGAGAATACAGTTAGGTAACTCAGCCAGGAATCTGAAGAACTAAATTGCTTCCCTGTTGGCTTAATTTTAGCATCTTCAAGACTGAGGGTATTGGGACTTCCCTGGTGCTCCAGTGGTTAGGACTCTGCGCTCCCAATGCAGGGGGCCCAGGTTTGATCCCTGGTCAGGGAACTAGATCCCACATGCATGCCACAACTAAAAAGTCCGCATGCCACAACTAAGAGCTCCCATGCCACAACTAAAGATCCTGAATGCTGCAACTAAGACCCAGCACAGCCAAAATGAATAAATAAATAAATATTAAAAAAAAAAAAAGACTGAGAGTGTTACTGTGTTCCGTTTTTTTCCCTTAGAGCCTAAGAAGGTTCTCGCAAGACTTCTTCTAGACGGGCATCTGGGCACAGGGAGTGGGAAGGAGAGAGTCATTTTTGTACATCATTCTTGCCCTCAAATTCTCTCCCCTGGTTGGGTCAAATGTCTAGTGGTTGTAACAGTGTGAGAAATTTTCCTGGAAGACTTGACTCCAATTTTCATTTCCTTTTCTAATGATAATAATAATAATAATAGCAATAATGGCACTGACTATTTTGAGCACCAGCCACAAGCCAACCAGTACACTGTAAGCTTTACATATATTGTGTCTAGCCTTTACATCAACCCTGAGGCAGATATTTTCATTTTACAGAAAGATTAAGCAATATGCTCCAAGTTGCGCAGAGTGGAGGCTGGAACCCCATTCTGTCTGACTCCCAAGCCCAGGCTCCTTCAGTTTTCCCACATTTCTCTGAGCCCCTACTCCATCTCAGCTTTTCAGGGTCGAGAGGGCAGTTAAGAAAGAGGATGTTCTTCTTTTTCAAGGCTGGCTGAGTTCTCCCTAGGGGGTTTTCCAAATAACCTAGAAACTCATGAGACAGTAAGGCTGAGCATTCTACTCAGAGGCTATTTTACCTTTCAAACACCCCCTTCCTACCCTGCAGTCCCAACACGCCCTCCCTCCCCCAGCTTCCCAACCATGAAACTGTTATTGTACCTATCTTAGAGTTGTGCTCAGAGGCCATCTGTTCAACCAGGGGGTGCCGTTATCTTTATGGTCCCTTAACATGGCCATTTCCTGAAATTGCATTTGATAATGGAAAATGCGTTTCTGTGTCTCTGAGGGACCATATCTACGTTGCTATTTTGTCCTCTCATGGCAAAGGAATTTGAAACAGCTCTAATATTGAGAGAGGAAAGCAGCAATTCCCTTAATAGGTGTGGTAGGCAGAATAATGCTTCCCCAAAGATGTCTACATCCTTTTCCCTGGAACCTGCAAATATGTTGCTTTACATGGCAAAGAGAACTTGCAGATATGTTTAAATTAAGAATCTTAAGCTGTGACAAAGCGAAAGAGAGGCATGGACATATATACACTACCAAACGTAAGGTAGATAGCTAGTGGGAAGCAGCCGCATGGCACAGGGAGATCAGCTCGGTGCTTTGTGACCGCCTGGAGGGGTGGGATAGGGAGGGTGGGAGGGAGACGCAAGAGGGAGGGGATATGGGAACATATGTATATGTATAACTGATTCACTTTGTTATAAAGCAAAAACTAACACACCATTGTTAAGCAATTATACTCCAATAAAGATGTAAAAAAAAATATCTAAAGACAAAAAAAAGGGATATGTATTAGATATAAATGGATATAAAGGGTACTTTTTCATGCTTTCAGAACCAATGATTATCTTTCTAATAGGGATATGAAGATTCATTCTTGGAGGGTGTGTGTGCTGATCTGTTTTTAGACCAATTTTCTCCTATCCTTTCGACAAAATTTAAAATATATGTTATGTTTTCATCTTGAAAAAAACATGCAGTGTGAGGCTGAGAGACAGAGAAGCATGTTCTCAGCAGCTGTGCAATGCTAGCATGTTGTGAATATTCAACAAATATTAAGTGACATTGAAATATGAATTGACGGATAATGAATCACTTTAGGGAATTATCCTGCCAAAATGTTTTGGAAGATCCATGAAACATTTGACAAATCCAAAGAATCCCCCCCCCCAAAAAAAGAATCTTGCAATGTGGGAGATTATAAAGCATTATTTCGTGGGTCTAATGTAATCACAAGGGTCCTTTTAAGGAAAAGAAGGCAGAAGAGTCAGAGAAGGAGATAAGACAACATAAGAAGCTGGAGCGATGGGATTGCTAGCTGGAGACCATGAGCCAAAGAATGCAAGCAGCCTCTAGCAACTAGAAAAAGCAAGGAAACAGGTACTTCCCTAGAGTCCCCAGAAGCAACAAAACCCTGCCAACACCTTGATTTTAGCTCCATAAGACCCATTTCAGACTTCTGACCTCCAGAACTGTAAGATAACGTTACGGAACTGAACTTACGTCTGCTCACCCACCACACAGCAAAGACAATTTACTGACAGCGGTTTGTGGTGAAGGAAAGTACAGCAGTTATTGCAGGCATCAAGCAAGAACAGGCAGCTCATGCTCAAAAGACCCAAACTTCCTGATGGCTTTCAGGGAAGGGTTTTTCAAGGCAACATTTGGGATGAAGGTTGCAGCTTGTGGACCTTCTTCTGATTGGTTGGTGGTGTGGTCACAGGGTGATGTTTTGGGAATCTTAATCATCCACCTTCTGGTTTCAACCAGTCTGGGGTCTAGTGCTTGTGGTCAGCATGCAGTCACTATCCTCCATCTGGGTGAGGATCTTAGTCTCTGCAGAATAACTCAAAGATATGCATCAGGTTGTTATGTATATCCCTTGAGGAGGAACTAGGACTCTTGTTTTATTGCTGAACTATTATTTCTTTACTGCTTTTCCTTTGTTTCTGCATTCTCTCACTTCCCTAATTATTAACTGCTTGGAACTTCCCTGGTGGTGCAGTGGTTAAGAATACGCCTGCCAATGCAGGAGACACGGGTTTGAGCCCTGGTCTGGAAAGATCCCACATGCTGCGGAGCAACTAAACCCATGCACTACAACTACTGAGTCCATGTGCCACAATTACTGAAGCCTGCGCACCTAGAGCCCGTGCTCCACAATAAGAACAGCCACTGCAATGAGAGGCCCGCGCACTGCAACAAAGAGTAGCCCCCGCTGGCTGTGACTAGAGAAAGCTCGCACGCAGCAATGAAGACCCAATGCAGCCATAAATAAATAAATAAATAAATAAATAAATAAACAAATAAATAATAATAAAAAATTAACTGCTTGAGTCTGCTCTTTGGAACTCAGAAAAGGTATAGGAGACTAAAGCCCTTTTTTTCTACAAACAAGAAACAGGGGACACAGAGGGGCTTTTGTACCCAAGAAGGCCCCAAAGGGTCCTGCTCAGTTTCAATCACCCATTTTCTTTTTTACTCCTCCATCCTGAGGGGAACAGGGGGCGGGACAAGAAAGAGAATAAAGTTTTGGATAGAGAGGTAAATCATAAACTTAGGCAGGGAAACTTAGTTTTCGGGGGACTTGGTTTCAATAATAAATTTATGTTGCTTTAAGGCACTAAGTTTGTGGTAATTTGTTACAGTAGCAACAGGAAGCTAAGACAATACAGTACACTCCACCTTTCTCTGCTTAATCATTTATGCAATGGGCCACTAAACATCCTGGTCAGAAACTCCATGTCAGCTAGTGACCCTGTCATTTAAATTTTTCTCACAAAACAAGAGACACCATGGAATAGTATGTCTGGTGTACCCTTTCATTATTGCTTGTTTTCATAACAGCCTTTTGGAAAAATGAGTTTACACAATCCTTTTTCATGGTGATAAGACAAGAAATCTTTATAGATCAAGACCATATTAGTGGAGACTACCACCAGAGGCCCCTGCATATCCTCTTACTTACTCTGAGGTATAATAGATACAAATTAGCAACAATGTAGCTAACAGATGTCACATGTCCATTTATTGCTTGTGCTCCTGGAAAACAAGGCATGCCTCATCACCACTGGAAAATGCCACTGGGTTTCCTGATTCAGGTATTAACAGAGCTCTTTCAGTGCTATAGGAACTGACATGAAAGAGCCAATGACTCCTAGTCAGGCTCCGAAGGAAATTGTGCAGCTAATGCAAGTTCCATGGAAGCTGACCCAGTCTGTCAGTGTGGAAGGTTAATGGCCCTGAGTTGGGTCACCTTTAGAGAGCAGGACAAGGAGGGTCTTAACTCTGTTTTCAGCTGAACACTTTTGAAACTGCCTTGCTGATTCAAGGCATCCACTGTTTCAATGCCAGTCAGCAGGATAATGATTTAATTAACCTTCCTGCTGAAGCTGGTGGGAACCCAAAGCAGTCATTCCCCAGCGGAAACTTTCACCACAAAACAAATTCAGTTGATTTCTGCCTGCTCTTCCCATTCTCTGTGGAGATCTGAAACAACAAACCAGTTCTAGCTGGTTAAACCAATGATCCCTCCAGGAGGGCTTCAATTGGCCAATACTTCTGGGGTCCAGAAGGTGCTTAGTCCCAATAAATTCCGTGTGGCTATGGTGCCAGGTGTCAGGTCACTTCTGGATTCTTGTACCCTCTGTGCTCTGGGCTGTCTCCTCCATTCACACTAGGGGGAAGGCTCCCATTCATTGATTAAAGGCTGCATCTTTCCTTAATTGGTGTTTCTGCAATGACCACATTGTGAGGAGGATCATACAGCCTTAATAATTTGTACATGGGAGGATAGCCATATAAGACCAAGCATGGTATACTCCTATGGAACTTTTTATCCCTGCCACTAACAGCTCATAAGTGTGGTCAACTCAGATCCCAAGATCTTCTTCAGATAAGCTGAATACTGAGAGAATAGAAATGGGACAGATAAACATACAAGAAAAAGGGAAGTAGCTCTGAAAGCTTGAGAACTAGGAGAGAAAAATACATAAAAAGAGGCCTAGGAAACGGCATGACGTTGCTAAGTGCTTAGCCACAGAAAGGAATGGTGCCAAAGGGGAGAGGTTATAATAAGAAAGTGGATAATTCAATTTAAAAATTCTACTTCATTTACTTTCTGCTTCTATCACTAAACGTAGTTTAAAAACCCAAATCTAGTTTACTATTTTGTTTAATATTTCAATTGGTAAATTCTGAGGTTGGCAAAGATGGAACATAGGATGATTTTGATTGGTTGCCTCCCTGCAGGCTCAATGAACTGCCTTTGCAACCAGGACTTGAGTATAGGGAGCTTCAAAGGGTTGAAAGGTAGCAAGAATGTACTCAATAGGAAAAGGGAGTGAATGAAGGAAGATGTGAAGCACCAGCTCTGAAAGGTGACCACCCTGTACTACCTATTCCTTTCTTTCCTTGCTCCCCTAGGAGGTCTCCTAGGCTGGGTCAGAGATGACATAAAGTGGGTATATTTGCAGGCTGGCAATTTAACTTGATCCAATAACATTCTAGCGATTGTAGTTCATGCCTTTATTTTAACAGAGGCCCTGAGTGAGTGTAACTTCCTCAAATCATAAAGAAATACATATATAACACCCAACTGTTATTTACAAATTGAAATAAGTGACAGCTAAGTGGAACACAAAGTCCATAGATTGTACCCAATGAAAAAATATTACTGCTAATGTCCAACTAATCATCAGCAAATTAGTCTGGATCTGACAAAGATTAAACACAAATACAATTTATTACTTTTGAGGTTTGACAATGCTGCTGAATTATGAATCCTCAGGGAAGACAAAATGATCTGTTACCTAACATAAGACTTAGGAGCAATAGTTTCCTATGATTTGTCAGCCAGCTGAAGAACTGATTTTTTTTTCTTGCTTAGCTTTTTTTTTACATCTTTATTGGAGTATAATGGCTTTACAATGGTGTGTTGGTTTCTGCTTTATAACAAAGTGAATCAGTTATACATACCCATATGTTCCCATATCTCTTCCCTCTTCCCTATGCAGTTTTGAAGCTTTTGCTTCAAGCGTGTCTCTGTGCGTGTGGCACGTGCATGCGCTGAGTTACTACAAATAATGCACTTTCTACCCTGAGTTGAGGTAAAACAATATATGAATGCCACAGCAGTAGACTGAAATCTTACCAAATGAGTCCTCAGAGAGTAGAACAAAGAGCGAGTGGAGAAAGGATTCCGTCTCCAGGTGATAATACTGTGCAGCCCAAAAGGGTATAAGAAAGGAGAAAATCACTGCACCCAATAAGAACCTTATGCTCTGATGCCAAGCTTATCCTGCCCAGCTAATGGAGACAGATTGACCTGTTGACCTGCTGGATAAACCATTAACACTTTAGAGGTTCATCACTGTCCCCCTCATAAAAGAACTGCACTCCTTCAGACTGCTTCTGACGCTTCAGTCCCTGCTCCAGTAGCAGTTAGAAGATTACGCTTCTTCTGCCTGGTGTGCCTATGCCTTGCAGCCCTGACTAAAAACCCCCTCAGGCTTAAGGGATTGGATGGGCCACCGCCCTGGGTCAAGCTTGGAGCCAGTGATTCTCAATTTAATTAAATCACAGCAAGAACTACAATGCTGTGGAGGGAGAAGACTGCCAGTAGTTTGGAACATAACCCACTGTGCTGTTAAAATGCCCCGGGCGGCAGTATGATGTGCTATCTAGATGAGTTGTAGAAATACTGACATCAAACACAAAAACAGGCTTGCTAGAGGGCTGAGGTCAGAGTGAGCATGAGTCATTGACTCCTGGACACCTCAGGCCATTAGCTGTAGTCAGATGTCAGCCCTGGCAATTACTCCTAACTGCTGACCCAGGACACTGCGCAGAGTCCTCTAGTGAAAGCTAGCCATGTGTCAGCCATCACACTGTCTGAGAGCATCATTTGGTGACCATATTGAGAGGACTGGGTGTCAGGGCTCATGTGAGAAGTAAAAGATGGCAGAGTTCACACACACAATTATGAAATTCATCACTGCACTGTAGGGGAGCTCAAGTTTGGTCTGTATTTTGTCATTTTTTGAAAAAGAAATGGCAAATACAGAATCGCTGTCTGTAAATTTTCCTCTTCACATGAGATCACAGTGAGGGAAAACAAGCCTCAGCAAGTGCCCATGATTGTTACCAGTCTTTAGGGGTTACAAAAGAACAGAAAAATGCATCCAGCTGGAGACGTCATACGTGATTTCAAACATCTGCAGACCAAGTAATGCAACATGGACTTTATTCACATGGCTATTTTCCATCCACATCTTCTTTCTATTGGTTGACGGTTGCCACAGAGGAGGCTAGGACAACTGCCTCTTGCTCCCCAAATGCTCTGTTTCTCCTCAACTCTTGTCTGTGTCCCAGTCCTCCCCTGTACCTCCAATTCTGCAGAGTAATCTGGAATCGTAGAAGCATCCAGTTCTTTCTTTCTTTTTTCTTTTTGGATCAAAGGCACTCAGAATCTGAGTACGGAGAGGCAAGGGAATCCTAAACATAAATGATTCCTTCAAATCCTCTACACGTTGTCTTTCTTTCCCTTCCTCCTTCTCTCTCCCATCTATTTACAGGTTCTGAACTCCTTTCTTGGAAGCACTGTCAGAAAAAGGAGCTTTGCTGTTGGCTATGTTCTAATCCTGGCTGGATCCCTATTTGGTACTTAATGGGTTGGAGAATTTGAAAGATCAGGGAAAATCCTAAACTGGACAGAACCTAGATGCTTACAAGACCTCCTCCCTTGCTCTTAGAGTGACAATGACATTATTCAATAAATATTGATTGAATCCCTGTGGTATTGCAAGGCTTTGCATGTAGGGGACACAAACATTTTTTCTTTCAGTGATGATGTTAGTCATATGATAATCAAACCCCCATACCTTTTTTTTAAAACTATTTAAAAATTTTTTGTTTTTAATTTATTTTTGGCTGCGTTGGGTCTTGGTTGCTGTACGTGGGCTTTCTCTGGTTGCAGCGAGCGGGGGCTACTCTACGTTGCGGTGCGCGGGCTTCTCATTGCGGTGGCTTCTCTTGTTGTGGAGCACGGGCTCTAGGCACGCAGGCTTCAGTAGTTGTGGCACGCGGGCTCTAGAGCACAGGCTCAGTAGCTGTGGCGCACGGGCTTAGTTGCTCTGCGGCACGTGGGCTCTTTCCGGACCAGGGCTTGAACCCACGTCCCCTGCACTGGCAGGTGGATTCTTAACACTGCGCCACCAGGGAAGTCCCCCCTATACCTTCTGAGACTATATTTCTTCTGCCCCGATTCTTGATGAAATAGTCTATTTTTGGCTTCACGTGAGCCCCTTCTCCAAAGCTGGGCTGGCAAACTTCAGTGACCACCCATTGCCGTACCTCTCACTTATCACTCTAATATGAGCATCGAATGGGATCCCTGAGGCTCTCAGCCCCCGTGAAGGTGAATGCTGGGCCCTGAGAGAGCCTGCAGGCAGCTAAATTGCATACACAGCATCGTGCCTGCAACAGCTTCTGAGTGCTGTGAAAACACTTGGGTCTTATGACGCTTCTATTCTGTAAAAGGATCATTGCTGAGGTCAAATGACTTGCCCCAGTATCACTTGGCAACTCAGCAGCTACACCAGAAATAGAATCCTGCCCAGTGTTCCTGACTGCCTGGCAGGAGCTTAAAACACTTCCAATCTTTGGGGCAGGAGAAAGAAGTCACCCATGGAGTCCCTGTCCCCGAAAAAATACAGAAGCTCACCTGGGCTCTGAGGTCATAATGGCCCTTGAAACTTGGAGTGTGCCAGCATCCCCCCCAAACCCAGCTCAGTTCTGAAAGCAACCCAAGGAAGGTGGTGCCCGCTGAGCAGCTGGCAGCGCAGGCTGGTGCATCTGCTCTGCTGGAGCGTGGAACGGTGTTCCAAGAGGGAATTGAAACTGCTGGTGGGGGCAGGGCTCCCCAGGCATGCACTCAGGCTGTGGGAAGAAGGTGAGAGATGCTACCTTGCCGTTCTGTCCACTCACTGAATGATTCCTGGTGCAGAGGTGCTGGCTTCAGAGGGTGGCTGCCCAGCTGTTGGCTGGAGCAGAGGCACAAAGCAGCTGGGTATGGTAAAGGCTAAGATGCTGCAGTAAGAGTTCAAATCCCAGCTCGCAGGCTTGCTTATTACCAGTGGGACAGTGGGCAATTTTCTACTACTTCCTGCCAGAGTTTCTTCATCTGCAAAATGTGGATGATAATAGCACCTACCTGATAGGTTCTGCTGCTAGGATTAAATGGCTAAATGAATAAGGTGCTCAGTACCTGGTATGTAATAAGTATCATATAACTGTTTACTATCATGTATTTACTCAAAGAGCTATTCGGTGACCATTAAAAATAATGGTTATAAACTGTGACATGCTGGTAAATCTTTACTGGCTCCCTTGGAGAGAAAAAGAAGCTCTGATTTGTATTGTTTGCTGACTTCCATGGTTTAAATATTTCCATCATGAATGATTTCAAGAACACAGAATTAGGAAGAAGTGCTCATGGTCAGCTCTCAAGAGCTGGCATGTCACTGGTTATAAAGCCCAAGGAATAACATGAAAGATGCTATGATATATTATGTGAAAAATAAGAATTAAAATTGAAATACAAAATTATTATTAACTATGTAAAAATCTAGTGTGTTCAAAGAAAAAAAATGCAAGGAAATATAATGAATACTGACCATGTTAAGAGTGGTGGGAATGTAGTTAACTCTTTTGTATGTATTTTTTCGTTTTCCTTAAAGTGCTTATGTTAATTTTAGAGTGGAAAAGCAAGTGGAGTTCTAGGGAGATTGGCCAAGATGGTGATGTTGAAAGATCCTGAGCTCACTTCCTTTCATGGGCACACCAAAATTACAGAACACCTAATAATGAAAAAGATCAGAACCTACCAGAAAAGATCTTCTACAACTAAAGATAGAAAGAAGAAGCCACAACAAGACAGGTAGGAAGGGTGGAGTTGCAGGATAGTCAAGACCCATAAGCCCAGGTGGGCGATCCACAAAAAAAAGAATAATTACAATTGCAGCGGTCCTCCCTAAGGAGCGAGGAGTCTGAGTCCCACATTAGGCTCCCCAGCCTAGGACTCCTGTGCCAGGAAGATGAGCTCTCAGAACATTTGGCTTTGAAGGCCAGCGGGACTTACTATTGGGAGCACCAGAGGGCTGTGGGAAACAGAGACTCTACTCGTAAGTGGCGCACACAAAATCTCAGATGCTTTGGGACCCAGCACAGAAGCAGTAATTTGAAAGGAGTCTGGGCCAGACCCACTTGCTAATCCTGGAGAGCCTTCCAAAGAGGCAGGAGGCCACTGGAGCTCACCCTGGGGACACAGTCACTGGTGGCAGCCGTTATGGGGAACTCATTCTACCACATGCACAATGGTGCTGGCAAAGCGCCATTCTGTAATCCTCCCTCTACCTTACCAGCCTCAGGACCCAGCTCCACCCACCAGTCTGCTGGTCCCAGGACTGGGACACAGCCAGAGTCCCTGGGACCCAGCTCCACTCAACAGTGGGAAGGCACCAGCCCAAGAATCCCCAGTCCTGCTCACCAGCAAACCTGGTCTAGCCTTGGGACCAGCCTCACCCACCAGTGGGCAGACACCAGCCCCAGGAAAACCTCAGCCCCACAGCCTATGGACCCAGTCCACCCACCAGCAGGCCAGCACCAGCTCTGAGACCAGCTGGGCCCTAGCAGTCCAACACAAACTTGGGACACCCCAGACCCCACAGCCAGCTGTGTCAGGAAGCAGCCACATCCACCAGTGGCCCAACACTAGGTCTGGGACCCATGGGCCCTGCAGCCAGACCCTAGGACCTGGCTCTGCCTGCCAGTGGGCTGGCAAGAGACCCAGGACCTGGCTTCACCCACCAGTAAGCCAGCACGAGGCCCGGGCCCCCCACAAAGCTACAGTTATCAAAATGGTATGGTACTGGCACAAAAACAGACATACAGGTTAATGGAACAGAGTAGAGAACCCAGAAATTAGCACATGCACTTCTGGTCAATTAATCTACAAAGGAGGCAAGAACATACAATGCAGTAAAGATAGTCTCTTTAATAAGTGGTGCTGGGAAAACTGGACAGCTACATGCAAAAGAATGAAATTAGAACATTTTCCCACACCACATCAAAAATCAACTCAAAATGGATTAAAGACCTAAATGTGAGACTGGAAACCATAAAACTCGTAGAAGAAAACATAGGCAGAACACTCTTTGACATAAATCGTAGCAATAATTTTTTGGATCTGTCTCCTAAGGCAAAGGAAACAAAAGAAAAAACTAAATAAATGGGACCTAGTTAAACTGAAAAGCTTTTTCACAGCAAGGGAAACCATCAACAAAATGAAAAGACAATCTACTAAATGGGAGAAAATATTTGCAAATTATAAGACTGATAAGGGGTTAATATCCAAAATATATAAACATCTCATACAACTCAATATCAAAAAACACAAACAACCTAATTGAGAAATGGGCAGAAGACCCAGATGGATGATTTTCCAATGAAGACATACAGGTGACCAACAGGCATATGAAAAGATGTTTAACATTGTTAACTGTCAGAAATACAAATCACAACCACAATGAGATATCACCTCACACCTGTCATAATGGTTATCATCAAAAAGAACACAAATAACAAATATTGGTGAGGATGTGGAAAAATGGGAACCCTCATACACCATTGGCGGAATGTAAATTGGTGCAGCCACTGTGGAAAACAGTATGGAGTTTCCTCAAAATATTAAAAATAGAACTACCATATGATCCAGCAATTCCATAACTGGTATATATCCAAAGAAAATGAAAACAATAATTCAAAAAGATACATGTACCCCAATGTTCACAGCAGCATTATTTACAAGAGCCAAGATATGGAAGCAACCAAAGTGTCCATCAGCAGAAGAATGGATAAAGAAGTTGTGAGATATATATATATATATATATATATATATATATATACACATACATATATATATACACACATATACATAAAATGGAATACTACTCAGCCATAAAAAAGAATGAAATTTTGTCATTTGTCACAACATGGATGAACCTGGAGGGTATCATGCTTAATGTAATAAGTCAGAGAAAGACAAATACTGTATGTCATCACTTATATGTGGAATCTAAAAAATAAAACAAACTAGTCAATATAACTAAAATAAACAGACTCATATATAGAGAGAACAAATTAGTGGTTACCAGTGGGGAGGGGGACAGGGGAAGGGGCAAGATGGGGTAGGGGACTAAGAGGTACAAACTACTATATACAAAATAAATAAGCTACAAGGATATATTATAAAGCACAGTGAATATAGCCAATATTTTATAATAACTAAAAATGTAGTATAATTTATAAAAATTTTGAGTCACTATGTGGTACACCTGAAACCAATATATTATAAAGCGACTGTCTCAATTTTTAAAAATCTAAAAAAAAAAGCAAGCAGAGTTAACTAAAACATACACACACACAGCCTTTTTATTATGGAAAATTGCAAATATGCCAAGCGCTAGTATGATTTACTTTAGGTGCTCATTAACCAACAACTATCAACACTTTGCCAATCTTTTTTCATTTTAATCAAATGAAATTTCTTTCATTTCATTTATCCCAGAGATCATGTTATTTTACTTGGAACCCTCCAATATAATACATAGGACATTTTTTTAAAAACATAAACATCACACCATTAATCACATCTAACCAAAGTGACAATTCCTCAATATCATTCACAACTGGGAAAGATGTCTTTTACAGTTTGTTTCTTTGAATCATGGTTAAGACATGGCATTGGGTTGTTATTTTTTTGTTTCTTTAATTCCATAATAATTATCCTTTCTTTTTATCTTTTATGCCACCAATTTATTGAAGAAGCTGATAATTTGTCCTGTAGAATGTCCCACATTATAGATTTGGCAAAATATTTCCTTATGGTTACTTGTACCTCTGGTCCCCATATTTACCATAAGCTGATGGTTACACCTAGAGAGTGATTCCGACAAGAAACCTTCATGGGTGGTGCCATGGACTTGCTATTGCATCACGTTGAGACATACACGATGTTTCCTTGTGCCACTTTTACTGATGCTAAGATTGATCCATGGATTTAGAAGTGTAACACATTTAAAAACAAAAATAAATAAGAGAAAACAATTGGAAGATTTCACTTAGGCAGGTAATAAGTAAGTACACGGTCTGGATTAGTCAAGAGAAGGCACCATGCTATTTGTGTGTCAAGATTTGCCGACAGAAAGACTCAACCCAGGAGTTCTCAGCCTCCTATACTTTTGCGATAGCACAGCCCATCTGAATGAATTTGGTGACTCCTTTTTTAAAATTAATTAATTTATTTATTTATTTATTTTGGCTGTGTTGGATCTTCGTTGCTGAGCATGGGCTTTTTCTAGTGGCAGCGAGCGGGGGCTACTCTTCGTTGCAGTGTGCAGGCTTCTCATTGCGGTGGCTTCTCTTGTTGTGGAGCACAGGCTCTAGGCACGTGGGCTCAGTAGTTGTGGCTTGCAGGCTCTAGAGCACAGGCTCAGTAGTTGTGGCGCACGGGCTTAGTTGCTCCGCAGCATGTGGGATCTTCCCGGCCAAAGGCTCGAACCCATGTCCCCTGCATTGGCAGGTGGATTCTTAACCACTGCGCCACCAGGGAAGCCCTTGGTGACTCCTTTTGATGACACACGTTCTCATAATATTTGGGAGGATATGACTTAATATCAGTTCAGTTAATTCTTTTCAAAACCATTCTCTTGTTTGAGTCCACCACAGAAATGCCAGACACAGAATAAACCAATTTCACCAAAACATTAGGCAAAGTCCCTAAACTCCTTCAGCCTTATTGAGAGCCCCTTGCTCCCTATGACAGCCAGAATGGCCTCCCTACCTGGAATCCCACCTCCAAGTCATCCTTCACACCCCACCTGCCAGAGTTCTAAAGTGCAAATCAGACCATCTCCCTGTGCTGGTTAGACTTTTCCAATAGCTTTCCGTGGCCTGCTGGAAAAACTTATAATTCTTTAGTTTGTCACTTAAGGACCTTTCCCACCTTCTCGCCCATACTTCCTTTTCTTCTCTCTTTCTGTAGGTCATGCTTTCATTCAGTGCTCTAACTTCATCCAGCTCCATGTTGTTCTCTGGATACAATGCTCCTTCACAACTCTGGGTCTTGATGTGCTTATCCCCTTGCCTAGAATGCCTTTCCTTTGGTCAGCTTGGCAGTTTCCCACCCACCCCTGAGACTCCTGTACCAAGCTGCCTTCATCTCCCCAGTGTGGTTTGAAAGCCCCTCTCTGTTTCTCTCTTGCCTCAGAGGTCATATCATCATTCTGGCCCAGCAGACTCTCCTGGGCCTGGCATGTTGCAGGCACTCAGGAAACATTTGTTGAATTCATTAATGTAAAATGAAGCCCAGTAGGAAGAATGAAGAAAGTGCTGGGTGAATCTGCCATTGGTTGAACAAGCACACTCAAGATTAACTAAGTGCTAAAAAAAAAAAAAAAAAAAAAAAAGATTAAGTGCTAACTGACCACATCTGCATGGGAGCACCCCTGGCTTTGTCCTTACTTCTGTCTGCTCAACATTTTTATCCCTTTAAGAACTTGGGTTCAAATACAGACTATACCCCTTTCTAGCTGTGTGGTCGTAGGCACTTAACAGTTTCATCATTCATAAACCAGAGATGATAGAATCCACCATAAAGCTTGTTCTGAGGATTAAGTGAGTTAATATACATAAGGTGTTTAGAGTGGTGCCTGGAACATAGGAGTTCTACTGGAATGGTTGTTATTAATATTTCTGCATAGGTCTTAACATCTTTACTTGATAGTTGGTTCTTCAAATGCATAATTTGTGTCAGATTGAGTTGTATTTTCTCCACAGCATTTGGCGTAAACTGTTGGAGGATGAAAGAATATTACAGAAGCAACTGGGGAGATTCTTCAGGGTGGTAGTAAAGAGGGTGGACTCTGAGGCCAGGCTCCCTGGGTGTCCATCCTGGCTCCTCCACTGACCACTGTATGATCTTTAGCACACAGACTTAAGCCATTTGTGCCTCTATCTCCTTGTCTGTAAAATGATGATAGTCATGGGTCTGTTGTGAAGGCTATGTGAGATCATTTGTGTAAAGCTCTTAGCACGTGTGCCTGGCACATGGGAACTGCTCAATAAATGTAAGTTAATATTATTATTTATTTTCCTTTTGGGGAATATTTACATTTTTGCATGAACCTAATAGGGGACCTATTTTGGGGCAAGTTAGCATTTTGGACCCATCCCAATAATCCATCCTCTTTGGTTATTTTTTTCATTCTAGAGTCTTTGAAAATCATGCCAATTCTGCTTATACGTGCACAAACAAGGTAGTTGAAATCCTGTCTGTTCATTTGAATGACATCCATGTCTGTCATTGGCTGTGTTCAGCACAGCCCCTCCCAGTAACTCAAAGTAAAAAAAAAAAAGAGCAACCAGACCATTCAGGTCTAAGGATGGGACCAATCCAGGGAACTCAGGACAAATGTGGCCCTTCAGCAGTCCACATATCAGTCAGGAGTGGGTGAGAATTCCCAAAGGTCTATGACTTCATGGCTACGACACCTTGGGCTAAAACAGGCCCAAATGGAGATTAAATCATAATTCAGGGATTGCTCCAGCATCTCAGCACAGGGCTTGAGCTGAACTGACCATCCTTCTGGGAGTGTTCCTTAATGGGGAACAAGACCCATTTAGCAAGCAAGATGGTGGACAGTGGCCTGGATCCCAGCTTCCTCATAGGCTAAGAGCCCCAGGGAAATGGACAGAGGAAGGAATTGACTAGCGGTCACCTCACAATGGCTTTTGTATTCTAGATATGCCATATTTTTCTCCTGAAACTTTATCTGGAGATGTTGTGAACATAACTTCTTTGCTTTTAAACCCCAGTTCAAATGTCCTTTACCTGTGACTACAGGTTAAAAATACCTTTCTTTCTTAAATCTCACTCCTCACTAAATCCTATAGATTACTAATGCCAAAAAATCCTTATGATAAGCTATCAGACGATTCTAAAATATCTTCAGGCTGCCAGGTGAAGTGATCTACACAATTTACAGTGATCAAGGAGGAAGAGGGTTTTGAGGATCCAGGGTCTTTCCTATAATAATAACAGCAGCTAACATTTACTGAGCATTTACCATGTGCCATACATGTTCCTGCATTATCTCATGTAGCCTCATTGGTGATAGGATTAGGTACCAGCATCAACCCAATTTTACATATCAGAAAACTAAGGAAGCAGAGTTGAAGTAGCTTGCCCAGGGTTGTATAGTTAGCAAGTGACAAAACTACATTTCAGACCAGGAGTGTCTGACCTGGGGGCTGAGCTTCTAACATGTAGTGTATGTATACCTCTCCTCTTTTTCCACCACTTCCATAGTTAGTACAGATCTTCCTTGACTTACGATGGGGTTACATCCTGATGAATTCATCATAAGTTGAAAATATTTAAGTTGAAAACGCGTCTAATACACCTAACCTACTGAACATCATAGTGTTCTCAGAACACTTAACATTAGCTTATAATGGGCAAAATCATCTATCATAAATCCTATTTTATAATAAAGCATTGAGTAACCCATGTAATTTATTGAATACCATGCTAAAGGGAAAAACAGAATGATTGTATGTGTACAGAATGGTTTTAAGTGTATCAGTTATTTACTGGTCATGAGAGAGTATCATAACACATATCACTAGCCCAAGAAAAGATCAAGATTCAAAATTCGAAGTACAGTTTCTACTGAAGGCATATCACCTTCACAACATCAAAAAGTTGAAAAATCAGGGCTTCCCTGGTGGCGCAGTGGTTGAGAGTCCGCCTGCCGATGCAGGGGACGTGGGTTCGTGCCCCGGTCCGGGAAGATCCCACATGCTGCGGAGTGGCTGGGCCTGTGAGCCATGGCCACTGAGCCTGTGCGTCCAGAGTCTGTGCTCTGCAACAGGAGAGGCCAAAACAGTGAGAGGCCTGCATATCGCAAAAAAAAAAAAAAAAAAAGTTGAAAAATCAGGACTTCCCCGGTGGTCCAGTGGTTAGGACTTTGCACTTTCACTGCCAAGGGCCTAGGTTCAATCCCTGGTCAAGGAACTAAGATCCCACAAGCCACATGGCACGGCCAAAAAAAAAAAAGTTGAAAAATCATAAGTCAAACCATAGTAGACACTGTCTGTATACTCTACAGTCCAAATGTTCACGTCCCTCTAAATTCATATGCTGAAATTGTAAGTCCCAAGGTGATGGTATTAGGAAGTTGTGCATTTGAGAGGTGATTAGGTGGTGAGGGTGGAGCCCTCATAATTGGGATTAGTGGCCTTATAAAAGAGATCCCAAAGAGCTCCCTAGTCCCTTCTGCCACGTGAGGACACAATCAGAAGTTGGCAGTCTGCAACCAGGAAGAGGGCGCTCACTGGAACCTGACCGTGCTGTCACCCTGACCTCCGATCTCCAGCCTCCAGAACTGTGAGTAATATATTTCTGCTGTTTATAAGCCACTCCATCTATGGTATTTTATTATAGCAGCCTGAACAGACTAAGACAGTATATATGCATAGGGCAAAATCACAGGGTTCGGAGCTCATGGTGATCTCACCCTTCCTTAGTTCCCTGAGGTCACAACTTTCTCCCCACTTGCCATTTATCCTTTCAATATGCATTCAGTGAATGTTTAAAACTGAGCACCAACTACATCCCACACCGAGAACGAGCTCTGGGGATACAGAGGTGATCAGTACCTGATGTGGCCCGGCTCTCATGAAGCCTACAGTTTACACGGGACTCCAACACAGATGGAGTAATTACACATACATGTGAAATTGCAGCTGGGACAAGAGCTACAAGACAAAGGAATGAGATGCTGTGAGAATGTGTTAAGGGGAAAGTGCACTGGTTTGGGAGGTCAGGGAAGGCTTCTGTGACTCAGTGACAAAAGAGGTGATAGCTAAAGAAAGAGGAGAGGGGAAAGTACACCAGTGGGAAGAACAGCATGGGAGAAGGCCCTGTGACAGGGAGTGTTACACATCCTGGGACTGAAAGTTGACCAGTGGCTGGAGGAGGCCCTGTGACAGGGAGTGTTACACATCCTGGGACTGAAAGTTGACCAGTGGCTGGAGGACGCCCTGCTGTGCTAAGGACTTGGTCTTGATCATAAGGGCAATGGGAGTCCTTTGAAACCCAACTTTAGACCCCATTCTTAAAATGTTGCTCAGAGCCCACAGTGCCTCTACAGCCAGCATCCGTGTCTGTCTGGTATACATGGAGCATCAAGGAGGCAGGTCTCTATAGCATCAGCATCCCTAGAATTCACCTTAAGTCATGGTGATGGCCAACTTGGGAACAGGAGAACTAGGCTTTGGCAGCTTCCTGCCCTGCCTGTAAACTCACATCCCTTGGCCTGGTAGGGAATGACAATTCCAGGAAAATGAAGTGTCACAGGTAGAGACAGTAATTATGGAATTTGTTCAGGACAAAGTTTACCCGTACTTCTTTACAAGCAAATTGCCCATAATAAGGAGTAATTTTAGTGTGCTCAGTGAACAGAATTCCACAGATTGTACCCTCTATCTCTGCCTTTTCTGTCAGATAGCTCTAAAAATTCTCTCCTTGAGAAATGTGATGATATGTAGTTTTCTGGTACAAAGCTCCCTGCTGGTATTCCATGAGTATAAAAGAGTAATGATTATGGTGACTCATTTATTACTCTTGTTACTTAAACATTATTCACTAAACTTTGTTAACAATAAAGAGTTACTATAAAACAACTTCTCTGCCTCATCAGATACAATTTTCCCTTTGCCTTCAGATGCTATTTCCAATGCCATCTAAGAAAACTCACTTTTCTGAAAGGTCTCTTTGGGGGAGGGGGTGTTATATACTTATTTTTTAGCTATCTTTCAAGTTACCCCAAGTGAATGGTTCTGATATGAGCATGCACAATCCCCTTCTACAGACTCAAAGCTCCTTAGGATGATACCGAGTTGAGCCTCAACAAAATAATTTCCAAAAGACTGACACTTTTTTCCAGAATCATACATTTTTAGATTTCAAAGCTGGAAGTGTCACCTAGATGTCTTTTACATAATCCCTTTAACTCTAAAGAAGCAAAACACAAATCATCCTTGACTGAGGGGTCTGCATTTGTTGATTGAAAGCTTATTTGGATTTGCATTTGCACAGGTTGGATTGGGGGAAGCCCAATTTGTGGCCTGTGTCAAGTGAGGTCTGCTCCAGGTAAAATCTGCCATCTTAGCCCATGCCCAGGGACAGGAGATGTCAGTTGGAGAGATCCTTTGGAGAAAATGGGGGAGATGGTGAATTTTATGTGTCAATTTGGCTGGGACAGCGGGTGCCCAGATACGAAGTGAAACATTATTCTGGGTGTTTCTTTTTGGATAAGTTTAACATTTAAATCAGAAGACTGAGTAAAGCAAATTGCCCTCCCTAATGTGGATGGGAACAATCCAATCTGCTGAAGGCTTGAATAGAATAGAAGGTTGACCTTCCTCTAAATAAGAGAGAATTTCTCCTCCTTGATTGTCTTCGAGTTGGGACATTGGGTATTTTCTTGCCCTCGGACTCAAACTGAAACTCTGATTCTTCATGGGTCTCGAGGCTGCCGGCCTTCAGACTAGAACCACACCATTGAGTCTCCATCTTGCCGACTGCAGATCTTGAGATTTGTAGCCTCCATAATCATGGGAGTCAATTTATTATAATAAATATCTCTCTATAAATATGCACATTCTATTGGTTCTGTTTCTCTGGAGAACTCTGACTACTACAGCGGGAGAGTTGGCTCATACCCCCCAAAGCGTGGGTTAGAGTTACTGGAAGGCTTGACAAATGAACCACCTCCATTCTCTCCTTCTAAGTCCCAGATTTCTCTGTGAGCGTTCATCATTTTCTGTATTTCAGTATCAGAGGATGGGGCAGGAGACAAAGTAAGAGAAACAGAGGTTTTGGCTTAGAAAGTTCAGATTCTTGGTTAGGTGGGAAGGAGGTGGGAGGCTGGAGGTCATCTAATCCAACCTCTTGCTGAAGGGCTTTCCACATGGTGCTGGGCATGCTTAAGCATGCACTCCTATGGTTTAGGCCTGAACACCCTCAGAGAGACATTGCTGTGTGTTGCTTAAGAGCAGGGCTCTGGAATCCGACGCCTTGGGGTCTACCTGGCCTCCACCTCTCAGTAGCTGTCTGACCCTGGGCACCTACTAGGCCTTACTTGACTCATTTCTAAAACTGGCATAATAATAACACACAACTCATGGGTTGTTAGGATATGTTAGAAGTACAGAACTCAGGCTCTGAGCAAAACACAGGCACCTTAAGGTTTGGTCTAAGCCTCTGACCGAAATGATGAGGAGCATAGGGCTTAGTGCTAGAGTCCTGTGATAGTGCCCTAGAGGCCCTCTGCAATTTAATCCTGTTAATGTTCAACTCTGGCCAACATAATAAAGTCAGATTTATAGGAAGGATTCTGAATAGTAGAAAGAGCAGAACTAAGGGAGGGCAGGACCAAGGCAGCAGTAGGAGCTCCTGTATTCTTCCACGGCACTGGCATTAGATGCCTCAACTCCACTTGCCTGTATATTCAAGGCAATTTCTCTTTCATTGGCCAAGTCTGAGTCAGTGTCTTCTACTCTTGGATCAATTGGCCTGCCCAGGTTGAGGGGGCGACTGGGAAGATGCTAAGCCAGGAGCCACCCCAGTTTGTCTCCACTACAAAGACCATCTTCCAGAAAGATAGATGAGTCCAGATATTTGCTCCAAACAGCCTTCACAGATGTACATTTAAATGAGCTATATCAGTTGACAAAGGATTCCAGACACAGTTAATATAATGTGAGGCATCTCAAACTTGCCTCAAGGAAGAAACGGTGAAGGGAACCTGACTCAGAAAAAAAGTTATTTTTGGAGAATAGCAGTATATTTACCCAATTAAATTATTGAAAACAACTGCTAGCACATTTGGTGTGTGTTCTTAGTAGAGATTTCATTTGGGGAGTTTAATCAGACAGAGGATTCTTTGGGGATTGTAGCTTCCTCTAAAAGCACCATTGCCACCAATGGCTGCTGAATCTGGAAAATAGAGCCTGAATTTCCCAGAGGGCTGTATCTGGGCACTGACGTTAGAACTGGACTATGGTAATTTGAGGGAGAAGATAAGAATTATTTCCACACCTTTATCTGAACCATTGTTTAATCTCTGACAAAAATATGCATGTTGATAAAACCCCAACCACCTGGAACTCAGGTCAGGAAAAGGACAGGCACATTTTTGTTCCCAGTCAGCTAATGCATTAAAGGTGTATTATGGCCACATCTTCAAAAGGAATAAACCCTCTGTTCTTTTTTTTTTTTTAAATAAATTTGTTTATTTTATTTTATTTTTGGCTGAGTTGGGTCTTTGTTGTTGTGCACGGGCTTTTCTCTAGTTGCAGCGAGCAGGGGCTACTCTTCATTGCAGTGCGTGGACTTCTCATTGCTGTGGCTTCTCTTCTCTCGTGGCGGAGCATGGGCTCTAGGTAAGCAGGCTTCAGTAGTTGTGGCACACGGGCTCAGTAGTTGTGGTGCCCGGGCTTAGTTGTTCCACCGCATGTGGGATCTTCCCGGACAAGGGCTCAAACCCATGTCCCCTGCATTGGCAGGTGGATTCCTAACCACTGCACCACCAGGCAAATCCATAAACCTATTGTTCTTTGAATCAGTTTAAGCCATACCTGGGGCATTTTCAAGTATGTGTGCTACATTCTAAGAAGGACATTGGAAGCCAGAGGATTCCAGGTAAAGAGCATCAGAAAAATGGAGAAAAGTTCTGGATATCAAATTACACAAAGAACCATATAATATAGAACCAGGAAATGGGAACCATGGAATTTAGGCAGAAGCAGCATCTTCAGCCAGGGTGGCCATGTGGACGAGACAGACCACAGATATGTTTTCCTCTGCTCCTAACGGGCAATCTGAGATCATCCAGTGGCAGTTATGGAGAAAGGGATTTTCAATGAGTACAAACATATTTCTGGCATAGAATTTCTCTCATGGAGAAGATTGTCCATGATTGGGGGGAAATTCCTTGATACAATGTCTAATTTGTGTTGGAGAGATTTCTGGAGCTGAAATGTTGTCAGATTTTAAAGGATTAGAGGAGGTGAGGGAGACTCCTATCAAGGGGCAAGGAGAGGGGAATGTTGATAATGGGGGAGACTATGCAGGGGGTGTAGGAGAAACCTCTGAAACTTTAGCTCAGTTTTGCTGTGAAGCTAAAACTGCTCTAAGAAATAAGGTCTTCTTTAAAAAGAGAGAGAAGGAAGAACAGGAGTCTGTTGTGTTCCTGAGAGGCAGGAGTGAGTAGAAAAGGGAGAGGGGGAGAGAGTAGAGCCAGCAAGAAGTGGGAAGCTAGGAGAATGGCATAGAGGCAGACCTGGGGAAGACAGACTGGATTTGGGAGAACCGAAACATCTCTTCCTTCCTTCCTTCCCTCAGCAATCTATATCTATATATTTGTATCTATATACTTTAAAAATTTTATTGAAGTATAGTTGATTTACAATATCATGTAAGTTTCCGGTGTACAGCACAGGAATCCAGAGAAAACCATAATTTGAAAGGATACATGTACCCCAAATGTTCATAGCAGCACTATTCACAATAGTCAAGACATGGAAGCAACCTAAATGTCCATCGATGGATGAATGGTTAAAGAAGATGTGGTGTATGTGTGTATATGTATATATATATACACACACATACATATATACACACACATACACGCACAATGGGATATTACTTAGCCACAAAAAAGTGAAATAATGCCATTTGCAGCAATATGGATGGACCTAGAGATTATTATACTCAGTGAAGTAAGCCAGACAGAGAAAGACCAATATCAATATATATTTTTGAGTGCTCAAACCTCTGTGCTAGGTGCTGTCATAGCCACTGGGAACAGGGCAGTGAATACAGCAGACACACGGAATGCCTACTCCCAGCGCACGTTCTAGTGGGGAGATAACAATAGACTAACACACAAATAAGCACACAGTACGTCAGCCCATGGGAAGTGCCATGAGGAAAAACAAAGCCAAGGAAAGCAACTGGGTGAACAGAGTGGTCGGGGAAGGCCTTTCTGAGAAGATGACATTTAAGCAGGAAACTGAATGAGGTGAGGGACTGAGCCTCGGGAGTATCTGTGGGGAAAACTTTGGCAGAAAAGACTGTAAAGTCTACAGGACTGGAGTAGATGGTGGGATGGAGGGGAAGTTGTTGGTTGTTTTTCAGTTGTTGGCTGTCTTGTGAATGCCCACCAGTGCCCCATCCCCCAAACCCAATGCTTGCAGAGATAGAGGTTGTACAAGACTGAGGCAGTATGTGAAGACACAGAAGCCTAGAGCCTGAGATGGAGGTCCAACACCCATCACAATACAAGGCACCTGCACCCTCTCTGAAACTTGCAAATGTCTTGGGGAAGACTTTGAACTTGAACATGCTATAAAATTGTTAGGGTTGGAACCAATTTTACCCAGACTTTGCAGGGGCAAGGAAGTCCCACCTATACCTGATCAATGAAACATGGAATCTTCTCTCTAGAAGTTTCTCACAGGTGTAATAAATGTTCGTCTCTGAAGTAATCTACATCAAGGTTTCCAGAGGAGGGTTACTGCTTTGGGTAGGAGGTTGAAATAAATAGTTCTTATGTCTGGCTTAGTACCAGAGTCACCTGGAGATTGTTTTAAAAATAGGTTTAAAAATAGGTTTCTCAGCCTCACCCCCAAAATTCTGAATCATAGTCTCTGGAAGATGGGGACCAGGAATCTGTCCCCATTAAAAAAAAGTTTCTTACAAAAAAGTTTCCCTTGTGCTTCTGATGCAATTAGAATACAGCTTGCATTTGGAAACCACAAAATTAGATGACTTTTAAGGTTTTCTTCAGCTCAGAGTCTTTGATGGCAGGAAATGTCAGCTCTTCCAAGAGGTCAACCTTAAACTTTCCAACTGGAGCTTTTTTTTTCTTTTTATATCTATTTATTTATTTATTTGGCTGTGCCGGGTCTTAGTTGCAGCATGCAAGATCTTTTTTTTAGTTGCGGCATGCAGGATCTTTCAGTTGCGGCATGAGAACTCTTAGTTGTAGCATGTGGGATCTAGTTCCCTGACCAGGGATAAATCCTGGCCCCCTGCACTGGGAGCGCAGAGTCTTGGCCACTGGACTGCTAGGGAAGTCCCCAACTGGAGTTTTTAAAACATCTTTTTCAAAATAAATAAATAAATAAATAAATAAATAAAAACATCTTTTTATGGTTTTAAAGGAATATAGGTTTGTTGTAAAAAAATTTGAATGATATAAGATTATAGGCTGTACATCCTCAGAAATAACCATATTAATGTTTGGTGTCTATTATACCAGATTTTTCCATATACGTGTGTGTTTACACATACAGACATGTGTATATATACATATACACACATATAATAAAATCATTAACCCTTTGGTTCATAAAATATGACCATAATTTACTGCAATTTGCTTTGTGTACTTGATCTATCTTAAAGATCTTTCTGTTGTTCCATTGTATGGCCGTGTCATAATACATTGGCTATTTGGGCTGTTTTCCGTTTTTACTATTACAAACATTGTTGCAATAAACACCATTGCAGTATACTTCTTGGTTTTCACTGTAAGTGTATTTGGTATAAATTCCTAGATTTGGAATTTTGAAGATATTCCTACAAGGCTCTACCAATTTATACTCATACCAACAGTTGTATTAAAAACTTCCTGTTTCCCCATCTTCTCACCCTTCACTGATATCATCAATCTTTTAAATTTAAGATAATCAGGTTCATGAAAAATATCTTATTGTTTTAATTTGAATTTTTTTGTTCCTGCTGAGAATGGTATCATTATGTATGTTTATTGTTGTTTGTCTTCTATAAATTACATGTTCATGTCTGTGATATTGTGATTTATAATAAGAAATTTGATGTTTGTCCATTTCTGGCACGGAGCTCTTAAAACCTTTGGAATTTCCTAAGTGAAAAGAGCAATAAAGGTGCCTTTTGTTATTCATAACAAGTCCCTTTCAACCACCCCTGAGTTTATGTTAATGAGGTGACTTTTGGAAAGCCCATAAGGATAGGAGCTGGTTGCCAGGGGAACCAACCTTATAATTAGAGGGCTGGAGACTGACTTAATCACCAACTTGTGAATGGCATCTGAGGTGTGTGGGGGGTGGGGGTAGGGGTGGGGTGCAGTACTGTGGAACTGAACACTTACCCTATGGAATCTGATGCTATCTTCAGGTAGACAGTGTCAGGATTGGGTTTATTGTATGACACCCAGCTGGTGTTGTAGGATTTCTTAGTGCAGAAAAAACTACGACACATTTGGTGATCAGAAATGCCAGAAGTATAGTACTGAGGGTAGAGGAGACAAACATAAGTGTATTTTTCTATGAGTCTCCTTTGGTAATTTTTCTATTAGATTGAAATTTCTTATTGATTTGTGTGAACATTTTATTATCATGGTATCTCTTAGTCAGTTTGCTATAAGATGGGGTGGCTTAAACAACAAGTATTCACTTCCTACAGTTGTGGAGGCCAGGAAGTCCAAGATCAAGGTGCTGGCAGATCTGGTGTCTGGTGAGGTCTGCTTCCTGGTTTGCAGATGGCTGCCTTCTCATTGTGTCCTCTTACGTCAGAGAAAGAGAGAGAGCACAGCTCTAGTGTCTCTTCTTATAAGGGCACTAATCCCATCATGAGGGTTCCACCCTCATGACCTAATTACCTCCCAAAGGCCCTACTTCCTAATACAAGCACATTGAGGGTTAGGATTTCAACATATGAATCTTGGGAGGACAAAAACATATAATCCACAACATTCCAGGACACAAATATTCAGTCCATAACATGGCTATTAATCCTTTATGTAGGGACTTCCCTGGTGGCGCAGTGGCTAAGAATCTGCCTGCCAATGAAGGGGACACGGGTTCGAGCCCTAGTCCGCGAAGATCCCACATACTGTGGAGCAACTAAGCCCGTGCACCACAACTACTGAGCCTGCACTCTAGGGCCCACAAGCCACAACTACTGAGCCCACGTGCCACAACTATTGAGTCTGTGTGCCACAACTACTGAAGCCCACTCGTCTAGAGCCCATGCTCTGCAACAAGAGAAGCCATGGCAATGAGAAGCCCGCGCACTGCAACGAAGAGTAGCCTCTGCTCAACGCAACTAGAGAAAGCCTGCATGCAGCAACAAAGACCCAATGCAGGGAAAAATAAATAAATAAATTTATATTAAAAAAAAACCCCTTTATGTACTTCCCCTAGAATGTCATTTTTCTTTCTAATTTAATTTAAAATTTTAATAGATACTATATTTTACAAGATTCACAAGTAAAAACTATACAGAAAGGTAAACACAGAAAAGTCTCAACTCTACCTCTATCCCTCCATTTTGTTTCTCCCCATCCCCTATAGGAAACCATTTTTCCTGTTCTTCACTTTGTAAACATAAGTAAAAATGTCTCTATAGTCTTTTCTCTCCTTTTCTTACATAAAATGTAGCAAACAATAAAAAAATGTTCTGACCTTAGTTTTTTTCACTTACTATTTCACTTAATATACACTATAGATCTGCAGGTGATCACGCCATATCAGTACATAGGGGTCTTCCTCATTCTGTTTTCCAGTCGCCCAGTACTCTATTGTGTGGATGTTCCACAGTTCACGCTGGACAACTGAGTGGTTTCCAATTATTTTATAATTATAAACAACACTTAAGTGAATACCATTTTACATATATCTGCGAAGTGTATTTATAGGATAGATTCCTAGAAACAAAATTGCTGGGTCAAAGAATTGTCATTTATCTCTGAACTTTATGATGTCTTTCATTGTAAAGAAATTTTAAGTTCTTATGTTAATTTTTTTTCTATTTAATACATTTGGATTTTGTTATGCCTTCCTTGGGAACACCTACTCTGACCCTAAATTATAAAGGCATTTTATCTTCCCCCAAGGTGTGCATGGACACATTTAAAAACACACACATATCTTTATTATATGTGGATTTCATGTTGTCTGTGATGTAGGGATCTAATTATTTTCTTCCATAAGGATATCCTGTGACACTTTATGCCTCATTCATCAAACTAAACTTTCTCCTTCTTCCTGCAAAGATAAATTTGTGTCAAATATTAACTTCCTACTGGACTATGAGTTCCTGGATAGTAAATATTGTTCCTTATTCATATTTATATACCTGATAGCTCCTACCACAGTCTTGGCTTGTGATAGGTGTTACATACTTCCTTGATGAATTCAATAGAAACCATAGAATGGTGGCCAGGTTTTCAATTTCAGCCATGATAGAGTGAGAGAGAAAAAACTTATGCTGCTGTTAGAGACAGTGGAATTTGTGTTGGGATAAACTTCTAAAACTCTAGCAATATGAGACACTGGTGTAAATGGTAAACAAGAAAGGAATTCTCGGAGGTCTCTTACAGTCTATGAAAATTCTGCGTGAAACAAGCCAGAAATGGTAGGAACAATTTTACAATATTTGGAGTATGTTTCCATGACTTCTTTAGAAATCAATACCTTACGGGGAGAAATCTCATCTGTTCAACAAGTATTAGATTGAACCACATGAAACTGCTAATAATCAACTATTTTTACCTATGAAAGCTGCAGTTTCATATGGTACCACCCAATATTTATTGAACTCCAATTGTGCCTCAGGTAGTATGTAAATATAGTAAGCAATGGATGATATTTCAGTGAAAAAACCCAACTCTGGTCCCTGTCCTAACGGAGCTGAAAATTTAGTGAGCAAGACAGACAATAAATAAGAAAGTAAGAAAAGAAGTATAAGTGATTATAAATCTCTAGATTAGTATGTCTTTCTAATACTTTTTCAATCATTCAAAATATGTTGAAGTTGCTACATAAAGTTTAAAAGAAAATATAACTTTTTTATTATTCTTTCCTTCACTCTTAATCTTCTTTATATCTTTTCTCTGTACTTTCTAATCTTATATGTATTCAATTAAATTGTTTAATTAATGTATGATTTTAAAGTCAGTTTTACTGAGGTACAATTTATATTCACAAGAAAATTTACTTTTTTTTTTTTTTTTTTTTAACCTTTCAGCCACGCGGCATGTGGGATCTCAGTTCCCTGACCAGGGATCGAACCTGCACAGCCTCCAGTGGAAGCGTGGAGTCTTAACTGCTGCACCAGCATGGAAGTCCCCAAATTTACTCTTTTTAAATGTACGGTTGCATTAATTTTAACAAATGGATCTGGCTGTGTAGCCACCACCTCAATCAAGATACAGAATATTTCTATCACCTCAAAATGCCCCCTCATGCCCTTTGTAGTCTATTGTTGAGTTGATTAACTTAACTATCTGTTGGCAGATGGGGGCCCTCTGGATACCTAGTCTTATTTCAGACAGCCTAGTCTTCTGGGTGTGAGGAGAGAGGTCTGGCATTGAGAGACGAAGTTTCAGGGACCTTCGTCATGCCCAGGAGACCCAGCGTTTGTCTGAAGCACCTAACTGGTCGTTCAGTTTGGCTGGGATCAACCAGCCTGCATCCACAACCCACGACGTGCCAAACATGTCTGGGGACATTTGCTTTCAACCAGAAAGCTCAGCCTATCAGTGTATGTCACCCTGTTAGCACACCCATTCTCTTTCGTTTGCCCACATATTGCTTATCTCAGCCTTTCTGAACCCTTGAACTTCCTCTGAAGCCTTGAATTTTTTAGGTGTGGAATTCATGGTCTGTGGAGGTCTGTGGGGGATAGGTGTACATGCTATAAGCTTGTCCTTCGTTTGAAGGGTCTGAACATTGTAGAAAGGGAAAGGTGATTCTAGCTATGGAGACCTCCGAGGAAAGAGGTTCGGGGATTTTGGCTCTGATTCACAGGGAATTGTAATAAGTGACAAAGCTCATGATTCATATGTGGATTCAGCAGCTCTGCAGAGGTGGCGATGAAACATTAGCTGTTGCTTTATCCCTTTGCTAAGTATAACTGGATGAAGAATAAATATTGCCAAGCAGTCACGACCATGTCACTAACTTTTCAAACAAAGGAACACCAGCCACTGGAGTCCTATTCTGGTCTTCAGGATTTGCAGGCACATGCAGGCTATTTATTTTGACAAACAATGCTTACAATAATCAAAGTAGCAGTGATGTCTAAACAAACTCTTACTAATATACGCAGTATTAGATAAACAGTAAATTGAGAAGAACCTATGAATGGTTTTTAATCAACTTATTGGTTATCTAATGCTACATATATTACTCTAGTGAAGTAATTCCAAATATGACAGATTCTTGGAATTATCTTTAGAACGTGTTGAAAATACAGATTCCCTGGAGATTCTGACTGAGTCATCTGGCGAAGAGTCCTAGAAATCTGCATGTTCATCAAACTCCCCAGTTGGTTCTGATGCCACTTATCCAGAGCCTATCCTTTTAGGGCATCACATTTTTTTTTTTTTTTTCTTTTTGCGGTATGCGGGCCTCTCACTGTTGTGGCCTCTCCCGTTGCGGAGCACAGGCCCCGGATGCGCAGGCCCAGCGGCCACGGCTCATGGGCCCAGCCGCTCCGTGGCATATGGGATCCTCCCAGACCGGGGCACGAACCCGTATCCCCTGCATCGGCAGGCGGACTCTCAACCACTGCGCCACCAGGGAGGCCCAGGGCATCACATTTAAAACGAGCAGGCCTGGGTTCTGGAGTTCCAGGATTCCAGGGTTCCATCCACCAGCTGTGTAGCCTTGGTTTCAACATGTCATGCTCTGGGCCTCAGGAGTCTCACTTGGGAAATGGATCACAAGCAGTTTCTGAGCAGGGCAGAAACACGGTAAGAGGTAGGCCTTGGGGAGGTCAAGCTGGTGGCTCTTTGGGGATGCGTTGAGGCCGGAGACATGGGAGCAGGAGGCGAGTTAGGAGGTAGCTGCCGCAGTGTAGGCAGAGCTGTGACAAGGGATGATGGAAGGAAAGGCAAAGGGGGTCAGAGAGGAGAGCTGGTGCAGAGCATGAGTCAGAGGACTCAGTGACTGATCCGCTATGGAGGGTGAGGAAAAGGGTCCCAGGGCTGGGTAAACCCCATCAGTAGTAGCCATGGCTCAGCTTGAACTCATGAAGAATTTTTAAATTTTCACTATTTTTAGTATATTAAGATAAATAAGTACAGCATTTTCACATATTCTGACATTTAAAAAACAAACCCAAAAAAACCAACTTTGCAGAGAAAAAAGTCAGTTATTATCATTACAACCCTAAAGAGGTGGGTAGAGTATAACACAAGAGCTTCTTCCTATAGTAGAAGCATACAGTTTGATTCTTGTATGTTGGTGTTATCTATTCTTTCTGAATCTATAGGTAAAATCACCAGAGATAAAATGTAAGGTGTCACCATTGGGGCCCCTGAAACCCATACCCTACTCAGAGGAACAGTGTGATAAAGATCTATTAATGAGATTTAGGATATCTGTTCTTTTCTTATCTTAGAGCACAGACCCACTTTGAAATTATGTTAAGTGAAATCAATGAAAATAAAGTTTACTGTAAATTAAAAAAAAAAAAGTCACCTGGGTGACTAGGTCAATGGAGGCTTCCTTTATAGAAATAAGGGAGTCAGTCACAAACGAATCAACGGACAAAGGATTAATCTCCAAAATATATAAACAGCTCATGCAGCTCAATATTAAAGAAACAAACAACTCAGTCCAAAAATGGGCAGAAGACCTAAATAGACATTTCTCCAAAGGAGAGATACAGATGGCCAAGAAGCACATGAAAAGCTGCTCAACATCACTAATTATTAGAGAAATGCAAATCAAAACTACAATGAGGTATCACCTCACACCAGTTAGAATGGGCATCATCAAAAAATCTACAAACAACAAATGCTGGAGAGGCTGTGGAGAAAAGGGAACCCTCTTGCACTGTTGGTGGGAATGTAAATTCATACAGCCGCTATGGAGAACAGTATGGAGGTTCCTTACAAAACTAAAAATTGAATTACCATATGATCCAGCAATCCCACTACTGGGCATATACCCAGAGAAAACCATAATTCAAAAAGGCACATGCACCCCAATATTCATTGCAGCACTGTTTACAATAGCCAGGTCATGGAAGCAACCTAAATGCCCATCGACAGACGAATGGATAAAGATGTGGTACATATATACAATGGAATATTACTCAGCCATAAAAAGGAATGAAATTGAGTTATTTGTAGTGAGGTGGACAGACCTAGAGTCTGTCATACAGAGCGAAGTAAGTCAGAAAGAGAAAGACAAATATCGTATATTAATGCATGTTTGTGGAACCTAGAAAAATGGTACAGATGAACCGGCTTGCAGGGCAGAAGTTGAGACACAGATGTAGAGAGCAAACGTATGGACACCAAGGGGGGAAAACCGTGGTGGGATGGGGATGGTGGTGTGCTGAATTGGGTGATTGGGATTGACATGTATACACTGATGTGTATAAAATTGATGACTAATAAGAACCTGCAGTATAAAAAAACAAACAAACAAACAAACAAAAAACTAATACTAAACTTTCTTTGGGTTATTTGTATGGAAATATGTTAATATAAATGTTTCAGACATTACATAAAATTTCTAAAAATCTTATATGTTCTGGTATAATGTTATAAGTCATAATTCTAGTTATTACTTTAAAATGTATATCTCAGAAATAACTAAATTTCCTTGTCAATTGCATTATTATGAACTTTCATCAAATCTTTAACCGTGGTCATTTTTAAGTCTTTTGTCATTTACAGACAGTTCTGGGTGTACTCTGATGTTTTCGCAAAAATGTTCCTATAAAAGGGTTTCATCCTCAAGGAATTCATGGAAAAGACTCCGACAAGTACAGGTTTCTGGTAACTGACTATATGGCTGAACTGAATGAATAAGCATTTTCAGAACTCTAATGGAAAACTGATGAATTCATAAAAGTGCTAACAAAAGATCAAGATGAAAAAAAAATTAATTACATGGGACTGAGTGAACTGATGAGGATGATTATAATTTTTGTGACTTTCTGTTTGAATAAAAAAAAGTATCCCACAAACACTCAGAGGCAAAAAATATACAAATCAATTTTCACTGCAAAGTAAAGGAGCTGTTACAGTGGAGGATTACTGGACTGAACATCAATATTATGACATAGTATGAGTGTGTTTCATGTTTGGTAATTGCAGTCATTGTTGCTTTTGTTGTGGTCATCAATTTACAATGCTTGGTGTCAGTTTATTTATCTCTTGTAAAAATAAAATACAGTGTGTGTGAAAAAAAAAAAAGAAATAAGGGAGTCAGGAAGAAGAGATATATAAAACGCCTTGCAGCCCCTTTAGAGGATGCTCACAATGGCACTGTGTTCCCTTCTGGGATTTGCCCACCTTTCTGGTTGAAGGACTGGTGAATGTGCTGCAGGAGAAGCAGACAGCAGCTCTCCCATCACAGACTCCTTCCATCACCTCTGGCAAATCCTCTCGCCTCCTGGAACTTAGTTTCCTCATTTGTAAATTAAAGAGGAAGGACTAGAATCCAGGGATTCTTGTATGTGGTATGCAAGATATTCATGAATGGCCTATCTAAATTTTCTATGGAAAGGGCTCTGAACTTTCACCAAATTCTCAAAGGAGTGAGTGGCCCAAGAGGAGCCAATAACTTTCATAACAGACAAATTGTTTTTAAAAAAATCTTTCTATCATGGAAAATTTCAAACACATAAAAGAGAATAAATGAGAGTTATGCCCTTACTACTCACTTGACTTTAATAATTGAAATGATCTCTTAAGTCCTTTTTGAAGTGCTAATATTTCATTGTATGGTGGTACCATTACTTTAAGTTTGACTTTTTTTTTTTTCATGTATTACCTCTAAGTGGGCTTGCCTCTAAAAAGGGAGTGTTCCCTGTCAGAATGGCTATCATGAAAAAGAACACAAATAACAAATGTTGGTGAGGATGTGGAGAAAAGGGAACCCTCATACACTGCTGGTAGGAATGTAAATTGGTGTAACCACTGTGGAAAACAGTACAGAGGTCCCTCAGAAAACTAAAAATAAAACTACCATATGACCCAGCAATTCCACTCCTGGGTATATATCTGAAAAAAAACCAACACTAATTCGAAAAGATACATGCACCCCAATGTTCATAGCCGCATCATTTACAATAGGCAAGATATGGAAGCAACCTAAGGGTCTGTCAACAGATGAATGGATAAAGAAGATGTGGTATATATATATATATATATATATATATATATATATATATATATATGTGATATAAGTATATATATGTAAATGTTACTTAGTCATAAAAATATAATGAAATTTTGCCATTTGCAGCAACATGGATGGACTTGGAGGGCATTATGCTAAGTGAAAGAAGTCAGAGAATGACAAATACTATATGATAGCACTTATTTGTGGAATCTAAAAAATACAAATTAGTGAGTATAATAAAAAGAAGCAGAGTCACAGATATAGAGAACAAACTAGTGGTTACCAGTGGGGAGAGGGACGTGGGGAGGAGCAATATAGGGGTCAGGGATTAAGAGGTGCAAACTATTGGGTATAAACTACGCTACAAGGAAATACTGTACAACATAGAGAAAATAGCCAATATTTTATGATAACTATAAATGGAGTATAACCTTTAAAAATTGTGAATCACTTTATTTTACACCTGTAACTTAATAATATTGTAGAGCAACTGTACTTCAATTAAAAAAGAAAAGAAAAAGCAGGTGTTCAAAAGAGGGGATGGTAAAGTTCACACCCTCCACATAAGCCACTCACCACTCAGGATTTCCTCTGTAAAACAATGCCCTCTGGATATCCTGGCCTCTCTCCACAGCACTTGAGGTCTTCCCCTGCCACTAATTTAATTGTCTGCTTACCAACAGTCAGTTGTAACTGTTTCCAAAATTGCTTGTGCCTGTTGCACTAAGTATTAAAATTATGTAACTTCATTAAATATGCACCCAATGTACTGAATAAGAATTCAGTGTGCAAACGGAAGAAAAAAACCCCCCAAAAACCAACTTTTTCTTTCTCAAATATGCAGTATTGAATTTTTTTCCCTGCCATTGTATGGTCTCTCCAACAGATCCCATAACATTTCTACTCACTTTCAGACCTTAATAAGTAACCTGACTTTTTATACAAAAGTGCAGGCTAGTTTAATATCAAAGCTTCACCTCGTCCTCCAGCGTGGGCCTGACTGAGGCTCAGAATCCCATCAGGGGCATGGCCGGCTTCTTACTATTCCTCCATCTACTCTTCTGTGCCTCCTTCCCCACTCACTGTGCTGTGTCTGGATATAAAGGGCTAAAACTAGTCAGAGAAAGAGAAAGGAATGTGTGTGACCAGTGACTATAATCTGGTACCAGTGCCCCTGAGTGGCAGATGCCCAGCGGTTTGCTCTTTCTCTCTGGGGCACTTCTGTGGGTTCCACCATCACCAGCACCGCCTAGACCTCCCACTTCCCCATCCCTTGGCACAGGCGAATGTTCCCCCAGTTGGCCATTTATGACTCTCCACTCAGCTCCTAACTTCTGATGAGTACATTGCTCTGGTGGGCAAATGTCTTGGGCGAGGCCCTTTCAAGGTGGTCGAGTTCAGTGTCCTTTGGTGATGTCCACTCTGGCCACTGGGAAACAGACTTGCCTGACGCTGGTGGAAGCACAGGATGTTGGAAGTACAGTTGTGCTCACTGTACCACTACCTCCCCCTTCTGCAGCCAAGGGCAGCTTCCTGCCTTTAAACTTTTCCAGGCACAACGCCTGCTTCCCGTCTTGGTGACCTTCAGCTCCAATGAGCCACATCATGCTCTTCTAGAAGTTCACTTTGAAGATGTCCCCAATCCCAACTTCAAAGAAATTCCTTCTATCAACCTTCTTCAATAGCTCTACTTTTCTCTTGTGCAGCCTGGAAGTTGGGGTTGAGCTAAGTTATGATGGAAACGTTTGGCCACAGCTTGGCATATCCTCCAAGAATGATATGGGTCCTCTCTTTAAAATGTGCAGATACTTAATCCCCTTTGTTCTCAGTTTCAGGGCCTCAGCCAAAATTAAGAAAATGGAAATGTTCCATTTTGACATTGTCCTTAGACAACACTTAAATGGGGAAAATGTGAGCATAAAAGGGAATTGTTTCTATGAAAGCTAATTTAAGTAGTTAGGAAAGACAGAAAACAAAGCCAAACCCCCAAACCCCAAATCCAAAACCCAAATCATTAAAAAGATCCTGTAGAATTAGGTATGGATGAGACAACTACAGATTGGGGGTATTATAGAAGTCTATAGGATCATGTCCTTAGAGTGTTCAAGATCTTTAAGTTCCTGCTTCTCTCTCTTTCTCTTTTCTTCCCCCAAAGAGAAGAATTTGTTATTTGCTGCCACAGTAAGTACAATATATTACTTAAACATGCTTTGTACCCATGAAGATGAAGGCAAACCAGACAGTTACACTTTGAAAGCAAAGAAACAAGAGAATACCCCTGTACTTTCACTTTTTAGCTTATAAGCATTTAACTCTATTATCTAAAAGAGTCATATATTCCTTAATCTGTATTTATCAATCTTCAAACACTTGTAATTTCACAGATTATGGATGAAAAATCCATGAAACAGATCTAAAAAATTCAGATATTTGGATGGAGGGTTCATTCACAACTAAGGTGCGTCACTAGTAGATTTCAGAATCAGCTTGTCACCCTTCTTTCAACCTCAAAACCCATTTTATTAAAAGTAGGGAGATGCTTCTGGCTATTGCCTCCTGTAAGGTTTCTGATGCCATGTACCACCCACTGGGTCAGAAAGGGGTTACTGTCACTGACGCTGCAGCTGTTCAGGATTAAGGAACTGTCATCCAGTGCATTTACCTTGTCCTCGCTATCTTTATTCTTACAGCACAGTTTTCCAATCAGACAAATGAAATGAGACTTAAACCCCTCAGCCATATTTGAGATGTCATCTTCTGCTGTCATCTTCTGCTCTTATGCAACCAGAGGTACTAAAGATGTTTGTGGTGTTTTTGCCAGCTACATGAATCAATTATAAAAGACTGGATTGCAGGTTTTTAATAAAAGAATATAACTCAGGAACAGCCAGATGGAGGAGATGCACAGGACAAAGTACGGGGAAAGGGCGTGGAGCTTCCATGCCCTCTCCAAGCTCACCACTCTCCCTGAATCTCCATGTATTCACCAACGTGGAAGCTCTCTGCTTCTCTTTCAAGAAGCCAAAGTGATAGCTACTCAGAAAAATGCAAGACTGACTGTCCTCAGCAGCCTCGTAGTTAAAGAAAGTGATGAATGGGGCTTCCCTGGTGGCGCAGTGGTTGAGAATCTGCCTGCTAATGCAAGGGACACGGGTTCAAGCCCTGGTCTGGGAGGATCCCACATGCCGTGGAGCAACTAGGCCCATGAGCCACAACTACTGAGCCTGCGCGTCTGGAGCCTGTGCTCCGCAACAAGAGAGGCCACGATAGTGAGAGGCCCGCGCACCCCAATGAAGAGTGGCCCCCGCTTGCCACAACTAGAGAAAGCCCTTGCAGAGAAACGAAGATGCAACACAGCAAAAATAAATAAATAAATTAATAAACTCTTACCCCCAACATCTTAAAAAAAAAAAAAAAAAAGAAAGAAAGTGATGAATGGACATACTTGATATGGTAGAATTTGTAAGGAACATTTACAGTAAATATCATTAATGTGTAAGTCTTTTTTTTGTGATTCCCTGCTTTAACTGACTTTTTCAATTACCAAAAAAACACACCAGTTTTAATAGAGTTGGCCAAGAGGTTTGCAGAGAATACTGTTTCCCCCTCACTATTCATTGTTCCCTTCTTCCATATTAATAGAGTTCCCAATTTTAACTGCGCTCTAGACCTCCAGAATAAAAATATTTCTTAGTCCCTTGAAGCTCAGCATAACCATGTGACTAAAGCCTGGTCAACATATGTTGAAATACCTTTTGGCAGCTTTTGGGAATGTTCTTTAAGCAAAAGCTACCATGTGCCCTTTGCTCCTCTCTTCTTTGCCTGTCTTCCATCCTGCTACCTGGAATGCAGATGTGATGGCTGGAGCTCTAGCCATCAACTTGGGTTATAAGGAAAAAATGGAAGGATCCTGGGTTTCTGAGGAATTTATGCAGTCCAGCTGCCAGAATAACATGGAAATTTTATGTCTGCCTTCTTTAAACTGTTGTTATTTTAGGTCTCTGTGATTCACAGTCAAGCTTAATTATAAATGATATAGAGAGTTTGGGCCTTATTATGTTTTCTGAACAGAGATACAACCTGCCCTATATATTCTGTTAAGAAACTTATAGGCAACCAATAGTTATGTAGACATTATTACAACACTCGGGGGCTTAATAGAAGCGATACTGGAATTAGGAAGAGAACCCTCCTCAGGTCTTTTAGACTCAAAGATTCCACAGTGCTCCAATTTACTTGAAGACTATTTGTTTTTTAATTATCAGAAAGTGTATGCCTTGTCCTGAGATAATTTTATTAAAATCAGTGATTTAGCTCAGTGGTTTTGGTAAATATTTCTATCTGCAAAATTTCCCCAGGCCATATTGATTTATTTTCCCTTGTCTAACTTGAGAAATGGCCATTCATTTTTAGAGCCAGGACCAGTATGTTAACACATATTGATGACAGAAGTACCATGTTCCCTCAATTGTGAGATGTGTCAGTAGAAGATGCATCACTGGTTTCATAACAGCTTTTGAGAAAAAAGAAAAACATATTAAATGAACTCCTTTTTTTTCTTAGTAAATGTTAATAGCCATATATATATATATATTCACTACTTTTTTCTTTGGTACCATAATCAAAGTTTGAGTTTAAATGTTTTCCACGTCCAGTCTGAAGATTCTTTTGAATTACTTTTGTTTTACAGCACACTGACCCTCTGCTTTATTGAACCAGTTCTTGTGTTTTGGGGTCTTTTGCAACTTTGTTATTAGTCCTGTGAATAGTTAATGCTATATGCTCCCATTTAATTGTCTTTAGGTAAAGTTCTTTTCATCCCTTTCTCCATTTTTTCTTTTTCCTAATAGAATTGGTCTTTAGGCCTGATTAGTGTTTTGAAAGTTAATGAAATTCTAGAATCTGGCTTTAAAATGCAACTCCTCATAATGAACAAAAAGAGATTCAGAAAAAGATGGAGTTTTGTCTCCCCCTTAAGCTTCAGAGGAAGAGGGGGGTCATTTTTGTCACAGATCAGTTTAACGAATCATACCGATAAGGAATAGATGGAGACCCCTCACAAGAACATTTATCTGCTTTTCCTGTGCACAGAGGCTTATATGAAGATGTCTAGTTGTAACCAATCATCCTTGGTGGTATAATTTGAACAAAAGAGTTTTTCAAGACGCCAAAGTCTTCAGAAAATTTTGCGTGTACTGTGGAAACTAATCTCCCAAAGAAACCTGCAATTCCGACTTGTTGTCGTACGTGATCATTTGCTTTCTTGGTACTAGTCTTGTATTAACATCTCTGTGTCCTTAACTGTGTAAAGACTTGTAAGACTGTTCTGTCAGGTCAGAAAAGAATGATTAGCACTTTCCTATCGCATACACAATAGACATAATAAATGCTTACAACTCATTTTAACAATGAGATGGAGAGTCTTGCTTCATTTAAATTTACATGATAATTTCAAGGTGCATTAAAAAAAAGTCAAGGTTCTAGATATCCTGGTAAGATTTTTTAAAAACATCAACTGTGAGACTGTAGTCTGATTTCAGGAATGCAGATATTTGCAGAAATACAGATTTTTAAACAGAACTTACAATCAAGAAATCTTGGTATTTTTGTAATGTAATTCTTGTCGTTTTATTTCTGTGTGCCACTGGATATTTAATTGTCAGAATTTTCTTTCCGTATTTGTGAGGGCTTTTTTTTTTTTTTTTTTTTTTAACAATGTATAAGGTTTAGAAGAAATCACAGTGAGTCTCCTCCCTATTTTGTGCTGGGTAAATCTGTTTAAAATAATTATCAAGAGCAACTTAAAAGGTGAAGTAAAGTACAGCACCCTAAAGAGGCCATGACTGGCATCTGAATGGTGTGTGGAAGGTGCTAGGAGCCTCAATGCTTCCTGGCCATCAGTTAGGTGACCCATGAGGTGAGGGATATTCTGTGCTACCTTTATGTGGACACTTGGGCTTTTAGAACAACACAAGGCAGAGTCACATCTGCCTCTTTCTCTAGGCAGCTGCCTTCTCAAATCCTCGGCAAAGTACTGAGCATCTGGTCTCCTAAGCATATCGGGACGCAAACAGATTGTTCCATTTCGCTCTGCCCAAAGGCAGTGTTTCTCTAATTTTAGTCATTCAGGTACCAAATTTATGGTTTTAGCCATATCTATATTATTCACTCAATATTTTTATAAGGCCTTACTGTTTCCTTAAATACATTTACTTTAAAAGGAAACTTCACATTATCTTAAATGGAAAAACCAGTATCACACAAAAAATGGAAGGCAACTATAGGCCAGAGACAGGCCCACATCAGAAAAACCATAATATTCAACTATGTGCTTCTGATTAAGACAGCCAGTGTCTTCTGAATGCCTGTCCCAGCTGACAAAGTTCCTCATGATCTGATCTCCCCCAAATCACCCTTCGCATCCTACAGTCCTGGCCCACTGATACTCTGCCCAGACCCTTGACTCACCAAGCTCACTCTTCCTCTGAATTTGGCATGACCAGCTTTTTCTTATCACTCCAATGGCACCATAGGTCCCATTTGCTTATTTTTGCTTTTATTTCTATTGCCTTGGGAAACTGACCTAAGAAAACATTGGTACGATTTATGTCAGAGAATGTTTTGCCTATATTCTCTTCTAGGAGTTTTATGGTGTTGTGTCTTACCTTTAAGTCTTTAAGCCATCTTGAGTTTATTTTTGTGTGTGGTGTGAGAGTGTGTTCTAACTTCATTGATTTACATGCAGCTGTCCAACTTTCCCAGCACCACTTGCTGAAGAGACTGTCTTTTCTCTATTGTACATTCTTGCCTCCTTTGTTGAAGATTCATCAATTGTAGGTGTGTGGTTTATTTCTTGGCTCTCTATTCTGTTCCATTGATCCATATGTTTGTTTTTGTGCCAATACCATGCTGTTTTGATTACTGTAGCTTTGTAGTATTGTCTGAAGTCTGAGAGGGTTGTGCCTCCAGCTTTGTTCTTTTTCCTCAGGATTGCTTTGGCAATTCTGGGTCTTTTGTGGTTCCATATAAGTTTTAGGATTATTTGTTCTAGTTCTTTGAAAAATGTCATAGGTAATTTCATAGGTATCACGTTAAATTTGTAGTTGCTTTGGGTAGTATGGCCACTCCAATAGCAGCTTAAATGTCACCTCCTAAAGTGGTCACTGTTGGTGTCCTGTCCAGAAACCCCTGGATATCTTTTACTAGCTCTGTTTATCACTCTCTTTTTTCCAAAATCCCCCAAGGCACCAACAGAATATTTTACATATACTTTATTGAGTAGAAGGGGAACATAGAGAAATGGATGGATGAATATATTTGAAGAATTAAAATTAATTGAGATAATAATTAATTCATTAATTGATAAGGCAGAAAACTTGTTAATTATTCTCCATTTGCAAGAATACTTTCAGAATAATAGAGATTTAGCTAAGGGAATGAAACTAAGGCAGGAAGATTTATTCTCTTCTCCTGTGATTTGATGACTGTCTTTAGTGTTGTGTCTGGATTCCTTTTTCTTTTTTGTGTGTATATCTATAATAGATTTTTAGTTTGTGATTACTGTGAGATTTTGTATAGCAGTCTATCTATCTATCTATTTATCTATCTGTGATTATTTTAAGTTGCTGATCTCTTAATTTCAAATGCTTTTAAAATACCCTGCATTTGTACTCTCCTCCCCCTCATGATTACTGTTTTGATACCATATTTTACATCTAATTGTTTTGTGTATCCCTTAACTGAAAAAATATGGAACACTTCATGAATTTGCGTGTCATCCTTGTGCAGGGGCCATGCTAATCTTATCTGTATCGTTCCAATTTTAGTATATGTGCTGCCGAAGTGAGCACTAAGAGAGGAACGTTTAAGGAGAAATTTCCAAGACTGGGCATGATAACCAGAGAGGGCCCTCCTAGGTGAGTTAACATAGAGGAGAAGGGAAGATCTGCTTATTTGGTGACTAGCACAAAAGGAACACAAAAGACAAGTTTATTTGCTCTTCATTTCCCTTAGGCAGACCCATAATATATCACACCTAAAGGTATCACACATAAAGGTATCACAGGCCTTTTGTGTGCAAGGCCGGCTGAGCCTTGAGAGGACAAAGCACAACACCAACATCTGGTTACCATATCTGGCAGGGTCAGAAAATGGCTGAGATACCACCTGGAGGGCCAATGTGGCCATTTCGGATGATAAAACTCTCACTGTCCCTGGCACCTCTGTGATTTGATTGGACTCCCTAGACTGATAAGAGCCTCCCAAGGTGGAGGGGCTGTGAGTCATCTGGCTGCATGTCTTCCTGTCTGCCCTCCTCCCAGCTCACTGACTGGGTTGAGTGCTTAACCGTCACAGTCCTGCTGAGAAAACTGCGTGCTACTCTCTGTTCTCCTGCTCTTTCCAGCACAAACACACGGACCCACTCCTAATAGGAGATAAACTCCAAGAGTTGAAGCAGTAATCTAATCTATTGATTGCACTTTTCCAGTGGTCTTTCCTGAGAAGACACATTACTGGGATAGCAAGCTGTGGAACTGCTGATGTTTGCAGGAAACAGAGGTTGGGACAAGGTATCAGCACAGACTGAAGGGCCATGTTGTGGAAGCCAGTGTCTCATGGGTGCCTACACCACTTCCCTGGGCCTCCCTGCCCATGAGGGCCCATTGGTGACCTGCCCTTTGGGGGTTTTGACTGGTACCAAATGCGCACATGCTCACTGCATCATACTTAAAGCACTTGAAGCTCAGGCACTGTAAGTGACAAGGCAGGGGAGAGAGAAAGAGGTGGGATAGGGGGTTTTGCTCACTCACAGCTTCCACCAGCATCTTCCAAAGTTGCCTGAAATAAATGTTCAATCTATATAGCTGTTTCTGGCTTTGCAAATGCAGTTTCAAAATAAGTCCCTTAAAACTTCTTCCAACCATAAGGCTGACCCTGAACCCCTTCTGGAAAGAAATTCTAAACTGGGGGACAACTTGGGACAGAATTCTTCTCTAAGAGAAGTTTTACAAATTAGAGTAGTCTATTTGACATCACTCTATCTACCAATATCTGATTCCTTTTGTACTCCAGGCATACGAAAGACTGCACTTCTCAGTTTTTATATTCCTTGCAGTTGGACAGGGCCACATGACTTGTTGTGATGGCCAATGTAATGGTGCACATCATTTTCAGGCTGAGACAGTGAAACGCCCATGTGTGATTCTCTAGGCTCTTTCTTGCACCACTGAGGCAATCATGGAGAAGGCTGTAAGTTGAGATGGAAGGTCCAAAGAATTGAAACAGCCTGGACAACTCAGTCACCATGCAGAGGACAACCACCCTAGAGATCTGCCTGGGCCCACAAAGGTCTTTTCATGAGAGAGAAATAAACTTTTGTTGCATAAAGCCTTTGAGATTTTGGGGTTGTTTGTCATTGCAGCATAACTTAGCTCATCCTTACTAATATAAGAAGTAATGTTCAATGGAGTACCTGTTAATTCTCCTCTGATCCCATCTTTCCCCTCCTCCAGCCAGGTACTATCCTCCAAGCTGGACCTCTCTCTTCCAATCCTCTCCAAGCCAGATACCCCTCCCAGGCCTTTCTTCCACAGACTCTGCTCAGTTGTAGAGTTTATGCTTAACCACCCAAATCTTAGGACACTGTAGACCCAAGAATCTTTCTCAGCAAGATTGGCCTAAGCAGGAAATTCTGCTGAAAACTCATGCAACTGTTTCATGAAATAAACAATTTTAAGCTCCATGGAGAATTAGTTTGGGTATCCAGGAATGAGACACTATTTGACTCTCTTCACTTAATAAGTATCTTTACCTGACTCAGTTGGAAAGTAGGTCAAGTCTGTCTTTACTAGGTAAACATAAGAACTACTTTCCCTATTTCCTGACACCTATAAGTCAGTCTTAGGACTTAAAATGTTGGTGTAAAAATAATTGCTTTTTTGCATTTCCCTGGTGGCACAGTGGTTAAGAATCCGCGTGCCAATGCAGGGGACACGGGTTCGAGTCCTGGTCCAGGAAGATCCCACATACCACAGAGCAACTAAGCCCGTGCACCACAACTACTGATCCTGCGCTCTAGAGCTCGTGCTCTGCAACAAGAGAAGCCACCTCAGTGAGAAACCTGTGCACCGCAAAGAAGAGTAGCCCCCGCTTGCCGCAACTAGAGAAAGCCCACGCGCAGCAACAAAGACCCAACACAGCCATAAACAAACAAACAAACAAACAAACAAACAAATAAATAAATAAATGCATGTATGCATGCATGCATGCTTTTTCTTTTTCTGTAAAGTTAACATCTAAGTGCCTGGAGGCTCTGCCAGTGACCCAAACATGAAAGCTCAAGCATTCGCACAGAAGGATGTCTCCTTGGCCAAATAAGATGCCTCCTTGGCCCAAAAGTCAGGCTTGCAGGCTTGTAAACTGCTTCATCAATTTGTCTGGAACTTGGCACTGCTGTGCCATGACTGCTGGGAAGAATGCTAGGAACTAACTGGCTCTCCATTCTCCCTGATCACCTCTGAGCCGAGCCAAACAGGATAAACAAAACAATGGATCCTCAGATGGGCTGTAAGAAATCTTCTGAGGTCGCCTTTGAAGTTAGTGAAGTAGGCATCACTTGGATGGTATGTCTACTTGCTATTTTAACTTATTTAGAAGCAAGTAACAGAAAATCTCACCACAGAGGCTTGAACAAGTAGCAGCTTAATTGCTAATTTCTCTTTGGTTTGATGTTTTAGAGCTTCAAAGTCCTTCTTGAAGGTAAGAAGTAGCCCTCAGAGAGCACTAGAATGTTATCCCTGGTCCTCAGGACATAGGACCTTTTTATCAGCTATAGAGAGGTTGGAAAGCAGCTGTCAGAAAAGTCTCTGTGGATTATGTGCAAGGCAATGATGCTGATTTTACTGTCTGTAAAAGACACTGGTAGTTGCCTCAGTGCCAGAACCTGCTAGTTATCTATCCAATATCCTATGTTCCTCTTTCCTTCCTTCTGCAATTCTTTTGGGGTGGCAATATGTCTAGTGATAAATCATACCTAGCTAAAGCCAATCTTGACAACACTGCTTCCTGTTTTCTCAGACTCACAGCTAAGGATGGTCTCATTATGACCAATGAGGTATAAGGATAAGTTTGCTAGGGAACCTTTGGGAAAATATTTGTATTTGTAATGAAATGGACAAGCATGGCTGGCACTAAATCCTGCCTTAAATGTAAAGATAATGCTTAGTGATGTAGTAGTCATTTTGTGATCATTAGGCTCCAAGCAGGAGGGAAGTTCCAAGAAAAAGACTAAGATGCTAGCTAGCTTTCCCCCCCCAAACTTCTGCTTCTGGCTAAGATGGAATAACAGGGATCAGGTTTACCCTTTTACCTGAAATGAACATAAAAGAGGACAAAATATATGAAATGACAGATTTCAAGACCCTGGGACATCAGGCAATGAAAAAGTGATACATAAGAGACTGGGGGGGAAAATGTGAGCCTTATGATTGCCCCAGATTCCTGCCTTGACAAGAGTTTCTAGGCTGTGGAACGGGGAGCAGGAATCCAGGCAAAGCCCAGTGGACATCCTGAATTGAAATGACAGAGGAAGAATCTGAGGAATGGCAGCTAGGTTTGCAGGACAGGGTACCAGAGAAGAGAGAGCTATACAAAGAGAGAAATCCAGAGATCTGCAGAGGGTTCTCCTTGAGTTTCAGCCAAATACTGATCAACACGTGCATGTAAGAAAATTACCTAAGGCTGGGCAGAAAAATCAAATGGATTATGGTATGTTGCCTGACCACATGGAAGTAAATTAGAAATTAATATCAGAAAGATCTGTGGAAAATCCCTAAATATTTGGAAATTAAACACTTCTCTAAATAACCATTATCAAAGAACTCAAAAGGAAAATTAGAAAGTAGTTTGAATTGAAGAAAAAAGAAAACAACACATCAAATTTTATGGGATGCCACTAAAACAGTACTTAGGGGGAAAGTCATATTACTAAGTATCTATATTAGCAAAGAAGAAAGATTTTAAAATAAATGATCTCAAATCAGTGGTCTAAGCTTTGATCTCAAAAAAAAAAACCTAGAAAAAGGGCCAGTGAGACCCAAAATAAGCAGCAGAAAGGAAATAATAAACATAAGAGCAGAAATCAATGAAATAGAACACAGAAAAAAGAGATCAATGAAACCAAAAGCCAGTCCTTGGGGCAGATCAATATATGTAACTGATAAATGTTAATAGAAAAAAAAGAAAGAAGACAAAAATTACCAATGTCAGGAATAATAAAAGTAATATCACCACAGATTCTACAGATATTAAAAGGATAATAGTGAAATATTATGAATAATTTTATGGAGTACGCTTGATATCTTAGATGAAATGGAAAAATTCTTTGAAAGACCCACAGAAAAGCTCATTCAAAAAGAAATAGGGGGGCTTCCCTGGTGGCGCAGTGGTTGAGAATCCGCCTGCCGATGCAGGGCACATGGGTTCGTGCCCCAGTCCGGGAAGATCCCACATGCCGCAGAGTGGCTGGGCCCATGAGCCATGGCTGCTGAGCCTGCGCGTCCAGAGCCTGTGCTCTGCAATGGGAGAGGCCACAGCAGTGAGAGGCCCACGTACCGCAAAAAAAAAAAAAAAAAAAGAAAGAAATAGGGAGGCTTCCCTGGTGGCGCAGTGGTTAAGAATCTGCCTGCCAATGCAGGGGACACAGGTTCAAGCCCTAGTCCGGGAAGATCCCACATGCTGTGGAGCAACTAAGCCCATGCGCCACAACTACTGAGCCTGTGGTCTAGAGCCTGTGAGCCACACCTACTGAAGCCTGCACACATGAAGCTCATGCTCCGCAACAAGAGAAGCACCGCAATGAGAAGCCCGTGCACCGCAACAAAGAGTAGTCCCTGCTCGCCTCAACTAGAGAAAGCCCGCATGCAGCAGCAAAGACCCAACTCAGCCAAAAATAAGTAAATAAATTTATTTAAAAAAAAAAGAAATAGATAACCTGAATAGCTCTATATCAAGAAATTGAATTTATAGTTAAACATGGTCCACATGGCATTGCTCATAAATTCTACCAAACATTTAAGGAATATTAATCCTAGATAATGTTACTATAACTCTAAGAAAACTAATCCTACAGAAACTCTCCCCCCAAAATTGAAGATGAGGAAAATACTTCCTAACTCTGTTTATGAGACCATACTACCCTGAGACTAAAACCAGATAAAGACATTACAAGAAAAGAAAACTAAAGTCTAATATCCCCCCTGAATATAGATGCATAAATTCTAAACAGACATTAGAAAGGCAAGTTTGGTTTAACATTCGAAAAATCTGTCAATGTAATTCACCATATAAACAAACAAAAAACCAAACAACTTTATATGATCATCTCAATAAATGAAGAAAACATTTAACAAAATTCAGCATCCATTCCTGATATAAACTCTCAGCAAACGAGGAATAGAAGGAATTTTCCTTAACCTGATAAAAGACATTTACAAGAATGTACAGCTAACATCATACTTGATGAAAGACTGAATGCTTTCTTCCTAAGATCAGGAACAGGACAAAGAAGACGACTCTCAACACTTCTATTCAACATTGCCCTTGAGGGCAGTGCAATCAGGCAAAAACAAACAAATCAAACAGAAAAGAAATAAAAAGCATCCTGATTGGAAAGAAAGAAATAAAACTCCCTATTTACATACAACATGATCTGTAGAAAACCCAGTGTAATCTACAAAAAAGCTTCTAAAATGAGTAAGTGAGTTTGGCAAGGTTGCAAGATACATGCACAACCTATAAAAATCGACTGTATTTCTATATACTAGCAATGGACAACCAGATATTGAAAAATTTTAAAATAATACCAATTACAATAGCACAAAATTTACAAAATACTTAAAGATTAATCTAACAAAAATGTTCAACATCTGTACAATGCAAACATTATTGAAAGGAAATTTAAGACACAAATAAATGGATGGATCAACTGTGTTTATGGGTCTGTTACAATGCCATTCCTCCGCATTCTGTAGATTTCATGAATCTCAACCAAAATCCCAGGAAGCTGTTTTGTAGAAATTGACAAACTGATTCTAAAATTCATATTGTACTGCAAAGGACCAAAACTAGCCAACTATCTTTGAAAAAAATTGTTGGAATTAAATTACCTGATTTCAAGACATTACAAAGCTACAATAATCAAGACTGGGTGATACTGGACTTCCCTGGTGGTCCAGTGGTTAACACTCTGTGCTTCCACTGCAGGGGGTGTGGGTTCGATCCCTGATTGGGGAACTAAGATCCCACATGCTGTGCAGTGTGGCCAAAAAAATCAATAAATTATAAAAAGACAGGGTAATAGTGACACAGATAAAGAGATGAATGAAATTGGATAGAGATATCAGAAATAAGTCCACACATATATTGACAACTTATTTTTCACAAAAGCAGTTCACTATAGAAGGATAATCTTTTCACCAAATAATGCAGACTCCTAGGCATATACCTGGAGAAAACCATAATTCCAAAAGATACATGCACCCCAATGTTCATTGCAGCACTATTTACAATAACCAGGACATGGAAGAAACCTAAATGTCTATCAACAGAGGAATGGATAAAAAAGATGTGGTACATATATACAATGGAATATTACTCAGCCATAAAAAGGGACAAAATTGTGCCATTTGCAGAGATGTGGATGGACATAGAGACTGTCATACAGAGTGAAGCAAGTCAGAAAGAGCAAAACAAATATTGTATATTAACACATATATGTGAAATCTAGAAAAATAGTATAGATGAACCTATTTGCAAAGCAGAAATAGAGACACAGATGTAGAACAAACATATGGACACCAAGGGGGGAAATGGGGGTGAGATAAATTGGGAGATTGGGATTGACATATAGACATTACTATGTATAAAATAGATAACTAATGAGAACCTACTGTATAGCACAGGGCAAAAAAAAAAAAAAAGAAGGTACAATCTGGTTGTAGGACATGTATTAAGATAACCTTAAAAATGCATTCCAAAAAAAATGCATTCTAATATACAGTAGGTACAGACAAATACTGTTTGATTCCACTTATATGAGGTACATAGAATAGTCAAATTCATAGAGTCAGAAAGTACATTGGTAGATGCCGGGGGCCCAGTGGTGGAAGGAGGTGAGGAGGGGGAATGGGGAGTTAGTGTTTAATGGGGGCAGAGTTTCAGTTTAGGAAGGTGAAAAATTCAGGAGACGGATGATGGTGAGAGTTGCATAACAATGTGAATGTACTTAGTGCCACTGAACTGCACAGTTAAATACGGTTAAAATGGTATGTTTTATATTATGTGACTTCAACCACAATAAAAAACATTAAACAAACAAATTATGCTGGAATAATTGAATATCCATATACAAAAAGAAAAAAAAAGGTGGAGTCTGAGCCATACCTCATACTATATACAAAATTAACTCAAAATAGATCATAGATCTAAATGTAAAATCTAAAGCTACATTTAAAAAAAAAACTTCTAAAAGAAAGTGTAGAAAATCTTTGTGACTTTGGGTTACACAAAAATTTCTAGATACGACACTAAAAGCATAATTCATAAAAGAAATTATAAATTGAATCTTATCAAAATAAAAAATATCTGCTTTTTGAACAACACAGTCAAGGGAATGAATAGGTAAGCACATACTGGGAGAAGGTATTTGCAAATCACATATCTGATAAAAAAACTTGTTTCCAGAATAGAGAAAGAACTTTCAAAACTTGATAAAAAGAAAACAAAAATCCAATAAAGAAATGGCCAACATTTTGGACAGACACTTCACCAAGAAAATACACGGATATAAACACATAAAGAGAACACTGTTAGGGAAATGCAAATTAAAACCACAGTGTGATACGACTATACAGCTATTAGGAAGGCTAAGATTAAAAAAAAAAATGACCATACCAAGTGTTGGCTAAAGGATGAAGAACTGGAACTCTCATACTGTGCTGGTGAGAAGGTAAACTGGTGGAGCCATGTTGGAAACAGCTTGGCAACTTCCTTAAAAAAAAAAAATTTAAACATTTACTTACCATATGATCCAACCATTCTATTTCTAGGTATTTACCCAAGAGAAAAAGAAATATATGTCCACACAGAGATTTTTACACAGATTCATAGCAACTTTATTTGTAATAGTCAAAAACTGGCACCATACCAAATGCCCTTCAGTAAGTAAATGGATAAACAATCTGTGATGCATCCATACAATGGAATACTACTCAGAAATAAAAGGAATGAACTATTGATATAATGCTACAACATGGATGGATCTCAAAATAATTATGCTGAGTGAAAGAAGTCAGATGAAAAGAGTACATACTGTTGATTCTATTTATATAAAATTCTAGAAAATACAAACTAATCTATACGGACAGAAAGCAGATTAATGGTTGCCTGAGGAGTGTGGGGAGAGACAGGAAGGAAGGATTATGCAGGGGAAGGAGGAAACTTTTTTTTTTTTTTTTTTTTTTTGCGCGGGCCTCTCACTGTTGTGGCCTTTCCCATTGCGGAGCACAGGCTCCGGACGCACAGGCTCAGTGGCCATGGCTCACGGGCCCAGCCGCTCCGCGGCATGTGGGATCTTCCCGGACCGGGGCACAAACCCATGTCCCCTGCATTGGCAGGCGGATTCTCAACGACTGCGCCACCAGGGAAGCCCAGGAGGAAACTTTTGAGGGTGATGGACATGTTCACTATCTTGAGAGTTGTGATGGTTTCATGGATATATACAAATGTCAAAATTCATCATATTGTACATTTAAATTATGTGGACTCTATGTCAATTATACCTCTAGAAAGCTGGGGGGAAAAAAAGATGCTATCCCTGATGTTGTTAAGCCATTTAGTCAATGGCCGCTTATCTTCAAATCATTGATTATGAAAAAAATCTAAATAATTAACCCAAAATAAGTAATTTTTCCTGTATTTGAAGCTGGAAGCAAAATTTACTACTATATCTACCCAACATCTTGGCTTACATAATAAAAATTACAGCATATTAAAGCTTGAAGGACTTTGGGGATTAGCCATTAAAGTCTTCCCAACAACCAGCCGCCCCCCTTTTTTTTTTCAGCTAAAGGAATTAGAAACCCAGAAACATGGAGGGACTTGCTCAGACCTGTTAGGAGATCGATGACAAGAACCACAGTATTCAGAGTCCCAAATTGGGGCTCTTTCCAGGATGCCATACTGTGGTCTGCCGTTTCAATTTTTTAGTTTCTAAATTTTGTTTCCTTAAAACCACAAAGAGGAAAAAAAAAACAGAGTGGAATTTAATGCTTACAAGTGGAATTACCTAAAGGAACGGTTGTATGTTTTATAAATGAGGCAACAGAGCCTTGTGGAACAGGAGAGAAAGGTGATATTTTCTCCTAGAGTCACAGAGCAAACATTAATTAAACACTGGTCTCTTGAAGCAAGTAAAGGAAAATGACATCACTTGCCCCAACAGTAATTCTCAAGTGCAGACTCACTTCCAGGAGTCAGCGTCTGCCTCGGCTAACTGCCCCTCTGAGCTCGCCTGGCTGGAATAGCAGCCGGCATTTCAGTCCTGAGGTTTCCAAGGGTACTCACATGTTAGAAGTGAAGTGTAAAAATTCAGTCATTTTGTGTTAGTTGACATTTTTAAAATGGCATGGCTTTTTTTTTCTTGGTAACTTAAAACTAAATTTGTTTTAGATTAGGCTTACTCATGAAGCGTGGAAAGTTTATTTTATTCCTTAGATGTTCCCATCTTTGAGCAAAGGCCAAACAATGAAAATTCTAACTGAGGTAGAAGAGGAACATGAGTATTTCATCAAATCATGGGTGACTGAGAACCTTCCTGGCTCCACGTGCTATCAATATCCTATGTCTCAAACAAAAGTTAGGAACCTTAGCCTAACTATCTGTGTGGTTAACTTTATTTCTCTAGAGCACAGCACCAATGCACATATTGCATAGAACTTCCCGGTGGAGGGAGGATGATTTCTACTCACTAGTCTTCCTTTACCAGAAAAGTGACTTCAAATCTGGGCTCACAGGAGATGTTGGAGAGGCATAGTGACTTGGGGAAAAGTTATTAGAATGATTAAATTTTGAAAATTATAAATGAACTCTGAGAAAAAATGAAAGGAATTGCAATCACTCAGCCTCCATGACAAGTTCAGAGGATACTGAATCTCTACCTTGTATTATTTCCCAGCCTTCCTGTCCAACTCCTGCTGGAATTGCTCATGACATTAATTACACCGTATGGTGGACACTGATATTTGTCCACTCGACATCCATTCCAGTTTCTTCCTCATAAATAGAATCGCCGGTTTGTTAAGGCATGGCAATGTGCCCAGCAAAATTATTCTTCACATTCCCTTGCAGCAAAGGGTACCCATGTGACCCTCATCTGACTAACGAGGCCTGAGCTGGGAGTTTCTGGGAAAGCTTTTTTCCCTATCCTCCACAACTGCTTTTATGACACATGGACAGGAAGGCTGGAGGCACAGCAGCTACCTGGAGATACAGGTAACCAGCAGAAGGAAGACATACCAGGTAGCCAACTGCCTTCCTGAAATTTTGCTAAGATGTTTCTCAGGCATCTCAATCTCAACGTGCCCAAAGGGGAACTCGGGATCTTTCCATTTTGACCTTTAGGATTTCCTATTTTGGTAAATGGCATCACCACTCCTGCTGTTATGATTGTCAAAAACCTGGACGGTATACTTGACTCACTCCCTTCAAGCCAAGTCCCCATAATTCTACCAACCAAACTTTTTTTTTTTTTTTTTGCGGGATCCTTGTTCCCCAACCAAAGATTGAACCTGGGCCCCCTAGCAGTGAAAGCGCCAAGTCCTAACCACTGGACGGCCAGGGAATTCCCCCAACCAGACATTTTTTTTTTTTCTAACGGGGTCCTTGTTTTCAATTGTTTTTCTCATTGTGACAAAGTACACATAAAATTTACCATTTTAACCATTTTAAAGTGTAAGTTCAGTGACATTTAGTACATTCACAGAGTTGTGCAAGCATCATCATTATCTAGTTCTAGAAAGTTTTCATCACCCCCATCCCCAAAGAAACCCCAGGCTCATTAGGCAACAATTCTTATTCTCCCCTACCCTTGGCTCCTGGCAGCCACTTATCTATGGTCTCTATGAATTTGTCTATTCTGGATATTTCATATAAATGAAATCATACAGTATATGGCTTTTTGTATCTGGCTTCTTTCACTCAGCTTAATGTTTTCAGGGTCCATCCATGTTGCAGCGTTTATCAGTACTGTATTCCTTTTCATGGCCAAATAAATTCAAGCATGTACATATACCACATTTTGTTTGACCATTCATCAGCTGAGGGACATTTGGATTGTTTCTACCTTTGGCTACTGTGAATAGTGCTGCTATGAACACTTATGTACAAGTGTTAAAACACCTGTTTTCAATTTTGGGCAGTATATATTCCTAAGAGTGGAATTGCTGGCTCATGTGGTAATCTATGTTTAACTTACTGAGGAACTGCCAAAATTTTTTAATAGTGGCTGTACAATTTTACATTCCCACCAGAAACTGGAGGGTTCCAATTTCTCCACATCCTCATCACACATGTTATTTTCTGTTTTGTTTTAATTATAGCCATCCTAATGATTGTGAAGTGGTGTCTCACTTTAGTTTCGACTTATATTTCCCTAGTGACTAATGACGTTGAGCATCTTTTCAAGTGATTGTTGGTCATTTGTATACCTTCTTGTGGAAATGTCTATTCAAGCCATTTGCCCATTTTTTCATTGGCTCCTTTGGTTTCTTGTTGATGGGCTGTAAGAGTCCTTTATATATTCTGGATATTGGGCCCTTATCAGATATATGACTTTTGAATATTTTCTCCATTCTGTGGGTTGTCTCTTCACTCTCTTGGTAGCGTCCTTTGATGGACAAAAGTTGTTATTTTGATGAAGACGAATTGATCTATGTTTTTCTTTTGTTCCTTGTGCTTTTCATGTCTTTCATCCACTCTTGTGTCCTTTAACCCATGCCCAGAGAAGAATAATATTTTAAACACTTAAACCTGATTTTCACTCCTCTGTTTAAACTTCAATAATTTCCCATTGCACTTAGGATAAAGTCCAAAATCCTCTCCATGGGCTACAAGATTCTGTGTCATTGGGTCCCTGTCTTTCTCTTTAATCTCATTTTTCCACATTTTTCCTTTCTTTGCCTTTTATTTCTCAAGTATGACAGGCCCTCTTTAGTCTCAGGACTTTCTTACATGCTAATGTTCCTGCCTGGAGCGGGTATCCTCATCCCTTCTGTATAGCTAATTTTGCTAATTCCAATTCATCCTTCAGGTTCAATGTCACCTCCTCAGGAAAGCCTTCCTTAACCCCTTGGCCCCAAACTTGTTCCAGCCTGTGAGAGGTGGAGTTTTGCAAGCTGGCTGTTAAACAGCCATGATTAGAAATGGAATTATGTAAACACAATTAAATAAATTATATTAAAAACAAATGTAATAAACACTTGGGACTCATTACATCCTAATTTCTTTTTACCTTTACTATTATCTATATGCTCTTGAGGAAATTCTCTACATGGAAATAGAATGTAATGGTCTGCTATTGTTCACCTTCTCCCAACTTTTCCTTGATGACAGGGGTAGCTTGACTGTCATGGTGGGAGTATTTGAGCAAAGGCTACAGATCAGGTATTTTTTTTGGAGTGCCAGTGTTAACATTTACCAGCACACTGTCACCAGTCAAATCTGAGTTCTGTGATGCAATTTCACATTATGTAGAGGCTTAAGATAAATTATACATTGTGAACTCTGAGCAGGAGAACCGTTATCATACTCTGTGCTAGTACTCCTAAATCCCAGGGGCCATACAGCTCACATTCTACACTCCTGTGAAGGTAATTGATTGGAAGTGATTACCATAATTATGTACTCTGATTTTTAAAAAAGACTCTGGAAAATTTCCGGTTATACTTTGCAGATTCCACACTTGGTTTTATCTCCACTGTCTTCTGAAATCCCACTAAAATAATAGTAAAGGAGGAAAAAAAGTCATAAATGAGAGCCATAAATCTCTTGATTGCCATTCAAGAGCGTGGAAATGGAGGTAACTGAGACAAGATAAATCAAAAGAAAACAGTTTGGAGGAGCTGGAGTATGTTAACTGACTTATCAGACCAAAGAAAACAGAAACCAAAGCCTACAGTGGGGGAAGCCAGCAAGAAAGTAGTTCATTTGCTCAGAACCCTGAAAAGCCTTAGGAATCTGAAAACAGGGTTGAAGAATAGGGCTGAAACTGGAAGATTGATTGAATACATGGGACCAGTGAGCCTCCTAGATTCCCTTCCTCAACCAGCACAGACAGATGACGGCCTCTCTGCAACTTGGCAGGAAACTCAAGATTGACTCCTGAAACTGAATCAGAGAGGACCTGGCTTAGGGGACCCAAGTAAGGCTGAGACACCATATTGAAATTGGGTGAAGGTCTGCAGATGAAATGGGAGAGATCCCAGCCTCCTTCACCTGCTTCAGTCTTAGAACACCAGCAGCCAGACACATATAATCCATGCAAGAGATTAGAGGTTTCTAATCCAGAGACTGACCAGCCCAAGATGGATACTGACAAGTGTATGATAGGGTAGGGCCTTGCTTGATATCTCAGCCGTGGCTCTCAACTTGGCTGCACACTGGAATCACTTGGAACCTTTAATATATACAGATACCTAGGTTCCACTTCCAGAGATCTAATGTCATTGGTCAGAAGAACAGCCCAGGATCAGAGCTTTTTTACATTGCCCCAGGGGACTTTAATGCTCAGCCAAGACAGAAACACCAATGAAATCTATGGGTCAATAGCTTCTTCTAAGTGCTTCATTTCTGATCTCTTCACAAACCAAGTTTTAGGTTTGATTTTCTCTATTCTTTGCCCACCTCCTACTTATTTCATTGATTTGTCATCTTATTTCCTTTCTTCTGCTTATTTTGGGTTTAACTTGCCCTTCTTTTTCTAGTTTCTTCAGTGGAAATGTAGAGCTCGGATGTTAGGCCTTTCTTCTTTCCTCAAAGAAGCATTTAATGCTACAAATTTCCCTTAAAGCACTTCTATTGCTGTGCCCCACAAATGTATATATATGGGTTTTCATTTTCATTCTGTTCAAAATAGTTCCAATTTCTCTTGTGATTTCTTCTTTGACTTCTTATTTAGAAATATGCTGCTTAATTTTCAACCATTTGGGGTTTTTTTCCAGGTACTTTTCTGCTACTGTTTTTAAATTTAATTCTATTGAGCAGAGAATATGCTTTGTGGCATTTTGATCCTTTTGAATCCATTGAGACTTGTCTTATGGCCCACAACATGTTCTACTTTGGTGAATGTTCTATGTTCATTTGAAAAGAATGTGTGCTCTGTTGTCGGGTGGAATATTCCATAAACATCAATTAGGTCAAATCAGTTGAGAGTATTATAAAATTGTTTATACGCTGACTCATTTTCTGTCAACTTCAACTATTCATTATTGAGAAAGTATTAAAATCTTCAACAAAAAGTTTAACTTTGTCGACTTCTCCTTGAAGTTCCAAAAGTTATTGTTTCATGTATTTTGAAGCTATGTTATTGTGTCCCTACATGCTTGGAATTGTTATGTCTTCTTGACAAACTGTTGCCTTTATCATTATGAAATATATCTTTTTGTCCCTAATATTCTTTGTTGAAAGGATATTATTTTATCTGAATATACTCCAATACAGCGCCCCCCCCAGCTTTCTTATGATTAGTAATTGCATGGCCTACCTTTGCCCATGATTTTACTTTTTTAAATTAATTAATTAATTTTGGCTGTGTTGGGTCTTCGTTGCTGCGTGTGGGCTTTCTCTAGTTGCGGTGAGCAGGGGCTACTCTTTGTTGTGGTGTGCAGGCTTCTCATTGCAGTGACTTCTCTTGTTGCGGAGCATGGGCTCTAGGCACGCAGGCTTCAGTAGTTGTGGCACGCAGGCTCAGTAGTTGTGGCTCATGGACTCCAGAGCACAGTCTCAGTAGTTGTGGTGCACAGGCTTAGTTGCTCCGTGGCATGTGGGATCTTCCCAGACCAGGGATCAAACCTGTGTCCTCTGCACTGGCAGGCAGATTCGTAACCACTGCGCCACCAGGGAAGCCCTCCCATGATTTTACTTTTAACCTATTTGTTTTTATACTGTGAGTAGGTTTCTTATAGACAGCAATATAGATGGGTTGTTTTATAAGATTTAAAGATTCTTCTGATAGCATGATACAACACAGTGACACTCAGATAGCTGAAAGGCAGAACTCTGTTACTTACAGGTCCAAAGGAGAGCAGGCTGCCAGTCAGTGCCACACAGGGATCTGCACCAGGGGTAACAGCAAGCTGGAGCTGTAGAAGACAGTTTACATATGGTAAGTTGCATGGGGTTAGCTAGGGTTTTCAGGTTCCCAGTGGATTGGCTACTTGAAATAATTTCAAGGGCTCTGGGGCACAGGAGCTGTCCCAAGTTGTCTGGTGTCTGGCTGATGGTCAATTAGGGCTGGTGAATGGTGGCCAGGAGTGTGAAAGCCCCTAAAAAGGAAGTGACTGGGGTGTGGATTTTATCAGCTGCTCAAGAAGGGGAAGTGACTGGCCTCTAGCCAGAGTCTCAAGATGGGGTCAAGACAGCATTAAAAAAAAAAGCTATATGACATGGATTTTTCTTCCTTCCCCCACAATCAGGTGTGATAATGTCTACATTTAATTGGAGTGTTTAGCTAATTTTCATGTAATTTGATTATTATTATGATTCAGTTTAAATCTATTATCTTGTCATTTGTTTTCTTTTTTTTTAAAGATTTTTTGATGTAGACCATTTTTAAAGTCTTTATTGAATTTGTTACAATAATGCTTCTGTTTTTATGTTTTGGTTTTTTGGCCACCAGGCATGTGGGATCTTAGCTCCTGACCAGGGATTGAACCCACACTCCCTGCATTGCAAGGCAAAGTCTTAACCACTGGACCTCCAGGGTAGTCCCTTGTCATTTGTTTTCTACATTGTTATTTGTTCCCCTTTCCCTCCTTTCCTGCCTCCTTTTAAATTAATTTAGTATGTTCTATGATTCCATTTAATCTCCACCATTGGTTTAATAGATATACCTCTTTGTTGTTTTTAATTTGTAAATATTTGCCCTAGGGTTTACAGTTTATGTCTTTAACCTATCACAGCCTCCATTCAAATAAAAGTATATTTTAAGAAACTTAGAACACTCCCATTCTCCAGAAAACCACCCATTCTTCATGCTACTGTCATAGATTCTACTTCAATGATGTTTTAAACCCCACAATATGTTTCAATTTTTAGAAATTTAATTATCCTTTAAAGAAAAATTTTAAATAAGGAAACCATGTCTTCTATAATTATCTATGTATTTACAGTTTCCAGCATTCTTCATTCTTTTGTGTAAATCCAAATTTTCATTTGGTGTCAATTTACTTCTACTTCTAACATTCTTTTGTATTGCAGGTCTGCTGGCAATGAATTCTCTCAGCTTTTGGTTGTTTGAAAAGCCTTTTTATTTATTTATTATTTTTTTTTTGCAGTATGCGGGCCTCTCACTGTTGTGACCTTTCCTGTTGCAGAGCACAGGCTCCGGACGCGCAGGCCCAGCAGCCATGGCTCACGGGCCCAGCCGCTCCGTGGCATGTGGGATCCTCCCAGACCGGGGCATGAACCCGTGTCCCCTGCATCGGCAGCGGACTCTCAACCACTGCACCACCAGCGAAGCTCTGAAAAGCCTTTATTTTAAAAAGGTATTTCTGATAGATGTAAAATTCTAGGTTGAACTTTTCTTTCTTTCAGTGTGGTTTGTGCAGTTTCTAATGAGAAGTCTGCTTTAAATTTTATCTTTGTTCTGTGTGTACAGTTTGCTTCTTTTCCTCTGGCTGCTTTGAAGATTCTCTTTTTTATTGATTTTTGGCAATTTAATTATGATTTTCTTTGTTTCTTTTACTTAGATTTCATTGAGATTCTTGGATCAGTGTGTTTATAGTTTTAATCAAATATGAAACTTTTTTGACTATTCTTTCCTCAAATATTTCTCTTGTAACCCCTTTCCCCATTGCATGTATGTTAGCTTGATATTGTCCCATGGTTCACTGAGGCTCTGTTCAATGTTTTCTTTTTTCTTTTTTTCCACTCTGTGTTTCAGTTTGGGTAGTTTCTATTGCTACATCCTCAAGTTCACTGATCTTTTCTTCTGCAGTATTTAATCAGTTAATCCCAACCAGTATATTTTTTATTCAGATATTTTTCATCTCTAAAAAACTCCCATTGATCTTTATATATCTTTCATTTCTCTTCCCATCAGGTCCAGATTTTCTGTTATATCCTTGAGCATATGGAACGTATTTATAACAGCTGTTTTAATGTACTTGCTACTCATTCCATCACCTCTATCATTTCTTAGTCTGTTTTTAATAACTGATTTTTCTTCTAGTTAAGGGCCCCATTTTCCTGCTCCTTCATATGGCTAGTCATTTTTGACAGGGTGCCAAACATTGTGAATTTTATGTTACCAAGTGCTGGTTTTATTTTCTTTCAAAGCATGTTGAACTTTTTCTGGTAGGCAGTTTAAGTTACTTGTGGATTAGTTTGATCCCTTTGAAATTTGTTTTTTCACTCTTTTAAGGGAGTTCTAGAATAACCATTATACTAGAGCCAATTTAGCCCCACTTTTAAGTCAAGGTCCTTTTGGGATCTCTACTGAATGCTCCAGGTAGGTATTCAATGAGACCTCTCCACTCTGGTGGGTACTTGAAAGGATTTCAGCCCTGTGAGATCTGAGATTTATCTCATAGCTCAATTATCCTTTCCTGTTGTTGTCCAGTGGAATTTCACCATATGCATAAGCAGATTGGTGCTCAGCCTATCAAGAGAGACCCTATGCAGATTTCTGGATGTCCATGTAATTCCTGCCTTTTAAGTACCTTGCCCTGAAAATTTTAGCCACCTTGACCTCTCCAAACTCCAGTCTCTGTTTAGGTTTCTCCTTCCTGTCCCACAGTCTGGGCATTGTCTCCAGGCAGAAAACCAAGATGGTAGTGAGGCTTACCCCACTTGTTCCCCTTTCCACAGGGATCACAGTTTTGTGCTGCCTGTCGTCCAATGTCTGGAAGTAGTTTTTTCCTATTTTTTTCCCCAGTTTTCTAATTGTTTTGGTGGGAAGATACTTCTGGATCATCTTCCTTTATTATCAAAAGATAAGAACAAGTAGTTGCCTCACTCTTAAGTTTGAGTTTCCAGCAATGGATTAGCAGATTGAGGGAACCTCCACTATGAAACAGAGACTAAAACAAAAAGGAGAAAAGGAACCAAAGAAAGCACACAATGCAGGGAACAGAAGAAAACATTAAAAAATTTATAATTAAAACCGTCAAAAGGGGCTTCCCTGGTGGTGCAGTGGTTGAGAATCTGCCTGCCAGTGCAGGGGACACGGGTTTGAGCCCTGGTCTGGGAAGATCCCACATGCCGCAGAGCAACTGGTGCCTGTGAGCCACAACTACTGAGCCTGCGCGTCTGGAGCCTGTGCTCCGCAACAAGAGAGGCCCGTGCACTGCGATGAAGAGTGGCCCCCACTCGCTGCAACTAGAGAAAGCCCTTGCACAGAAACGAAGATCCAACACAGACAAAAATAAATAAATAAATTTATTAAAAAAAAACCATCAAAGGGATCTGAGAAGATACTCCATTGCTGAAACCACAGAATGCCATAAATTTTTTTTTAATTCAGAGAATGAGGTTTTTATTTTTAAAAGGAGTTGATTTATTTTATTTTTAAATTAATTTATTTACTTTTGGCTGCATTGGGTCTTCGATGCTGTGCTCAGGCTTTCTCTAGCTGTGGTGAGCAGAGGCTGCTCTTCGTTGCATGGTTTCTAGGCACGCAGGCTTCAGTAATTGTGGCACATGGGCTTAGTAGTTGTGGCTTGCAGGCTCTAGAGCACAGGCTCAGTAGTTGTGGTGCATGGGCTTAGTTGCTCTGCTGCACGTGGGATCTTCCCAGACCAGGGCTCAAACCCGTGTCCCCTGCATTGGCAGGTGGATTCTTAACCACTATGCAACCAGGGAAGCCCAAGAATAAGGTTTTTAGAATTAAAAACATGCTAGCAGAAATAAGAATGTCACTAGAAGGTGACAAGTATTGTATCAAAAATACAATAGAGGAAATGTTTCAGACAGCTGAACAAAATGACAAGGAGATAGAAAATATGCGACAAAACTGTTACAAGATTGATCAAGAGAGCCCAAATTTTCAGTCAAGAGGACCTCCAGAAAAAGAATCAAAAAAAAAAAGGACAGGAAATTATGAAAAAGGAAAAGAAAATTTCCCAAACTGAGGCGTATGGACCTCTAGATTTAAAAGGACCACTAACTTCCCAGTTCAATGAATTAAAAAAAGATCCATACCAATGTAAATTGTGACAAAATTTCAGGACACCTGAGCGAAAGAGAAGCCCTCAAAAGCATACAAAAGATCAGGAATTAGAATGGCACAGAGACACAGGAAGTTAGAGGACAATGGGCAAATGCCTACAGCTTCTGAGAGGACAGGATTGTCACCTGGAATTTCATACCCTGACAAACTACCAGCCACATGTGAGAGTATAAGGAAGACTTTTTCAAACAGGCAAGGCAACAAAAATTTTATCTTCTATTCATTCTTTCTCATGAAACAACAGAAGCATGTGTTCCATCAACTCAGAGTGAAAAGATACAGGGTCTAGAAAATGGGAAACTCAAACAGGAGACTGTAGGAAGCCCCCAAACAATGCTGAACGGAAGCTGCAGGGTTACAGTTGTACAGAAGCCGAGAGATCAGTCAGTGCAGGTCACAGAGTAGGACAACTCCAAGGGATTGTTTAAAAAAAGGGGGGGGGACCCATTATTTACTTGATATGACTGTCCTGCAAAGAGCATGATTTAGTGTTATTTAGAATTATGAAGGCAAATATGAAAAAATACAATGAGAAGATTTGAAAACTGTTTTTCTGCGTAGTGGGAATTGGAGATCAGGAGGACCTTGGGGAGGTGACTATTATTTTTGTTTTTTTTGTTTTGTTTTGTTTTGTTTTGTTTTGCACTACGCGGGCCTCTCACTGTTGTGGCCTCTCCCGTTGCGGAGCACAGGCTCCGGACGCGCATGCTCAGCGACCATGGCTCACGGGTCCAGCCGCTCCGCGACATGTGGGATCTTCCCGGACCGGGGCACGAACTCGTGTCCCCTGCATTGGCAGGCAGACTCTCAACCACTACGCCACCAGGGAAGCCCCTATTTTTGTTTTAATCCTGTATTTCTATTTGATTTTTAAAATTGTATTCATGTAATTACTTCAATACAGCCAAAAAAAATGTAAAAGGTAAGAGGCCTAGAAATTGAAGTTCACAAATACCAAACCTACTCCTGGCTCAAATTCTTCCCTGATATGCTAAGGGATGTGAGTGTGATTGCTGTGTGAGGTCAGAGCGTGGGGCTCGGACTCCGAGGGGTCACCTCAGGTCCAGAGCACAGTTTTCCAGCCCTTCAGGTCTGGACCTAATATAGAGGGATGCTGGACCCCCTGAAAACTGGCGTACCATGTGAATTTATGAGAGACTGTGGCAGAAGCCCAGTTTAGTAGTTTATAGTGAGAAATGCAACTGCCCAGGATGCTTGGAAATCCGTGTAGCAAGTCTGCACATCCTCTTTCTTTAATAGAGAAACATACTCCAGAAGCCCAATTACATTCAGGACGTTGCTTGGTAAAGAGGGACTCAAAGTGAAGGATGTTACACAGTCCTCAGAAATACTTCAGTAAGATCACAGTATCCTGGTAAGTCACGCTGCTCCTTTAATAGCTACCGAAGATCAGCGAACTTTTTCTGTAAAGGGCCAGATATTCAATGTTTTCAGCTTTGCAGACCATTTCTGCTGCAAACAGTTAATGCGACAGTTACAGAGGAGCCACAGATGGCACGTACACAACAGCGTGGCTGTGGCCCAACTTTATCTGGATCCATGCAGACGAGAGCTTGGTTAGCCCTGCCTGTTAGACCTCTGTCCCCTGACAGTCTGAGAGACTTACAAATTCTTTTTCTTTTTTTTACTTTTATTTGCATTTATATTTTTGCGGCATTTATTCCCGGGCCATAAGGTTTTGTTTCTTCAGTTTCTTCTGGGATATCTTTTTCTTCTGGGCAACCTCCTCTTCTGGTTTAGTAACAATCTGCTCTTTTTCAGTAAGGATCATCTCAACGTGGCAGGGAAAGCTCACGTATGGGTTGATCCGACCACGAGCTCTGTAAGTCCTGCGCCGCATCTTGGGGGCTTTATTCACCTGGATGTGCTCAATGACCAGAGAATCTACACCTAAGCCCTTAAGTTCAGCATTACTCTCTGCATTTTTGAGCATGTGCAGTAAAAATTCAGCACTCTTTTTGGGCCACTGACCCCTACGTCCAGCCCCAGTGTTTGGCCTGCGCACACCTACCAACCCCACCACTGTAACGATGGAACAGCACACATTGCTTCTTTAAAGTAACATCCTTCAGATACTTGGTGGCTTTTCAGATATGCATACCCTTAATGGCCTGGGCAGTTTCACGAGTGTTCTTAAAGTGAACATGAAGATTTGAACCTCTTGACTTGCATGATTTTGTGGGGTTTTCTGGGTCAAGTGAATAGCGAACCATTTTTAGAGGTAACCTCAGGCCGCTTACCGGAAAAAGGAGACTTACAAATTCTTATTCTCTGATTCTCCTTTCTTTAACTTTCTTCATTTCAATAATCTCATAATGTCTTTAACCTCTGAGACTAGAGAAAAATTGATCTAGTTTTAGTTCTAAATGATAGCATCTGGGTTAGGTAAAGGAAACATCTTAAGGTCAATAGTGGATCAGCCTTCATATCAGCTTGCATCAAAGTTATTTGGGGGACATTTTTCACAGAGGCAATGGGGCATACCAGTGAGAATGTAAGTTCTCCTGTCTTTCAGAGAGCAGAAATTCCTTCCTTCCTCTCTTCCCTCCACCTCCCCTCCCTTGTTTTAAGCCTCTATAGTTTTGGTCAGCATTGCTAGACTTTTCTTTACCTACATGGTATACAGATCTTTTTGAGATACATCATTATAAGCACCGTGTGATATGCAGCTTTCCTCTGAAATGTGTTTGCAGTGTTTGTGCTCATTGGGAGAAAAGGCTGCCAGTATCAAGTGTGAACCAGTGTTGAGCTGAGTTGTACAACTGGTGAGCTGCATTCACAGTCATTTAGGCTCCTTCTGGAGGGAAAGCACACAGCACACACTGAAGGGTGTCTGGGCCAACCCTTTCTAAGATGCTTCCTAGACCCTGCTTCAACCTCATGGGAGGGCATGATGCTATTCCTAAATGATAAAGGAAAGTATTTTCCTTATCCCCTCGGAGTTACAGAGCCCATAACCCAATGCCAGGCACATTTTCAGAGGAATGGCAGAGGGCCAGATAATTCCGGAATGGTAATTGCTCACTTGTCCTAACCCCCAGTATTAATTCCACAAACCAGCTTGCTTGGGGTTTTATCCTGCGATTCCCCAGGATATGTTTTTGAACCACTTACTCTCTTTTAGAAATTCATGTCTTATTGATCCAGAGCACTGGCTTCTCACGGATCTCCGGGCCCAATGAGAGTTATAAATTTGAAGGAGATTTCGGCCATTCATGTACTCATTAACAGGCCAGCTGCTCTGGAAAAATAAAATTTCATCATTTAAGAAATATTTTACACCCTCTGTGTGCCAGGCACTGTTCTAAGTGGTAGGAACTTCGCAGTTAACAAAACAAAAATCTGTGCCTCGCTCTAGTAAAACTTAAGTCCTATGTGGTGCAGAGTGAGGGAACACACAAAATAAACGAGTCAGGTGGTGATGAGAGCTAGTAACAAAAATAAAGTAGGACAAAAGGATAAACATCTAGGGACTTCCCTGGTGGTCCAGTGGTTAAGAATCCACCTTCCAATTCAGGGGACGCAGGTTTGATCCCTGGTCAGGGGATCTTGGAACTTTTCTGTTCCAAGTCCAAGGGATTAATGGTTGCCAAATAGACAAATACAGAATCTGAGAACTAAGATCCCACATACCCATGTGCTACAACTAGAGAGAAGCCGGCAGTGAAGAGCCCATGTGCCCTAACGAAGACCTGGTGCAGCCAAAAAAAAAAAAGGAGGGGGGTGGACTTCCCTGGTGGCGCAGTGGTTGAGAATCCACCTGCCAATGCAGGGGACATGGGTTGGAGCCCTGGTCTGGGAAGATGCCACATGTTGTGGAGCAACTAAGCCCGTGCACCACAATTGCTGAGCCTGTGTGCCACAACTACAGAAGCCCATGTGCCTAGAGCCCGTGCTCCACAACAGAGAAGCCACTGCAATGAGAAGCCCGTGCACTGCAACAAAGAGTAGCCCCCGCTCACCACAACTGGAGATAGCCCGCGTGCAGAAATGAAGACCCAACACAGCCAAAAATTAATTAATTAATTAATTAAAATTAATTAATTTAAAAAACAAAACAAAACAAAACAAAGGATAGACAGCTAGAGTTGGGAGGGGTCGGCATGCTAGTTAGATGTGTGCTCAGGAAAGCCTTGCTTGGAGGTCATGATGTCTGAGCAGGGACTTCAGTGTAGTGAGAGAGGAGCCATGTGGACACAGGCTCCCGGCAGAGGAAACAGCGACTGTAAAAGGCCCCAAGGGCTGATCAGTCTCAGTTGTACCCACCATGGATTTCAATTTATGTAGGTGACAGAGTGATGATGTGGAAATGCTAATGCCATTGAAAGAAAAATGTATTGCTTACAGTTCCTGGGGGGATGGTGCATGCCACGCCACACAGGGCCCCACTGGGAGGAACCGGGTTCGGTCACAAGGCAGAAGTGGAGCGAGGGGAAAGCCTCACTGCCAGAGCCTTGAATGGGGTTTCCACAGCAAAGGCAGAGGAAGCAGCAGAGGCGTGGCTAGTCTGAGTAATGTAGACGGGCTCTGGCTATAGAGGTGGGCACTGGCCCTGGGGTGATTTAGGGCAAGGAAAACATCGGCTTGGTGTGTGAGAGTTAGACAAGGAAGTGGTTCAGAGCGTGGGCTCCAGATCACAGCGAAGGGTAAGCAACTTTGAGTCTTAGTTTGGTGCTGTGATTAATGGATGCCAAATAGACAAATACAGAATCCGAGAAAACACAGAACATTATCATGTAGGGTCTTGCAGATCATGTTAAAATTCCTACAGTGGGAAAGATGGATGCATCTGGGAGAGTCAGGAGTCCTTCCAATCACCAGTGACCTGTGTGACAGTGACAAAGGTGAGTGCCAACTGCTTATACTCAGTTTTTAAGATTCTTACTACCTCCTGACTTATTTTAGGCTCTATCCCTACACTCATTTGTACAGCTGCTTACAAGTTTTAGCTGATCATTCTTGGTATTATTTAGCACATTTTGCTTTTTCTTTCTGTTTTTTTTTTTTTCCTGTTCCAAGTCCTATTTTTCTTTGTTCCAAGAAAAGTAACAGCAGAATTTGTACCCATGTACTTTCTAGAACAAGACGGATGATGGCAAAGATGCCAGGGAGAGCCTATGCTTTGTGATTTGTCATTAAGCTCTCATTTCATGGAAGAATGTATCATGAGATTCACACTCACATACAAGGACAGTTTAAGGTTCATTTGTGAACTCACAGATGCTTCTTAAAAAAATTAGAGCTGTCTCTCAAAGCCTGGCTGTCTGACCAGCTTTGTCTTTTGTTCATTTGTTTTCACCACAATTAAAAACCACAGCAATTATTCAAATGCAGAGAACCGTAATGGCAAGAACTGAGGTTTGAGCCTTGGAAAATGAACACTTTGCTTCCCACTTGCTGCATGCTGGCTTATTTCATCTGCTGAGAGCAAAAAGGCTAAATAAATCATGTCTTCCTAGAGCTGCCTCAGTTCAGATGACAAAGAAATGTCAGTTGTAGATTCAGTCACAGAAAGCTCAGAATTTGATTCATTTGGCAGGTATTGGTTGGGCATTTGCTGTGTGCCTGGTACACACAGAGGACGTAGTGTTGAATGAAACAAACATGGTCCCTGGCCTCATGGAACTTAGGTCTAGTGGGGGAGACATTTAAAAAGGAAAAACAGGACTTCCCTTGTGGTGCAGTGGTTAAGAATCTGCCTGCCAATACAGGGGACATGGGTTCAAGCCCTGGTCCCAGAAGACCCCACATGCCACGGAGCAACAAAGCCTGTGAGCCACAGCTACTGAGCCTGCGCTCTAGAGCCTGCAAGCCACAACTACTAAGCCCATGTGCCACAATTACTGAAGCCTGCGCGCCTAGAGCCCATGCACCGCAACGAAGAGCAGCCCCTGCTCGCCACAACTAGAGAAAGCCTGCGCACAGCAACGAAGACCCAATGCAGCCAAAAACAAAAAAATCAAAAAAAAGGAAAAATACCTAATGACGTTTATAACTATAAATTGTGATATGTGCCAGAAAGGAAAAGTAAAGAGGGGAATGTAATTTAGACTTGGAGGAGGTATCTAAGGAGATACCTTAGAAATGTTACTTGATCAGGCCCTTAAAAGATGAACAGGAATTTCCAGTTATCTATTATTGTGTGATAAACCATCCCAAACTCAGTGACTTAGAATACCATTTTATTATGCTCAGAAGTTCTATAGGTCAGGATTTCAAACAAGGCATGGTGATTGTGGCTTATGTCTGCTCTACAATGTTTAGGGTCTGAGCCAGGAAAATGTGAGTGTCTGGCAGTAACTCAAACAACTGGGGGCTGGAATAATCTCTAGGCCACCTCATGCACATGGCTGGGGCTGTATTAGGCTGAACAGTGGTTCCCAAAGAGATATGTCAAGTCCTAATCCCCAGTACCTGTGAATTTGGCCTTATTTGGAAAAAAGGTCTTTGAAGATGTAATCACAGTTAAGGATCTTGAAATGCTATCATCCTGGGTTTAGGGTGGGCCCTAAAGCCAATAACTGTTGTCCTTTAAGAGAAAGGAGAGAATTGAGAAGAGGAGAAACATGGGGGAAAGTGATGTGAAGGTGGAGGCAGAGATTGGGCTGATGTGTCAACAAGCCAGGGGATGGTAAGGATTGTCAGATACCACCAGAAATTAGGGGACAGGAATGGAACAGATTCTCTCTTAGAGACTCAGAGCGCAGCAACACCTGCTGACACCTTGATTTCAGATTTCTGGCAGATTTCAGAACTGCAAGGGAGTGGATTTCTGTTGTTTTAAGCCCCCAAGTTGGTGGTAATTCATTATGGCAGCCACAGGAAACTAGTATGGTGCCTAGGCTGGGATGATTCAAAGGATGAAGCAGCTACATGTGGCCTCTTTATGTGGCTTTGGCTTCTCATAGGATGGTGACTGGGTTCTGTGATGGAGCTTCCTGAAACCAAGTGTCCTAGGACCATGACCTTAAAGAGACCAGGGTAGGGGCTTCCCTGGTGGCTCAGTGGTTGGGAGTCCGCCTGCCGATGCAGGGGACACGGGTTCGTGCCCCGGTCCGGGAAGATCCCACATGCCGCGGAGCGGCTGGGCCCGTGAGCCACAACTACTGAGCCTGCGTGTCTGGAGCCTGTGCTCTGCAACAAGAGAGGCCGCGATAGGCCCGTGCACCGTGATGAAGAGTGGCCCCCTCTTGCCACAACTAGAGAAAGCCCTCGCACAGAAACGAAGACCCAACACAGCCAAAAATAAATAAATAAATTACTAAACTCCTACCCCCAACATCTTTAAAAAAAAAAAAAAAAAAACACTTGTCATATAGTCACAAACCCAACCAGATTCAAAGAGAGGAGATATAGACCCCATCTCTCAGTTAGAGGTGTGTCAAAGAATCAGTGACCACGTTCTAAAACCACCTCGAGGAGTAAGTTACGTGTCGCAGGGAGTAGAGAGGTCGAGACCTGTACTGTCCATCCTGGCAGCTGCTAGTCACGTGTGGCTGTTTAAAACATAAATTAATCTAAAATTAAGTAAAATTAACAATTTATATTCTCAGACATACCAGCCACATTTCAAGTATTCAATACTTGTGGCTAGTGGTTATCATACCGGACAACACAGATAAGAACATTTCCATCATGCAGGAGGTGCTACTGGACAGCCCTGCCCTAGACTGAGGGAAGAGCATGGGTCAAGGCTCTGAGTTGGAAAATAAATTAGCTTATAAGCAAAATAGAAAAGAAGTTGGCTGTAAGGGCTAGGTCTGCTGCTGTGTGCCCACTGCACATGTAGCTCATAATAGGTCCTCACAAGGTATATATGTTATGAAGGAACACAGGCGTAACACTGCAGTATACCCTGTGCCAGGCCAGAGAAGAGTGGTATGAGATTGGACAAGTAGACAGGGGTCAGATCGCACCGGGGCCTTTCTGACCATTTAAAGGAGTCTATATTTTATTCTAAGTGAAATAGAACTTGCCCAATATATTGCTTTGTATTTTGAATATTTATGAGAGGCATAAAAAGAAGCAGATTTATTGTGGTTAGTTGGTATATTTGTTAGTAAAATGTTCTGCTACAAGAGACAGAAATCCAAAAGCCACAAAGGCTTCACCAAATTACAAATCTATTTTTCTCTTAGTTTACATAAATGTCGGCTGCTGTCGTTACCGGAGCTTCTCCAGGTATTTGCTCACAACCCCCCAACCCTCACCTTTAGCAGGAGTGTCCTTGCTCAAAACCTGCCAACTCCCACCTTGCGCAGGAGTTAACATAAATCTTCAAGTTAAAGGGTCCAGAGATAAGAAGGGAAGCTACAGACAAAAAACCAGGTGGAACCAGCTGGGACTAAGATGGCAATGAATCTGACCTCTAACAGACCCTGAGTCTCATTACACCTTGATTTTACTACATTAGCATATTAAATGACATACCTACCAGCGACCATGACCAGACATTAAGGACCGAAAAAGGATAAAAAGGTGGTAGCAACCCACTCCCTTGGAAGAAGCCTTTCCCGGTGAATTAATTCATATGCTTCCCCATCATTAGCCTCCCTCCTCCTCCCTTTACTCTGTAAAATTAAATCCCTCTCACCAGCGGGGTGAGAAGTTGATCTGAACTTAGTTCCCGTTTCTCCATTCTTTGGTCACTGAATAAAGCTTGTGCCGTGTTGATCTCAGCTTCCGTGGTTATTTGGCTGCTCGAACACGAAAGGAAAAAACTCTCCCTTGCCAAGGCAGAGAGCCTCAGCTCTCGGGCTAGGGCCCGAGCAGGGTCCATAAGACTTTTAATTCGGTAACACTATGGTGACTCTACAGTCATCAGGAACCCAGGCTATCGGTTGAGGCTTCCACCTCACTGTCTAAGATGTCTACTTTGATCCAGCTATTATATCTGCTTTCCAGCCAGTAGACAAGAGAAAAGGGGAGATGGAGAGCCCCTGCCCCTCATATCCAGGGTGAGCTCACAGCCAGATCCTTAACTTAATTACCTTTGCAAAACCCTTTTTTCCAAATGAGGTCATATTCACAGTTACGGGGGTGAGGGCTTAGACACCTGCTCGAAGTAAGGACACTACACCCCACTGGCCAGTACTTTGTCATAGGACCACACCTACCTTGCAAGAGAGGCTGGGAAATATAATCTTTATTCTGGGGAGCATGTGCTCAGCTAAAAAGGAGAGTTCTATTACTATGGAAGAAGCAGAGGTAGGATGTAAGGGGCAGCAACTATCAACCTCTGGCATCATTGTGAAACAGAAGGGAAGGGGGCAGGGCACAACCTTTAAACGAATGACATAGCCATTGAGGATGTGACAAAGACTGATTAGAACGAACTAGGTCCAAGATGGTGGAAGATTCGACTTCTAGTAGACCTTAAGCCTCATTATACACTTGTTTAATACGTTAGCATGCTAAATGACAGCTCTGAGGCTTACCATAAAAGGCCAAAAATGGGGCAGTGGCCCAATTCCTGGAAATCCCCATCCTTTATCCAAAATAGTTGGAATAATCCTCCCACTCATTAGCCTATGAAATTACCCAGCCCATAAAAACTAACCACCTGTGTATCTCTCTAAATAAATCCACTTCTTACCTATCACTATCTCTCACTGAATTCTTTCTGGGATGAGACATAAAGAACCTGAGCTTCATCAAGTCCTGAGACCAGGTGTGTGATGTCAATTAAAAGACTGCGGGTTCAAGTCCCAATCTGGGTTGTGTTATTTCAGTTGTATGCACATATGCATTTCCCACTAGAACACGAGCTCCTGGAGGAGAGGGAGCAAGTTTTATTCTCAATCCGCAGCATCTAGCATATAATAACCCATCATTGATTGTGTGTTAGTTGCCTACTTGCTCAATTTTTTTTTTTTTTAGCAGTACACGGGCCTCTCACCGCTGGGGCCCCTCCTGTTGCGGAGCACAGGCTCCGGACGCGCAGGCTCAGCGGCCATGGCTCACGGGCCCAGCCGCTCCGCGGCATGTGGGATCTTCCCGGACCGGGGCACGAACCTGTGTCCCCTGCATCCGCAGGCGGACTCTCAACCGCCACCAGGGAAGCCCTGCATTTTATTTTACTTTTTTTGCCGTACTCGGGCCACTCACTGTTGTGGCCTCTCCCGTTGCGGAGCACAGGCTCCGGACGCGCAGGCCCAGAGGCCATGGCTCACGGGCCCAGCCGCTCCGCGGCATGTGGGATCTTCCCAGACCGGGGCACGAACCCGCGTCCCCTGCATCAGCAGGCGGACTCCCAACCACTGCGCCACCAGGGAAACACTACTTGTTCAATTTTGAGGTTGTTTACTAATTCCAACATCTTTTTCAGAAAGATTTATTTCCTAGAAGCCACACCTTTTCTCCTCTACTTGCTGGAAGTATAAGGAGACTTTTCTCTAGTCTTCACCCTGAGAATCTGATGCGGCTTCAGGAAATAAACAAAAGAGCAGAGGTCCCCTAGAAGTATCCCCATCTCCACCCCCATTCCCACCCCCACCCTTGGAGTTTTTAACTCTCAAGCTAGTCAGCCCTGAGCCTCCAGCAATTTGTCACTTACATTGAAGTGTTCCCACTGGTACTGGCTCCAGCTGTGAACTTGTGCCCCTGGTAGGTTGTGCTTCTCTGTATTTTCTTGTCTCTCCAATTTTCAGGGTGATGGTTGCCTTGTGACCTCAGTTTTCTGAGGGATGTAGGAAGAGTTGTTGATTTTCAGTTTGTTCATCTTTTTTCTTTTTGAGATGAGGATTTGGGAAGTGGAAGGATTGGTAGGAGGAAAATAAAAGAGAGAAAACGCAAGTGACAGTAAGGAGAGGCAGGAAGCACAAGGAAGGAAGACGCTTACAAGCCAGGAGCCCCACCTTCCTGTGGCCGCCTCACTTCCTCTATCTGGCCAGGGATTCATGCAACTGACCACCCAATTCCTGCTGCTGCTTCAGCCTCCAAAGTAGTATTTTTCAACTCTGACTGTTCATTAGAATCAGCTGGGGAGCTTTTATAACTCCCTGCACCTGTCTCCCTTAATTAGAAGCACCTTAGGGGGTTCTAATGTGCAATTGGTTTTGAGAACCAGTGATCTAGATTCTTGCTACTCAAAGGGTGGTCCACGGACCAGCAGCATTGGCACCACCTGTTAGCTTGTTAGAAAGGCAGCATCTTGGGACCTACCCTAGACCTACCGAATCAGAATTTGCATTTTAACAAGATCCATGTGGGATTTGTATGCATGTTTGAGAAGAAATGATGAGGTGATCCTCCTATACCTCCACTTCTGGTTGTCCTCACGAAGCAGCCAGCTCCCTAGAAAGTGCTATGTGAACTAGGCATCCTGCTGAATTATTTTAAAGTTTTGTTTGATGGTTTCTTTTTTGTTGTTGTTTGTTTGACGGTTTTCGACTGTGTATTAATATTTTTGACTACAATGGAAAGAAACCCAACTTAATCTTGCTTAAACAAAAGAAGGGATTTAGGGCCTCCCTGGTGGCGCAGTGGTTGAGAGTCCGCCTGCCGATGCAGGGGATACGGGTTCGTGCCCCGGTCTGGGAGGATCCCATATGCCGCGGAGCGGCTGGGCCCGTGAGCCATGGCCGCTGAGCCTGCGCATCCGGAGCCTGTGCTCCGCAACGGGAGAGGCCACAACAGTGAGAGGCCCGCGTACGGGAAAAAAAAAAAAAAAAAGAAGGGATTTAACCGGGCTGGGATTTAACTGACCAGAGGGCAGCATAGAGCTGGTCTCAGGGAAGACTGGATTCACTGCCTTGGATACCTTGAGGACCCTCTTTGTCCTTCTCTATTTCTTCTCTGTTGCTTTTGGCACATTAACTTCGTTGGCTGGTACAAACTCGGCCAGGTGGTGGGGTGGAGAACCGCCCTTGAGGTATATCTTTGGGTTTTGTGATCAGAGAAGAACAAGAGGTTCTTATCCCTTGGCAGGAATTTGAAAAGTCCCAGGAGCCCCGATTGGCTTAGTTTAGGTCATGTGCCCCCTCAGACCACTCACTGCGGCTGTGAGGGACTATAATTGGCCCACCCTGGGTCACCTGGCCACCTCTGTAGCCAGGAGGGCCGTTTTCTGAAGACTTGGGAGGGATGGGTGGAGGGACAGGGGCTGAGCAGACGGAAACAGTAGCTACCTTTATAAGGTTTCTGGTTATTTGCACTAGTTTTTAGATTACAATCAGCCTTTGATCACAGATCATGTCTTTTTCCTTTCCAGTGTCTGTCTCTCCCACCCCCAGTTTTTATTTTAAGGTTTATGGAGCTGGTTGCAAGGCTTGTTGAAAAAAAATCAGCAGTTTCCATCTCTTCCCCCGTTTCCCTTCCTCGGAGGCGACTAGTTTCAGTTCTCTGAACGGGTTCTTTGGCTTTACTTGCACGTTTCTGAATGACATCCTTATACTCCTACACTTGACGTTTCAGTCTTAGGCAGTATCTATTGATCACCAGAATGGGAGATGATTTTGATATCTTTCACACACACCCACACTCCCCACCCCATGTGTTCACACTTTTTACCTCCCCAAGTTCCCAATAAATTATATCAGCATCGTGTTGATTAGATCAATATTTAAATAGTACATGATGAACATTATATGATTATGACTATGAAAACAGTACCTCCAGTTAAGCCACAGCTGTACCACTCATTGTTCTCCTTTGAGTTCATAATTTTTTCCCACAGACATTTATTCAGTCCTTAATTCCCGATGGTCTAATTTGCTTCTAAATAAATACACTCAGATTTACGAGGTATTCATTATATTCATCATCTTGAAGAAATCTCTAAAGCTTTCTGACCTACTCCGGTCTGAACTGGTTGCCGTTTGCATTGGTACCCACCTTTCATCCTAGGATGTCCCTTCACCATCACCCTAGGGATCCCTTTCACCTCTTTCCATATTGGATTCCATACTTCCTGCACAAGTGGTCTTCTCAACAACAGTGAGTGAAACTACCTGTAAAACTGGATTAATAATAACCCTGAATAAAAAAATAATTAGTAGCCATTAAGACAAAATTAAATAATGGGTGAATGATTGCAATGTCCTAGAAAAACATCGTTTAAGTTAGGGATCAGGTTCTGCTGTTAGTAATAGAGAAGTGAGGTAACAGTAGCTTAAAGTACATGTCAGTTTTTTTCTCCCATTAAAAAAGACTGGAGGTAGGTAGTTTTGGGTGGTTCAAGTGGCATATTTTTATTCTATCCTTGCCTTATAACTTACACCCTCATGGTTTTAAAATGGCTGCTGAAATTCCAGCTATTACAAACACATTCCAGGGAGTATGAAAAAGAAAGGGAGGTGGGGGAAAGGCAAGCTAGGTAACCCACAGTTCAAGTGTGTTTTCAGCTGCCCTGTGCAATGACTTCTGCTTTTCCTCATTTGCCACCATTAGTTGAAAGTGACTACATATTTAAGTTCATTTAAAGATCAAAAAAGAGTAACTATGGTTCAGGCATCCAAAATGGAGCTGGATGGCCATTCTGGATGTGGTTTCAGACACTTTCCTACATCACTGAGAATTTGAATCTTCTCTGAATTATATCAAACTCAAGGACACCACCAGCCATTTTTAAAACAATATCTGCTAGCTGCAAACTTGTCGCTTCAAAGTTCTCTCCCTCTTCGCAACTGTGTAATCATTTCAGATCCCAACCAACCCTTGCTTAACAAACACTCTTACTTCTTGCCAGCTTCAATCCTAATTCATGACAATGTATCTAACCTTGTGGGGTTTTGCCTTTATAAGCCTCTCCCATTTTGTAGTCCCAGGGAACATAATTCAAGTGCTTCTTGAAACTGTGTCTCCCTGGCTGCAGTCTTAACAACTCCCCAGTAAATGCCTCCTTATTTCAGTCAGGTCTCCTTTTCTGAAATTTTAGTTAACAAAAGGAAGGCTGGGAATTAACAGTTGGTCATATTGTTGCTCAGAATTAAACCACAGAAGCCAGGGAGAATGGATCCTAGAAGGAACTACCAGCCTTTAGATCCTTCCTGGAATGGAGCAGTCATCAAAATGTAAACTTCGAGAATAATACTGTTCTGAAAGACCTCTTTACTAACCATACATTAAACACCTTCTTTGATCTGTTAGAGGACTGGCTGCATCCTTGCTTTAGGCAAAGGTCTTTGCTTACCTTTGAGAATCAGCCTAGCCATTCATCAGAATAAATACAATTTATTTCACATAGGTTCAGGCTATAGTTGATATACACCAACCGAGTGTCCTATATAATTCCTTGAGAGGGAGATTTGCAACATATATAAAAACCAATACATTTAAAAAAAATCCATTCTCTTCAGGATTGTCATTCCTCGCTCAGAAATAAGGAAGTGATTCAAGGAAAGAAAAAGATTTATGTATAAAGCTGTTCACAGCACCATTATTTATGACAGAAAGAAAAAAGGACTTTACAATCCAAATGCCCTATAATAAAGGAAGGACTGAGTGAGTTATGGTATGACCATTAGATAGCCATAAAGATCATGCAGCAACATGGGAAAGTGATGGAAAATATACTGGCAGTGGGAAGAAACAAAAAATGGATACGGGTATGGATAAGATTAGAAGGGCATTCAGAGAACTATAATGGTTTTGTCAGGACGTTAGAATTATGAATACGAATGATTTCTGTTTAAATTTCCTTTATTGCTCTATAGAAAACAACAGCAATATCAACAACAAAAAAGTAAAATAAATTTACCCAGGTCATTGACCAAGATTTTTCCTCAGATTCTTTCCTATTTGTCCTCTGCATGATTTTGTCCACGATGCTCCCAGGAAGGACAGTGCTACTCTACGTGAAGGCCATACCTGAGGTCAGGTGAATAGTCTTCCTGTGGCTTTTATGCATCTTCGTGGGTTGACACACTGATCATCTGTCTCTGAAGCACAGCTGAAGCTGTTTATTATGCATCATCATAGAAATTTTTTTCCAAGTAGTAGGAATAAATTTGCAATCATCTACTTTCCCTTGCCAAGGTTTCTTCATAATCGGTTTCATGAAACTAGAAGCCAGTTGTCCTAGTTTAGATGCAGATTTGTAGGCACCAAAGGGAATTAAAAATATATGGAATTGCTAATCTGGGAATCAAGCCTATGGGTCTTCAATATGATGCTGTATACCTACCCATCCTACCACTGCCACTACCCAAAGCAGTCCAACTTCTTTCATGGGATTACATAGTTGTCCAGTTTGGCAAGACCTAGAATTAACCTTAGGTTAAAGTAGATGTTAATTTTTTTATCTTGAAGTTTCCTAAAATGGCCCTACTCCTTGAGATGGATTGTGATTTATGAGTGTGACATGCATACTCCCTGTCAGCTAGGGAGGCTGGGGACTCTTACAGCTTTAGAAAGTGTGATAGAAGAAAACTAACTGACCAGGGGGATTTTCAGAACAGGGGTGGGAGCGCGGGGATCAGTGATGACAAATGCTCCTCTGCTTAGTAGAGCTGGAAAAGATGGTGTTATTCAGGACACAGGGAAACTCATCCAGAATCACTCACCAACCGAGCCTGAGGATACTGGCGGAGCCAGGGTCCTCATGTTCATGGGGCTTACAACCAAGGCAGGTATCCTGGTGCAGAGAGAAAGAGTTGATTTTCCAGGGGTTGAGGGATGTGAGATAAAGAGCTCAACCTACTCTATTGCGAATAAACTTCCATAAAGTAATCAAGGAAACAAGAATATTTATCTAGATAGTTAATCTTAGAGGAGAAACCAACTTGAAGGAGAATGAAAACAGAGAAATTCTGAAAGATTCTTTGAGATTTTGCCAAATTAAATTCAAGTTTGTGTGCCTATGTTCTGTGTATAGTGCACACACTGAATTTTTTTTACTCTGATGTGAAATTAACTGTGTTCTTCAAATACTGGGCAAGTGTCATCAACTGAAAGAATCTTTGTGGGGAACCAGCACAACCTGAAAAAGGAAACATCAAAGATTCCAGGGCCTTGGTTTTGGGAGCACATTTTATTTGACAGTACTGGAGAATTAACATCTAGTAGCAGCATAATACAAAAATGCAACACCAATCTACTTAAAACTCATACAATGAGAAATATGTCGTTAGAACAAACAAAAAAAAATTAGGAGATTTAGAGACCAGTTGATAAAAATGTTAACAAAAATCAAAACTCATTCCATCATCAACAGCAACAGTTATAACATACATGGAGTACATTCACTTTACATTCTCAAAAAAGATTGTCATTTTGTTTTCTCTGCAATGTGTCAATATATATATATTTATGTGTAATATTCACATTCTGGAAGGCAAGAAAAATCTTCAAATTTAATTCCCTAAGTTTAAAACATTACATATATTTCACTTAAAATTACCAAAACATTAAAAATAGCAGCAACACTGGTCTTTAAATATTATTACAGTAGATTATTCACATAATGTAGATATATTTGGGTAGCTCTTTCACTATTAATATTATCTAATATAATTTACAAACTCCAAGGTCCTGGCCTCATTGCCAAGTAATAATCTAGAGTCAATAAATACTATGCAAAGAATAATTATAAAACACAGACTGCAGAACATTCTCCAGACTAGAGAGAATCATACCAAAGTGTTTTAGGGAAGAATCAGGTTTGTTGGAGGTTTGAAGGCATGCAGGGAATCTGCAGGATTTCCAAGGCAAGAGAGAATGATCTGATAACCTTCCTGGAATGTCAGGGATTGAGTCCTGAGAAATATGTCCATGTGGAGAAGGCACTGCCACCTCTTCTTGGTGTCATGTTTCATTTGAATATGGCACTAAAGTGATTAACCATTGGAAAATATCCCAATAAACAAGGGATAGAATCATTTCTCACCAGGAGGCAAGACACCAGACCAGGAGGTCGATATTTATTTTTCATCATTTTTATTTATTCCAACGACCAAAGGCATAGAAAACAAGATTTCGACAGGGCTTTGTGTATTTAAGCCTGGATAGTAGGAAAAGTATTTCTACCCCTACTCCTGATCTAAGCCACTGGAACAATTTGCTAATCCTATTCGTTTAAAATGAGCCCCCAGATGTGGTGACAGGGGTTTCTTGTACCTGGATTCTGTTACAAAAGTTGCCCCTGCAATTGTGGCTTCTTTTTGTATTTCGAAGGTTTTTCAGAAAAGGTAAATGGTTAAGTGTCACAATGGGGTTAGACCTATGTTTGCCTCATAGTAAGACTGCTCGCTGATATTTCAATCATTTGTCCTCACTTTCAAACCACTTTATATATTATTTCAATTGATTCTCACACAGAAATGTGTGAGGAAGCCAAGGACACATCCAACTGTTCACTTTATAGACCAAGAAAACTGAGGCTCCTGGAGATCATAGTGATTAGATTGTCACGGTCACACACATGGAAAAACTGGTAATTTGAAAGGGGTAGGGGAAAAAAAAGGGAAAACCAACAAGTTCAGGAGAAAAAGAAAGGGAGAGAGAAATGGTGCCACTTGGCAGATCGTATCAAATTTTAAAACAAGCAAAAGGCATTTCATGTAGAACACAGACATTTGAAAACATTTAAATACTTGTCTTCCAACAGTCTCATACTGGTCTTGATGACTACATCTTTATGTAGTTATTGAGGCTGACATTGAAACATAAGATCATGGAGAATTTCTTACCTGAGTTCCATTATTTCCCAGGAGACATAAAAATATTATAGCCTGTTCTGAGGACCCCACTCCTGTCCCATTTCACCTCCAGCACAATAGTTATGTGAAAATATATGTACATTTTGACTGATTTTGGTAGTTTTCTAAGGTGTAGGTTTCATAAAATATCATTAGTGAATATTCTTGCTATGTCCTTAGGAAAATTAGCTTTTTCTCTCTTGGATTGAAGCTGAGAAGACTGCAATGAACTTAGAGCTTTTATAAGTTTATGTTTGGACTCCACTTGACAGTTGCTGGAGAAGTAAGAACATTATTTTAATGACTAATAGTTAATTTAGTAAGCTGTCATATTTCACAAAACCTTTTCAAGAAAATTTAGTGATTCTTAGCTTGACAGTTCCACAAAACAAAATTATACTATTCCATTGTAAAAAAAACTTACATATAATGATAATCTATGAACAGAAAGACTTAGGTTCAATGTTCTGGAGAGTGACACTTTGAACTGTTAATCGGTTTTTAACTTTAATCAGTAAATGTATTAAAGAAACAGCTGAATTACAAAGGAGGTCTTTCATGACACCATTGCTTAACATGATGGAAAAGTCACCCAAATCCCTTTGTTTCTCCTCAGGCACCACCTGTCCCAATCCTCTGACTTAACTTCACCCCCTCCCTAACATCCATACACTAGAAATGCCCCCCCAACAGAGTCACCCAACCCTGAATTGAATAAGCGAGGTACCATAAGGTAAGCTATGCTTTTGGCAAGCAGGAAATTGGACAATTCTTTTAGTTCTTCTGAGGTAGTAGAGTCTCTCCTTCTAATATTCTAATGGTTAAGAAAAGTCTAGGGAGCTGAATTAAGAGGCAAGTGGAATGTTGGTCACTGTACGTCAACACTGCTCTGAAACTGGTGGTTATTATGGCTATATAGTTACCGCACACTCCACAACTTCTTCAGTGGGACCCTGACTGTTATGTGGACAACTTAAGATATGAAGGTTGCTGTGTGATTGGGGTAAGCCACAGCTCCTTGAGGGCACTGTATAACTCATCACAACTTGGATGCAATTCCTACCTGTTTCTAAAAAAGTGCCTGGCATATAGCAGGAACTCAATAGATATCAGATTACTGACTGTTGAAAATCTCCCATTTAGCTCAGTGAGATTACAAGCAAAAACATACATAAATACACCCAACCAACCACAGACTAATTGTCACTAAAGGCCAGGTCACTTTCCCTTGTGTGTGGAATTGTAGACACCTTTCAGACTATGAGAAGGTTAAACGCAAATGGTACTGGCCATGGTATAGCATGCAATTCCATATTAACCTTATTTCCATCATGGCTTTATCATAATGTGGTTGTGGCTGTTTTAGCCATAAATAACTTTTCTGAAGATAAAGTGATCCACTCTCTCTGCTGTTCTTCAAGCTTTTCTGCCAAGCATTTAATCAAGACAGGGTCCACCTTAGAATCAAATTTATTAGCAAACCAATGTCCATCTTTCATAAGCCACCTTAGTTCTGCTGCTCCATAGATACACACACTTCGGAGGTGAGAGCCAGTACAACTGGGATAGAAAAGGCCTTCTAGATAATTCCATTTGACTAGGCGGGTCTTACTCTGTAGGTCAGACACATCCTGGGCTGTCCTAGAAATCTCCCCGGGGATTCCTGGTACCCGAATTAAGGTAGCCCAAAAGTGCTCATCAGGCGAGTATGTATCTTTAGACCAGGCAAAAAAGTCTTTAACGAGGGAGTTGTTGAGAACATATTTAACAAATGCTTGACTTAAAACAAAATAAGCACTGCCAACAAATATCTCGATGTTATGAGGGGGGCCTTCCTTGGAGATGTTTGTCCTCACTGGTAGTTTCACATATTCATAAGGCACCTGTCTGAGTTCATGGTGATAAGTGAATCTTTCCATCTTAGTGTTAGGGGGTTTCACTGTCTCTAACATATTTGATCCGTTGAGTTTCTTCAACTCTGACACTAATTCAAAGTTTGATTTCAAAGGAAAATCCTGCCCACACAGGTTGATAACATATTTCCACTGAACTGAAGACTTGAGAAGGTCTGACAAGCAATTTAAATCAGCCTGGAGTCTGGAAATGTGTGCATATTGCACAATCTCTAATTTGGAAGCAATGAAAATATTGGAGAAGCACTTAGCTAAATTGTTCATGGCAACTTTGAAGGTATCAGATGATTTACGGTCATAATGGATGCAGTAAATATTGTGCTGGTTGTATATAGCATGGATTAGCCTTTCAACCATAATTGCATCTTTGTGAACAACCAAAGAATAGGCTATTGGGAAGCTTTTCTCCTCCCTTGAAACAAGCTTTTCATGGTAGCTTCGTAGGGCCTGATAAATGCCACAATCACTGGTCATTGCCACGACATCATCATCATCCAAGTCGATGATGGTTCTTCTTCTTATTTCCAGACTCTTGCCAATTTCCAAAGGCTCCTGTTCATAGACACCTGAACAGTTAATCTCATAGCCGATTTCATTCTTAACATGGGTATATCTGTTCTTTACAAAAGGCGAGGTACTTAGGAAGTACTCAACCAAGTAAATGCCTCTTTCAGGGAAGAGGAGGCGTTTCACATTTAGAAGCTTCAACAAGGAGAACAGCCATAGGGTTAGAAACAGGATGAAAACTTTCTGCTTTAGGTGGTATTTAAAACAACATTTGAATGTCTTCATTCTGTAAGAGAACAAAGGAATAATTCAGTTGAAATATGAAGAGAAAATTAGTTCAGTTCAACCAACATCCACTGGGTGCCTACCACGCACCAGGCAGAATGCTGGGCCCAAAGATGATTAAAACAAGATTCTTGTCCTTAAAAGAATCCAGGAACAAGGAAATGGAAATATGTACAATGGTTGTATTTTGTCGTAGTCTGTGTTAACTACACCTAATTTTGAGAGATGTTGGTTACTAAATAGAATGAAAAATAATGTTAACTCCTAAAATATAGGTACTAAGTATCTTAATTGTATTTGTGCTTAGCATATTTGGGGAGGGATTGCTCTGGTTTGGGCAGAGGCCTAGAGAATTGGATGTTGTCAAGAGGTCATTAGAAATGCAAATGACCCACCTGAGGCTAAAAGGAATATCCATCTTGATGCTACCTTCAGATCCTGATTAGATCTACATCTGATGTCAAATGGGGAAAGCCCAGTAAATCACTGCTATAAACTGAATGTTTGCATCCCCCGCCCCAAATTTTAAGTTGAAACTTAATTGCCAATGTGATTGTATTAGGAGGTGGGGCTTTTCGGGAAATTTTTAGGTCATGAGGGTGGAGTCCGCATAAATAGGATTGATGCCCTTATAAAAGAGACCCCAGGAAGCTCCCTTGCCCCTTCCACCATGTGAGGACACGGTGGGAAGCTTGTTGTCTATGAACCAGGAAGCAAAGCTTTCATCAGGCACGGAATCTGCTGGAGCCTTGACCTTGGATTTCCCAGCCACTAGAACTGTGAGAAATACATTTCTGTTGTTGATAAGCCTCCCAGTCTGTGGTATTTTATCATAGATGCCTGCGCGGACTAAGACACCCACCTTCAGAAATAAGAGCAGTGGGCAGACCCCCAAAGAAGCTATAGTAAATGTTAGACACTAAAATTTTATATAGATTATACAAATTTGGTAAACTTGCACATTTCACTAATTTATTTTGTTAGGCCCCATTTCCTCACAGGGATTAGAAATTTAGCCCTTAAAATGAAAAGAACCGGACGCACTGAGAAAAGGCAGGGGCCAGGGGCCAGTTTGGCAGAATCTGTCAGTTTTACGAACCCATCCAGAAGAGCTCATGTGTGTGCAAAGAAGGTATGTAATGAGAAGCTTCCCTGAAGTTAAGGCTAAAGACTGAAAAGCACTAAAATGCCCTACGGGGCATTGATTAATTACACCCACACTGTGTGAAAAAGCCTGAGAAGAATCTGCACATATCCCTGTGGAACAGTCCCCACTGTAGACTGTGAAACAGAAATAAGGAACAGTGTAGAGTGAGCTCACATATGTGTCCAAAAAAGACTATATACACCCAGAAGCCTAGACACAAAGAGCACACGTTGCCAAACTTTTTCTTTCTCTGTCACAACTACTCACCTCTGCCGCTGTAGTGGGAAAGCAGCCATAGACTGTGTGTAAATGACTGGGTGTGGCTGGGCTCCAGTAAAACCTTATTTACAAAAACAGGCAGCTGGCTGGATCTGGCCCACAGGCCAATACTTCCAGAAGGACTAAGGATCTGGAGCCTGGGGAGGAGGGGGGTTTACTTATCACTGAATAGCCTTTTGGACTATTAGAATGTTGAAAATGACTATATTACTTTAACAGATAAAAATGGGCTACCCAACAGAAGGGCATTACATGTGCTTATTTGGGGAGCAGCAGGAAATGGGGAAATCCTAGGAGTATCACCCAGAGGCTCGAGGACAGGAGGGCTGACCAAGCTCCTAGGCCTGCTTCCAGGAGGTTCAATTACTGAGCCCTGGGGAGGTCTGAGGAGCCCACATACAATTTCCTTACACATCTCAATAAATCTTAACCGAGGACATAATCACTGCACCCAATTTCCTTAGAAGAGGTAGCAAGGCATTTGAACCTGATTTACTTTTGTAGTTTTCTTTTATACAGATTGATTGAAAAAGCTCTCCTAGGAATGCCATACCCTCATTCACCCTCACTTGAATTATCCTCCTTTAAAGAACCATACCTTATTTATCAACGCCGAACTGTTCTGTAGAATCTGGGTCCTCCCCACCACACCTCAGTCTCTCCTCTGTGGGTTTCTCCGGGGTCCTATTCTTAGCTTACTGCTCTTCTCACAAACACTCTTCCTTGCTTTTGGGATTTCCATGTATATACATCGCCAACACCTTTATCTTCAGCACCTAGGCCTTGCCCAAGCTTCTGACGTGAACATCCAATTGCTTGATAGACATCTCCACTAGATAGCCCACGGGCACTCAACATCAGTGAGTCCATAACCGAACAGGACACCTTCACCTCTCCTGTGTTTTCTGTCTCAGTTTATCCACTCAATGACCCAAGCTCGAAACTCGAGAGCCACCCGACTCTTCCATTTCCTGTACACCCACAGAATCATCTCACAAATACGCCTCAAATTCATCCCTTCGTCTCCTTCTCCATTACCAGGTCCAGACAACATCTTTGCTGACCAGCATCACACTTACATAAAAGGGCAAAGGCTTCAGTGCCTGGGGATAACCTGATGACATCTCCCCAGACTGGGAAAAGGTCAAAAGCCCCTTTCAGGATTTGATAAAAGCTCATTCTCACCAAAAGGCTTGCACCTCCACCCCTTGTTCCTTCTAACTTGGGGAAAGGAATGCTTTCGGTCAAAGGCAATTCTGGCCTGGTGAGTAGGTGAAGGGGCTTTACTTGGACTTAGGACAGGGCAGAATAGGGAGGGCTGCTTGCTTCCCCTGATGTTAAAGGCCGTCCCGGAGACAGACGAGCTCTCCCGCTTAAAGATGTCTGGCGTGGGAAGAAAGTCAGACGGCAAGGCCTCTGGGCTGTCCCGATTCCCTCCTCTTCTTCCTTGAGAATTCATTCTTGTCCCTGGCTGGCGACGCTCAGACACAGGGCCCAGAGCTAGCTCCCCCAGGACTCCTCACAGTGTGCATGCCGCCCCTCCTTCCCGGGTGCCCTACGACCCTCCCTCTCTGGGCAGGCAGCCATGGCCTCCTGGCTCAACTCAGACTGTGGACGACGCACTAGCTGGAGTCGGGAAGTGTGTGCTCCAAGCCTCCTCAGGAAGGGCAGGGAAGCGCGGTTGCAGGTTAGAGATCACAGTTCTCAACCTTAGCTTTTCTCAGGACACAGCCTCTGCATGAGACCCACAGCCCCTCCCAGCACAGACGATGTTGACATACATACAATGTTGTAGAATGAATGTCTGCATGCTTCCATGTAATGCTGTTTGTTAATTTAATAATATCATTATTATTAATGCAGAGTCACTCAATAAAGAGTTGTTGGAACTCCCCTAGTGGTCCAGTGGTTAAGACTTTGCCTTCCAATGCAGGGGGTGCGGGTTCAATCCCTAGGATCCCTGGTCGGGGAGCTAAGACCCCACATTCCTCATGGCCAAAAAGCCTAAGCATAAAACAGAAGCAATATTGTAACAAATTCAATAAAGACTTTAAAAAAGGTCCACATCGAAAAAAATCTTAAAAAAAAAAAAAGTTGTTACTTGGCGTACTGTTCTACCAGGGGCCAGGGGTGGAGGGCTGGGAATGATTTCCAGAGGCGTGACCCAGGTGTGACTGGAGCTGGCTGGGCTAAGGCTGGCAATTACGCAGCCAAGTCTTTTCTAGACGAAACCAGGGCAGCGAGGTCACCTTCTACAAACACCCCACCCACTCTTTCCCCCTTAAAAGCTCATGGGCAGAGAGCAGGCAGGTGTTTTGCTGCCACGAGGTAGTCTTACATTACAAATAATTCCCCACCCCTGGCAGAAGGGGTATTTCCCTCCCACCCACCCAAGCAGACGAGGAAGCTGACCTGCTTAGGGAGTTATCACCACATGGGCGCGAGTGCCTGGTGATGACGCATGAAGGAAATGGCAGCAAGGGTGGATCGCTACATCATATGAGGTCTATTTGGATAAGTCAATAAAACCCCAGCAGGGATGTGGAATGCAGCATTCTCCCCAAACCATCTTCTTTTCCTCTACCCTCTCAGGCATTGTTTACAGTCTTAAAGGAAACAGCAGGCACACCAAGGTACACCCCAGCTAAGTGGCTATAATTGCATTCAGGGCTAAATGGCCACAGCCATTAGCAGCTTTTCAACGAACTCTCGTTCCTCAGCAATTCGTCAGCAATTTAAAACCCAGAGCTGTCACTGAAGTACGTGACTCCTAACCCAGGGCAAGAGGGCGAATGGTAAATCACCAACGAACTGGAGGAAGGGTTGTGCATGTGGCTTAGCTTAGGCACCAAGACTGCGGGGCCCACCGTGCATGTTGCAGATGAGGTGGCCTCTGCCTTTCCGCCCCCTCCCTGCACACCTGCACGTCTTCCCAGGCGCTCACACAGGTGTGTATATGTGTGTGTGTGTTGGGGGGGCTCCGGGAGGAGAAGAGAAAGTAGAGCAAGGGCTTCAGGATGCCCCAGACCCGGACATGGATCCCTGGAGAAGCAGTGGCTTTAAGACCGATCAAACTAAGCCTGGTTTTCTGGTCTCAAATTGGGGATTAGAAGTGTCCCCGCTGGGGCTGTGAGGGCTCTGGAGCCTGGGTGAAAGGAGTTGCCCGCAGAGGTCCTCAGGGCACATTACAGGTCTTTTCTTTCCCGGCACCCAGCTTGCCTGACTCCAAATCTTGGGGGTTTTCCAGTGTGGTACACAGGGCGTGCTGGTGCTTGTTTTGTTTTGTGTGTTTTTAAGAAAAGAATACACTAGACGGGCTTCCCTGGTGGCGCAGTGGTTGGGAGTCCGCCTGCCGATGCAGGGGACGTGGGTTCGTGCCCCGGTCCGGGAAGATCCCACATGCCGCGGAGCGGCTGGGGCCGTGAGCCATGGCCGCTGAGCCTGCGCGTCCGGAGCCTGTGCTCCGCAACGGGAGAGGCCACAACACTGAGAGGCCCACATACCTCAAAAAAAAAAAAAAAAAAAAAAGAATATACTAGACAATTTTAGGCAGTGTGAAGGAAATGACCTTCACTTTTCTGACCAAAGGAGGAGGTGGAAAGTGCAGAAGGAAGGATCAAGCGGCTGGGAGCTCATAAGACCTTGCTCTGGGCTGAGCTGGAGAAGAGGCAGCCACACATGGTCCTGGCGGCACAGCGGGCTTCAGCTTGCGGGAGGCCCCTGCGCTGGACCCTGGACGAGCCCCTCAACCTCTCCACATCTCTGTGTCCCCATCAGTAAAAAGACATTAATAATAGTAACTACCTCAAAGGGCCTTTGAAGTTAAGTGAGGTAATGCATGCAAAGTGCTTTGGCACAGTCCAGATTTTGACTGCCTGGTTAATGCAGGTGTGACTTCAATACTTTAGAACCAATGCTTGAATGCGTCCATGTCATGCTCGTTATTAATTTAGTAGTATCATTATGCTTCATGTAGAATCACTCAATAAAGAGTTGTTACTCGGGGCATTGTTCTAGGTACTCCGTGTGTAATAACTCAGTTCCCTCCACAGACCAGTGAGGTAGGTACTACCTCTCTCCCTCTGTTTTTACAAGACAGGAAACTGAGGCACGTGGAGATAAAGAAATTGCCCAAGGTTATACAGAACTAGAAAGTGCTTTAGTTGGAACTTGAACCCAGAGAGTCTTTCTCCAGGGATGAACCCTCTAGGCAATGCTGTCTCTTGGAATATAAATCTAAAAATACTCCTTATTTGCCACAACAGTTTTAGTCCTTGATTAAAATTTCTCATTACTGTGTCTTATCTAGCTGTCCTAAAGTTGGAACAGAAGTGAACATCAAACCAAGTTTGAAGTCCTCAGAACTTCCACCCAGTTTAAGGGCTTATTTAGACAGAGAATCAGCCTGGAGGAATGCTGGCTGATGAACACTTCTGTTCCTGCAATCAGAGGCTGGCGCCAATCCACATGCCAGTGAAGAGATCAGTCAACCTCCCGGCCAGTGGAATCCACTAAAGGAAAAGAAAGCGAGCTCCTCCTAAGAAATTCTGCCATCAGTTACGCTTGTATCCTGTCACTGACTATTCACGGATTCACTGGTTCTTGTTGTGACCAGTGACACAGATTGGGCTCTCTGAGAATTACTAATTGTTTTAGAGAACTGCCTGGGTTCAATCTCTCTCTACGTGGTGAATATTTCCTCTATGGGCCACCTGTAAATTCTTAAAGTTTGTATCATTATATGTCAGTGTAAAAAATAGGCTTTGAAGAGTTTATTGATTTGGAAATGTCAGAATTTTGTTTCTTTCTAAAGTCTTACAAAGAGGAATCACTTGGGCTTCCCTGGTGGCGCAGTGGTTGAGAGTCCGCTTGCCGATGCAGGGGACACGGGTTCGTGCCCCGGTCCGGGAAGATCCCACATGCCGCAGAGAGACTAGACTAGGCCCGTGAGCCATGGCCGCTGAGCCTGCGCGTCCGGAGCCTGTGCTCTGCAACGGGAGAGGCCACAACAGTGAGAGGCCCGCGTACCGCAAAAAAAAAAAAAAGAGGAATCACTTAAGAACACTAATATAAAGATGAGCTCACTCAAAAAAAAAAAAATCCTGATCTAGTTGAAAAAGTCAAGGTCCTCATACTGCACCTCTTTGATTTCAATAAAGCCATTGATTCTCCCCTTGGTGACGTACTCATCACCAAACCCAAGGAAAGTTTTGGAGTAAGACCATTAGTGGGAAGATGACTCAGCTAAGATTCATTTCCTCAATGCCCCCATAGCACCTGAAGTTAGCAAAGGAGCAGAAAGGCAAGTTTCTTGCTCTGATGACCTTACATCTTCATTGTTCTAGAGGGAAGATTGCAAAAGGCAAGTAATTATCAGACTGTGTGCAGCTAAACAGTAAGACTGGTGTCACTGGGTCATTAATACCATACAATATAAATTGAGGACAAACGTCCTCAAATAATAAGAGGTTATAGTCTCAAAAAGGAAAAAAAAAGGTTTTCCATTCTCTGTTTGTAAAAGTAAACTTTCTTCATTATTTTCTTAAATCAGGAAGTCAAAATAGTCTAAAAAAGAAAACAGAACTCACCAGTAATCTGCCACCTGGCCATAGCATTCTGTGGCAGTACGTCCATCCAGACTGTTTTAAATAAACATGCCTGTTTTGCCTTCCTTTTTTTAAATTTGGTAAAAACAAAAAAATTTTTTTAATTAAAAAAAGTTTTTTACGTTTCTTTTTTAAATTAATTTTTATTGGAATATAGCTGATTTACAATATTGTGTTAGTTTCAGGTGTATGGCAAAATGAATCAGTTATACATATACATATATCCACTTTTTTAGATTCTATTCCCATAGAGTATTGAGTAGAGTTCCCTGTGCTATACAGTAGGTTCTTATTAGTTATCTATTTTATATAGTAGTGTGTATATGTCAATCCCAGTCTCCCAATTTATCTCCCCCACCCCCGGCTTGCTTTTTAACAAGAAGGCTCACTCCTTAGGCACTGCCTTAGCTGTTTCTTTCATTTCACAATATACTGTGAATGAGTCTTCTTCTAAACTGGGTCTGTGAACTGTTAGAAAGTAAACGATTTCTGAGGTCAACATAATTTTCTATATGAAAAAGACAATTGAAATAATAGAATGGACTTTTCTGGGCCTTCCCCACCAAAGCTGAATTAATTATCCCATAATTCTTGAAGAAGCTTAGAAGGAAAATCCTAAAGCTGACAAGAACTTCAATGGTGATTGAGTCCAAATTCCTCCTTCTCTAAATGAGGAAGCAGAGACCTACCCATCCTTAGACCCTGTTTCACTCTTGGGATGCCGGGAACACGTTCCCCTGTTACATACATGTTTGTATATCCAGCTGCTCCCCCTTAAGGGAGTGGAGAGAGGGGGACCTCTACTCCCCGTACCGAGGCCCCCTCAGGTGGTACTCAGTCCAACTTGGCTCCACTGCCCCCTCAGCTGAGGCTGTTCTGGCCAAAGTCAACAAAAATCTTCATGCTGCCAGAGTCAGAGGACACAGACCTGTTGCTCTCTAATGGTCATGCTGAGCACCAGTACCATTTACATTATCTTATGAATTCCATTCAATAAACCTGTGAGGGAGGTACTATCATTGTCTCCATTTTTCAGATCAGGAAACTGAGTCACAGAGGATAAGCAGCTAGTATGTGGAGGAGCCAGGATTTTCAACTGTGGCCCGATTTCAGAGCCTACGCTATTTACCATAATGCGAGGTTGCCATTCCAATTTCTTGGCAGTAGAAAAACCCTGTTGGTTCTGCATCCAAAATGTAGGGGATGTAGGGGAATCCACCCATCCCTTTCCACTCTAACCCAAGCCAGCATCAACTCTTGCCTGTATATGAACTAACTTCCTCACTAGCCTCCCTTGCTTCCCCTCTAACCCAGGAGTCCCCAACCCCCGGTCCACGGGCTGCACAGCAGGAGGTGGTCGGCGGGACAGCGAGTGAAGCTTCATCTGCCGCTCCCCATCGCTCGCATTACTGCCTGAGCCTTCCCCCACCCCGCCACCCTGGTCCATGGAAAAATTGTCTTCCACGAAACCAGTCCCTGGTGCCAAAACGGTTGGGGACCGCTGCTGTGACCCACTCTCTGTACTGTAGCCAAAAGGATCTTCTAAACCCACCAATCACATCACTCCCCCTCCCTACCCCACTCCTTACACTTAGACCACCTTCACTTGGGTTTCACTGCACTTACAGTAAAATCAGAAATCCTTTCCACGGACAGAGGCCCAGCCTGTTCCTGCCCCTGCCTTCCTCTCCAACTTCATTTTTTTTTTTTTTTTTGACATCCTTGCGTGGAGGTTCTGCACAATGTTTATTGGCTAGTTTCTCAGGGGGTTGACAGTAACACTAACACTTCATACATGGCCGAGAAAAAAAAAATGTGCTTTTTTTCTTTAAAAACAAAAGAATTAAAATACCCAGCATCATAAATAAAGTAGGTTATCGTATTCTCTTATTTTGGATCCCCCCGACTTTCTGCTTCAAACGCAGTAACAGTCCAAGTAGTGTTGGAGCCCAGGAGCTTGAGGTGAGAGGGTGAGGGTCTGCTTCCACAGTTTGCACTGAATTCTCTCCAACTTCATGTTATTCTGCTTTTTTCTTGCTCATTAAGCTCTAAGCAATACCAGCCTTTCTACAAGTCCCTAGAACACCACAGTCTCTTTCCTGCCTCAGGACCTTTGCACTTGCTCTTCCTATGTTGAGATAATTTTTCCCTGAGTCCTGGCCTGACTGGCCCTTCCATATCCCTCAAGTCATAGGAGAAATATCCTTTCCTCTGATCGTCTTTGGTCACCCTTCTCAAATCTCTTTCCTCACTGTCACACTCTTTGTTTTCTTCTCAGCACTCATCACAGCAGCAGTTACTTTGTTTACTTGTTTATTTCGATCTCTGGGACAGGCCTCATTTACACTCTACCCCCTGCCCCATGTACATACCTACCTGGCACAGGGTGGTTGCTCAGTAGAACAAAATCAGAAGACCCAAGTTCTATGTGGGCTCCGCCACCAAAAATGCCTCAAGTGTCCCTGGCAAGTCATTTAATGTTGGGTAAGTCTTTATTTCCCAAATGTTGAAGGGGATAATGGTTTTGCTATCCCACAATGCTGTTATGAAAGTCTTATGATACAATGCATGTGAAATAGCTATGGAAGGAAAACTGTGGTATATGCAGAAGTCAGGTACTAGGACCTTTACAAGATGAATGATTTTTTTGAAACCAACATATTGACTTTTTCCCAGTTTTCTAAATAGTGCGTTCATTATATTTCTAAAATAGTACATTCATTATTCTCTTCATTCTGACATTCTAATTATGTTTTTCACTTCCTGACAACATTCTTTTTTGTTAATGCCTGAAGTATATTGTTCCCGAAGATGTACATACACCTATCTTCGATTTTGAAAGGTAGGAAGATGGTTACCCTAGTTAAACTTTAGAATTTTTTTCCCCAGTCTGCTCAATACTTTTTGAAAGATCGAGAGCCAAAGAAATCCTTTAAAAGACATCCAAGAAGAGCAAATGGAACTAGTTCTGTGCATTTACAACCAGCTAAACTGTTTCTGTAACTTTATGCATTGCAGAAGCTGTAAACTTTTCCCCTGAGTTCATTCTCTTCAGGGGCAATTCTCTAGAAAGTACAAAACTGCAATGACTTGTTCTAGCATCCCTGTCAGGCAAAGCCATCCCCAGGGACCACGTAAGAAAGTGGTCCTGAGGAATCTGCAGCAATGCGAGTATACAAAACATACCCTCAAACAGGGCCTCTGACGGCTCAGTTTCTCAGATCATATGTCCAGTTTAAACTGTCTCACTCAGGGAAATAAGATGCCCCCCTTCCAAAGGGGCTCTGGTTGAGGTCCCTGTGGACCATGTCACAACTGATAGCTTCCTCTACAGGCAGCAGGCTTCTGTTTACAAGTACAAAGACTATGGTCACCGCTTTCCTTAAACGAAGGTCTACCTAACTTGCAAGATTTGAGAACAGAGGTCTGAATAAAAATCCTGGACAGTAATATCAGTCTATCAACCACCTCTTTAGATTATACTTCTAACAAATAGTAACTTGGCTGGAGCCTCTCCGGTTTGGGGGAGATTTATAGGGTCATTTAAGGTCACGTGGAAAACGAGCAACCCACATTAGGATGTATTTACCCATGGTGGTCCCTCAAGGTCATTGCAAATCTGGGCTTGCAGCAGTAGAGAAAAAAAGTGCCAAATTCAGCCAGCTGTTTATACTCACACCAATTAGGAGACAGCCAACGATTCTGGGCTTTGTTGCAACTGGTCCACGGGGCAAACCTCAAAAGCTGATTGTGCGCGGAGCGGCTGGGCCCGTGAGCCGTGGCCTCTGGGCCTGAGCATCCGGAGCCTGTGCTCCGCGGCGGGAGAGGCCGCAGCGGTGGGAGGCCCGCGTACCGCAAAAAAAAAAAAAAAGCTGCTTGTGTATCATGCTGGGCAAACTATATGGCTAAGAAGTCTTTAGTAGGAAGTCAAAAGGACCAGAACTGATCCTACTGAAGGAAAAGTTTCTTATTTTGTAACAATTTATGACCCTCATTATGTTGCAAAACATTGTTTTTCCATAAAAACAAAAACAAAAATGCTGGTGGGGGGGTGGGGTTGGTTCAAAAATACCTATGCCCTCAAATTTCAGCTCTGATGGCAACAGCTTAAATCAAATGTTTCCTTCTTTGTAGATATAAAAGGTTACAAAAAAGGTGCTCGTGATGTATTCAATCTTTATCTTCCAAGCTTTATAAACAGAGAGGTTACATTCCTTTCTCCAGTTCTCTGCCTTCCACACTTAGCTAGCCCAATACAGAACCAATATATAGTTTATGTTTTATGTTCTAACTTTAAAATGTGGCTTTATTTTGGCTTCTTTTTCTATAAAGAGGAAAAACTGCACTGAAAAACATTTAACTCCTTTAAAAAAACAAACAATCACATGTTTAGTGCACTATAAAGAAAAAAGAACTTTCTCTGCCCAAGGTCTACATGATATGATTTCCACCCCATCTCACCCCACCCCAGAAATTTCTGGAAGCACTTCTTTGGTATTATATGGCTCTCTATTTTACACTGCCGAAATTAATTCCTCAAAGGTTATGCAGCAACTGAAGAGACACAGTAACTGATTTCTACACCTGCATTTAAAGTAGAATTTCCAATGCTGTAACTACATCAGAGGGAGCACAGGGACCCACAGAGGTGAATCAAGGGTACAAACAGCAAAAATGACTTAAAGCCAGGCCACACTCTCCATGAATGGATTAGATACACTCAGTTTTTTATTGCGATACGCGGGCCTCTCACTGTTGTGGCCTCTTCCATTGCAGAGCACAGGCTCCAGACGCGCAGGCTCAGCGGCCATGGCTCTCAGACCCAGCCACTCCGTGGCATGTGGGATCTTCCTGGACCAGGGCACGAACCCGTGTCCGCTGCATCGGCAGGCGGATTCTCAACCACTGCACCACCAGGGAAGCCCTACACTCAGTTTTAATTCATCAGAAAGGCTCCTTTGTTTACCTTCTGTGTTCTGCCACTGTGGTGGGGAGCTGAGCCGGAGGTTTCAATATGCTTCTGCCCTTCCACTAAAAAACTCTAGACTGGCATACCTGTCATGATGTTACCATTGAGTCAAGATCTGTATTGCTTGGTTTAAAATGGAGGTATTGGGCTTCCCTGGTGGCGCAGTGGTTGAGAGTCCACCTGCCGATGCAGGGGACGCGGGTTCGTGCCCCGGTCCGGGAAGATCCCACATGCCGCGGAGCGGCTGGGCCCGTGAGCCATGGCCGCTGAGCCTGCGCGTCCGGAGCCTGTGCTCCGCAACGGGAGAGGCCACAACAGTGAGAGGCCCGCATACCGCAAAAAAATAAATAAATAATAATAATAAATAAATAATAAAATGGAGGTATTGTCCCAAGAGCTTGTGTGCACAGAGATACAATAAAGTTAAGACCCAGGAACTTAAGTTAAAGGTTCTGCCAAAATAGGAATTTCAAAAGCAGAGGTTTCATGTAAAACCAGCTGGCATCTCCTACAAGGAGACATTCTAGTAATGGTTTTTATTATTATTTGTATTTTTATTGCGGCATTGTTGATTTCCAACATAAGTTCCAGGTGTACAACATAGTGATTCACAATTCCTAAAGGTCATACTGCATTTACAGTTATTATAAAATATTGGCCATATTCTCTGTATTACACTATATATCCACGTTAACGTATTTATTTTATACATGGTAGTTTGTCCCTCTTAATCCTCTACCCATATCTTGCTTCTCCCCCTTCCCTCTCTCCACTGGTAACCCATAGTCTGTTCTTTATATCTGTGAATCTGTTTCTTTTTTGTTATATTCTCTAGTATTGGTTTTTCCTTTTTTACGGGGTGGGGGGGTTCGCGGGCCTCTTACTGTTGTGGCCTCTCCCGCTGCGGAGCACAGGCTTCGGACACGCAGGCTCAGCGGCCATGGCTCACGGGCCCAGCCACTCCACGGCACGTGGGATCTTCCCGGACCGGGGCACGAACCCGTGTCCCCTGCATCGGCAGGCGGACTCTCAACCACTGCGCCACCAGAGAAGCCTGTTTTTTCTTTTGAAATAAATTTATTTATTTATTTTATTTTTGGCTGTGTTGGGTCTTCGTTGCTGCACAGGGGCTTTCCCTAGTTGCAGCGAGCGGGGGCTACTCTTCGTTGCTGTGTGCAGGCTTTGGAGCACAGGCTCTAGGTGTACGTGCTTCAGTAGTTGCAGCACACGGGCTCAGAAGTTGTGGCTCGTGGGCTCTAGAGTGCAGGCTCAGTAGTTGTGGCACATGGGCTTGGTTGCTCGGAGGCATGTGGGATCTTCCCGGCCCAGGGCACGAACCTGTGTCCCCTGCATTGGCAGGCGGATTCTCAACCACTGTGCCATCAGGGAAGTCCCTCTAGTAATGGTTTTAATTAAGATAACAGGTCTCAACATGTAGGTTTTATTTTCGGCTAATATAATAAAAAATTAAAAAGATTAGTTAAACACTAAACATATCGGGCTTCCCTGGTGGCGCAGTGGTTGAGAGTCCGCCTGCCGATGCAGGGGACACGGGTTCGTGCCCTGGTCCGGGAAGATCCCGCATGCCGCGGAGCGGCTGGGCCCGTGAGCCATGGCCACTGAGCCTGCGCGTCCAGAGCCTGTGTTCCGCAACGGGAGAGGCCGCAACAGTGAGAGGCCCGCGTACTGCAAAAAAACAAAACAAAACAAAACAAAACAAAACAAAAAAACAAACCCTAAAACTAAACATCTCAGCAAATTTATATGCCAACTGTACAGAATACAAAAGTAAAAGACTCTTCAGATCTCCAAATGTATTATGTTACAATCATTGAAACAGTGTGGCCAGAATAGACAGAGTTCAGTGGGATGAAATTCAGAAACAGATCTAGTAGGTAAGGATTGTATGTATGGCTCTAGTAGAGATGGCAAATGCCTCCCAACATCCATCCTCCCTATCTTCTTTACTAAGAGAATCTCTATATTGCTGGTGGCAATAACATACCCCTCTAAAAGACTTTCTCCCCTGCGTACCGCAAAAAAAACAACAACAAAAAAAACAAAAAAACCCTGATTCACGGTGGAAAGTATGCCATTTTTTTCCCCCTTCATCCACTTTTCTGCCTGGAACTCCAACATGATGGCTCGCATTGTAGCAGCCACCTTGGGACCATGAAGAACAGACCAGGAGAATATTAGCAACCTCAGCCCCAAAATCCTCAAAGCACTGAACCACCGGCAGCAAATGCCCACTCTGCATTCTTATTACGTGAGAAGAAGCCTTTATATGTGTAAGCAATTTTGCAGACATGCACTTTGAAAGATGACAATATGAAGATGGCAATGATTCTCTCTCTCTCTCTCTCACACACACACACAGTAAAGCTTAAACCAGGTTAAAGTGTCTACTTGAACAATAGTATAATCCTGTATATTGTCAAGTGCAAATGTGTCTCACATGATGCTGAAATTCTCATCTGTCTGGATTTTGAGGCAGATGGTGGCTTTAGATAAACCTCTGAAGAAAAGCAAACTCCAAGAGTTACCAGTTTAACTCTGATATTGGCATGAACAGAGCAGCTTGCTCACCAGGCCTCAGGTAAGCACCACTCAGCTTACGGCACACCTCCTCTTGGTTTTGGCCAGGAGCCCCATATAATCTCTGAAGGTCACCTTGCAGGCTGGCTGCCTTCTTGAGAACTTGTTTGGTTACAAACTTGTTATACACCAAGAGAAAGATATCACCACCACATAGGGTGAACTGTGTGGCGTAGTTCTTCCCTCCTCTCCTTCCTGCCACACCCTCAGCTCCCTCCATCTCACCCTCCTGCTTTACCTTTGTACACAGCGTAATGGTTTGGAATTTAAAGCCAAGGCTCTGAGTTCAGTTCTGACTTCACTAACCAGCTGTCCCTAATCTCGTTAGCACTCTGCCTCCTCATCTGTGAAAGAGGGCCAGGGGCACTCACTCACACGGATGCGGTGACGACTAACTCAGCTCACGCTCTGGGTATATTTTGGCAGGAAGAGCCAACGGGCACTTGGGGTGCATTGATGGTAAGAGGTCAAGAGCAGTTAAACAGGCAACAGCCAGGGAGGAGCACCAGATAACATAGACCAGGGGCTACTCTGCAAACGTGGACTGTGCTTTGTCCGCCACGTGCCAGCCCCACTCCTGCACCCAGAGACCACCTCCAGAGGCATCAGCAGGGGGTCTCCATCGGGCAGGATGATGCAGAGGCCACATGAAAACCTTCCACATTCTCATGGTCAGGAGGGAATCAGACAGGTGCTCACTGTAATATTCTTACAACTTTTCCATAGGTTTGAAATTTTTCCAAAATAAAGTTGTTGTCTTTTAAAGAGAGAATCATAGGGGCAACAGGGAGTGGGCAGGACTAAAAGCCTTTGAAAGTCTCTGCCTTATATGAGGATTCAGGTGACACATTTTTAGTAGCATGGTTTTAAACATGTTTTGAAGTCTAGTGTCATCGCTGTCTTCTCTCTATAATCTATACTTTCAAAGTGTTACCCCGTTCACTTCTTTGTTATAAAAATAACTTTTCTTCTGTTGTTCCATATTTAGGAATTAGTTGATGATCATAAAAATATTCCATTATTTTATGGTGGTAAAATATACATAATATGAAATTTACCCTTTTAACCATTTAAACAAAATCAGTAGTGTTAAAAAGTCTCTGTTCCTTAGCCTATCCTAGAAAAGCCGTTCCGTAAATGTTAGAGAGATCATGGGTGGGTGAGTGGTTGGATAGATGGAAAGATGGGTGGTTGGATGGATGGAGAGGTAGATGGACATGGATGGACCCATGGTTAAAATTTTAACCATTTTTAAGTGCACAGTTCAGTGGCGTTAAGCGCATTCACACTGTTGTGCAACCATCACCACCATCCATCCGCGGAACTTGTGCATCCTCCCCAAATGAAACCCTGTGTCCATTAAACACTAAACACTCCCCTCTCCATGGCCCCTGGCAACCACCATTCTACTCTATCTTCCTATGAACTCGACTCCTCTAGGAACCTCGCATTAGAGGAATCATGCGATATTTGTCACTTCCTGGCTGGTTTATTTCACTTAACATCATGTCTTTAAGTTTCATCCATGTTACAGCATGTGTCAAAAGTTCCTTTCTTTTAAGGTGGCGTAATACTCCCTTGTATGTATTATCATATTTTGTTTCTCCATTTGTCTGTGGATGGATACTTCATTGCTTCTATATCTTGGCTACTGTGAGTGCTGCTGCGATGGCCAAGGGTGGACAAATGTTCATGTCCCTGCTTTCACTTCTTCTGTGTACCGATCTTATATATGCCTTTATTTTTATATATCCTATTTATGTCCCCATTCAGTTGGCCGCCCATCCAGCAAACATTAGCTGTGTGTCTACCACATGCCAGGCAGGCACTGTGTTAGATTCTGGAGAGATACACCTAGAAACTGCTGCCTGGGGGAATGAATACAGAGGGAAAGAAATAGTGAGGTCTTAGGAGACTTGACAATGCAATCTGAGAAATCCCAGTTATTCTGTTACATTTGAATTTTAGCATCTAGAGATAATCTCCCCAAAATGGTAAGTCACTAGCTAGCGTTTGGAAACGTTTCTATTCTTTAGGGATTCTCTTGCTGTCGTGTTCCTTTCATGTTCCTCCTTCCTGAGCATCTCTCCTCTGGTTCCACGTCCATTCCTCCAGCTCCACAATCTCCATTTCCCCCAGTAGTACTGTCCCACGATCTAGCCTTCGCAACTTAATTTGTGCCGACCTTGTGTGTCACTCCGCTTCTCTCTCCCGACCCATCTGATACAACATCTTTCTGTCTCCGCCTGCCTGAGAGTAGGGCAGGGTGGTGGCTCTACAGGCTGAAGTAAGGGAGAACCCGGAAAAGATGATGGCTGGCAGAGAGAGCCCCCCTTGTTGCCCCCAGGTGGAATGTGGGCAGGTGGGGAAAGGCCGCCACAGTGCAAATAGTCCAGCTACGCTACAGTGATGCAGAGAAGAAGGAAGAGAAAAGGAACCTTGGCAAGCACAGGAGCTATGCTAGGCCTTGTTCTTCCTGATTCTGGGGGCACATGCTCGCCCTCTGCTGCCGTCTGGTAGATGACCAGGAAAAATACCAAGGTTTGCAGAGCCTTTGGAAACAAGTCCAACCTATCCAAGAGCAGACAGGCCGACTGTCTGAGCCTGAGCATAGCCAGGAAGCCCTCCTTCAAAGGGGCAACCTCATCTATTCTCCCCTGAACTAGATTAGAAAAACAGAGGGGGTGGGGGAGAAGGAAAAGCAATCAAAGAGCCAGAAGTACAGGGTGTTCATGGAGATTTACTAGAAATTACAAATTTTATAAATTACAAAAATAAGTGCCCTTATCACCCGGCACTTTTTTTTTTTTGCTTGCCATGGTAAGGGAGAATGTCACATCAAAAGCGGTTTGGTAGCATGCTGAAGGAGAAAAGTAGGCTTGGATTTTTTTAATATATATATATATTTTTGCGGTACTTGGGCCTCTCACTGTTGCGGCCTCTCCCGTTGCGGAGCACAGGCTCCGGACGCGCAGGCTCAGTGGCCATGGCTCACGGGCCCAGCCGCTCCGCGGCACGTGGGATCCTCCTGGACCAGGGCACGAACCCGTGTCCCCTGCATCGGCAGGCGGACTCTTAACCACTGCGCCATCAGGGAAGCCCAGCTTGGATTTTATTGGGATTTTTTGCAGTTTGGTTTAACCCTGGTCTTTCAAACCAGGCTGAGGGAGGAAGGACAGGGCTTGGGTAGGATTGGATAAGGATCATGAATGATGGAAAAGTGCAGGATTCCAGGCACTTTTTCATGCCCTAGCAATCATGGCTCAAAAGCATTCTTACCATAAAATTGTTTTGCTTTTTGACTTTTTAAACTTTTTTTGGTGTGATTATATTATCTAAGTGTACTCCTTTAAGAATCATGTATGAGTACCATTTTACATTAAAAAAAACATTAAGGGCTTCCCTGGTGGCGCAGTGGTTGAGAGTCCGCCTGCCGATGCAGGGGACACAGGTTCGTGCCCCAGTCCGGGAAGATCCCACATGCTGTGGAGCGGCTGGGCCCGTGAGCCATGGCTGCTGAGCCTGCGCGTCTGGAGCCTGTGCTCCGCAACGGGAGGGGCCACAACAGTGAGAGGCCCGCGTACCACAAAAAAAAAAAAAAAAAAGTTAAATAACCCGAATCTCTTGGTGAAATATGGACTTGAGCACAAAATTCTTGAGTTCTAGAGCCTGGGTGGGAAGGGCTGTGAGGCAGAGAGGAACGACAAGGCACAATTTTTGCTTCCTATTATTTGGAAATTTCTGAATTTCACGTTAATCTGACCATAAATAAGCTGAAACTTACCTTTGTGTCACCTACGAAAAAAACCCCAAGCTGATGGTATAAACATAACAGAGAGAAGCAATCGTCACAGTCCAACTGCTCCTGCCGACATGCTACGGAGATTGTTCTGTGAGGGGCACAGGATGGAGTTAGAGAACACGGCGCCACACGGGGAAACCGTGCGAGGGGCACATCAGAACAGCAGTAATTTAAATGCAAACAACGATGGGACTGATAATTATTCTTCTGATTTTAGCCCCACAAGGTCTGCAAAAGATGCCAAGTTTTTAAGCCTCATTAACTGTGACGAAGGCCTCTAACAAAGAAGCTCATATTGTCATTAATTCCTCAGGCCAGGACATCAGCAAATTGGCACAGGACTCAAAGGTTTACGTGAAAAAGGACAGAAATGGGACTCAAATAGATCTGGACAGACTTGGATCTAGTAAGACAAAATTTAACAGAGATAAATACAAAGGCTAACACTTAGGTCCAAGAAATTAACTGCGTCATACCAGATGGAGAAATGTGATGTAACAGGAGCATCTGGAGAGAACAGTCCAGTGTTCTGGCTGACCCTGCTCTGGAGGAGTCCCAGTTCATTTGGTATGAGACTGCCAAAAGATTTTTTTTTTTTTTTTTTTTTTGTGGTACGCGGGCCTCTCACTGTTGTGGCCCCTCCCGTTGCGAAGCGCAGGCTCCAGATGCGCAGGCTCCGCAGCCATGGCTCACGGGCCCAGCCGCTCCGCGGCATGTGGGATCTTCCCGGACCGGGGCACGAACCTGTGTCCCCTGCATCGGCAGGCGGACTCTCAACCACTGCGCCACCAGGGAAGCCCCAAAAGATTTTTAAAAGGCAGAAAAACCAAACCAGAAACCAAACCAGTGTGGTCCTGGACAGCGTGAGAACCAGAGAGCTGCAGAACGTGAGAGCCTCAAGGGATCTTAGAGGGCATCTTCCATCAGTGTAGACTCTGGGACAGAGGACGGGATGGGTCTGTGTCTGGGTACAACCCTCTAATAGGACACTGTCTCACAGCAGGTAAGCAGCACAGTGAGAAGCGAGTGACCACAGGAGGGAAACGGAAGTTTAAGACAAAAGAAGTGAAAACTCAACAGGAATGAAAGCTGGCTCCAAATATTAAATCGTGGGCTGCTGGGCCCCATCCCTAGAGGTTCTGTTTCAGCAGGTCTGATGGTCGCAGAATTTGCATTTCTAACAAGTACCCAGGTGACGTGCAGCTGGTCCAGGGACCACAATTTGAGAATCACTGTTCTAAGTAACAAAATCATTGTTTTTGTTTTGTAATATATATATATTTCTAAGATTTTACTAAGATACAATGGCTTATTTCCCAGTAAATCCAAATTAGGGAGAATTTATTGGTTCTAAAACACCACACATTTGTATTTAAGATTATGCTCCTTTTAAGATTTCATATTGTTTAGCAGAAGTTCCACCTTTACTTTCTGACCCTTAGTGTTTCTTATTAGTTCAGCTTCATAAAGCAGACTTCTGCTTCTGCTTCCGTTTCTGGCATTTTATATAATAGGTAGTTTCCCTCTGGTCTTCTTCCACTTTTCCTGTATTTTTCTATTGTGTTCAGCAAATCAAGCTTCATTACATATTAATATGTGACCTGCTTTTATCAAATGGTATCTGGTTTCCCACATCTTCTAAAATAGTAAATATCGACCCAATCCTTTCCCCCAAAGCCCACCTGAGCACACTGTGCCCAGGGGCCCATTAGATTTTGAAGCAGCTGCATTTAATTCCTGATTAATTTAATTTGATCTTATATACGTGAAGTTTCAGCCTTTAGATCCCACTAGGAAAATTACCAGCATATGGAAATGCATATAAAATGACATGCAAAGCAATGCAAATTAATATAAAACATACATCTCTAAACTGCTTGGGAAAACTCTGTAAGCCTTGACATTGAGATATCTGTTTCGCTTCTTGTACTCTGACAAGCAGTGACTGGGTCCTTTTACTACAGTTAATTTCATGTAGCATCCAGCACCTGACACTTGTTGACATGCTAAGTGGGAGGCGACCCTGTCTGTGAGTCAGGCAAATGGGATCCTGGCTTTAACTTTGCCACTATTTGGCTCCAAGGCCTTGTACAGGTTTTCAAAATTCTGAGTCTCAGATTCTGCATCTAGAAATGATGGAAATGACATCACCATAATAACCCCACCAGCACTAAGGCTTACTGAGCACTCATTATGTGCCAGGTAAAATGCACACAGGCACACACTGTACACAGATGATGCACACACATGTTGTGCATACATGATGCACACATGCCTACCTTGTGCATACATCATGCACACAGGCAATCCTCACAACCGCCCACAAGAAGGTACCATAGAACGTGTACCCCTTAGATGTGGTGCCATTTCAGAGACTAGAAAACCAAGGCAGAAAGGTCAGGAAACTTGCACAAGGTCACAAGCTAGGGAGTGGCAGGGCCAGAGCCAGGGGCCCTCGGCAGTCACACTCCAGGGGCCACTCTTAGCTACACTGCAGCTCTGTTTCATGATTTCCATCTATGTTTCTCCTAATCATTAAACTTGCATGATCTACAAAGTAAAACTTCAAATTTCACCGCCATATGGGCTTCAAAATATTGTTTCAGTAGATGGTGACGGTTTATGTTACATGAGTTTGATATCAGAATGGCAGCACAATCATACTCATTTTTACCTACTGCTCCAAGAGTGGGGGGGGGTCCTGAGATATCCTGCGTGTTCCACCTCTCCTCCCAACTTGCTCCATCCCATTCACATATAAATATGAGGCTCTCTCATCTTCAAAAAGCCATCCCTCCATCCCACTTCTCACTGGAGGAGTTGCTTCCAGGGAGTTAAGTGCGGTGGCCACTGTTAGTCCTCAGCCCCCCAGCACACACACACTGGCATCATGCAAGGTGCTCACTCCCACTACGGTTTAGGTTGAGACTCAGCACCACTGCCCTGGTTCTCCTCCCACCTCTCCCCATAAAGATAGGGGCTCTTTTCCAGGTCACTCCCCCATTTACCCCAGCCTTAAAATAACACCTCAATACAGATGACCCCCAGCTTCTTTGGAGGGTCTGCTTTCTCCAGCCACTTATTAAGTATTTTCACTCAGGAGCCTCAAAAGCAGCTCAGACTCAACAAAAGCAAATGTGTCTTTCCTCCCCCAAGCTGCACCTCCTCCACGTTCCTTTGTAAATGGCAGCATCCATCTACCCAAGTGCTGAAGTCCAAACTTAGAGGGAGTCCCCCTGCGCTCTCATACCTTACAGTAAACTAGTCAAGTCACTCCAGAGTCCATCCTGAATCTACCCACTTGTGTCATCCTCACTGCCACTGCCTCAGATAGACCTCCAGGCCCCTCATACGCCCCACCCAAACTAGCCATGTCTACTTCAGGGGCTCCTCAAATCCATTCTCCACACAGCACCTGGAGTTTTGTTTTGAATCTAAATCTCATCAGGATACTTTCAGGTGTGAAACTGTCTTGAGAATCAAGCCCACAAAATGGCCCCAAGGCCTGGCATCATCCAGCCCTGGCACCTGCTGACCTCATCTGGCGCCATTCTCCCCTCAGTTCACACTGGACCTCTCCTTTCCTTGGACTCTCCCTGCCCTGCCCTCCTCTGGTCTTAGGGTGCCCTCTTTCCTGGGGTGAGAATACTTGCCCTTTCGCCTCCTCCTGCTTAGTTTATGCAGCTCCTACTCATCTTTCGGGTCCCCCTTAAATTTCCCCAAGAAGGCTTCCTGCCTCCCCCCAGACCAGTGAGCTACCTCTGTGCTCCCACTGCACCCTAGTATGGGCCTGGCACACAGTAAGTGCTCACTAAATTTGGATTGACGGATTGACTTTTCAACCTCACATCATACAATCTGTCTTATTGCTTTCTTCCTGCATTCAAACCTACAAAGGCCCAGGTCACCAAGTCATACTCCCAACAGTGGTGGCTCTGCTGTCAGTCATTCTCAAGGGAGCAGATGCTGGGCACTGTCACGTACAGTCTCCACCACCGCCCCCATGACCGAGCTCATTCAAAGTCAGGATGATAACTATTTATCGCCTGCCTATCCCAAGGGTACTTAATGTGATGCCATCAAGGGGCGACTTGACTTATGGCCCAACTCCGCCATTCACTCCTATACCCCTCTGGGCAGACATTGCAGTATTTAGTAAATTTGCTTCTCAAAGGAACACTTCTCACCAACCCCCCTCCCCCAAGGAAACTCTCCTTTCACTCAGTGCCACAGAACCTGACTCTATGGCTATTGTTTCTCTGCAAATACAAGTAAGATATAAGATATGATTCAATAGCATCTTAATCGGTCATTTCTCACAGACAATTGATTCTTCGAAAGTGCAGCAGAGGAACTGCTCTCTGCAACAACCGACTTACTTTGAAAGATTTTACTTCCTCAAGACACCATCAACAAAAGCTATCAAAACGGACAGCTAGGTTCTAGATTGTCTTAGACGGCTAGGTGGCTTAATAATAAGGGCATGCTTCTGGAAGATCAGAAGGGGTGACCCCTGTCTACCAAATCACATGGACACTTTATTTAATATCATCCCCAACTCCCTTCATCTTCTGGTTTGCTGCTTTTCAGTTTAAAGGACGAGAAGAGGAAAAGACAAGTGCCTAAGGGCTAAGGCCACCTCTCCCTTACTCAGCGAGGGAAATACACGGTTCCCGGCTACAACAGGGAAAACCTCCCCCAGGCAGGAAAGCTTAGTTCTGAAATTAACAAAACAATACCCACCACTAGCACTTTTAGCCCAAGTTAAGATGGTAAACTGACTCGAGAGCCCAGACCTCGTGGCTCGGATCCTCGGAGGCTCCCAGCTCGATGGAGGAGGTGCCGCCACCTCACAGGGGGACGAGCCGGGCCAGCTCTGCGGCACGAAAACTTGACCTTAAAAAGCGCAGAAGCTCGTCCCAGCGGAAGGCGCAGCCAGGGGGACTGCTCCGTGGCTTCTAATCCCCAAACTATTAAGAGACACCCCACTCCCACCTGGCCCTAAAGGAGAAGCCACGCCAGCAGCCCGTTCCCGCGCCACGCGCCGGGCTCCCGCACACTCGCCTCCGCCGCCAACAGGCAGCGTGGCCCGGCCCCGCGGGTGCAGGGCTGCAGAGAAGCAGGCGTCGCGATTCCGGCTCGGCACGTTCCTCGCGGAGCCCGCCCCTCTGCGCCCCTCACCTGGGCGGCTCCAAGTGGCCAGGAGACGGAGACAGCGGGACCCCTGACCCCGGAAAGGGCGCGTCCGGGAGCCGCGTTCTCACCGCTCGGCGAGAGTCCCGGGAAAACCCTGGTGCGGACGCGCCCCGCTGCTCCCGGCCTCCCCGCCGGCCCTGCCCCGGGAGCCCGGGATGCGGGCGCCGTGCCTCCGTCTCCCAGAACACCCTCACGCTGACACGCGCTGGTCGCCTGGCAGCCCGCGGACCTCGGAGAACTTTCCAGCGTCCGGTCGCCGGCGGGGCCCCAAAGTCAAAGCGGGCGTGCAGCCAGGCCAAGGCTCAGCCCGCTAACCCGCTGCGGCTGCCCCGGGCAGCCTCCCTCCGTCCTTCCCTCCCTCCCCCCCCTCCCCCACCTCGCGAGGGACGCGGCGCCTAAGTCTTCCCCCGCTGGAAAGTGAAAGTCGCGAGAAGGGGGTCCGGGCGTCCCGGCCATCCGCGGCTGGGCCAGGAGCCCCGCACCCCGGCCCCGCGCGCTCCTCGCTGGACTGCGTGGCCATGTGGACTTACGAAAGGGAGCGGGGGGAGCCCCGAGCGCGGGGTCCCCGCGGGTGCAGGAGCCGCTGCGGCGGGAACGCGAGCTGCGCTGCGGACTCCTGGTCCGGCGGCGGCGGCGGCGACTGGCTCCCGCCTCCTCCTCCTCCTGGTCCTCCGCCGCCACCTCGGCGGCTCGCCCTGCTAGAGAGTTGCTCTCCCTCGGCCGGGGACGGGAGAGCGCCGAGCGGCCCCCGTGACGTGGAGGGGAAGGAGGAGCGCCTCCGCCGCGCTCCCGCAGAGGGAGCTCCCGCCCCTGCACTCGGGGGTCCAGGCTTCGCGCTCGAGACAAAGTTCCCAGGCGCGCGCGGCGCGCTCTGCTCTCTGCCGCTGCCCTGAGCGTCAGCCAGGTTCGGTTCCCTCCCCACATTAAACGGCAAGAAAGTCGAGGTTTGGAGAGCTAAGTGACTTGCCCAGAGATGCTCAGGGGGCGGTGACAAAGCAAACACATCTGCGACTCCTTGCTTTTCCCTCTGCGAGGCTCCGGTCCTGCAGGAATCGCCTCGCTCTCATTGGTAAGACCAGGATAGTGTCCCACGCAGCCTGGAGAAATATCATCTAGGAGCAGCGTGGGAAGGGGGAGCTGTATGTCCAATAGTACGAAGTTGTGTTTCAGTCTGTGCCTACATTTCAAATAGACATTCTAAAGCTTCCTCTTTACCCTCAAGCGGGGGTGAAGGTGGCGGGCTGTGCCGGCGCGGCATCCGGTCCCAATTCTGCTCACCAAATAATTGCCTGAAAGCAAGCACACGCCTACTTAACCAACTGGGCAATATCTACGCCTCAGCCTTGGTAGCGGGCTCTTGGGACTATACTAACTCTGTGAAGTGGATGCCCGACGCTGTGCTTGTAATTCCCGACCTTCCAGACGTCTCCCGTGGCGCTCCAAGTCCTTGGGGGCCAGAGGCTCCTGGGCCCCGCTTCACAGTCAGTGGATGCGCCAGGGAAGTCAATCCCAGCCGGTTTCTAACTTCCGTCCTCAGTCAACTCATGTTGGCTGAGAGCCTGCTGTATGCCAGATGCGTTGGTGAGGAGCCAGAGAGGACCAGGTAAAATGGGTTAGGCCTTGAGACCCAGGGAATCCCAAAGAGGGAGCGCTGCATGGGACCCCATATCCTTTACTCCCAGGATCTGGAGTCTGCCCACAGTACTAGAGACTCTGAGACCACCCTGCCATTAAAAAAAATCCCTTGTGTTCCGGAAAGCAAGTATTTTAATATCCACCTTGCAGACTTATTTTCAAGCAAATGACCAGCTTTGCATTCATCTCCTCTCTAGTGCGACCTCCTCTTTCTGGAAGAGTCATTAAAGGTCACATTATTCACCCTTCTGGTCTCCCTCATGATGATGATGATGATAAAAACAATTAAGGCTTCTGTTACCCACTGTGAGCACTGTTCTAAGCAGTTTATGCAGATTCATCTTTCAATCCCCACAACTTTATGAGGGAAATGCCATTTCTATTCTGCTTTTACGGAGGACCAGAGAGAGGTAAGTGAGGTGTAATAACGTACCTGTAAGGGACAGAGCCAGAACTCAGCCCTGGGTGGTCTATCTCAGTGTCCATGCCATTAACAGCTGAGGAAATGGAGGCTTCCAGGGCTGGAATCCAAATAATCCACCAGCCACCATCAGCCTGGTTCACACCATAGATTCCAGTTACCTAAGCAAGGGGTGCTATGAAATCCATACACACACAATTCCTCCCAAGTTGGTCAATTAAAAAATTTGAATATATCATATCATAAAGTAGTTGTCCACTCACTTACTTGCTCCCCTGTTTCCAACTCCCAGATCAACCTTTTTGTCATAAAGCAAATTGTTTCTATGATGGGACCTTAAAAAAATACCTTTACCATAAAGTTTGTAAATTTTTTTTTTCTACTCAGACCATATTCAGCTCATTCCCTGTCTTCTTCAGTTAGTTACTCTCTTCCCTTAAAACCTTGCTCTGATCAGCATCCCAGGTCTTCAGAAAGGATGCCTCTAGGCTGGATGGTGGCCCACTAAGGCCTCTGCTACACTCTACAGTGTGCTTAGCATCCCCAGGGTATTAGTTTCCCAGGGCTGCCTAACAAATTACCACAAACTGGGTGACTTAAAACAGCAGAAATTTATTCTTTCACAGTTTGGAGGCTAAAAGCCTGAAATCAAGGCATTGGCAAGGCTGTGATCCCTCTGAAGGATCTAGGAAAGAATCCTTCTCTGCCTCTTCCTAGCTTCTGGTGGTTGCTGGCAATCCTTAGCATTCCTTGGCTTATAGCAGCATCACTCCAATCTCTGCCCTGTCATTACATGAGCTTCTTTTCCTGTGTTTCCTCTGTGTCCAAATTTCTGTCTTCTTTAAGGACGCCAGACATTGGATTTAGGGTCACTTAAGTCCAGTATGACCTCATCTTAACTTGATTACAATACACATGCAAAGACATGAACTTTGAGGAGACACTAGTCAACCCAGTACAATCCCCAAAAGTCATCGTCAATGAACATGTATTGCTTGAGCTAAGGATGCAAAGAGGCATAAATCACAGACCTTGCCCTCAAAGAAAGACACTGTAGTTACAGAGGTAGTCCCTGCACTCGGAACATAAATCACCAACAAGATAGGGGATGCTTAGAGTCAACTGACTGGGGCCAAATGGCAGCCATGCCAGAGGAATTCAGCCAAGGGGACACAGTCACTGAGGACACCACTAAAAGATTTCACTCAGAGTGGCAGGGTGGGTGGTGGTGAGTTCCAAGTAGATCCTTGAAGGAAAAGTAGGAAAAGCAAAGATAAGAAAGGAGGGCTTATCGAAAGCACAGCTCCAAGGGGGAAGGTGTGCCTGGCAGAATCTGACTTATGAAGTTTTGCTGTAGAAATGAGAGGCTGAAAGGATGCAAATAACTACCATATGGAGTAGAACATGGTGAATTACTTTGGCTATAATAATAGTATGCTGTAATGCTGCAGCAATTAGCATGTTGTGAAGTGGTCTCTCGTTCATTAATTTTATTTAGTCTTAAAAATGACAATCCTGAGTGTTATCATATAACCAAGGATCCTGGGGCTCAAAGGTCAAGTAACTTGTCCAGGTCAATCAGCAAATCAGTTGTAAAACTGGTAGGAAACACACTGGTCTCACTATTCCTCGTTCAGGAATTTCCCCACGAAATGATGTTGCCTCCTGGGTCAACCGTCCAGTACTGATTGTGTTGTTCTTGGCCCAAGGAAAGCATTTGAAGAACAGAGTAATCCTGCAAGAAATAGAAAGGCTCCTAAAAGCCATATAAATCCCAAATTGGAATTGTGAAAAACCCTCCCAAGCCATCTGAATTGGTTTCACGAAACCTTCTGAGGAATTTCTAATGTAGTAAAAAGTCTTTGGCCTTCAGAAACATTATATGATCCAGTGGCCTTCTGCAGAACTCAGCTGTTTATCTTAAGGAAATAGGGGCTGAATGGAACTTGAAGGCATGCAGAGACATTGGTAAGAAGCTGAGGGGAAGTTGAGTACAAAAGACAAATTACACCACAAGGTGGTAAGGCAGCAGAAACTGATAATCGAAGCTCTGGGTCTGGGCTCACCAGCGTGGAGTCATACACAGATGACCAGATCTCGGCGTGTTTTGGAGCCTTTCTAATCAGAATTTGTAACTATGGCTACCAACTGGAAGCAAGCAGGAAGTCTAGCCTTGGGCTGAATGTCTGATGCTTAATATGTTTCCCTGGATTTTCCTTTACTTAGCAAGCAGGTAACTTGCCAAATTCTCTTCTGGCTGAGTCTTTAAAGGTATATTTAAGGATGAAATCCTTTTGCGACTAGTGTGATTCACTGAATTCTTGCTTGTGCAAAATGCCGCACTGGTTGCTATGGAAGAATACAAAAATATAAGACAGTCCCTGACCTTGAAGAAAATCCCATTTAATTTAGGAGACGTGAGACATATAGAGTAAACATGGTATAAGTGAGACTACAAATGAAATTTGTAAGCAGTTTCTCGTCATTCAATTGTCTGTTCAGATGCAACTTTTCAAAACCAGGCCCTCCTGGCTCCCCTTTTAAAAACAATGGCTTGCCCCACCTCCATATCACCTTCTAGCCCTTTATCCTGATATGTGGGCTTTATGACATTTATCACTATCTGAAATTAAATTTTTCTGAATTTAATTATTAAATTAAATGTTTGCTTGTTTACTCTAGACATACTCAAGACATAATAACCATGAGGACATGGAATTTGTCATGTTCTTTGCTGTATTCCTAGCACCTAAAACAATGTTGAACACACATTAGGTGCTCATTAAATATTTGTTAAATAAATGAATAAAATACATATTAATCAACTGAAAATGGGCTGAGATAACTTGGATTAATGTAGTGTTTCCCACATTTGCCTTATAAGAATCACCTAAGCAGCTGTCAAAAAAATTCCCTGGAGGTTTTGATTTAGTAAGCCTGGAGTAGGGCCCAGGAATCTCTATTTTAAAGAAGCATCCCAGGTGACTCTTTTAATGGGGCAGCATGAGAAACACAAGGTTAATGCAGTGATTGATGGTGGGTGAAAGAGAAAAATGAAGTGATAAGAGCAGGTGCCTGAGGTCAGTGGCTGCTCATTGGAATCATCTGGGGGAGATTTAAAAAGTACTGATGCATAGATGCACAGATTCCGGATCAATGAAATCAGAATCTCTGCCAGTGGGTCCTGGATTTGGGCCAGTTTTAAAGTTCTTCAGGTGATTCTCATGATCAGCCAAGGCTGAAAACCCTCTAAGGTCTGTGGAAATATTTTATCAGTACTCCAAGCATATTGCTAGGTTGTGCTCCAGTGGTGTCCAGCTTCTTGGATCCCTCAGCTGCAACCCTTGATCTCCTAGTCTGGAAGGGACATGTGTAACTCGATTTGCAGTGAACTATAGTAGCTTTTTGCTCTTGTTTAAAACAAAAAAAAAAGTCATTTAAAGCAACAACTGAATGTAATCTCTTATACTTCATGGCTGGAGTGGAAAACACCTACAAGAATATTTTTATGGTGAGAAAGTCAAGGCACCCTGAGCAGAGCCTAGATGGGCAGAACTGAGTCACAGAGCCCAAATGCTATGCTTGTGATACAATGAGGAAAGCATAGGAGAACACTGAGTTTCTCTCATGGGCCTGGAGAAAGGTGATAGGTGGCTCAGGAAAGAAAGCCAAAGGGAAGATGTAGAAAGAGTCTATAGATGTAGTTCTCAGCCTGGCTGCGTATTATAATCACCTGGGGAGCTTAAGTCATTACTGATGCCCAGACATTCTCAAAGATTCTGCTGTTATGGATATAGGGGTGTAGTGTGAGTGTGCATGTGTGTGTGTGTGTGTGTGTGTGTGTGTGTGTGTGTGTGTGATGCAGCAGGGTTGTTAATCAGAGGTTTACAGAGAAAGGGGGGAGCCTGGTAACTTACTCCTTATAGAAACAAAAGCTACTATGTGCCAGCCACCGGGATGCCCGCTTTGCACAGATTATCTCATTTAATCCTCAGGAACATCTCAGGAGGGAGGCACCTTGGTAGCTCCATTTCAGACATGGAATGAGACCTGGGGAGGGTCACAAGGTTCCATAACCAGTGAGTGGTGGAGCCAGGATGTCAGGTGAGTCTGCACTCATATCCACCGTCCTATACTGCTTCAGCCAGAGCAGGGTCTAAAGAGAACGTCCTTGGGGAGAAATTCCCTGTGGTAGGGGTCATGTCCAGTCAACCTTAGGTTGTTTGCTGTGCTGTGCTATCACTCCTTTCCCTTTACCACCAAGCCTTCAGTGAAGCCTGCCCCACAAGAGCGGGGATGGGTGGCGCTTTGGGGGAAGGACCAGGGGGGTGAGATTAGCATGCGGTAGAGAGATGTGGGGGTGAGGACAGCACTAGTGGCTGAGAGCAATGCCCAGGTACCAAGCTGACCGGCTTGCTGATGAATTTCATAGAAAAGCAGCTACAGGGACTTCCCTGGCTGTCCAGTGGTTGGGACTTCCCCTTCCAATGCACGGCGTGTGGGTTTGATCCCTGGTTGGGGAGCTAAGATCCCACATGCCTCGGGGGCCAAAAAACAAAAACATAAAATAGAAGCAATATTGTAACAAATTCAATAAAGACTTTAAAAATGGTCTACATCAAAAAAATCTTTAAAAAAAAAAAAAAGAAAGAAAAGCAGCTACAATGGGAGAGCCTATTCTTGGGAAAATGTAGAGCAATAGGGGTACCTAAAGTCAGGGAGGTGGTGGACTTTGCCCTGTACATTGACTGAGGGATTCAAGTCATTCTACCTGGCTTCTAAAGGAAAAGGAGATGCACGGGTACAGAGACTTAGGGCTCTCTGGTTTACATTACTACACATAATCATTCGTGGCACAGAGCTAAGCTCTTCCAAATTTTACTGTTTACTCCTTTTTTCACCCTGGTTTTTTATTTGGCTGAGAACCAACATATTTTTTTCTTTCCTTTTTAAAAAAATTGAAGTATAGTTGATTTATAATGGTGTGTTAGTTTCAAGGAATTATATATATATAATATATATTATATATGTATATATATTCTTTTTTTTTTTTTTTTTTTGCGGTACGCGGGCCTCTCACTGTTGTGGCCCCTACCGTTGCGGAGCACAGGCTCCGGACGCGCAGGCTCAGCGGCCATGGCTCACGGGCCCAGCCGCTCCGCGGCATGTGGGATCTTCCCAGACCGGGGCACGAACCCGTGTCCCCTGCATCGGCAGATGGATTCTCAACCACTGCACCACCAGGGAAGCCCTATATTCTTTTTCAGATTCTTTTCCATTATAGGTTATTACAAGATATTGGGAACCAATATTTTCTTAAACCTCTTCATTTCCATCACCAGCATTGCTTTTGGGGCCATTTTTACCCAAGAAACATAGCTTTTGTTTTGTTTAATCATTTCACGACAGTTAATGAGTAGGCAGTAACGAACAGAGAACAAATAAGCTGTGCTGAGATGAATATGCTGGGGGATTGGCGAGGCTCACCCACCAGCTAGGTGATTTGCCTTACCACTTCCTTGCCTCCAGCTTTGAAGGACATGAGCCAACTTCATATCTCAGCCACAATGCCAGGGGTCATTGAACTTCAAGGTGTCTTGTGAACAGCGAAAAACAGAAATGTTAACTGCTTTTACCTTTAGAAGTACCACTCTTTACATTACAGCTTCAAATGTTTGCATCTACTGTTCCTACTTTAAAGTCCCTGGCAAAGTAGCCTAAATGAAAGAATATGAACTTACAAATATTACAAAGAATATGAACTTACAAATATCCAAGGAATTTAGAAGTTAACTATGTAGCTTTTACTTGGGACTTTAAATGGAGGCGACTTGATTTGACATGGCCTCAAATTCTGTTCCTCTTATTTAGGTGGTAAGAGAACTGGGGACATGAGAACATTATGATTAAGTTTAAGCAGATAACACATATATATACAATCTAAAAAAAAAGGTTATGAAGAACCTAGGGACAGGACAGGAATAAAGATGCAGATGTAGAGAATGGACTTGAGGACATGGGAAGGGGGAAGGGTAAGTTGGGACAAAGTGAGGGAGTGGCATGGACACATATACACTACCAAATGTAAAACAGATAGCTAGTGGGAAGCAGCCACATAGCACAGGGAGATCAGCTCGGTGCTTTGTGACCACCTGGAGGGGTGGGATAAGGAGGGTGGGAGGGAGACACAAGAGGGAGGGGATATGGGGATATATGTATACATATAGCTGATTCACTTTGTTATAAAGCAGAAACTAACACACCATTGTAAAGCAATTATACTCCAATAAAGATGTTAAAAAATGTAACTACAAAGAAAGTACATAATTCTAAATACATTTCTGTGATTGCATTAAAAAAAAAAGTTTAAGCAGAAACTTACCACATGAGATGAGAAGAAATAGAAGACGAGGGAGTCCAAAGAAACATACGTGGAGGTTACGTGCTATCAGCCCTCACAGTCTTGAGAATCCAAAGGGACTTAAAATACAAGTCCTATGGGCACATGCATTCAATTAACAAGGTAGTTTTCTGTGAAAATTGAGTTTGGGCAATATCTCAGATGAATAAACTTTACACATTATTTATGCCTGACACTCCCTAGATTGAAAAAGAGAGAGCCCAAGAGCAGATACCAATGTATTCATATTGAAACTCTTCCAGTAAGACTTCTGCATTCCATTTTCTACCAATGAGTATCTCCGTCTGTCCTGCCTATCATCCACCAAAGTGAGCAAACACTGACACCTCTGAATGTGTAGGTGGCAGAAGTAAGTAGGGTCACTGTCACTCAGAGTGATGTTCACAGCTTTAATCATATTTTCAGGCAGATAATTTTGGTTGAGACAGAGGAAATATATGATACCTAACAGCATGAATTGTGAAACCAGATTACCAGGTTCGAATCCCAGCTCTACCACTTGGTAGCTGTGTGACTTCGGACCAAGTTACTTCATCCTATACCTCAGTTACCTCATCTATAAAATGCGGATAATATTTCCTGCCTCATAGGGTGTGGTGAGTATTAAATGAGTTAACACGTCGGAAGTGCTTATAACAATGACTGGTACATGTTAGGTGCTCAATAAATATTAGCTCTTACCCCACCCCTGCCCCTGCCTTACACAGGTTTTTTTTCAATAAATTTATTTATTTAATTTATTTATTTTTGGCTGTATTGGGTCTTCATTGCTGCGCGTGGGCTTTCTCTAGTGGTGAGCAGGGGCTACCCTTCGTTGTGGTGCACGGGCTTCTCACTGCGGTGGCTTCTCTTGTTGCGGAGCATGGGCTCTAGGTGCGGGGGCTTCAGTAGTTGTGGCACGTGGGCTCAGTAGCTGTGGCTCGCGGGCTCTGGGGTGCAGGCTCAGTAGTTGTGGTGCACGGGCTTAGTTGCTCCGGGGCATGTGGGATCTTCCTGGACCAGGGCTCGAACCCGTGTCCCCTGCATTGGCAGGCGGATTCTTAACCAGTGCACTGCCAGGGAAGCCCCAGGGTTTTTTTTTAACTGGCAGTGTGGAGTTTGTACATCTGACTACTTTCCTGCACATGGGCATGTACTTACTTCTCGCAGCCAGTCAAGGTAACCCCACTTCCCTGGCTAGTGACTGCTTTGGAACAAGCAGATGGCACAATTTTGTCTAATGACATACAATTTCCTGGGGTGGTGGTATTCAGGGAAGGTTTCTTCCCAAAAGACGTGCATTGGAAGAAAATTTTCCTTCCTTCTTCTAATAATGCTGTTTCTGCATGTACACCTGCCTATAACAGCAGAGCCATCTTGGCACTGTGAAGGGAGCTGGAAGAAAGATGGAAACAATCATGATATTGTTGAATTAAAGAATTAACCAACCCCCAAATTCCTACCTCTGGACTTAATATATGAAATAGTAAAATTTCCATTATGAGTATGGTTTTGTTATCATACTTGAAAACATCCTGATTGATACTTCTTGAGTATCTAGTATGTTTGAGATACTTTATTAGAAACACAAAGTACAAAACCCTAAACCTGACCTCAACAAGTTTTCCAGCTACTTGAGGGAGTTGAGCCATTGAAAGAAAACTAATAATACCAAGCAGTAAATATTAAGTGCTTGGCCCGAGAAAGCAACACAGGAGGTCATATATGAGGAGAGGGCTCAAAGATGGACATAGGTGGACAGATGGGAGAGGGAACATTCCCAGTAGTATAAACAAAATGTTGGGTAGAGTTAGGGATTGTATTAGTTTGCCAGGACTGCCATAACGAAATATTACAAACTGGGTGGCTTAAACAACAGAAAATTATTTCTCAAAGTTCTGGAGGGTAGAAGTCCAAGATCAAAGCGCCAGCAGGGCTGATTTCATTCTGAGTCCTCTCTCCTTTGTTTGCAGATGTCTGCGTTTTTGCTGTGTTCCTTATGGTCTTTTGTCTGTTCACATGCACCCCCGGTATCCCTTTGTATGTCCAAAGTTTTTCATGTAAGGACACCAGTCAGACTGCATTAGGACCTACTTTAACTGCCTTATGTTAATAGTCTCTTTAAAGGTCCTATCTCTAAATACAGTCACATTCTGAGGTACTGAGGGTTAGGACCTCAACATATGAATTTTGAAAGGGCACAATTTCAGTCTATAAAAGGGACGAAGAAGGAGCTTAAGAGTGAGTAAAAGGTTAGAGATGGCTGGAGATGAAGCTGGAAGGTTATGTCAGGACCAGAGAGCTAGGGGCCTCAAATGTTGGGCCTAGATTTTACTCTCGCAGTAGCAGCAGGGAAGTAAAACAGACCCTTAGGAAGAATAATTTGCTGGAGTGTGCTGCAGGTTTTTATAAGGCAAAGAACTGAGGTGAGAGAAACAGGATAGGGTTGCACATAGTCTAGTCCTGATAAAGGACTGAGCTCAGGAGGGGAATTCGAAGTGACTGACTGAAAGAGAAATGGAGGACGAAAGGACAAGATGTATGCTTGGACATTCCCAGCAATCAGGCCAGGGGAGGCTTATGCTGTAAATTCAAGTCTTAAAAGGAAGTGTTGTGAGTCCTGGGACATTGGGGTTCCAGCTTTCTAATATTTAGGAGTACCTGTCTGAAAAGGAATAGGCTTCCTTGTTGGGTATGGAGTATCCTGGAGATATTCAGGAACTTAGTTTTATAGAAAGGATGCAAATATCAGAGAAGATTGCATTATTAGATATTCTTGGAAGTCCCTCGTATGGCTTAGGGTCCAGAAGCTTGTTTCATTTAGAACACAAAATAGGCAAAACATCTAGCCAATACTCCAAATCACCCAATCATCTCACAGGGAAGATCTGAGGTAAGGTAGCTCTCCGGACCCCAACCCTGCTTGAAGTAGACCCTTTTGTTTAGTTTGGGCAATACTCAACATGCCTCCACTAGGTGTTAAGTCAGTTGCCAGTTGGTATACTTAAATGTTTAATGGGCTTGGAAAACTAAGTTTAAGAAGTTGATCACTAAAATGAAAACTCAGAATTGCAAGATTTCTTATACTATAAACTTAGAATGTATGACTTTTGTAAATTGTAATCACTAAACAAAATACCTGCTTTTGTTATTTTTTAAAAAATATTTTTAAATTACAAAAGAAATATGTGCATGGCTTACTTTTTTAAGTTGAAAGTAAACTGTAATATATCCTTCCAACTTCCCCAGTCCAACTCCCTTAGGGACAGGCACTGCAATTTTATTTGTAGCATTCCAGACCTTTTACTTGACATCTCCCACACCACACACATACTTATACATACAAATACACATTTCATAGCTTATAGATATACCATGCATAATATAAAAATATGTATATTTATATGGCTATATATATTATACATGCACTCAAAGGCATGTAATTTTCTTTAAACTTTTTATTTTATATTGGAGTATAGCCGATTGACAATGTTGTGACAGTTTCAGGTGCACAGCAAAGGGACTCAGCCGTACATATACATGTATCCATTCTCCCCCAAACTTCCCTACCACAGAGGCAGAAAGGCATATCATTTTTACTTAACACAACCAGGATTTGTACTAAATACTGTCTAACAATTTGCATTTTTCAGTTACTTATATATATAATATATATAAGTATATTGTATACTTATATATATTGTATATACTTCCCACATTAGTACATATATTCCCAAATGGCCCATGTTTTAAATATCTCCTTAAGTAATGAAAGCCAAATAGACCACCTCAGGTATATTATTCAAAAATAAGAAAAATAGGGTATTAGAACAATAAAATTGGAAAATAAAATGGAACAATAAAATTCTTGTCAGTTCTCAAACATTACAACGTGTAGGGTTCACTTTATCCTGAACATTTTCAATGGACTCTCAAAGGAAGAAAAATTAAATGATCTGTCTTTACACTTTTATGAATAGACAAACATTTTCAGGGGCTATCTTTTCAGATATTTAAAATTTTTATCTGAATACAAAGAATAAACACAGAGTACCAATTTCAAAGTTGCCAAAGGGTGCATGTAGTTAAAAGTCTTCCTTTCCCCTTAGTTCCCCAGTCCCATAATTCTTCTCTCCACAAGCAACTGTTGACAAGTTTCTTGTGTATTCTAAAGATATTTAAGATTCTGTACATTTAAAATAAGAAAATATCAAAAAGCAACACCATATCACTCCTCCCCGTCCCCCCACAAGTTCTAGCACTTGCTAGGGTAATTTTTATTGCAATTTTGACCTGTCTACCCAAATGAGAGAGAAGTGACAGAATTAGGCCACAGAGTTAAAAAGCGTATTTGGGAGCCTGGGGTAATGACAGATAAGAATAAGATGGTTATCAAAGGATTAAGACAGACCCGTATAAAGAAAGCTTATAGAAACTTATAAAGCTCTTGAATATAGCTCTTTTAAAAAAAAATCTTCATGACAGTGTAGCAAACGTTAAAGATGAAATATATCCTATTTAAAATAATCAGCCCCTGAATCAACACTTGATTCATTTTTTGTTCTCAGACTTAGCACAGCTACAATTCTATCTACACTAAATTTTGTGAAACGTAAGACAAACCTCTTTCATAATCTTACATTTTGATTTCAACATAAATTCCAAAATAAATGGGGGCAGGTAGTGGGACTTTAAGTTCTTTTTTTTAAGTAGATTTACTTTACCAGGGACTTTTCAGGACCAACAGTCACTCCTATTTTTATTCTTACTTCCCATAAGGAACAACTGTTATTTATGCAAAGGTAGAGGTGTTGATTTAAAGATTTGTTTAAAGTTTATTTTAGTAAAAAGAAAGCCAGAGAGTCAATATTGTTTATGTCAAAAATGTCTTTATTTTAATTGCAAAAAACTATTAATCTTACTACAATAGTTGAAGAGTTATATTTTTTCTTAAAAACAGTAAACACACCTTAAGTAGTAACTCATAAAGTGTGTATTAAATAGGCCCACCAGCCCACACACGACAAAATATGAACATTGGTTAATAATATGAACAAATACGTAATAAATTATTAACAAAACAAGGCGTTAGAATGTTAGCTCCTCACATTCCACATAGAACTTCCAGTGCTCATCCATTATATGGCATGGGAGAAATTCTTGATCGCTGATTAACAGTATTTCATTTATTTGAAGATAATGTGGGATGCTTTGCTTTGACCCTTTGGAAGTTCCTGTTTAAAGAAGAGTCAACAAATTAAAAGCTGTCTTTTAAAAAATAAGATTTAAAGATGATACAAACAGATGGAGAGATATACCATGTTCTTGGATTGGAAGAATCAACACTGAAAATGACTATACTACCCAAAGCAATCTACAGATTCAATGCAATCCCTATCAAACTACCAATGGCATTTTTCACAGAATTAGAACAAAAAATTTCACAATTTGTATGGAAACACAAAAGACCCCGAACAGCCAAAGCAATCTTGAGAAAGAAAAACAGAGCTGGAGGAATCAGGCTCCCTGACTTCAGACTATACTACACAGTTACAGTAATCAAGACAGTATGGTACTGGCACAAAAACAGAAATATAGATCAATGGAACAGGATAGAAAACCCAGAGACAAACCCATGCAAATATGGTCACCTTATTTTTGATAAAGGAGGCAAGAATATACAGTGGAGAAAAGACAGCCTCTTCAATAAGTGGTGCTGGGAAAACTGGACAGCTACATGTAAAAGAATGAAATTAGAACACTCCCTAACACCATATACAAAAATAAACTCAAAATAGATTAAAGACCTAAATGTAAGGCCAAACACTATCAAACTCTTAGAGGAAAACATAGGCAGAACACTCTATGACATAAATCACAGCAAGATCCTTTTTGACCCACCTCCTAGAGAAATGGAAATAAAAAGAGAAATAAACAAATGGGACCTAGTGAAACTTAAAAGCTTTTGCACAGCAAAGGAAACCATAAAAAAGACTAAAGACAACCCTCAGAACAGGAGAAAATATTTGCAAACGAAGGAACTGACAAAGGATTAATCTCCAAAATTTACAAGCAGCTCATGCAGCTCAATATCAACAAACAACCCAATCCAAAAATGGGCAGAAGACCTAAATAGATATTTCTCCAAAGAAGATATACAGATTGCCAACAAACACATGAAAGAATGCTCAACATCACTAATCATTAGAGAAATGGAGATCAAAATTACAATGAGGTATCACCTCACACTGGTCAGAATGGCCATCATCAAAAAATCTAGAAACAATAAATGCTGGAGAGGGTGTGGAGAAAAGGGAACCCTCTTGCACTGTTGGTGGGAATGTAAATTGATACAGCCATTATGGAGAACAGTATGGAGGTTCCTTAAAAAACTAAAGATAAAACTACCATACAACCCAGCAATCCCAATACTGGGCATATACCCTGAGAAAACCATAATTCAAAAAGAGTCATGTACCACAATGTTCATTGCAGCTCTATTTACAATAGCCAGGACATGGAAGCAACCTAAGTGTCCACTGACAGATGAATGGATAAGGAAGATGTGGCACATATACATATAATGGAATATTACTCAGCCATAAAAAGAAATGAAATTGAGTTATTTGTAGTGAGGTGGATGGATCTAGAGTCTGTCATACAGAGTGAAGTAAGTCAGAAAGAGAAAAACAAATACCGTATGTTAATACATATATATGGAATCTAAAAAACAAACAAACGGTTATGAAGAACCTAGAGGCAGGACAGGAATAAAGATGCAGACGTAGAGAATGGACTTGAGGACATGGGGTGTGGGAAGGGTGAGCTGGGAAGAAGTGAGAGAGTGGCATGGACATATATACACTACCAAATGTAAAATAGATAGCTAGTGGGAAGCAGCCGCATAGCATAGGGAGATCAGCTCGGTGCTTTGTGACCACCTAGAGGGGTGGGATAGGGAGGGTGGGAGGGAGATGCAAGAAGGAGGAGATATGGGGATATATGTATATGTATAGCTGATTCACCTTATAAAGCAGAAACTAACACCATTGTAAAGCAATTATACTCCAATAAAGATGTTAAAAAACACAAATCAATGAACTTAAAGATACAGATTCAATAGAGATTATCTGCTCTGAGGAGCAGAAAAACAAATAATGAAGAAAAATGATAGGATCTCAGAGTTTTGTGAGAAAAAGGAATCACATAATAAATTAGAAAACACAAGTTTGATCAGCTTAAATGTTCATCAAGTGATGAGTGATAAACAAAAGTAGTATTCTACTCAAGTCCATAAGCTGCAGACTAGGCTGGAAGACACAGGAAAAGCCAATGTTGCAGTTCAAGTCTGAAGGTCATCTGCTGAAGAATTCCCTCTTGCTCAGGGGAAGTCAGCCTTTTATTCTATTCGGGCCTTCAACTGATAGGATGAGTCCCATCCACATGGTGGAGGGCAATCTGCCTTACTCAGTCCACTGATTTAAATGTAAATCTTATCCAAAACTACCTCACAGAAACATCAGAATAATGCTTGATCACATTCTGGTCACTGTGGTCAGTCAAGTTACACACCAACAACAATCAGAGCCTCATGGGCCTGTAGAACAAAAACAGATTAATTCAATATTTGTATTATCAGAATTCCAGAATAAAGTACAAAGAAAGTGGGACTGAGAGACTATTCAAGGAAATAATGGATAAAACTTCCCAAATTTGGTAAAGGACAAAACCCTACAGATTGAAGAACCCAAGCAAATGAGAAACACGATAAACCAAAGAAATCCATGCCAATACACACTGTAATTAAACTTCAGAGAAGTAAAAACAAACAAAAACAAATCTTAAAAGCAGTTAGAGAGAAACAACACATAATCTAGAGAGGAACTCCACTTGTAAAGACAGTGGATTTCTCATCTGAAACAACAGAGGCCAGAAGGAAGTAGCATTTTATTTTAAATGCTTGCTTACTGTACGTTGAGATATAATTTACATAACACAAGAAAAAGAAAAAACTAAAAATAGAACTACCATATGACCCAGCAATCCCACTACTGGGCATATACCCTGAGAAAACCACAATTCAAAAAGAGTCATGTACCACAATGTTCACTGCAGCTCTATTTACAAGAGCCAGCACATGGAAGCGACCTAAGTGTCCATCAACAGATGAATGGATAAAGAAGATGTGACACATATACACAATGGAATATTATTCAGCCATAAAAAGAAATGAAATTGAGTTATCTGTAGTGAGGTGGATGGACCTAGAGTCTGTCATACAGAGTGAAGTAAGTCAGAAAGAGAAAAACAAATATGCTAACACATATATATGGAATCTAAAAAAAAAAGGTTATGGGGGCTTCCCTGGTGGCGCAGTGGTTGACAATCTGCCTGCCAATGCAGGGGACACGGGTTCGAGCCCTGGTCTGGGAGGATCCCACATGCCACGGAGCAACTAGGCCCGTGAGCCACGACGACTGAACCTGCGTGTCTGCAGCCTGTGCTCCGCAACAAGAGAGGCCGCGACAGTGACAGGCCCACGCACCGCGATGAGGAGTGGCCACCGCTTGCCACAACTAGAGAAAGCCCTCGCACAGAAATGAAGACGCAACACAGCAAAAATTAATTAATTAATTAATAAAAAAACTCCTACCCCCAACATCTAAAAAAAAAAAAAAAAAAAGGTTCTGAAGAACCTAGGGGCAGGGCAGGAATAAAGATGCAGACGTAGAGAATGGACCTGAGGACACAGGGAGGGGCAAGGGTAAGCTGGGACGAAGTGACAGGGTGGCATTGACATACACACACTACCAAATGTAAAATCGATAGCTAGTGAGAAGCAGCCACATAGCACAGGGAGATCAGCTCGGTGCTTTGTGACCATCTAGAGGGGTGGGATAGGGAGGGTGGGAGGGAGACACAAGCGGGAGGAGATATGGGGATATATGTATATGTATGCCTGATTCACTTTGTTATAAAGTAGAAACATCCCATCGTAGAGCAATTATACTCCAATAAAGATGTTAAAAAAATAATAAATTTTTTAAAAAGTAAAAAATAAGATTTAAATTCACTTATTACAAACCCTAGACCCTAGTCAAGTCTATGAGCACATATAACAGGTTTTCTGACCAGGTCATTCTTCACTCACTCCATTTTCTATACCCAAGATAAAGGTGTAAATCAGCACTGACCTATCTTGGAAGAAAGAAGCCTATTTGCAGTCTAAAACACCAAGGCAAAAAAAGGATAACTGAAGCTTCTGAAGGTAGTTATACAAAGCCCCTCTGTTCCTCAATTTCCAATAAATTGAGAATAAAACAGTTGTAAAGATTAAATGAGATACTGCATGTGAAATGCCTGTCTACTGCCTAATACAGAGCAAACACTCAATAAATAGTAGCTGCTATTATTATAGCAGGTATTTATTACTAAAAAGAGTGTTAGGCTGGAAGATGAATGATCAATTTTCTAGGTCACACAAACTTGGCTGTGATCTCAAGCAAGTTATATGGCTTATCTAGATTTCCATCTCCTCTGAGAGGTGAGAGAGTTGATGATCAGCAGGGTCCCTTTTAGCTCTGCCAGTTTAAGAGCCAATGATGCTAAAACTGGCTTCTTTAAGCTCTCTGACAGTCTCAGAGATTCCTTTCTTGGAGACTGGCTATATGAGCTATACGTCATTCAACTAATTGAATATTATTCCAACATGCTCTCTGTGTGACCTCAGCCAGGCAGTTTCAGATAGACGTATCATATAGTCCAAGTGCTTTGTTCATAATTCTAAGCAGTACAAATGTTTACATAGTTACACATCTGCATGGATATCTGGTGCTCCTGATAAAGTACCCATTTATCCTTCTAATGGTGATCTCACCCTAATTTGCCTCTGGAGGACCATCCCTTTCCCCACACTTGGTCCATGTGCTTCTGGTGAAATTGTTCTCAACTGTGTGGCTGAACCACACTGACTCCATTTTGTCAGCTCCATCTTAGGTCTGCAGTCGTACCCCTTCCCTTTCTGCATGACTGTACTTTAGCCTACTCACAAGGAATGCACCCAAGCCAGCTTTTACCTTTGTCTTCATCTGATATGAAAACTGGAAGAATGCCTTTGCTGACGCAGATAGTTAATAGTTCTCTATCAGCTTACCCTTGTCTTCAACTGATATGAAAACTGGAAGAATGCCTTTTGCTGACGCAGGCAGTTAACAGTCATGAGACCCCTCAGGGAAGGGCAGGGAGGAAAAACAGGGGTTCCCGTCAGTGTGGACCAACCACGCTTCTCCCAAGTAGTCGGATTCTATTTTTAGCTTTGGTCCCTTTAAATCCTCCTTACCCTTTTCAGAGGCAGAGTACGGCTATGAATGCTTCTGAATCATCTCCGCCTGATCCTTCCTACCCGTATGTAAGTTACCCACAATAAACTTCACAATTTCCCTTTATGGAGTTGCCTGCTTAGTTTTTTGGTCTTAAAGTTCTTGCTCAGTTCAGGGGATATAATTCAATATCTCTTCCTTCCAACATTCATCTCCTGATTTGTTTAGATCTAGGCCAATCAGTGAACAGGCATTGATTCAGGGTAAGAACACGACCCATTCAGAGTGAAGTTACATGCAATGAGATCTGTGTTTCGCCTTCTGGGAAAGAGTCACATCCAAATTCTTTCCCTCTGGACTTGACTCTGGAAGCATGTAGCTCTGGGATGATGAGAGGAGAGGCTGCTACCATGGAGCTGAGAAATGGAAAGCAAGAAAAACTGGGTGCTCAGTCATGCTCTTTGAACACTGGCTTAAGCCTGAAGAACCTACTCCTGGTCTTTCATGTACATGAGTCAATAAAATTCCTTTTTATGGGGGGTGTAAGCCAGTCTGATTTGGGTTTTAAACTGTTACTTACAACCCAAAGAATTTAAACTGTTTTACACATGGTCCATATGTAAACAAAATATTCCCCTTATTAGCAGGTTTGTTTTATAGACTATCTGAAGCAAGGTATCTCACAAAAGTTGGGAGTGGAGAGCATTCATCCTTCAGGAAAAGCCCATGGAAATAAGGCTTTAAATATTAATTTAAATTAATTTTGCTAATATTAGCTTAGTTTCATCAGAGCAAGGATGGGCCTGTATGCACAAAAAACCTATTCTCTTTCCAGTGAATGGGCCTTGCCTTAAAAGTCACAGATCCAAACATGGGCACTTGTAAGAGATGGCCAAGAGCACCTGAATAGCTTCATCTTGTTTGTAACCAGAAGTTATCACCATAGGGCTCACATAGAGAAGGTCACCAACAAAAGTGCAGAATGATAAGCAGTAGCTCCACAGGAAGCAACCTGCCCATCTTCCCAACTGACATGCTGGAAACAGAGTGGCCCAAACTTGGGATGCTGAGATGATATAACAAAAGTGTTTGAAAAACAGCATTTTTGGATGGACATTTGTTAACCTATTAACCCATAGAAGTGGAGTTTGGAGTTTTCAATAAAGTAATGCTAATGTTAAACCTTTTTTTCCTTTTGCCTTACCATTCCCATCATTCACCTTTGTCAAATGAGAAAATAACACCTATGTGAAAGTTTTCTGTAAAACTGTAAAGTGTTATTCAATACTGCTTTGCACTCTAAACTAGCTTTGCTTGGAGCTGATCTGGCTCTCTCTCTCCCTTACGTGCTGTAATAAATTAAGATAAAGGGACCATTTTAGGCCCACCTTCTTTTTTTTAAGCAGGGCTGACTTTATCACTAAAGTCAGTACGGTGTGATGGTTCTGATTTATAACTTTCTCAACAGGTTAGCCATGATATATCCACAAAAGTTATTTGGTTGATATTCTGTCTAGTGGCTATTCACATGGCTTCTCTTTCAAAGGAACAGAGGTCATGGCAGCCAAAATCCCACCCCCAGATCCACTTCATTTCACTCCTGACTTTCCTGTAATCTGCAGGACTTCAGGAAAACTGCAAGTGTCTCTGTGGTAACAGAAGGTGCCACTTCCTGGGTAAGCCCATGGACAGGAAATTCTGGGAACATACATATCACACCACAAAACTTAGTATTAAGACCATCCCCCAGTTTCTCACAGAATAGCCTCTTTTCCATAATGATCAGACTGGAAGAAACAAAGACCATTCCTTACAAAACACCTGTTCTCACCTCCTTTACCTCTCATTTTCTGCTGCCTTTTCTTTCTCCTCTACCACCTCTTCCGCAACAGGTATCTCTGAACTCCATCTGCCACTGCATTCCCACCCGTTTCATTCCAGCCCATGCTACCAGGATCCGGCACCTTTGGCTGACCACAACCTCTAGCTTCCAGATTTCTTTGTTATCCACAATTCCCAATATATTGGGATGGGGTGGGCAACAAAACAAAAAACATTCATACAGAAAACTGAGCTAAACAGGGTAATCCTCATATAAGAAAATATAAGAATACAGCAAACTGATTTCAAATTTATGATCCCAGTTTGAATTGTGTTAAGTAACTATACAATTGCTACGTTGTCTTATTACATAATAGTACAAGCTTCAAAATTATTTGAATCATTCCAGGCAAATAACATTCAGGAAAGTTAAAGACAAAGAACTTCACTAACTTTTCTTCCTTTTTTGAAGTTGAGTAAACCTTTTCTCCATGTCTACATATGGAAAGCATCAATGCCAGTATGTAATATTTTTAAAACTCTTTGCTTTTTCTTTTCATAAAAAATTAAACATACATGCAGTGTACTACAGCTACTTAAAATAAGTAAAAATATATTGTGGTTTGTATTATTAATCTTGTGAGAAATAAATAATAACCTGTTACTACAGTAGCTGAGAACACGGTTCTAGAATTGAGATTCTCTTCTGTGGGCCCTAGTCTGGGCTCACTCTGCATGTCCCCTGCTTTCAGGGCTTTTAGAACTGTTTTCAGTGGTTTACCTTTGTATATACTCTAAATTTGGCCCGAGGGTATGGTTTTCCTGCAATCCTCTCCCTGCCCCAACTCCCCTGCTGCCCAGGTAACCAACGATAACAACCCAGGGTATATCATATCCTTCTATAGTTTGTTTCTGTGCTCTAATAGTCATATCACACATTTGTCCATCACTTTTCAATACTTTAATCCTTGCACAACCATGTGAGACAAGAAAGGGAAAGAATCCAAGTAGTTAGGAAACTGAGATTTAGATTTTTTTTGATTTAATAATTCATTTATAGTACTCAGTATACTCACTGTTACTTAATAGGAACTTAATAGGTTGCACAAAATACAGGCACTTAAATATAAAAGAACAGTGAACTAAAGTTTCCTCACCAATGCAGTCTATACTCTTACTACAATACTTACTACTCCCACCAAGCTTTGGGCCAGTTAGCATAGGAACAAATAAAGGGACTGCAGGAAGCACACACTTAAAAGACCCGTTTCCAAATTGGAAGCTCCCAAACACTGGAGTTTTGCTTCCACTCTAGCCCTGACAGTCATGTTGGAGGTAGGTAGCTAAGAGGAAATGAAGCAGCAAGATTCAGATATTGGATGTAAAACATTTAAATTTAATATACTTTATAGGAAATGATTTTACTTTGGGTCCATTAGTAAATTGTTACTGTTCCATGGAAAGATCTTAGAAAAACTAAGCTGTTGTGATCTGCAGCAATATGAACTGACAGGTACGGCACTTTAATACCAGGAGCAAACACACACATAGTCTTAAGCAGTCTGACAATATCTACTATTCATTTTTCCCAGTCCTCACTGTGGGGAGGATTAAGTGGACTAGTGCTCGGAAGTTCAGTTCTGCTTAAGGGGCTAGACACCTGTGACTCTGGAGCCTCAAAGAAACAAAGAGGAATAGGAGGATTTAAAAAAGAAGTTCTTGGTCACCTTATCTTTGATAAAGGAGGTAGGAATGTACAGTGGAGAAAGGACAGCCTCTTCAATAAGTGGTGCTGGGAAAACTGGGCAGCTACATGTAAAAGAATGAGATTAGATTACTCCCTAACACCATACACAAAAATAAGCTCAAAATGGATTAAAGACCTAAATGTAAGACCAGAAACTATCAAACTCTTAGAGGAAAACATAGGCAGAACACTCCATAACATAAATCACAGCAAGATCCTTTTTGACTCACCTCCTAGAGAAATGGAAATAAAAACAAAAATAAACAAATGGGACCTAATGAAACTTCAAAGCTTTTGCACAGCAAAGGAAACCATAAACAAGACCAAAAGACAACCCTCAGAAAGGGAGAAAATATTTGCAAATGAAGCAACTGACAAAGGATTAATCTCCAAAATTTATAAGCAGCTCATGCAGCTCAATAACAAAAAACAAACAACCCTATCGAAAAATGGGCAGAAGACCTAAATAGACATTTCTCCAAAGAAGATATACAGACTGCCAACAAACACATGAAAGAATGCTCAACATCATTAATCATTAGAGAAATGCAAATCAAAACTACAATGAGATATCATCTCACACTGGTCAGAATGGCCATCATCAAAAAATCTAGAAACAATAAATGCTGGAGAGGGTGTGGAGAAAAGGGAACACTCTTGCACTGCTGGTGGGAATGTGAATTGGTACAGTCTCTATGGAGAACAGTATGGAGGTTCCTTAAAAAACTAAAAATAGAACTACCATATGACCCAGCAATCCCACTACTGGGCATATACCCTAAGAAAACCATAATTCAAAGAGTCAGGTACCAAAATGTTCATTGCAGCTCTATTTACAATAGCCCAGAGATGGAAACAACCTAAGTGTCCATCATCGGATGAATGGATAAAGAATATGTGGCACATATACACAATGGAATATTACTCAGCCATAAAAAGAAACGAATTTGAGCTCTTTGTAATGAGGTGGATAGATCTAGAGTCTGTCATACGGAGTGAAGTTAAGTCAGAAAGAGAAAGACAAATACTGTATGCTAACACATATATATGGAATTTAAGAAAAAAAAATGTCATGAAGAACCTAGGGGTAAGACAGGAATAAAGACACAGACTTACTAGAGAATGGACTTGAGGATATGGGGAGCGGGAAGGGTAAGCTGTGACAAAGCGAGAGAGAGGCATGGACATATATACATTACTAAACGTAAAATAGATAGCTAGTGGGAAGCAGCCACATAGCACAGGGAGATCAGCTCGGTGCTTTGTGACCACCTGGAGGGGTGGGATAGGGAGGGTGGGAGGGAGGAAGACGCAAGAGGGAAGAGATATGGGGACATATGTATATGTATAACTGATTCACTTTGTTATAAAGCAGAAACTAACACACCATTGTAAAGCAATTATACTCCAATAAAGATGTAAAAAAATAAATAAAAAAGAAGTTCTATCACTGAAAGAATTTTTGTGAATGAGGTAAAGAGAAATTAGAACCCTGAGAGATAGTAACTTAATCCGTTATTTGGTCAAATAATTACCATCTTCTTTGCAATGATAACTAAGGACATCTACCTGTAGTTTTGTGACAAAGAACTTTTCCATCAGAACTGTGAAAACCACCAATTCACCCCATTAGAAGGTAAGAGCCCTTCTCCCTTTAATTTTCACTTTTACTTGGGGTAGATTCCCTAGGCAAAGTCAGTGCCCTCTGAGATCTATAAATAAAATTTCTAAACAGTAGCACATTTAGTAGCCCAGTACAACTAGGAAGATGGCCATTTAATCGGACATTTGTCTTTTCTTGTTGTCCCAAGAAACAAGTTCCTAAGCCCCAACAGGAAAAGCACAACTAAGGAACTAAGGAACCATTCTGCTTATGGACAAGGTAGGGAGAAATAAATCTCCCTCAAGTAATATCACCAGACTTTAGATATTCTGCACAAGTCTGCTTAAACGGAATTGATAGATTCATTAGTAGGCAAAAGAATGGGCTCATGCAACTATTTATGTTATCCAGTGGCCAAAACAGCACTTCAAAATGACATACTAGTTAGGTTAAAAATAATTTAACTTTTACTGTTCTTTTTCCTCTGTTTTTTGGGGGGTTTTTTTTACAGTAAAAGAGAACCTTTAATGTATGTTATGAAAACGTCTTTTATACAGATTTCAATGACCATTGAAAAATGCAATAAATAATGTGAGATAAAAAAATTTTTAGACAAAGTAGAGAGGGTTTATGAATGAAGGAAATTCTAAAGGATATAACATGGGAAGGAAACTTGTCCTAGATGAAAAGTTTGAGAAGTGAAATAGAACAGAGAGCAAATAAAGTAGTAAATATGTAGATAAATATAAATGAACATTGATACTTAAAAACAATACACAATACAAATACTACATATGATAATACACAATTATGTAAGGCTGATGAATTTTTTTTAAACATCTTTATTGGAGCATAATTGCTTTAAAACGGTGTGTTAGTTTCTGCTGTATAACAAAGTGAATCAGCTATATGTATACATATATCCCCATATCCCCTCCCTCTTGTGTCTCCCTCCCACCCTCCCTATCCCACCCCTCTAGATGGAAACAAAGCACCGAGCTGATCTCCCTGTGCTATGCAGCTGCTTCCCACTATCTATTTTACATTTGGTAGTGTATATATGTCCATGCCACTCTCTCACTTCGTCACAGCTTCCCCTTCCCCTTCCCTGTGTCCTCAAGTCTATTCCCTACGTCTGCGTCTTTATTACTGTCCTGCCCCTAGGTTCTTCGGAACCATTTTTTTTTTTTAAGATTCCATAAATATGTGTTAGCATACAGTATTTGTTTTTCTCTTTCTGACTTACTTCACTCTGTATGACAGTCTCTAGGTCCATCCACCTCACTACAAATAACTCAACTTCGTTTCTTTTCCTCTGTTTTTGAAAAAAATTCCCTTAATATATCAAAAGCAAAAATAATCAGATTCATTATGTTAACTGATGGTTCATTTCTGACACATCCCTAACCCATTTTACTCCTCTGGTTCTCAGTTTCATCATCTGTAAAACAGGTCCAAGACTAGCTGATCTATTAGGTTCACTTCTAACTTGAAAATTATTGAACTCAGACTTCCAGAACTTGTGCTTACAAACTAAGCATTCTAAAGTTCATTACAATTATGGAATGAAACATCACTTGCTCTAGTTACAAATGAAAATGAACATACTTATGTATACATTCTCATCCTGAATCAGAAATATAATTCCAATCAAAGCAAAATGATTAAGAATAATTTTAATGAACTGTAAAAATACATCTGCTCTAGTTATGATGGGGAAAAATTCTACTATGGCTATTTAAATACAAAGTTCAGGGACTTTCCTGGTGGCGCAGTGGTTAAGAATCCACCTGCCAATGCAGGGGACACAGGTTCAAGCCCTGGTCCAGGAAGATCCCACATGCCACGGAGCAACTAAGCCCATGTGCCACAACTACTGAGCCTGTGCTCCAGAGCCCACGAGCCTCAACTACTGAGCCCACGCACCGCAACTACTGAAGCCTGCGTGCCTAGAGCCCATGCTCTGCATCTGCAACAAGAAAAGCCACTGCAATAGAAGCCCACGCACCGCAATGAAGAGTAGCCCCTGCTCGCCGCAACTACAGAAAGCCCATGTGCAGCAACGAAGACCCAATGCAGCCAAAGAAAAAAAAATAAAGTTCAGTGTCTTCTGATAAATGAAGGATCCTAAAGGATAAATATGGTGATAGAGTATTACATGATTGGATATCTAAAACTAAATTAATAATTTGGCACAGATTTACATTGAAAATATCAAAAGCCATCTGTGAAACTGTACTGGAATCAAGAAATAGACTTGATTATTATATTTAGAAGTTTAAAACTATTTAGGCCCTCATTGTTCAGGGGAAAATTGAAATTAACAGGTGGTTCTTTAAGCTGAATTGGGTTTGAGGTACTTGATTTTATATGTAAAGTGTTCAGGTTCTCTGTGTCTCTGTCGTACAGATGTGAACCTTGGAGTTCTACTAAAAAGAAGGTCCTAAATGTCCTAATGTATGTAAAATAATCTGGCAGGGGGTCTGGCACATGGCAAATGCTCAACAGGTAATTTGTTTTCTTCTCTTTCCTCCCCTATCAGTAGATATAAAATACCAGGATGAAAAAAAATACGATTAAAATAATGAAAAAGGATTAGGAGTTTAAACAGGAGCTGAAATAAACACCCTCTGCTCTGTTATCAGGCACCCATCTTCCTTGGCTGTTTAAGAAGTTCTTAACCACATAAAACAGAAGCACCTGTGAATGTTTGTGTTCTATTACATATACTTTTACAGAGAAATGAAGCACAATAACAGCACTGAAATGAAGAAAACTCTTTCTTTAAAGTCATTTATTCACAACAGATTATAAGTAGGTCAAAGACCGTTTTCATTAAAAACAAAAAAAGTCTATTTTTTTTCCTGAAAAAGCATATTCTATTTTCAAATGAACAAGTGATTTAGATCTTCCTGAGAGAAAATTATAAATTATATAATCAGTGTGCATTAAATGATAGCCTGGGAAAAGAAAGGCCTCAGGAGATACTCTTTTTTTGTTTGTTTGTTTTGCTTAGATGAATACATTCAGCTTCATGTGTTTTGAGTGTCTTGGTACTATGGTGACAGGGGACATAAACATATAAAACTGGCTTTCCAGGTAAATAATGAAATGTGATCTATATTAACAGAATGTTCTTCTAAAGAACTTTGTGAAAAATATGTCAATATGTTTATACATAATGTTCACATTATGTAATAGAAGTTTTGGGAATGTTCATTTTTCCCATTCCAACATATACTGAAATATCAATGAAGATTCCCTCAATAACACAAAGGAGGAACTACAGCCAAGTAGGCAGAGGGGAGAGAGGCTTGGGAGGAAGCTGTGAAATTTTAAGGGAAAATGCATCATAGACTCACTCCATCTTAAAGCTTATAAAGGACTTTAGAGACAGATACTTTAGGGATTTCATCAACATTTAATCAACAGAACTTCATTTTTAAAGATTAGCATTGGTATGTTTACAATCTTTCATTAGAAACAACATATATCCTCAAATGTGTTAATATACCACATTTTAACATCCTGGAGTCTATCAATACATTGCCTCAAGTTGCCAAGTTAACTAGTTTTTGTGTAGAACTCAAATAAATAAAAAGCTCTTCCATTATCTCTGACTTACTGAAGCAAGTCATTTTATCATTTAGCTTCATGACTCATGATTTTCTTGATACCATGAATCCAAAATGATATGTAGAAGTAAACTGGATGAGGGGAAAGGAGAAATAGTTCTCTTTTAAATTTCTGGTTAAGAAAATGTGGAGGGCCATCATTCTTTTTTCTTTTTTTTTTGAAGTATAGTTGATTTACAATGTTGTGTTAGTTTCTGGTACACAGCAAAGTGATTCAGTTATACATATATATATTCTTTTTCATCTTCTTTTCCATTATGGTTTATTAAAGGATACTGAATATAGTTCCCCATGCTATACAGTAGGACCTTGTTGTTTATCTATTTTACATATAGCAGTTTGTATCTGCTAATCCCAAACTCCTAATTCATCCCTCCCCCACCACCCCCTTTCCCCTTTGGTAACCATAAGTTTGTTCCCTGTCTGTTAGTCTGTTTCTGTTTCACAAATAAGTTCATTTGTGTCATATTTTAGATTCTACATATAAGTGATATCAGGTGGCACATGTCTTTCTCTTTCTGACTTACTTCACTTAGTATGATAATCTCTAGGTCGATTCATGTTGCTGCAAATGGCATTATTTCATTCTTTTTTATGGCTGGGTAGTAATTGTGTATATATACTACATCTTCTTTATCCATTCATCTGTTGCCGATGGACATTTAGGTTGCTTCCATGTTTTGGCTATTGTAAATAGTGCTGCTGTGAACATAGAGGTGCATGTATCTTTTCGGATTATAGCTTTGTCCAGATGTATGCCCAGGAATGGGATTGCTGAATCATAATGGCAACTCTATTTTTAGTTTTTTAAGGAATCTCCATACTGTTCTCCATAGTGGCTGCACCAATTTACATTCACCAACAGTGTAGGAGGGTTCCCTTTTTTCCACACCCTCTCCAGCATTTGTTATTTGTAAACTTTTTAATGATGGCCATTCTGACAGATGTGAGGTGATACCTCATTGTGGTTCTGATTTGCATTTCTCTGATAATTAGCGATGTTGAGCATCTTTTCATGTGCCTATTGGCCATCAGTATGTCTTCTTTGGTGAAATGTCTATTTAGGTCTTCTGCCCATTTTTTGATTGGGTTGTTTGTTTTTTTGTTGTTGAGTTGTATGAGCTGTTTGTATATTTTGGAAATTAAGCCTGAAGGGCCATCACTCTTATACCTCACAGTTAGACAGAAAATTCAGATAAGGGAGATTAATTCAGATAAAGGAGATAGTATTAACTAACCAAAATCCCATTTACCATTTGTTGAATTCTTCACCACAAATTCTGTTATAGCCTGTGAGATCTAGGAATGTCCACCTATGAGGACAGTCAACCGTAAGTAAATTCAGTTTTAAAATAAGCAGTCCTTTGGATCATATTCATGTTTCCATTCACTCATTCATTTATTCAATGAACATTTTACTTGGAAGCTACTATATGCCAGGCATTGGGAATATAATAGGAAGCAAGAGCCCACAAAAATCTCTCTGAAGTCAAAGATCTTCTCAGTCTATTGGGGGTTAAGATTAGGTAACCAGCAATTATTTATAATATAGAGTGATATACATAAGATTTAACCATCTATTTACACAGTAGTATGCTAGAAACTATATAGTTAAAATTAAATAAATAAATAAATAAATAAATAAAATAAAACTGAAAGTTTCTCTCTTTTTTTTTTCACCTTGTCCAAATTTCATTTTTTCCAACAGTTATTTGCTTGGTTCCTGTACTAGGTCATCTAAACAAGGCATGTCTGAAAGTGAAAGGGAGTGGTACTAATAATTTTGCTGGATTAGGGACTGCCCCGGTCAAATGGGGATACATGGTCATCCTAGTTATGGGAAATGTAAATATCTCTTCCTAGTCCACTATTTCCAAAAAACAGTATTCTGAAGAGTGTGATTATCAAAAAGCGTAAGAGAACAGATATGTTCATGATCTGAAGTAGGTTAATTAAATCCACGTGGACATGTTTTTCCTTTAGACTTTATGGTCTCTATGGTGTCATAGCCACAACTTCCATTACCACATTTTGATATGCAGAAGAGGGGAAAAGATTCTCTCCAGAATGTTTTGCTTATAATAAGGTTAGAGACTTTACATTTTTCTAACTTACCAGGTCTTTGGATTTCTGTCAGGTACCACAAAACCAGGTACAAAAGAATCCTAAATCAAGGATGCTCAAACAAAACTTCAACAGCAGCCTACAGATGCCTGCAGGGACCTGTCTATAGATTCCTAGGTCCAGATCAAGGTAGCAAGATGCTGGTTGGCATACTGGCGCCTCCACAGTTCTCAAATTAGCACTAACATTTTCTGAAATATCTAAAGGAAAGAAAATTCAGGATTTCTGGACAGAAATTAGTAACAAGAAACTGCTATACTGCAGGCAACAGAAGCAGCAATTCAGAACCCATTTTTTATTTCATGCTCATTTAGCAGAGGAACTGTGAGCCCTCTGAGGAAGAAGATGCATGGCTGGGGCTGGAAATACGTGCCGGGAGCTAGAAAATCTGAGGAGCAGATATCCTTTCTGATATGAGGAAGAACCTATATTTCTGCTTTGACTCTTAAGGATAGAAACTAGGAGAAAGGGTTTGCTTGACTTTCCTTCAAGTGCGTGTGTGTGCACGTGCACGAGACAGAGACGAGAGGGACAAGAGAGAGAGACAGAGGGCTTGAGTGTACAAGCACAAAAGTGGGTGTGCTTTGGAATCAAAGTGAAGGGCTGAATATTAAGAATTTTCAAATTATTACCTGCATAAGAAATCAGATACTACTAGTCATTCAAAGTCAACAGTCAGGCTGGCTGCGTAAGAATCACTCCTAAAAACTCAGGTTCCTTGGCCTATCTCTAAGATTAGATTAGGTAAGGAACCAAAGACCATGAATTACTACAACTCCTTCCAGTTTCTTAAGCCCTTTAACTTCCCCACAATTGTTTTATTTTATGTGTTTCCCCAAAATGATGAAAAATACTTTTGAGGCTATCCTTAGAAAACTGGGGAAAATGCATCTTATTCTGAAGCCAGTTTTTGAGACAAAGGTTAGAGTGAATTCAGTATAAAGTTAGGAAAGTACTTTGAATTATTGGGATTTGTTGTAAGGAAAGGAGTAACCCTGGGAAACCCCGGGTTAGGGGCTTGTGATAGTAATCCTGTTTGGTTCTTGACTCTGGCTGTCATAGAATTATCATTTTTTGTTTTGTACCTCCTCTCCTCATATACTGTCCCCAACTGGTCTAAGACAGGGAAACTGGGGGAAAAAGAGGGTGCACTGCAGCAGAGAAGGGTGATATAACATTAGTTATGTCTGCTTTTCATAAATGTGTACCGCCCTTTCCAATAACTTCAAAATCGGCTGCTGATTGGTGAAGACCACATTCTCTTCAGTTTTCTGAAGGTTTATTCCATTAGATGAAGTGTATTAGTGTACCCTAACAAACAAAGACTTAATTCTAGTATCTAGGATCTATTTTTAGAAAATATGGAAAACTAACCAAATCATGCCTGCAGGAAGGAAAAAAATACCATTTTTCTCTTTTACATGACACTTAAAAAAAATCTACCTAAAGTAAGCACATCACAGATTCAGAGAAAGGAATTGTGAGGGAAGGTGTCATTCTTCTAGAATTTTAAGTTAAACGGTGTTTAAACGGAGTGCTGTAAACAAACAAACAGAAAATAACAAGTTTTGGTGGAGATGTGGGGAAACTGGAACCCTTGTACATTGCTGGTAGGGATGTAAAATGATTCAGTTGCTGTGGAAAACAGTAATGACTGTTCCCTCAAAAGTTAAACATATAGTAACTATATAATATAGCAATTCCAATCCATGGTATACACCCAAAAGAACTGAAAACAGGTATCCAAACAAATATATGTATACATCTGTTAATAGCAGCACTATGTGCAATAGCCAGAAAGTGGAAACCTAAATGTCCATCAAAGGATGAATAAATAAGTAAATTGTGGTTTATATATATATGCAATGGAAGCCATAAAAAGGAATGAAGTACTGACAGATGTTACAATGTAGAGAATCCTAAAAGCATTACGCTAAGTGAAAGGTTTCATACACAAAAGGTCATATATTGTAGGATCCCATTTATATAATATATTCAGACTAGGCAAATCTATGCAGACAGGAAGCAGACTGGTAGTTCCCAGGGACTGGAGGGAGTGGGGAATGGGAAGTAACTGCTGAATGGGTGTGGGTTTCTTTTTGGGGTGATGAAACTGTTTTGGAACTACACAGAGCTGGTGGTTGTAAAACACTGTCAATGTACTAAATGCCACTGAATTGCTCACTTTAAAATGTTTATTTGAATATCATGTGAACTTAACCTGAATGAAAAAAAAAAAAGACAAGTGCCAATGCCTTCTCAGCAGATGTGGGTGTGTTTTCCCCACAACTAAGAAATAGGTGTTGGTCTGCACATACCTGGAAGACAAGGTTGATGTTGCTGAGGTACCAAGTTTGGGTCTGGAAGCAAGGGTAATTCCTCAGAAATATACTTTAAAAGTTCCTTCCCCTGGTATGTTACCTGCACATAATTAAACACAGAACTTCAAAATCATATATTTTATAAGAAGCAAATACACCTTTCCCCTGCAAATTGTAACTCCAGTAAAGTACTGATTGTTGTACATTATGTATTGGCAAACTAGCCCACAGCCAAATCTGGGCTGCCATCTTTTTTGTAAATAAAGTTTTACTAGAACACAGTGATACCCATTCATTTACTTAACATCTATGGCTGCTTTTATGCTACAACAGGATGGAGTAGTTTTGACAGAGACCATATGCTCACAAAGCCTGAAATATGTATTATCTGGCCCTTTACAGAAAAAATTGCTGATCCCTGATATGTATCATTAATTCTCTCATATGTTCACCTTATTCAACAAACATTAATCTAGCACCTGCTACTTTATAACTTTAAAAAATTAATGTTGCATTAATAAAATTAAGTCATAAAAGTAAAATGGTACTTTTCAAGAAATCACATACAAAACTGGTTAGATTAACTGCATTTTAGGTCTATACATCAAAGTTTTTTTGTTTTTCTTGGTTTGTTTTTGAACTTAGTTATTGTTTTTCAGCCCAAAAGGTCAGAGCTTAGAAATATGTACATACAAATGGGCTGGACTGAGGTAAACTGGCAAACACCTGCCAGAAATGTTCTGAGTCCAAGGGTCTTTGCGTCCTCCAGACTTAGTTCTAGAGCAGTCTAATAGTATACTCCCAGAAGCTAGGTTCACTATGGTTAAACCAGCAAGTCTCAACTTGGACATTCCTTCCTCCAGGATGCCTTCCTATAACTGCTAAGCTCAAGTAATGACGATCCTCTAGAATCCCATAAAGTCTGTGCTCATATTTCTGTCAAGGTACTTATCCCACTTAAAGGAAATTATGAATTAACGTGTCCATTTCCACTAAACTATAGGCTCCTTGAAGAAGGATCTGTATAATATTAATTTTTATTCTCTAGCTCTTCATATAGTGCCTGACAATACTAGGAAAAAACTCTTAAGTCCCAGCTCTTAAGCAAAATTCTTAAATTCTCTGAGCCTGAGTTTGTGCATCTGTTAAATGAGTCTCTCCAGATTTTTAAGTTGTGAGGAGTAAAGGAGATAATATATATGATAATATATACTTTTGGCATGCTGTCTAGCACATCCTGAGTGCTCAGTAAATGCTGTTACTGAACAGGGCAAGGAAGGCCTAAGGAATACAGAATGGTTAGGCAGACTTTTAGCTCAATCCTATGACTAAACAAAGCTTGGTAATGTTAATGGAACAGACCTGGCCTACTCAGTATGCTAAACCCTCCTCACTTGCCAGGGAAAAAGAGTGGTGAGGCCACTGAATGCCACCTGTCATTTCTCCAAACAACTAACAGTTAACAACAATGGATTTTGAACATTCATCCAAAAACAGCAGAATACATTCTTTTCAAGTGCACATGGGACATTTTCCAGGATAGATCACATACTAGGCCACAAAACAAATCCCAATAAATTTAAGAAGACTAAAATCATATCAAGCATCTTTTCCAACCACAACACTATGTGACTAGAAATCAACTACAAGAAAAAACTGCAAAATATCCTCACAAACACGTGGAGGCTAAACAATATGCTACTAAACAACCAATGGTTCACTGAAGAAAGCAAAGAAGAAAAAAAAATACCTAGAGACAAATGAAAACAAAATCATGATGATCCAAAATCTAATGGATGCAGCAAAAGCAGTTTTAAGAGGGAAGTTTATAGTGACACAAGCTTACCTCAGGAAACAAGAAAAAATCTCAAATAAATGACCTAATCTTACACCTAAAGGAACTAGAGAAAGAAGAACAAACAAAACCTAAAGTTTGTTGAAGGAAAGAAATCATAAGGATTAGAGCAGAAATAAATGACACGGAGACTAAAAAAAAAAAAAAATAGGAAAAGTCGATGAAACTAAAATCTGGTTCTTTGAAAAGATAAAATTGATAAACCTTTAGTCAGACTTATCAAGAAAAAAAGGGAGAGGGCCCAAGTCAATAAAATCAGAAATGAAAAGGAGAAATTACAACCAACACCACAGAAATACCAAGGATCTTAAGAGACTACTACAAACAACTACATGCTAATAAAATGGACAATCTAGAAGAAATGGACAAATTCTTAGAAATGTACAATCTCTCCACACTAAACTAGGAAGAAATAGAAAATCTGAATAGACCAATTACCAGTAATGAAATTGCATCAGTAATTTTAAAACTCCCAACAAACAAAAGTAAAGGACCAGATGGCTTCACAGGTGAATTCTACCAAACATTTAGAGAAGAGTTAACACCTATCCTTCTCAAACTATTCCAAAAAACTGCAGAGGAAGGAACACTTTTGAACTTATTCTAGAAGGCCAGCATCATACTGATACCAAAATCAAACAAGATATCACAAAAAAAACCTCACAAAATGACAGCTCATATCACTGATAAACACAGACACAAAAATCCTCACAAAATATTAGCAAACAGAATCCAACAATACATTAAGAGGACCATACACCATGATCAAGTGGGATTTATCCTAGGGATGCAAGGATTTTTTGATGTCTGCAAATCGATCAATGTGATATACTATATTAACAAACTGAAGAATAAAAATCATATGATCATCTCAATAGATGCAGAAAAAGCTCTGACCAAATTCAACATCCATTTATAATAAAAACACTCCAGAAAGTGGGCACAGAGGAAATATACCTCAACATAATAAAGATCACATATGACAAACCCATAGTTAACATCAAACTTATGGTGAAAAGCTGAAAGCATTTCCTCTAAGATCAGAAACAAGACAAAGATGCCCACTCTTGCTACTTTTATTCACATAGTATTGCAAGTCCTAGCCACAAGAATTGGGCAAGAAAAAGAAATAAAAGGCATCCCAATTGGAAACACGTAAGTAAAACTGTCACTGTTTGCAGATGACATGATACTAAACATAGAAAATACTAAAAACACCACCAGAAAACTACCAGAGCTTATCAGTGAATTCAGAAAAGCTGCAGGATACAAAATTAATATATAGAAATTTGTTGCCTTTCTATACATTAACAATGAACTATGTATGCATATGGCTGATTCACTTTGTTGTACAACAGAAACTAACACAGCATTGTGAAGCAATTATACTCCAATAAATATGTATTTAAAAAAAAACAATGAACCATCAGAAAGAGATTAAGGAAACAATCCTGTTTACCATTCCATCAAAAAAGAATAAAATACCTAGGAATAAACCTATCTAAGGAGGTAAAAGTCCTATACTTGGGAAACTGTAAGACACTGATGAAAGAAACTGAAAATGAAACAAACAAATGGAAAGAAAAACATGCTGTTTGACTGGAAGAATTAATATTGTTAAAATGACCATACTACCCAAGGCAATCTACAGATTCAATGCAACCCCTATCAAAATACCAATGGCATTTTGCACAGAACTAGAACAAATAATTTAAAAATTTGTATAAAAACACAAAAGACATGAATAGCCAAAACAATCTTGAGAAAGAAGAACAGAGCTGGAGGAATCATACTCCCTGACTTCAGATTATACTACAAAGCTACAGTAATCAAAACAGTATGGGCACAAAAACACAGAGACAGATCAACAGAACAGAATAGAGAGCCCAGATGTAAATCTATGCACTTACAGTCAATTAATCTATGACAAAGGAGGCAAGAATATACAATGGAGAAAAGACAGTCTCTTCAATAAATGGTGCTGGGAAAACTGGACAGCTACATGTAAAAAAATGAAATTAGAACATTTCTCATACTATATACCAATCCAAATGGATGGAGGACCTAACTGTAAGACTGGAAATCATAAAATTCCCAGAAGAAAACATAGGCAGAACACGCTTTGATATAAATCAGAGCAATATTGTTTTGGATCTGTCTCCTAAGGCAAAGGAAACAAAATAAAAAATAAACAAATGGGACCTATTTAAACTTAAAAGCTTTTGTACAGCAAAAGAAACCATCGACAAAATGAAAACACAACCTACTGAAGGGGGGAAAATACTTGCAAATGATATAACTATTTGCAAGTATTAAGGGGATAATATCCAAAATATATAAACAGCTCATACAACTCAATATCAAAAAACAAACAGCCTGGTCAAAAAATGGGCAGAAGACCTGAATAGAAATTTTTCCAAAGAAGACATACAGATGGCCAACAGTCACATGAAAAGATGTTCGACATTGCTAATCATCAGAAAAATGAAAATCAAAACCACAATGAGGTATCACCTCACACCTGTGAGAATGGCTATCATCAAAAAGAACACAAATAACAAATGTTGGCAAGGCTGTGGAGAAAGGGGAACCCTTTCGTATGCTGTTGGTGGGAATGTATATTGGTGCAGCCACAGTGGAAAACAGTATGGAGGTTTCTCAAAAAACTAAAAATAGAACTGTCATATGATTCAGCAATTCCAGTCCTGGGTATATATCTGAAAAAAAAAACAAAAACACTAATTTGAAAAGGTACATGCACCCAATGTTCATAGAAGCATTATTTACAGTTGCCAAGATATGAAAGCAACCTAAGCGCCCATCAACAGATGAATGGATAAAGAAGATGTGGTATATATGTACAGTGGAATATCACTCAGCCATAAAAAAGAATGTAAACTTGCCATCTGCAACAACATGGATGGACCTGGAGGGTATTATACTACATGAAATAAGTCAGACAGAGAAAGACAAATACTCTGTTATCATTTATATGTGGAATCTAAAAAATAAAATGAATGAATATAACAAAACAGAAGCAGACACAGATAGAGAAAATAAACTAGTGGTTACCAGAGTGGAGAGGGAAGAAGGGCAAGATAGGGGTAGGAGATTAAGAGGTACAAACTACTATGTATAAAATAAATAAGCTATGAGGATATATTGTACAGCACAGGGAATATAGCCAATATTTTATAATAAATTTAAGTATAATCTATAAAGCTTTTGAATGACTATGTTGTACAGCTGAAATCAGCTATACCTCAGAAATAATAAAGTTTACCTGCAAGTATATAAAAAGAAGAAAGAATGGATTTTGTTCACATTATCACCCTGACAATATCCAACACACCTTATGCACTCATCAATGTGTAGGCTCAGTATGTTTTCACCTATGTCTCAGATTTAAAGTATATTTTTATCAGTTAGTGCTGGGTAAAATTTTACCTTAGTAGCCTTAGAGGTCATGAGTCCCCATAGGCCCCAGACATCACTAGGGATAATTCACAAATTCAAAGAACACAGCTTTAAGAAAATCCACTGAGTTAAAAATCTATTTTCCACAAGGTAGGAGTGATTTAATGAACAAGGATAACAATGAATAGAACTCAAACTGAACAGGCACTAGGTCACTTCAGGAGACTGAAGCGGCAAGAGGAGTGAGTGATGTCCAGTGGAGTATGCATGAGGATTCCCTTGGCAAAGCTGTACAGCAGCTCAGCTGTTTGGGTACGAAGTGTGAGTCATCTCCGTGTCTAGTGGCTGTGTCATTCTGTCTGATGTAGCACAAGACCTAGTTTTCTGGCATTTCTTGCCTCACAACCAACCAGTCCTGGCTCTATAGCCCCACCACTGTACTAGGAACTAGTCAGTAGAAATGTTCACATTTACCGAGGTAGCAAAAAGCTCCTATCAAGAAGTGACTGTGAATTCAGGAGTTACCCCAAGACAAGAGGGGTAGAGGTTACTGTGGTAAAATTTAAAAGAGGCTTTAAAAAATTGTAAACAACTCACTGGGGCAGTGTTTCTCAGCTTGTGGTATTTACTAGAAGTACATGAGTATCCTACCGTAATTTTTGAAACTATTTCCATTTTTAGGATAATTTTTAAAAAATCTAAGCTTGCTCAGATAATCCATATGAATATCTTATATCCAAGAATTGCCCTAATTTTAGTGCCCACATTTGTATTTGGCTTCACTATCACATAGATGTTAAACAATATGACTCCAATTGACATGGCTAATGAGAAAAGACCAGAGGCAACGTGATATGTAAATGAGGCATATAAGTACAGAGTGAGAGCCAAATGATATCACAGCCAGCTATTCAAAAGCAGAAAATGCAGTAGTTCCAACAGAGAAAAAGAGTGGGAGGACTGAGTCATCATCAGTGGGCCACAGGCATGTTAAGCTCAAAAGAACCTAAGCTACAGCAATTAGTACCATATTCACACTGTGAGCATAGATTCAGTTTCAGCAAAACCATATCATCTATCATGAATTTAAGAAACTTTGTAATAAAAAGGGATTTCCATGGGTAAAATGTTAATTACTAACATGCAAATATGATTTATGAATCCATGGAAAGGATTAGGCGGTTGAATTGAAAGCAGACAGCCTGGTGACTCCAGTGGTGGGAAAAAAATAATAATAATACAGGAAAAAAGGAACACAGAGAGACTATAATATAAAGCAGAGAAAATTTAAAATGTGCTCATGTAAGTGAAGGAACTGAAACACTGTTCTGGAAGCACCTGCAACAGAGGTCTAGGAGACCAGAATGCAGGGTTTAGGGACTAAGACTGAGATAGGAGCTAGGAAAGAGAGTGGGCAGAGCTGAGTTGGACAAAAAACGAGAGAGGAAACCACCTTCTATTACTGGTGCACTGAGACTTACTGTAATGGCTAGTGGAGGCTGAAGGTATTTGCAATTCTGTGAAACAGTAATGGTGACTGTCTGATGACTCACACTTTTCTGGGTGAATTACTGCAATACTGTTCCCTGAAGGGGTGCCATGGACATCTGGAGGTGGCTGATCACTGGACCTCAAGGGTGTCAGTCATTGATACTCTTCAATTGGTTATTAAACTGGGCTTATAACTCAGAAGTCAGAACTGAGGGGGAGACCACTAAGTCTGGGAAGTCTGAATAAAAATTCAGAAATATTTTTTTGGGAGGCTAGCAATTCATGGATAAGACTATGTTCAAACATAAAAGTGCACCATAACTTCTGTGTGTCTTAGGCCCCTTTATCATAACTTTCGTCTTTAGGGGAAGATCTTGCTTTATTTTATCAGAATATTAGTAACATATTAATTAAATTATCAATTCACCAGTGGTTCCAAATTTCCTCTGTGGAGTCACAGGGACCTGCAATCACTGTGGAGGTGAGGTGGCAGGGACAAGAGGGGAAGATCGGGGGCATTCAATTTTCTCAGACTAGGTGAGGAACAAGGAAGGAGAGGCTCAGTTAGCTGTGCAATCCTGCTGTGGGGAATTCTGGCAAATAGGAATTGTGGGAGAAAGCATGTAGCACACTGCAGAAGGGATGCATGAGGACAAAACTAATTTGGAGAACTTTCAAATTCCTTAAAAAAAGGAAATAGTTTTATCATCAAAAAATATGTACCTTTCCATTTGAATATGAAGTTAAAGATAAACTTAAGAATGACCCACCTTACTCCAAGCATAATTCCAGGTCACGTAACTGTCAGCTCCTAGAAGATCCTTGAGCCAGATGACTGGGTTTTGATAAATCTGACCATTTTCTACCTTAATTTTGCCATTCAATAAAACACTGGCTTTATGGGTAGTCTCCTGAAGTGAAAAATAAAACAAAAATTAGGATTAATATCTGAAATATATGAACTTCTGCTTTTGTCCATGATGAAGCAACAGGGACCAGATTTACCCTAACACATGACACACCAAAAAAAAAGGCAAACTAAATATATGAAACAATGGTTTCCAAGATACCAAACATCAGGGAAAAAAGTACAGTGATCCTGAGAAATGAGAAACTAATGAGGTGAGCCCTACAATTGTCCCAACTCACTGCCTTGAGAGTTTCCAGGTCATGGTACAGGGAGAGGGCATCCAGGCAAAACCCGTGGATTCTGAGTAGAACAGACAGAGCATAGTCTAGGGAGGCATGATGGCTAGAGTCTGCAGGATGGAGTACTGAAGAAGAGAGAAATATATAGAGAGAGAACTCTGCAGATCTTCAGGGGGTCCTTTTTAAGTATTCCGCTGAGCTGTGATTGGCCATGTGTGTGAGGAAATTACCCAAGCCTGGGAAAAGAACTACTTGAAAGAATTAGAGGTAATGGCATTCTCTGGCATTCTCAAAGGGCAGAAATAGCACCTGTTCCCAATAGTAAGACTAGAAAAACCTCAAAACTGATGGGGCATTGGGAGGTACACAGAAGTGTCTTGCCTCTGTAGTGGGATATAATTAGCCTTAGACTGAACACTGCTCCAATCCTGCCTAACAAATTGTAAAAGCAAGACCCAAAAGGATAAAACTGTTTCTGTGTAAATTAGCTATATTCTAGAACAAATATCCAAAATATTTTTAAGAATAAAAACATATCTGGCATCCAACAAAATAAATTTCACAATTCTGGGATCCAATAAAAAATTAACAGGCCTAGAAACAGGTAGGAAAATAAATCCATATGGAGGAGAGAAAGCAATCAATTGAAAATGACTGAGAACTCTCAAAGATGTTAGAATTAGCAGATAAGGACATTAAATAGTTATTATAATCATATTCCACATGTTCCAAATGTTACATGGAGACATGGAAGATATAAAAGAAGACTCAAATCAAACTTCTAGAGATGAAAATTACAACATATGAAATGAAAAATACACTGGATGATATTAACAGATTAGACACTGCAAACAAAAAGATTAGTGAATTCAAAGACACAGGAATAGGAATGGCATAAAAAACCCAGAGAAAAGAGAATTTAAAAATAAGGTCATCACAGTGAGTTGTGGAATGATTTTAAGCAACCTAATATATATGTAATGGGAATTCAAAAACGAGGGGAGGGAAGAAAAAATATTTGAAGAAATAATGGCTGAAATTTTTCCAAATTTGAGGCAATGATAAAACCAGAGATTCAAGAAGTTCAACAAACCCTGGAGCATCGTCAGCGAGAAATCTCCAGCACAAAACTTCACAAACCACTTTTGACACATTCGATCAGTCACAGCACGTTCTCCATACACTTCACAAATCTTTTTGTGCATTTGTGTTTTAACCCTTCTTGAAATAATAAAGCATAATATGCTGAAAATGTTGTTTTTCTTCCACCTTCAATATTAAAATGTCTACACAAAAATTCACCAGTTTTGATAAGTCTTTTTTTAAATGCACACTGATATGACAGCTGTCACATACAATCTATTGTCACAGACAATTGTTTCAAATGAAGTTAAAGACAACTAAGTGCTACTAGAGCCATCTCAAGGAAAAAAATGAACAAACGTTTTGGCCCAATCAACAGTATACATGAAGTGGTATAATATCACTTAAAGGTAGATTGTGAGAAGTTAAAAACAGATGCCATAAACTCTCAAGGCAGAACTAAAATACAAAGTTATAGCTGGGAGTTCCCTGGCGGTCCAGTGGTTGAGACTCGGCTCTTTCACTGCTGCAGCCCGGGTTCAATCCCTGGTTGGGGAACTAAGATCCCACAAGATGCACAGTGTGGTCAAAAAAAAAAAAAAAAAAAAAGAGAAAGTTATAGCTCATAAATGAACAAAGGGGATAAAGCATAAAAAGATGAAAAAAGGAACAAAGAGAGATAAGAGAAATAGAAAACAAATACCACATGACAGATTTAAACTAACTATATAAAAAGTCACATTGAATGTAGTATTCTAGAATTGACTTCTGGCATGACAGTATGAGGATCCACTTCCAGGTAAAAACTATTAAAAAAATTTTAAGTTGTTGAAAATGGTCATAAGGGCATGCAGTAAGTGAAGACACATCTATTCAACAAAATCTATGAAAATCAGGTTGAAAAAATGTGAGAAACAGTGATATTTGAACCAAGACTGCTTCCTTCCTCCCCCTGCAGTGAGGTGGAGACTCCCCTTGACTGCTACAGCCAAGAGCACAGGGCTCTCTCTCCCTAAAACTGCCAGTCAGAGGGCTACCTTCTTGGTAGGGGTAAGACATAAATACTTCTCATCCTGCCTCAGCTATCTGTTGCTAAGTCCAAGTTGTGGGCAAGTGCAGCCAAGAGGTGGGGGTTCTTTTGTTCAGTTTAACCTGTACTGGTGAGACAGAGTCTCTATCTTTGGCAAGGTGCTACTGAGACTATTGGGGTCCTGCTCACACTTGCCCTGGCTTGTAAGGTGGTGGTTTCATGTCAGGAGAGGCAAGTTGAAAATGCAAGAGGCTAGTGTGCACCTTTCCACTAAATGCTCAGATCCTAAAGCAGGGGTATCATTCAGAGAGAAGTTGCCATGTTCCTGCCCTAAGCTCCAGAGCCATGGCACAAATATTTTGCCTGGGAACAATAACAAACGTAAGAGAAGATGGGGATCAATATACAGACTTGCTACAATACATTACCTACTCTAAAATATCTAAAATGTCCAGTTCCAACAAAAAATTATGAGACATGCGAAGAAACAGGAAGTATGACACATACAGCAAAATAAACTAACGAAAAAGCAACATAAACTGCCTGTGAGAATGACCAGGTGTTAGATTTAACAAAGACTTCAAAACAGCCATTTAGGGCTTCCCTGGTGGCACAGTGGTTGAGAGTCCGCCTGCTGATGCAGGGGACACAGGTTCATGCCCCGGTCCGGGAAGATCCTACATGCTGCAAAGTGGCTAGGCCTGTGAGCCATGGCCGCTGAGCCTGCGTGTCCGGAGCCTGTGCTCCGCAACGGGAGAGGCCACAACAGTGAGAGGCCCGTGTACCGCAAAAAAACCCACAAAAAAACCCCAAGGAAACAAAAAGAAGTTATGGAGTTGAAAAGTTCAATAACTAAAATGAAAAACTTAATAGAGAGGCTCAACAGATTTTCAATGTCAGAAGAAAGAATTAGTAAACTTGAAGAGAGATCAATAGAGATTATGTAAGCTGAGGAAGAAAAAGAAAAAAGAGTGAAGAAAAAAGAAAAAGCTTCAGAGAAATGTGGGACACCATTAAGCACACCAACATATGCATAATGGGAGTACCAAAAGGAAAGGAAAAAGGAGCAGAAAAAATATTTGAAGAAATAATGGCTAAAAATTTCCCAAATTTATTGAAAAACATTAATCTACATATTCAGGAAGCTCGATGACGTCCAATAAGGATAAACACAAAGAGAGCCATAAATAGATACATAGTAAAAATACTGAAAGTCAAAGACAATAAGAAATTATTGAAAGAAGTGAAAAATGACTCATCACTTACAAGGTAAACCCCAAAAGATTAACAACTGACTTCTTATCAGAAACAATGAAAGCCAGAAGCAGTGGAATAACACACTCAAAGTACACAAAGAAAAACCTGTAACCAAGAATCCTATTTTCAGCAAATCTTTCAAAAATAAAGGTGATGTAAAGACCTCTCTTGAGAAAATTTGTTGCTAGCAGACCTGCCTTACAAAAAATACTAAAGGAAGTTCTTCAGGTTGAAATCAAGTGACCCCCAAATGGTAATATGAATCCACATGGAAAAACAAAGAGCATCAGTAAAAGTAATCACATATTATAAAAGACAGTATAAATGCACATTTCTTCTTTCTTTGCTTAACTGGTTTTTAAAACAATTGTACAAAACAATAGGGATATAATACATATATATTTGCAAAAGCACAAAGGAGGTGGGTGGAAGAAGTTTTACTGGGCTAAGAAAATGACTCCATATGGTAACTCAAATCCACAGGAACAAATGAAGAGAAGCAGCAAGGATGAATAAGAAGGTTAATATATCAAAAGTTATAATTATAAACTTGCTCTCCTTTCTTCTCCTCAGCTCCTTTAAAAGTCAAAAAATTTAGGGGCTTCCCTGGTGGTGCAGTGGTTGAGAGTCCGCCTGCTGATGTAGGGGACACGGGTTCATGCCCCGGTCCGGGAAGATCCCACATGCTGCGGAGCGGCTGGGCCCGTGAGCAATGGCCACTGAGCCTGCACGTCCGGAGCCTGTGCTCCACAATGGGAGAGGCCACAACAGTGAGAGGCCTGCACACCACAAAAAAAAAAAAAAAGGTCACAAAATTTTATAAAGTAATAATTATAACAATGAATTATTGGGTTTATAACATTTACAGATATATCAATAATATATATAATAATATCACAAAAGGGAAAGAGAAAACTTGAGCAACATTATATAAACTAACTAGACTGAACAGGCATCTATAGAAAACTTCTCCTAATGATAGAATATATACATTCTTTTCAAGTACACATGGGACATTCTCTAGCATAGGCTATACACTATCTAAGCCACAAAATAAGTCTCAGAAAATTTAAAAGGACCCAAATAATACAAAGTAGGTTCTCTAAGAGCAATGGAATGAAATTAGAAATTAATAACAAAAAAATGAGAAACTCACAATTATGTGGAACTCAAACAACATACTCCTAAATAACCAATGGGTTAAAGAAGTAATCAAAAGGTAAATGAGAAAATACTTTGAGATGAATGAAAATGAAGGCAAAACATACTGAAACTTATGGGATGCAGTAAAAGCAGTGGGTTAGAGGGAAATTTATTGGTGTAAATGCCTATGTTGAAAAAGATGAAAGATCTCATGTCAGTAACCTAAACTTACACAAAACACACTGGAAAGAGAATAGCAAACTAAACATAAAGCAAGCAGAGGGAAGGAAATAGTAAATATTAAAGGGGAAAAAAGTAAAACATGCAATAGAAAAATAGAGAAAATCAAAAAAATCAAAATTGGTTCTTTGAAAAGATTAATAAAATTGACAAACCTTTAGCTAGATTAACCAAGAAAAGCAAGAGGGAAGACTCAAATTACTAAGAGCAAAAATGAAAATGTGGACATTACTACTGACCTTATAGAAATAAAAAGGACTATAAGAGACACTATGAACAACTGTATGCCAATAAATTAGATGAAATGAGCAAATTCCTAGAAAGATACAAACTACCAAAACTGACTCAAGAAGAAATAGACAATCTGAAAAAAAAACTATAAAAAGTAGACACTGAATTAATAATCAAAAAACTATCAACAACAACAAAAAAGCCCAGGTACAGATGGTTTTACTGCTGATGACTAGAAAACATTTTAAAAAGACTTAATACCAATTCACAAACTCTTCCAAAAAATAGAAGGGAAGGAAACACTTTGGAATTCATTCTGTGAGACCAGTATTACTCTGAGACCAAAACCAAAGACAACACAAGAAAACTACAGACCAATATGCTTAAATGACTCTATGGACACTCTGTAGGAAGAAAGAGGAAAAAATACAAAAACAGTAGAAAACTTTTTTTTTTAGCAATCATTTAGACTTTATACTTTGCATATGTACATACATCAAAACTTGTCAAATTATATACTTTAAATACGTGTAGCATATTGTATATCAATTATATCTCAATAAAGCTGTTAAAAATAGCTGAAATACAAAAAATCATATTAGAATTTTATCATTGCTGATCCAGAGGAGTAACCACAGCTGTCAAAATTTTAGTTAATGTAACCAATTAATAACTGAAATTTGAGTTGCTTTGGCTAATGTGAAGTAGGTACTACTTAGCAATAAATTGGTTGACAGGCAAGCAAACAGGAACATCTAGAGGGATCTGAGATCAAGCTGCTAATTTAGTGTTTAAACTATAGTTTGAAGCTTTGAAATTAAATTTTTTTGCTCCTAACTTATAAATAAAGCTTATTAACTAGGAAAAGTCTTATAATCCAGAAGTGGAAAGGGTTGAAAAAAGGGGTCAATTAGCTTGAATTGGTTTTCTGTTGGATTGGTCCACAAGCAAAGCAGCATTCCAGGACCCTGCAATCTCTGCCACTCTTATATCCTCTTTCAAAAAATGAATGGGGGGGAAAGGGAAAGGAAGCCTCCTTTGTAGGCATTTCTAGCAGAACCTTTTTTTTCCTCTTCTGTTATTATGCATATGTGATATTGTTTTAATTGAGTTATATTTACCCAACACAAGTCATTTCCTGTTTCTAAATTGAGCTACTACGGAAGATGGGTTTATACTTAACCCATATTAGGGGAAGCTTCAGCAGTACACACTGGTAGTTCCCAAAACTTTGGAACCAAACACAGGTCCAATTTATCATTTTTATTTTGTTCTTAAATCCTTCCTGCTGCAGTAAAACTAATTCTGGTCTGAGAGCCTAAAGGTGCTTGTGACTAAAATGTACAGGGCAATTTTAGAAGCATGATTTCACTTGCTAAGATATAATGGTTAAGTCTCTCCATTCAAGAAGCCCAGCCAAACCCTATTCCCCTAATTAGCGCTAAACACTGACACTATGTAACAGCAACATTTACTCACTTGTAAAATTTACATAATTTTAGAGAAAAAAAAAGGATACCTGTGTTTTGAATTCCAGAATATTATTTCCCGGATTAATTCTTCCTAGCAATATCAGATCCTTTATCTGCATGCATTTTTTAGGAGTTGTGCTGTATTTTGAAGGATTTTTTACAGTATGTTGACGGCCAGACCCAGAGGAGGAGGAGCTCTGACTATCATTTGCATGTGGAACAGCAAGAGCTGATTTTCTAAGATAAGGTTTCACCTGATGCCCCGTATTACTGCCAAAGACATCAATCCCTTGATGTACCAGGGATTCTGATGTCCCCCTATGTGGTTGCTGGGAAGCTGTTTTCCTGTTTCCTTTTTTTGGATCACAATTGGAAAGAGCCTGATCACAAATAACAGTTGATGGATTGGCATCATTGTGGGCAAATACACTTGCAGTTTCTGAAATCTTTAATGTGCCAGTTACTGCTGAACGACTAAAGGCCTCATGCCCTTTGGCTGTAGTATCTTTAAGATCATTTTCTTTTTGTGAATATTCCGCTTGAGCAATAAAAGAAATAGGTTGGGATTGTAATTTAATCTTCTTAGTGCCATCTGAAAGTCTGGATTTTGATAATCTATCTAAGGTACAGTCACTGACACTTTGTTTAGAACTCAGTTCATTTCCAGAAAATTCTTCCCTTCTCACTGTCTTTGAATTTAGACAAGTGTTGGTATTTTGGTTGTCATGCCAGATTTCCCAAGACAACTGTGTTTCCTGCATGCTTCCACAAACAAGGCTGACAGGAGAAACTGAACATGACTGGGGCTGTACTGAATTTTCCAGACTAGTAAACTCTTGGCTGTCCTTTTCATTAGAGATTTCTGAGCTCAATGGCAGCTTCTTGAAACTAAGACCAGACAAAGATGTAACATTCTTATAGTTCTGAATTTTCTGGCTTATTTTTTTCTGTTTTTTTGCTACAAGTAAAAGGCTCTTCTGCCTTGTGGCCAAGTTAGCTAGTTGTTCTCTCAGGACTCCATGCTTAAATGACTCTATAGACACCCTGTAGGAAGAAACAGAAAGGAAAAAATACAAAAACAGTAGAAAACTTTTTTTTTTAGCAATCATTTAGATTTTATACTTTGTGTCAATTTAATCAGCTCAAAGTACACAAGAGTCTATCTTTTTGCAATGTATATTCTTTGAAAGAAACTGTTGCTTTACTTGAGGTAAATAAGTTTGCCTTTTTTAGGAGGTGACAGTGTGGTTATCCACATTTATATTCACATCATTACTTATCAGTTGTGAGTCAGCCCTAAAAGAGAAACAAAACTTGGGTTGTTTATCTAGATACCTAGTAGTTCTTTAGTTTGAAGGTATAAATTGATGGCCAAGGAGCAACACCATTCTTTAAGTTTGGAATTCGCTTACCTGTTTACAGTGAAATGGTGTATCAAGAAGTAAAATTTGGGAGTAAGTTCCACCCAAATTCCCCTAGTTATGGAGGACTGAGATTGTTTTGTGAATAATTATAAGTAAGCTAGACCTGAGAAATGTCAATTCATCAAGTACTTATCGTATTGGGTTGGCCAAAAAGCTCATTTGGGTTTTTCCACAAGATGTTATGGAAAAACCCGAATGAACTTTTTGGCACTTTGAATCTGTAGTGAGGTACTTTGAAGTGACTACCCAGGTAAGCATTATCCTGTGTGCCCTCCTTAAACCAAATCTCTCAGGGGCTTGAAGACTGAATGGGAGGAAACTGGCTCATCCACACCTGTCTTTTGGTTATACTCACCTATTCCACACTGATCTTCAGGATATTGGACACTTTGTTTCCAGTAGCTCTCAAATTTTTTGGTTTCAGGACTTTTTTATACTCTTAAAAATTATTGAGGAATGCAAAGAGCTTTTGTTTATTTGAGTTATATCTATCAATATTTACTGTTTTAGAAAATAAGACAGAAAATTTTAAAACACAAGACTACACAACTGCACATTCCATTAGCTATTAGAGTGGTGATATCATCACATGCCACGTGGCCTCTAGAAAATTCCATTGTACACTTATGAGAAAATGAGAGCAAAAGAGGGCAGATAACATCTTAATGTTATTATAAAAATGTTTTTGACTTCTTAGACCCCTTGAAATGGTCTCAGGGATCCTCAGGGACCATCTTTTTAGAGCAGCTGTTTTAAGAGAAAGCAATAGTATAGATACTTGTCTCTCCTTACACAGTTTAGAGTTGTTGGTACTGAACTCCAAACCAACTGGATGTTAAAGCAAGTAGTGGATGTAAGTGGAAGAAGCATCAAGAAGAAATAAGATTAGTAAATAACTGGTAGTATAAAATGCAAGAAGCTGGATAGATAGAGGAGAAGAAAGAAGAAATTAATATCACATTTAAAACTATGTGAAACAGAGTTCAGACAGAAAATACAAGTGCTCTTTAGATTACAAGATTTTAAGGCTACTAGCAACATTAGTATGAAGACACACATATATAAAGGAATATTACTCAGCCATAAAAAAGAAATAAATCCTGCCGTTTGTGACAACATGGATGGATCTTGAGAGTGCTATGCTAAGTGAAAAAAGTCAGACAGAGAAAGACAAATACTGTATGATCTCACTGATATTTGGAAGCTAAAACAAAAACAAAAAAGGCATAGATACAGAGAACAGATTGGTGGTTGGTGGAGGTGGAAGTGACAGGTGGGTGAAATGGGTGAAGGTAATCAAAAGGTATAAATTTCATGGGCCTCCCTGGTGGCGCAGTGGTTGAGAGTCCGCCTGCCGATGCAGGGGATACGGGTTCGTGCCCCGGTCTGGGAGGATCCCATATGCCGCGGAGCGGCTGGGCCCATGAGCCATGGCCGCTGGGCCTGCGCATCTGGAGCCTGTGCTCCGCAACGGGAGAGGCCACAACAGTGAGAGGCCCGCATACCGCAAAAAAAAAAAAAAAAAAAAAAAAAAAAAGGTATAAATTTCATTATGAAATAAATAAGGCATGGGAGTGTAATATATAGCATGGCGACTATAGTTGATAATACTGTATTACATATTTGAAAGTTGCTAAGAGAGTAGACCTTAAAAGTTCTCATCACAAGAAAAAAGAAAAAAGGAATAGAAAAACTAAAAAAAATAATGCTCAAAACAAGAAAAAATATATAACAAATTTCTCAAAAAAAAGGATAAGAGTTAAATAATCAATATAATCAGGATAAAACTCTTTAAGGACCCTGAGAGTTTAGAAGTACAAAAAACCACAAAATATACATGATTAAACTGCTTAGAAGAACAACATTTGTGATAGCATAAAAGAAAAAATTTTAATGTAAAAAATGTGAGCTTACTAAGGAAAGAAATTTACTTATGGGATTCATGACCAGAAAGGCTTTCATAAAATTCATGGCTGTAGACAACTTTTTAAGATAGCAAAATGTCCTTTTCTGAACATTTCAAGTAATAAAGTAGAAAAATATCTTTCTAGGAAGTATAATTCCTCATGGAGGTAATAGATTAGATGACCTCATAAAGTCCTTTTCTGGTCCTAAGCAACATTTGTAATCTTAAGAAATTCTAGGCCTATTGTAGATAAAAATAGATAAATTCTGAAAACTCTAAAGCATTCCTATATTTTTTTTCACTCACCTGTATTTTTTAGCTAAATCATCCCTTTCTGCCTTCTGTTTGGCAAGCACGTTGTTCATAACCTCCTTTATCTCTAACATCTTATCAGTGTATTGTTCTAGAAACATGGTAATAAAATAAAGTCAGTTAATTGAGAGATAAATGTTAAATTTGGTCACACAGGACTTAGCCTTACTGTTAATTAAAAAGCCATATTTCCCTAGGAATTATGTCACTCTATGGAAGTACCCTGAAGTGTATAAATAAGAACACGGTATCAAGAAGAAGCAGGCCAGACTGAATTCTAATCCTGCTACTCCACTGACTAAGCTTTGTGAACCTGGACAAGTCACTGACCTCTCTGGTCAGCTTCCTTACCTGTGAAATGAGGGTAGTAAAGGAAAATAAATAGGAAGATAAATATTTTGTCTGTTAAAATTATTTACTTTTTAAAACACAAAAGGAATACATTGTCAATATAAAGAAAATTTGCAAATAATATGAATGTTTACGGAGAAGAGAAGTCAAAGAGTATCCCACTCAACCACTCCTTTTCCTCAATATTTCACCCCATGAAAGAGATTGCTGTTAATACTTTGGTAGGGGTGTGTGTAAACTTTAAAATATATTTATATAATATATTGTTCTATACTATATTTGTACTATATATAACTTATATGTACTTAAAAATAAGAGTCACTATCAGTTCTTTTTTAATTTTTTTTTTGCGGTACGCAGGCCTCTCACTGCTGTGGCCTCTCCCGCTGCGGAGCACAGGCTCCGGACACGCAGGCTCAGCGGCCATGGCTCACGGGCCCAGCCGCTCCACGGCATGTGGGATCTTCCCGGACTGGGGCATAAACCCACGTCCCCTGCATCGGCAGGTGAACTCTCAACCACTGTGCCACCAGGGAAGCCCTCAGTTCTTTTTTTAAATTAATTTATTTTTTATTTTATTTACTTCTGGCTGCATTGGGTCTTCATTGCTGCACACGGGCTTTCTCTAGTTGTGGTGAGTGGGGGCTACTCTTCCTTGCAGTATGCAGGCTTCTCGTTGCTGTGGCTTCTGTTGTTGCAGAGCATGGGCTCTAGGCATGCAGGTTTCAGTAGTTGTGGCACACAGGCTCAGTAGTTGTGGCTTGTGGGCTCTAGAGCACAGGCTCAGCAGTCATGGCACATGGGCTTAGTTGCTCTGTGGCATGTGGGATCTTCATGGGATTCAAACCCGTGGACCAGGGCTCAAACCCGTGTCCCCTGAATTGGCAGGCGGATTCTTAACCACTGCACCACCAGGGAAGTCCCATACTGTTAGTTTTTGTTCTTTACAGTTAACACTTAGATAGGGCTATATGATATCTACAGTCACTTATTGATCTATATAAAATTACTTTTATAACAATTAAATTTTTCCTACTTTCTTCCATTGCTTCCCAAGGCATCATGACCTCCCGCATCACAGATTCACAGGATTTACATGTAAACGTCAGTTATGTCCAAACCCAGATTCCCAAATAGGAAATTTCACTTAGATGAATACATTTTATCTCTTTTAAGCCTACTTGCTATTCATTTCATTTTTGGCTTTGTTTCTTAAGCTTTTTCCTAATTCTTTTAGACCAACGCATATTTTTCTAGATAATTTAACTAGACAAAATCAGTGGTGAAAAATGACATGAAGTTCATAGTTGGAATTTACTCCAGAACCTCCCTCCGCAAATCAGACATATAAGTATAGAGTCTGTTCCGAGACTAGTTTCTATCTCCCTATTATTATGGCAAAAGATTAGTTTCACGATGTGATGCATAGGCTAACAAAGGGGAGAAACTTGTATGATAATTAAGAATTTAGATATAAATTTTTTAGCAGATTTGACACTTCAATAAAAAACATTTACACTATCTATGTCTCCTGTTACATTTGGGTTTTCTAACTGAATTTTAAACCACTGGTAAAAATAACATTATCATAGCAACCTAAAGATTCTATATATTTCTATAAGAATGGATATAAAGATGTTTTACATGTAACTTGATACTATATACTTATTTATCAAAGAGACAAAATTAATCAATGGTATCTTAGAGAAAACCTAGAAATTGCCCTAATATGTGTAAGATTTTAATATGTGATAATAAGGCATTGTAAACAATGAAGATGAGAGGAATTATTCAACAAATAAGACTAGGCAAATGGGGTAGTAATATGGGGGAAAGCCCTATTCTATCCTTATACCGTATGTGGCAGAGAAATTTCAGTTGAATTATAGAGTTAAGATGCTTAGAAAAAAACATATAAAATGTTTAAAATGAACATTTTTTTCTGCCTCAATTCAGTTGAGGCACTAAAAATATTCGACATCAAAGTGTATATAAAACATCAATAAGAAAAATTTACAAAGAAATGTACAGAAAAAATTTGTTACTCTTGGATCTCTCAACCAGATCAAAGATACAAAAGATGTCAGAATATGGAGGTGGTGACTTTGTAAAGCTGTTTCTTTAGAGAGCTGTAGCTTAACTGGGTGGGATTCTCTATGCTGAGCAGCAAAAGTGAAAGGAGAGGGCGTTTCTCCCCTTTACCTCAAGCCTAAAGGGGTAGTTTCTCAAAGGACTATTAAGAGTGTAACGACTTTCTATTGAGGTGACAATGGACACATATCTGACTTCCTCCTTGACCTTGAACATCTAGAGGTTGAGACCCTGAAAAGCAGGGAGCTTCCACAGCAGGGCAAGGAGAAAGTTGCTGCTGTGCTAGGAATTAATTGTCCTTCCTTCTAACAGTGGGTCCAAGGAGCCAGGATCTTGAAGACAGTGTGGACACTGCCCTGTGGTCCTGCTTATGAAGGTTTGTACCTGAGGTGACAATCTGTGTAAGGTGGACCACCAGGAAAAAAAAGAAGCTGAGAGGAGACTGAGAGGGCCCCAGGAAAGAAAAATGTGCACTGTCACATTATGGGAGCTATGTAGAAGTTTCAGAACAGCCTCAGAAATTTTGTTTTGAAGAAACTTAGTTTTAAACAACTGCAAAAGAGTGATGGCACCAACCACAGTCAGGACTTGATCACCAGCCAAGAACTCTAGAGTCCTACTGCCTTACCTCTCCTCCCCTAAAGGGGCAATGAGACCAAAAATAGGGATCATGATTAGAATAATCATGGCAATAACAGAATCATGGTTATAACAGAATAAAATTAAGTTACAAAGCCTGGGGGTGGGGAGGGGAGGAAAGTTCCTAATCTTAGAAGCAGTAAAAGAAAGAGCAAAGAGGCTGATACATTCTACTATACAGAATTTGAGAATTTCTGTATTTAAGCACACACTAACATGTTATAAATAAAAAGACAGTTAAGGGGTGAAAAAAGTATTTGCATCAGTTATGGCAGAAAAGGGGTCAATAACTTGATTATATAAAATGGCTCCAATTTATTAACAAACAGGAACAGTCAGTTTACAAAACAGAAAATAAAACTAGTGAACAAGTACCACTAATAAAATCAATGAGGCAGATGAAAATACGATGCATATTTTTTATTAAACTAGTAAAAATTTTTTCCTGTAAAATTATTTAAAATGAAAAGACTGATGCTATTAGCAGCGTAAAAGCAAACAAACACCAATGTGTGTTGGCGAAAGTACAAATTCTTATGTAATACTTTAGGAAATCAATTTATCAATATGAACCAATAGATTTTTAAACGTTTATATATTTTTGACCCAATAATTTCAATTATGTTAATTTTTCCTAAGAAGATAATCCTAAATCCAGAAAAAACTATGTGTTGTAACAGCAAAAAATTACAAAAATCTAAATGCTCAACAAAAAGGGGAAAATTAAGTAAACCATGGAACATTCATTGAACATTTACTACGTAACCACTAAGGATGATGATTATGACAAAAAAGAATGTAAAAGCAGCTCATCTAGCACACCTACCAAAAAGGATATCCTCCATCCAAAGACAAAGAAACCACAATGAGACAGTAGGAGGGGCGCAATCGCGATAAAATCAAATCCCATACCCGCCAGGTGGGCAACCCATAAACTGTAAAATCAGTATACCACAGAAATTCTCCTACAGCAGTGAAAGTTCTGAGCCCCACGTCAGGCTCCCCAGCCTGGGGGTTTGGCAATGGGAGGAGGGGGCCCCAGAGAATCTGGCTTTGAAGACCAGCAGGGTTTGATGGCAGGAATTCCACAGCACTGCGGGAAACAGAAACTACACTCTTGGAGGGTGCACACAAGGTCTCATGTGCACCAGGACCCAGGGAAAAAAGCAATGACTTCATGAGAGCCTGGGCCAGACCTACCTGCTAGCATTGGAGGGTCTCCTGCAGAGGTGGGGGGTGGCTGTGCCTCACTGCAGGGACAAAGACACTGGTGGCAGTAGCTCTGGGTAGTACTCACTGGCTTGAGCCCTCCTGGAGGGCGCCATTTTCTCACCAAGACCTGGCCCCACCCAACAGCCTGTGGGCTCCAGTGCTGGGACACCTTGGGCCAAACAACCAACAGGGCAGGAACACAGCTCCACCCATCAGCAGACAAGCTACTTAAAGTCTTCCTGAGCACACAGCCGCTGGCTAAACACACCCCTTGACATGGCCCGCCCACCAGAGGGACAACACCCAGCTCCACCCACCAGTGGGCAGGAACCAGTCCCTCCCACCAGGAAGCCTTCACAAGCCTCTTATACGCCTCATCCACTGGCGGGGCAGAACAGCAGAAGCAAAAAGAACTATAACCCTGCAGCCTGCAGAATGGAAACAGCAATCTCAGAAAGTTAGACAAAATAAGATAGCAAAGGAATATGTCCCAGATGAAGGAACAAGATAAAACATCAGAAGAACAACTAAGTGAAGTGGAAATGGGCAATCCATCTGAAAAAATTCAGAGTAATGATAGTAAAGATGATCCAAGACCTTGAAAAAATAATGGAGGCACGGATCGAGAAGATACAAGAAATGTTTAACAAAGACCTAGAAGAATTAAAGAACAAACAAACAGAGATGAAAAGTACAATAACTGAAATAAAAAAAATACACTAGAAGGAATCAATAGCAGAATAACTGAGGCAGAAGAATGGATAAGTGAGCTGGAAGCCAGATGGTGGAAATCACTGCTGCAGAACAGAATAAAGAAAAAAGAATGAAAAGAAATGAGGACAGCCTAAGAGACCTCTGGGACAACACTAAATGCACCAACATTCACATTACAGGGGTCTCAGAAGGAGAAGAGAGAGAGGAAGGACCTGAGAAAATATTTAAAGAGATAATAGCTGAAAACTTCCTTAACATGGGAAAGGAAATAGCCACCCAAGTCCAGGAAGCACAGACAGTCCCAGGCAGGATAAACCCAAGGAGAAACATGCTGAGACACACAGTAATCAAATTGTCAAAAATTAAAAACACAGACAAAATATTAAAAGCTACAAGGGAAAAACAACAAATAACATACAAGGCAATTCCCATAAGGTTATTAGCTGCTTTCTCAGCAGAAACCCTGCAGGCCAGAAGGGAGTGGCACAAAATACTTAAAGTGATAAAAGGAAAGAACCTACAACCAAGATTACTCTACCCGGCAAGGATCGTATTCAGATTCGATGGAGAAATCAATAGCTTTACAGACAAGCAAAAGCTAAGAGAATTCAGCACCATCATACCAGCTTTGCAACAAATGCTGAAGGAACTTCTCTAGGTGGAAAAGAAAAGGTCACAACTAGAAATGAGAAAATGATGAATGGAAAAGCTCACCAGTAAAGGCAAACATATAGTAAAGGTAGGAAATCATCCATACACAAATATGATATCAAAACCAGCAATCATGAGAAGAGGAGAGTACAAATTCAGGATACTGGAAATGCATTTGAAATAAAAAAAAACAGCATTTAAAACAATCTTGTATATATATATATATATATAGACTGCTATATTAAAACCTCATGGTAACCGCAAACCAAAAATCTACATAGATACACACACACAAAAGGAAAAGGAATCCAAACACAACACTGAAGTTAATCATCAAATCACAAGAGAAGAGAACAGAAGAGTAAGGGAGGAAAAAAGATCTAGAAAACCAAATCTGAAACAATTAACAAAATGGCAATAGGGACATACACGTTGATAATTATCTTAAATGAAAATGGATTAAATGGCCCAACCAAAAGACATAAACTGGCTGAATGGATACAAAAACAAGACCCATATATATGGTGTCTACAAGAGACCCACTTCAGATCTAGGGACATACAGACTGAAAGTGAGGGGATGAAAAAAGGTATTCCATGCAAACGGAAATCAAACGAAAGCTGGAGTAGCAATACTCATATCAGACAAAATAGACTTTAAAATAAAGACTGTCACAAGAGACAAAAAAGGACACTACCTAATGATCAAGGGATCGATCCAAGAAGAAGATATAACAATTGTAAATATATATGTACCCAACATAGGAGCACCTCAATATATAAGGCAAATACTAACAGCCATAAAAGGAGCAACTGACAATTACACAAAAATAATGGGGGACTTTTAACACTCCACTTTCATCAATGAACAGATCATCCAGACAGAAAATCAGTAAGAAAACACAGGCCTTAGATGACACATTAGACCAGATGGACTTAATTGATATTTATGGAGCATTCCATCCAAAAGCAGCAGAATACACATTCTTCTCAAGTGCACATGGAACATTCTCCAGGATTGATCACATGCTGGGCCACAAAGTGAGCCTTGGTTAAACTTAAGAAAACGGAAATACTATCAAGAATCTTTTCTGACCACAATACTATGAGATTAGAAATCAACTACAAGAAAAAAACTGTAAAAAACACAAACATGTGGAAGCTAAACAATATACTACTAAACAACCAATGGATCACTGAAGAAATCTAAGAGGAAATAAAAAAATACCTAGAGACAAATGAAAACAAAAGCATGATGATCCAAAACCTATCGGACGCAGCAAAAGCAGTTCTAAGACGGATGTTTATAGCAATACAATCTCACCTCAGGAAACAAGAAAAATCTCAAATAAACAACCTAAGCTTATACCTAAAGCAACTAGGGAAAGAAGAACAAACAAAACTCAAAGTTAGTAGAAGGAAAGAAATCATAAACATCTGAGCAGAAATAAATGAAATAGAGATGAAGAAAACAATAGAAAAGATCAATGAAACTAAAAAGTTCTTTAAAAAGATAAACAAAACTGATAAACCTTTAAGTGGACTGATCAAGAAAAAAGGGAGAGGGCTCAAATCAGTAAAATTAGAAATATAAAAGGAGAAGTTACGATGGACACTTCTGAGATACAAAGGATCACAAAAGACTACTACAATAAACTATATGCCAATAAAATAGAAAACCTAGAAGAAATGGACAAATTCTTAGAAAGGTACAATCTCCCAAGACTGAACCAGGAAGAAATAGAAAGTACGAACAGACCAATCACAAGTACTGAAATTGAAATTGTGATTTAAAAGCTCCCAACAAACAAAAGTCCAGGACCAGATGGCTTCACAGGCAAATTCTATCAAACATTTAGAGAAGAGTTAACACCCACCCTTCTGAAACTATTCCAAAAAATTGCAGAGGAATGAACACTCCCAAACTCATTCTGTGAGGACACTATCACCCTGATACCCAAACCAGACAAAGATACCACAAAAAGAAAGAAAGTTACTGGCCAATATCACTGATGAACATAGATGTAAAAATTCTCAACAAAATACTAGCAAATTGAATCCAACAATACATTAAAAGGATCATACACCATGATCAAGTGAGATTTATCCCAGGGATGCAAGGATTTTAAAATAACCACAAATCAATCAGTGTGATACAACACCATGTCAACAAATTGAAGAATAAAAACCATATGATCATCTCAGCAGATGCAGAAAAAACTTGACAAAATTCAACACCCATTTATGATAAAAACTCTCTAGAAAGTGGGCAGAGAGGGAACATTCCTCAACATAATAAAGGCCATATATGACAAACCTACAGCTAGCATCATACTCAATGGGGAAAAGCTGAAAGCATTTCCTCTAAGATTGGGAATAAGACAAGGATGTCCACTCTCATCACTTTTATTCAACATAGTATTGGAAGTCCTAGCCACAGTAATCAAAGAAGAAAAAGAAATAAAAGGAATCCAAATTGGAAAAGAAGAAGTAAAACTGTCACCATCTGCAGATGACATGATACTATACAACATTTCTATACACTAACAATGAAAGATCAGAAAGAGAAATTAAAGAAACAATCCCATTTACCATCACATCAAAAAGAATAAAATACCTAGGAATAAACTTACCTAAGAGGGAAAAGACCTGTACTCTGAAAACTGTAAGATGCTGATGAAAGAAATCAAAGATGACACAAACAGATGGAAAGATATACCATGTTCTTGTATTGGAAGAATCAGTATTGTCAAAATGACTATACAACCCAAGGCAATCTACAGATTCAATGAAACCCCTATCAAATTACCAATGGCATTTTTCACAGAACTAGAACAATGGAGACACAAAAGACCCCAAATAGCCAAAGTGACCTTGAGAAAGAAAAATGGAGCTGGAGGAATCAGGCTCCCTGACTTCAGACTATACTACAAAGCTACGGTCATCAAAGCAGTATGGTACTGGTACAAAAACAGAAATATAGGTCAATGGAAAAAGACAGAAAGCCCAGAAATAAACCCACACTCCTAATGGTCAATTAATCTAAGACAAAGGAGGCAAGACTATACAGTGGAGAAAAGACAGTCTCTTCAATAAATGGTTCTGGGAAAACTGGAAAGCTACATGTAAAAAAATGAAATTAGAACATTCTTTGACACCATAAAGACAAAATAACTCAAAATGGATTAAAGACCTAAATGTAAGACTTGAGGGCTTCCCTGGTGGTGCAGTGGTTGAGAGTCCGCCTGCCGATGCAGGGGACACGGGTTCGTGCCCCGGTCCGGGAAGATCCCACATGCCGCGGAGCGGCATGGCCCGTGAGCCATGGCCGCTGAGCCCGCACGTCCAGAGCCTGTGCTCCGCAACGGGAGAGGCCACAACAGTGAGAGGCCCGCATACCGCAAAAAAAGAAAAAAAAAAGAAAAAAAAAAGACTTGAGACTATAAAACTCTTAGTGGAAAACACAGGCAGAACACTCTTTGATATAAATCGCAGCATTATCTTTTTAGATCCATCTCCTAGAGTAATGGAAATAAAAACAAAAATAAACAAATGGGACCTAATTAAATTCAAAAGCTTCTGCACAGCAAAGGAAGCCATAAACAAACCAAAAACTAACAGAATGGGAGAAAATATTTGCAAATGATGTGACCAAAAAGGGATTAATCTTCAAAATTTACAAACAGCTCATGAGGCTCTCTATAAAAAAAATAACCCAATCAAAAAATGGGCAGAATAACTAAATAAAAAGAACATTTCTCCAAAGGATATATATAGATGGCCAAGAGGCACATGAAAAGAGATGGTCAATATTGATAATTATTAGAGAAATGCAAATCACATCTACAATGAGACATCACCTCACACCAGTCAGAATGGCCATCACCAGAAAGTATACAAACAATAAATGCTGGAGAGGGTGTGGAGAAAAGAGAACCCTCCTACACTGTTGGTGGGAATGTAAGTTGGTGCAGCCACTAAGGAGAACAGTACTGAGGTTCCTTAAAAAACTAAAAATAGAGCTACCATAGGATCCAGCAATCCCACTCCTGGGCATATATCTGGAGAAAACCACGGTTCAAAGGGATATACGCAACCCAATATTCACTGCAGTGCTGCGTACAATAGCCAAGACATGGCAGCAACCTAAATGTCCGACAGACGAATGATAAAGAAGATGTGGTACATATATACAATGGAATATTACTCAGCCATTAAAAAGAATGAAATAATGCCGCCATTTGCAGCAACGTGGATGGACCTGGAGATTATCATACTAAGTGAAGTAAGTTAGACAGAGAAAGACAAATATATGATATTGCTTATATGTGGAATCTAAAAAAAATGATACAAATGAACTTATTTACAAAACAGAAAAAGACTCACAGACTTAGAGAACAAACTTATGGTTACCAGTGGGAGAGGGTGGGGGAGAGGGATACACAGGGAGTTTGGGATTGACATATACACACTGCTATATTTAAAACAGATAACCAACAAGGACCTACTGTATAGCACAGGGAACTCTGCTCAATATTCTGTAATAGCCTAAATGGGAAAGGAACTTGAAAAAGAATAGATATGTGTATATGTATAACTGAATCACTATGCTATACATCTGAAACTAACACAACATTGTTAATCAACTATACTCCAATATGAAATAAAAATTAAAAAAATAATAAAGTAGCATATGGGAGAAAAAATTAAATATAGACCATCCATTGTTTAATTAATACTATCTAATACATTATTTCTCACACATCTAATACATTATTTCTGGTAATGCCTTAAATGTTTGCAATTCTGTGAGTTTCAACTCTAAAATTTAGATGTTTTAGTAAATTAATGCCAAAAAGGAAGAAAAAAGGTTATAAATCAAGGATCTTCCCAAAGTGTCTGATTTTATCTCAAAGGGTACTTTTATCTTATGAGCAGAATATGGGAAGTTTCATGCAGGATAAAAGAAGCAAACAAACAAGTCTTCAAATAAATCCTACTCAGGACAAATAATAATTTGGCTTATGGCTTAGTAATTATTATCAAATTGCAACATGACAAATATGGAATGTATAGTCAAGTCATAAATGATTCAGAACTGGTTCCCTCTGACATGAAGTTTTTCTAGTGCATTTGAAGATGTGTAATTATATTTTAAAAAATTCTTCCTAATGAAACACCAGCAGTATAACCATTTTATAAAGAGAAACTTGCCCTAAATACTTCTATGTGAAGATACTTAGTCTACTCAATAACTTAGAATTAACTTTGAGGATTTATTATCACTTTAAAAAAATGATTTCATTTTATATTATTTTACTTTGGTTTCAAGGGATATCATACTCCTGCAAAGAGTGAAGTCCAAAATTAAGGTACTGACAGTACTGTACTCCCTCTGAAGGCTCTAGGGGAGGAAATTTCCTCGCCTCTTCTAGTCTCTGGTGGCTCCAGGCATTCCTTGGCTTGTGGTTGCATCACTCCAGTCTCTGCCTCCATCTTCACACGGCCTTCTCCTTCTCTCTGTCTCTCTCTTGTGTGTCTCTTAAATGGACACTTGTCATTGGATTTAGAGCCCATTTGGAAAATCCAATATAAATCTCATTTCAAGATCTCTAATTATATCTGTAAAGACTCTCCCCCCTGCAAAACAGTCACATTCACATGTTCTGGGGCTTAGAATGTGGACATATTTTGGGGGTAGGGCACCTTCAAACCCACTGCACTCCTATTTTGAATTCTACCACAAGTTAATTTGGCCTGTTCTTGAACTTTATAAAAATGGAATCAGGGCCTCCCTGGTGGCGCAGTGGTTGAGAGTCCGCCTGCCGATGCAGGGGACACGGGTTCGTGCCCCGGTCTGGGAGGATCCCATATGCCGCGGAGCGGCTGGGCCCGTGAGCCATGGCCGCTGGGCCTGTGCATCCGGAGCCTGTGCTCCGCAACGGGGGAGGCCACAACAGTGAGAGGCCCGCATACCGCAAAAAAAAAAAAAAAAAAAAAAAAAAAAAAAAAAATGGAATCATACTTATACCCCACCCCCCAAAAAAGAAGATGAGATAGCAATACCTTGGATGATTGAAATAATCAGACTTGAGTATGAGTATATATTTACCTGCATCTTCAGGGGTTCTTATTTCAAACGCTAACAAATTTTCTTGTTTTTCTTCTAAATCTTGTAGAATGGCACTGATGGTCTGATGCTATCAGATAAAATATTAAAAACTTCATTACAAGAAGGTAGATGTTTTTCTCTGATATGCAACTGACAAATGCACAGTAAAAGTGCTAAAGAAAGTGCCACTAAAAATGCTTATTTCCCTTTATGTTCCAAATGTACTCAGGCTTTGTTTAAACTTAATTGTATATATATTGCATATCTGGGGAAAAATTAAACTTAAATATATCTTGATTTATGTAGCAAATCTGCTCCAGGAAAACAGAATGTAAGAGTAGCAAGCATACAAAGAATCACAATTTCTCAATGACTTCTGTTATAGGCATAGGAGAAAAAGAACAACTCAGCACATACTTAAAGACCATATATATGCAACAAGTTCACTTTAAGGCTTTATGACTATCATTGCACACTACTGAAATTTCACACAGTCTTACAAATACAAAACACTCTCAAAAACTCACAAAGGGGATTTAAAACCACCTCTTTATATACTTGTCAGTATTAATATTCCTGACTCAAATGCCTTCTATGTATTCTGCCCGGAACTTTCTTATGAGAGATGGAATTGTGGAGTGGACTCTGGAACTGGACTGCCTGGGTTTGAATTCCGGTTTCATCTCTTCCTAGCTGGGTGACTACAGCAAGTTAATTATCCTCTCCTTGTCTGAACTGAGTAACACATATAAAATGTTTAGGACAGTGTCAGCACAAAGTAAAAGCTCAATAAATACTGCGTATTATTATTATATTAAACCAATCTCACACACAAAACCCCTGACTAATCTAATCCATATTGATTTCTTCTTTCTCAGAATTACTTAAGAATTTTAGTGCTACAGAAATTAGCATTAACATGTATAATGTCTTATATATTATATTTCCTCCATCAAAACAATGAAATCTTGTAGGCAGGAGCATGGCTTTCATATTTGTACAAGTTTCCACACTGCTGGATATACAGTTGTTGCTCAATAAATGACAACTGATGGACTGACTCGTACTATGTATCCTTTATTTTTTATTTTTATTTATTTATTTATTTTTTGCGGTACCCGGGCCTCTCACTGTTGTGGCCTCTCCCGTTGCGGAGCACAGGCTCCGGACGCGCAGGTTCAGAGGCCATGGCTCATGGGCCCAGCCGCTCCGCGGCATGTGGGATCTTCCCGGACCGGGGCACGAACCCGTGTCCCCTGCATCGGCAGGCGGACTCTCAACCACTGCACCACCAGGGAAGCCCTATGTATCCTTTAATACATTCTCAAAACACATTCATTTTTAAAAGATTTATGTCCTCAAAGCCTTGTGAAGTACGTTGCTCTAAAGTTTTACTTTGGTGCCCACAAGGGATATGGAAAATGAACATAATAAAACCATCCAGTTATGTGGAAAAGCAAACTAAAGGTCTAAATTTGTGACCAGACTAAGCCTCTACCTACAGGTTGGGATAAAGAAAACATCTTTTGGTGCTGACTTCCCCTTCTGTTTTGTCTCATATTGTAGATGCACTCAGTCTTGTCCACCATGGGCCATAACTTTTCACTCCATACCAGCTCCACATTTTACCATGGAGGGCCCAGTAAAACTTTCCCTCCAAGATCCCCCTTCTTAGTCCTTCATTACTATTTGTTTATCTTACCAAAAAAAAAAACCCAAAAACAAAAAAAAACACTCCTAACCTGGGATCTGTCTTTGGAATAAGCAACTTATAGACAGTTTACACTCTACTTACTGTAAAGCTTCACTATGATTTTATTCCAGATTTACAACTTTTACTATGGCAGGATCATCTTTGCCTCTGACACCTCTTTTATAATTTTGAATATTAAAACATAGTGGTTGGGACTTCCCTGGTGGCGCAGTGGTTAAGAATCCGCCTGCCGATGCAGGGGACACGGGTTCGAGCACTGGTCCGGGAAGATCCCACATGCCGCAGAGCAACTAAGCCCGTGCGCCACAGCTACTGAGCCTGCGCTCTAGAGCCCGTGAGCCACAGCTACTGAAGCCCGTGCGCCTAGAGCCTGTGCTCCGCAACAAGAGAAGCCACCACAGGGAGAAGCCCGTGCACCGCAACGAAGAGTAGCCCCTGCTTGCGGCAACTAGAGAAAGCCCGCGTGCAGCAACAAAGACCCAATGCAGCCAAAAATAAATGAATAAACATAAATAAATAAATTAAAAAAAACACAAAACATAGTGGTTAAGAGCACAGGCTCTGGAGTCAGATTGCCTGGAGTTTAATTCTGCCATTGCTACTTAATAGAAATGTAATTCTGGATTGTTACTTACCCTCTCTTACTTTAGCTTCCTTATCTGTAATGAGGAAGGTAATGATATTAATAGAAACTACCTAGAAGAATTATTATAAGGACTAAATGAGTTAATATAAAGCACTTAGAGGAGAGCTTACCATATAATAAATACTCGGTGAATGCAAACTATTATCATTATTATTTTTTATTACTTCTGTACTCATTCTATATGGAGGTAGAGAAGGAGGCTGCCTACACATGCTGTGATCTGAAGGTGTTGGAAGGTAGCACCAAACTAAAATCATCTCATTTCCTTTGCACCTGGCCATAGAGTCACACCCCCCATCCTCAATTTGGTTTGGAAATTTCAACATTCAAAAACAATTTTACATTTACAAAAGACAAACCCTTGATTATTTTAATGTCTGCATATTTAAGGTTTTTTTTCTTTTTTTTGAAGTTGGTTTTCATTAAACTCCTAAATCTCCACTATATTCCTCTGTGGCTCAGCATCTAAAATGATATATATTATTCCTAAAGCAAATACCCATATAGTTAATAACAATAGGGTGATTTTTCCATAATGTTTTAATCTTTACATGAAAATATACCTTAAAGATACTAATGGTCAATATGGTGAACTGAGCTGATACAGAAGGACTCCAGTCTACTCCAAACAGTTGGAAAAACACATTAGACAAAATACAATAAACTTTAACCACCTGTCCCCAGCTAAGACTGGAAAAAGAAAGAGAAATAAAATGAAGCTAGTAGCAGCCCATGAGGGATCTGGAACACACATAGATATTAGGGATTAGGGTCCTACAAAGGAACAGAAGATAAGGCCTCAGGGCCACATGAAGAAGGAGTTAGAATGGAGTCCCCTCATAAAGCTAGTGACCTTAAGTGGGTGTCCTTTAGCTTAAATAAGGATTAGAAAAAATTCTACTTGTCACCCACCCAAGGCTTTGGGTAGAAAATCAGAGATCAAAGACTATTGCCCAGAATATAGTGCAGAGAGTTAAAGAGATGGAAAATACGAAAAAGACATATGGAGACTGGTCTAACAGCCATCTAAATATGAGTTCCAAAAAAGGAGATACTGAGAATGGGAGAGGGGTAATATTCAAAGATATAAGGGCTGAGAGTTTCCAAAATACAAATGAGAAATGTGTCTTCAGATTAAAGGAGCATGTCTAGTCCTTAGAATAATTAATTTAAAACACATCCACATTTAGACATAACCTAGTGAAACTGCAGAATATAAAAGAAAAATCTTAAAAACTGTAAGCTTAAAAGACATTACCTACAAGGGAATGACAATTAGATTGACAATTAACTTTTCATTCATTACAAGAGATACCAGGAACAATGTAAAATATTTTTTAAATGCTGAGGCAAATACAATTTAGTTTGAATACCATTCAAAATATTTAAGGTATAAAATAGTTGATTAATCATAGTTTAGGTTCAATGAATATTTTCCCCTCTACACTAACAAAAAATATGTAAGGGAAATCTAATCAACATACATAGTCTTATTCAAAATAATATTTCATTGAGGATGCTACTTTGCTTAAGAAGTTAGTGTCTAGTAAGCTGTATGTTTTAATCAAACTAAGAATATCCATCTTATATATTAATATATGTGCAACTACTATGTTTTTTTTTTCAAAAATATACGTTTACATGAGGGATTTCACATATAGCAAACACTATCACTATAAACCATGTGGGATCCACGTTGGTTAAACCAGGTTTCTTTTCTCTTCTCTGTGTGGGTTCCAGGGTCTTTTCTACCTAGTATGTATCTTAGATACTTTTTGGAAGTGGGTGGGTGAAGACACACTATGACAGTGGCACTGTCTGTCGGAAAAGAAGTAGCCAAAAAACCCAACCTAGGTGTAAAGGATAGCAGCTAAACTATAATTCTGCGTTCAATGCAGATAATGGAGAGTTAACTATATACCATATTTTCTTGGTTCATTCTGTTCAATTATGCTGTATTATTTTCTTATGACAAAAAACAGTTTCAACCTGTATATCCTTAAAATGGAAAGAGTGCTGCCAACAGCCAATGGCTGGCTGGCCCAAAGAATGGCATTTTCTAGGCTGAAGAACAAAAGGATTTCAACTTCACTCACCATGGCAAGGTTTTCTTTTGTTTTTTCTTGGTGTGAAATAGAACGTGTATCAACAGTTTTGCAGTCATCACAAAAACACTGTTTAGGTCTTTTTGCCTGGATAGCAGGAATTGTTACTTTAAAACATAAAATTAGAAAATATAAGAATGTGTAAAAATTTAGCATCATTTTATCAATTGTAATGGTGACAGAAATGGGAAGGATAAATTAAGTCTATAATTACTATGATATCTTAATGTTGGTCAGCACCTCATTATTTATTATCAATTGACTAACTACAGCTAACATTTGCTGAATACTTATCACATGCTGGACATCGAACTCTTTTCCTGAATCATCTTATTTAATCTTCATATGAGCCCATGAGGTAGGTAATTAATTACATCTATTTTACAGAAGAGGAACGTGAAGCTTAGAGGGATTCAAGAAGTTGCCTAAAGTCACATAGCTAGTACTGAAACCAGATCTGACTTCAAGTCCATGCTCTTAAATACTATGATTATAATTCACTGTCTCTGTAAAATTCTCTCTGAACCTTCTCCCATTTTGGATTCTCTTCCTCCATATATGGGTACCCTATACCCCTCATTCTGTTGGGGAACCTGATGAAGGAAAGGTAAATACAAGAAACAACAGAAAAGTGGGAATAGATATAGCACTTTTTAACAAGAGTGCCCAATAACTCCAAATATGGCTGTGAAGAGGGAAAGAGACATGCCCGGGGCTCTAAGAAAGTCCCTGACCCTATGGACTTAGCATATGGTAGCAGGCAAAGAAAAGAAGATTTGTGTGTCAGTCTCTTGACTTTGACCTACATGTGATCTAGCTCACTAGTAAAATAGGACACAATGATTATCCTTGCCTCTCACCAATCATTATCAGTAATAATGATTCCTCCCTTGAAAACAAACAGTTGGTAAGGACTGTGGTAGGCTGGGGGAAAAGTGAGTCACGGGGTTTCTCTTCCCAATATTATCTCCTCACAAGACTGGAAGCTCTTCTTGGGCAAGTGCCTGGTTTGTATAGCAGGTGCTCAACAAATGTATGTTTTCTCAATTAGTGTTCACTAAATGCTTCTTTTTTTTTTTTTAACACATCCATCACCTGACATTGTTACCATATTACCGTATGTGTGTGTGTGTGTGTGTGTGTGTGTGTGTGTGTTGGTGAGAACATTTAAGATTTACTCTCTTGGCAAATTTTAAGTATATAATTTATAATTATAAACTATAATCATCATCTTATATATTAGCTCCCCAGAACTAATTCATCTTATAAGTGAAAGTTTGTATTCTTTGACCAACATTTCCCCATCTCCCCCCCTCACCCCCTCCCCCAAGCCCTTGGCAACCACCATTCAATACCTTCCTGGTTCTTTAAGCTTGACTTTTTTAGGTTCCACATATAAGTGACACCATAAAGAGTTTGCCTTTCTGTGTCTTTCTATGCTTATTTCACTTAGCATAACATCTTCCAGGTTCACCCATGTTGCCACAAATGGCAGGATTAAATGCTTATTTCTTATAGATAACTCATTATATTATTTAAGTGCAAACTACTGCTAAAAATGGTTCACAAAATTTTACCTGACTATATATTCCCTTGAAATATTCTTTCCATTGTAATATATTACACATACACTCACATACATATATAAGCATAATATATTTGCTTAACAAATTCATATTCTAGCATTAGAAAGTTTGTCTTGAAAAGTTGGCATCATTACAAATTTTGAAGTAATGGAATCTTAGTTTCAAAGACTTTAGTATAATGTCATTCTTTTCCAGCCCCACTACAAGTAAACCAATCTGCATAGTTTCAGTAACATCTCTATCTCAGATCCAATGTTACGAGAGATTAATGTTTGTTTAATGAATGATATGTGTTTTGTTTCAACATATAATCCCAATACAACAGGACCATATAATCTATAAATTAAACCAAGTTTGGAAATGTTATTTCTAAAAATAAATGATGCTTTTCAAGAGTTTAATAAACATTTACAAAACATTTATCCCTAGTTATGAAGCAATTTACACAAATCTTAAGATTTTCTTTTTCTAAGCAGAGGTACACACCCTTATAAAATAGCAAGCACCACTGACATACATACCAGTGACTACAGCATTACTCTCATCTCTATTGTCAGTCTCAATAGCACCATAAGATTTTAGCAGCTCTTTCATATTTTTATCATCTGCTTCATCCAAAGCAGTCTTCTGCTTTTGATCCTTTTGATTAGGGTTTGCTCCATGTTGTAGTAGAATCTCAGCTGCCTGAAAGGTATTTTTCCAAAGTTATCTCTACAGACACCTAAGATCAATAATTCCTGCTTTCATTACAAGACACCACTATCAAGTACTAAAAGTTATCAAAAAAAGTTTTCAAACTCTGACCAAGAAAATCTTGATTAAATTTGATATGACAACTGTAAACTGCTCCACTGATTTGGCCTGATCTGTCCTCACAGAAGAACCAAACACCACAAGCACCTGTGAAGCAACTGATAAATGAGAAGCTTAGAGGTAAAACTGTTAACCTAAAAAAAAAAGAAAAATTTTGAATATGAATGGATTAATACAGGACCTAGGGAAAACTTGTGGTACCTCTCAAAATTTTTGAAAAAAAGACCTTCCCTGAGGTCATGATGCAAAAAACCAACTGTGAGATAAAGGATGTCCTATGTGCTGTCATACTATTTTTCCAGAAAAGCTAGGCCAAGAAAACATACATTATTCTGCTTTTGCTATTCCAGAAATCAGTATGTATTTCAATTAGAAACTAAATATAATACTATTTAGAAAGGAGTTAACATAGCAGGCCTAAAACTGCTATCTAGAAAGGCTGCTTGCTAGGTTGGTCTGTAGCTGGCATCTGTGAAATTGGCTGGTAAACAGTGCCCTACACTGATATAAAACTTTCCCTAATTGATAAGAGTGGCTCTCTGTGCTTAAGCTGTCTACACAAGCAATGTGGTTTATTTATGCTTCTGGGAGTCTGGAATCTTGCTATGTGCTAGGCAGAGGGTGCCTACATGATCAGCCCTCAATATAAATCTTGAGCACTGAGTTTCTAATGAGCTTCCCTGGACAGAAACATTGCACTTACGTCGTTACATTTTCACTGCTGAGGGAAAAGCAAACTGTATGTGACCTCTCATAAGGAACAGTGCATAGTACAGCCTGCACATGAATACCTCCAGACTCCACCTTTTTCTCTGATGATCTCCCTGTGTATCCTTACTATACCGCTGTAATAAATCTTAGCTATGAATACAATCATATGCTGAGCTCTGTAACACTTTCTAACAAATTTCCAAGTATAGGGGTGGTATTGGGAAACCCCTTATTTTGTTTATATTGCATTTTTCAGGATAATGTCTAAAATCCTGATTTTCCTACTATGAAATTTTGACCCTTATTTTAAGTGGTTTCACTTTAAGTAACCTTTTCCCTGTACATACAACCAGTAAGTTAATCACTTCAATGACTCTTCCTGTTAGCTTTCTGCCATTGCATGACCACATAACTTTGAGACTTTGTCAATTCTTTTTTGATTTAAATATCTTAAAGGTCAAAGAGCTTCTTTGATCAAAAGAAGCCTCCCTGGACATTAGCCCACCCATTTGGTGTTATTCTTAATCATTAGTTTATCTCTCTTATCTCTGCAAATCATAAATTCAATACTATTCTTTCACATGACTATATTTAGACTGAAAATAGTGGGAATATATTTTCATAAAATTAAATAAAATTACCAGGCTATTAAAAATACCTAGAGACAGATAAAGTAGTTTAGTGAGAGATCCAAGGAATTTTTTATATGAACCTTGGTTTTATATTGTTGTTGCTGGTAGTTTCCTTAACTATTTTTCAAAGCCAATTATTATTCCTGAAGTCTATATTGCCTACTGACAAATCTTCTCCTAAGGTTTGTCAAACAAAAAAGATAAGTTTAAAAATCTGGAGAATTTTAAAGTCTAGATTTGAAATTGAGTGTTACTGAAATAATTACCCTGGTGATTTTCTCTTGTGATATTTTTACCATAGCTATCTGATTAAAAAAAAAAAGGAGAAAAGATACAAGAAGCCCCAAGGAAACAAGCAACTTGAGCTTTTATCCATTTCTTTGAAACTTCAAACCCAATGAGAAATTTCGAGTTTAAAAAACATCTGGCTGGGGCCTCCCTGGTGGCGCAGTGGTTGAGAGTCCGCCTGCCGATGCAGGGGATACGGGTTCGTGCCCCGGTCTGGGAGGATCCCATATGCCGCGGAGCGGCTGGGCCCGTGAGCCATGGCCGCTGGGCCTGCGCATCCGGAGCCTGTGCTCCGCAACGGGGGGGGCCACAACAGTGAGAGGCCCGCATACCGAAAAAAAAAAAAAAAAAAAAAAAAAAAAAAAAAAAAACATCTGGCTGTCACATATATCATCACTATATAGACTCTTTTATACACAACAGCAAAGCATTTAACGCAATTAAAATTGGAATGTATTATATTAATAGGCTGTGTTTACTTCTAGCCCTTTCAGTTTATTCTCACTTACATGAATTACATGATGAAGAGACCATGGAAAAATGATTCATTAGGAAATACACTGATTTTCTAATCTATATGTAATATCATATTCATTTGTACTTTTAAGCAGTTTTTAAAAATCATTTGTTTTAAGGAATCACTTTAGTTCGCAATTTAAAATATCTTCACTGTCTTCACTCACTTTTTAAAGAAAAAGAAATAGGAACCTAATCTGATGTGCACTATACCTTTAAATGGTTGTTTGCAACAGCATCATGTAAGGGCAGAATTCCATCTACGTTTTCACAATTAACATTAGCACTAGCTTTTAACAACTCTACAATTATATCATTACATCCCGTACTAGCTGCCTCATGAAGTGGTGTCCAACCTAAAAAGGGAAAAAAGAAAAAACAAAACAAGCTGCTTACAAATCAGTATTCAAGTAGTATATTCATTATTAAGTTTATTTGCACTAATGGAATTATTAATTTTATTGATTCAAATGTATGTACTAAGTACTGGACAAGAAATAATATTGAAAACAGGCTACCTTAAGATTCCTGAGCCCAGAGCTGCCCCTGGACATGGCCCTGTCCACCAGAGGGCCCAGGATCCAGACCCGCCCACCAGTGCACAAACATCAGACCCAGGATGCACAGGGCCCTGTAGCCAGAGACCCTAGCACCCAGTTCCACCCACCACTGGGCAGGCACCAGCCGAGAAACCCTTGGGCCCCAGGTCTGTGTACCAGCAAGGCTGCTTTAGCCTCAGGAACAGCCTCACCCACAGTGGGTGGACACCAGCCCCAGGACAACTACAGCCCCACAGCCTGCTGTGGCAGGAGTCAGCCTACCCACAGGCAGGCCAGCACCAACCCTAGGACCAGCTGGGTCCAAGCTCTGCCTAGCAGTAGGCCAACACAAACTTTAGGACACACTGAACCCCACAGCCACCTGTATCAGGAACTTGCCCCACTCACCAGCAGTCCAACACGAGCTCTGGGACCCCTGGGTCTTGAAGCCAGACCTCAGGACCTGGCTCTGCTCGCCAGTGGGCTGGCACTGGTCCCAAGAACTAGCTTCACCCACTGGCAGATGGGCACCAGCCCTGGGATCTCCTATACCCAGACTCTGCCCATCAGTGAGCCAGCACTAGCCCTGGGGTCCCCTGGGGTTTAGCAGCCAGCCACCTTGTGACCTAGCCCCACCAACCAGGGGCCAGCAGCCTCCACACAAAGCAGGGCCTGGCAACCAACTGTACTGGGGGCCAGCCAAGCTTACGAGACCACACACAGTAGTCAGTCTGCCACAACAGAAGGACCCATGCAGCCCACCTAGGGGGCACCCCTAGAACATACAGCCCTAGTGATCAGAGGGGAGTGAACTCCTGGAAGCTTAAGACATTTCCTATAAAAGGCTACTTCTCCAAGGCTGGGATATGTAACAAGCCTACCAGATACATAGAAATAACTAGTTAAGCAAAATAAGGCAACAGAGGAACATGTTCAAAACAAAGGAACAAGATAAAACCTCAGAAGGAGAACTAAGTGGAGACAGGAAATCTACCTGAGAGAGAGTTCAAGGTAATGACTGTAAGGATAACAAAAGAACTTTGGAGAAGACTGGATGAACAGAGAGGTTAGAAGTTTTTAACAAAGAGTTAGAAAATATAAAGAACAACATAAAGAACAACCAAACAGATGAAGAATACAATAACTGAAATGAAAAATACACTAAAAGGAAGTAACAGTACACTAAATGATATATATAGGAATGAATCAGCAAGCTGAAAGATAGAGTAGTGGAAATCAAGAAGTGAGGACAGTTTAAGAGCTCTCTGGGACAATATCAAGTGTACCAACATTTTCATTATAGGAGTCCCAGAAGAAGAAGAGAGAGAGAAAGGGATGGAAAGCATATTTTAAAACATAATAATCTGAAAACTCCCCTAATCTGGGAAAGGAAAGAGACATCCAGGTCCAGGAAGCACAGACAGTCCCAAACAGGATCAACATAGAGGACCACATTAAGATACACTGTGATTTAAATGGAAAAATTAAAAGATAAAGAGAGAATATTAAGAGCAGGAAGGGAAAAGGAACAAATAACATACAAGGGAACTCCTATAAGGCTTTCAGCTGACTTTGCAACAGAACTATGCAGGTCAGAAGGTACTGGCAGCATATATTTAAAGTGATGAAAGGGAAAAATGTACAACAAAAAATACTCTACCCAGCCAGGCTCTTTTTCAAACTTGATGACGATATCAAAAGTTGTACAGACAAGCAAGAGCTAAGAGTTCAGCACCACCAAACCAGCTTTATGTGAAACGTTAAAGGGACTCCTCTAAGCAAAAAGGAAAAGGCCACAACTGGAAACATGAATATCACAAAAGAAAAAGTTCATCAGTAAAGGCAAATATACAGTAAAGATAGTAAGTCAACTGGGTACAAAACTATTAGGAAGGTTAAAAGACAAAATTAGTAAAATCATCTATATCCACAATAAGCAGTTAAGGAATACACAAAACAAATACATGAAAAATATGATGCTGAAAACAGTAATTGTGAGGTGAGGAGAGTAAAAATGCAGGGTTGTTAAAATACATCTGAAATTAAGAGATCAGCAAGTTAAAATAATCATATATATATATACACACATATATAAATAAAACTCATGGTAACCACAAATCAAAAGTCTATAATAGAGCCACATGCAAAAAAGAGAATGGAAACCAAACATAACATTAAAGATAACCATAAAATCACAAGAGAAGAGAACAAAAGAAGAAAGGAATAAAAAAGAATTACAGGGCCTCCCTGGTGGCGCAGTGGTTGAGAGTCCGCCTGCCGATGCAGGGGATACGGGTTCGTGCCCCGGTCTGGGAGGATCCCATATGCCGCGGAGCGGCTGGGCCCGTGAGCCATGGCCGCTGGGCCTGTGCATCCGGAGCCTGTGCTCCGCAACGGGAGAGGCCACAACAGTGAGAGGCCCGCATACAGCAAAAAGAAAAAAAAAAAAAAAAAGAATTACAAAAACAACTCCCAAACCATGAATACAATGGCAATAAGTACATACATATCAATAATTACTTTAAATGTAAATGGACTAAATGCTCCAATCAAAAGACACAGAGTGGCTGAATGGATACAAGAACAAGACCCATATATATGCTGCCTACAAGAGACTCACTTGAGATCTAAAGACACACACAAACTGAAAGTGAGGGGATGGAAAAAGATATTCCATGAAAATGGAAACAAAAAGCAAACTGGGGTAACAATATCTGTATCAGACAAAATAGACTTTAAGACAAAAACTGTTACAAGAGACAAAGAAGGACATTACATAATGATCAAGGAATCAATCCAAGAAGAAGGTATAACGATTTTAAATATATTTGCACCCAATATAGGGCCACCTAAATACATAAAGCAAATAGTAACAGACATAAAGGGAGAAATTGACAGTAACACAGTAGGGGACTTTAACACCCCATTTTCATCAATGGACAGATCATCCAGACAGAAAATCAATAAGGAAAAACTGGCCTTAAATGACACATTATACCAGATGAACTTAATTGATACATATAAAACATTCCATCCAAAAGCATCGGAATACACATTCTTTTCAAGTGCATAAGGAACAGTCTCCAGGATAGGTCACATGCTAGGCCACAAAACAAGAACTGGTAAATATAAGAAAACTGAAATCATGCTGAGCATCTTTTCTGACCATAACACTATGAGACTAGAAATCAACTACAAGAACAAAACTGCAAAAAACACAAACACATGGAAGCTGAACAACATACTACTAAACAACCAATGGATCACTGAAGAAATCAAAGGAAAAAACAACAAATACCTAGAGACAAATGAAAATGAGAACACAATGATCCAAAATCTATGGGATGCAGGAACAGCAGTTCTAAGTGAGAAGTTTATAGTGATACAAGATTTCCTTAGGAGTGAAGTAAGTCAGAAACAGGAAAACAAATACCATACGCTAACACATACAAATGGAATCTAAAAAAAAAAAAAAAGGGGTTCTGAAGAACCTAGGGGCAGAACAGGAATAAAGATGCAGATGTAGAGAGTGGACGTGAGGACATGGGGAGGGGGAAGGGTAAGCTGGGACGAAGTGAGAGAGTGGAATGGACATATATACACTACCAAATGTAAAATAGATAGCTAATGGGAAGCAGCCACATAGCACAGGGAGATCAGCTCGGTGCTTTGTGTCCACCTGAAGGGGTGGGATAGGGAGGGTGGGAGGGAGACACAAGAGGGAGGAGATATAGGGATATATGTTTATGCATAGCTGATGCACTTTGTTATACAGCAGAAACTAACACACCATTGTAAAGCAATTAAACTCCAATAAAGATGTTAAAAAAAAAGATTACCCCAGGAAACAAGAAAAATCTCAAATAAACAATCTAAACTTACACCCAAAGGAACTAGAGAAAAAGAACAAAAAACCTGAAAGTTAGTAGAAGGAAAGAAATCATAAAGATCACAGCAGAAATAAATTAAATAGAGGCTAAAAAAATAGAAAAGATCAATGAAACTAAGAGCTGGTTCTTTGAAAAGATAAACAAAATTGACAACACTTTGGCCAGACTCACCAACAAAAAAAGAGAGAGGGCCCAAATCAATAAAATCAGAAATGAAAAAGAAGTTACCAGGGACACCACAGAAATACAAAGGATCATAAAAGATTACTACAAACAACTATATGCCAATAAAAAGGACAACCTACAAGAAATGGACAAATTCCTAGAAATATACAGTCTCCTAAGACTGAATCATGAAGAAATAGAAAATAGGAACAGATAAATTACCAGTAATGAAATTGAATCAGTAATGAAAAACTCCAAACGAACCAAAGTCCAGATGGCTTCACAGGTGAATTCTACCAAATATTTAGGGAAGAATTAACACCTATCCTGCTCAAACTATTCCAAAAATTGCAGAGGAAGAAACACTTCCAAACTCATTCTACAAGGCCAGCATCTCCTTGATGCCAGAGAAAGATATCACACAAAAGAAGAAAATTACAGGCCAATATCACTGATGAACATAGATGCAAAAATCTTCAACAAAATATTAGCAAACAGAATCCAACAACACATTAAAAACATCATACACCATGATTAAGTGGGATTTATCCCAGGGATGCAAGGATGACTCAATATCCACAAATCATTCAATGTGATACATCACATTAACAAATTGAAGAATAAAAATCATATGATCATCTCCACAGATGCAGAAAAAGCTTTGGATAAAATTCAACATCCATTTTGAAAAAAACTCTCCACAAAGCAGGTATAGAGGGAACATACTTCCACATTATAAAGACCATATATGATAAGCCCACAGCTAAAATCATGTTCAATGTGAAAAGCTGGAAGCATTTCCTCTAATATCAGGAACAAGACAAGGATGCCCACTCTTGCCACTTTTATTCAACACAGTATTAGAAGGCCTAGCCACACCAATGAGACAAGAAAAAGAAATAAAAGGAATCCAAATTGGAAAGGAAGAAGTAAAACTGTCACTCTTTGCAGATGACATGGTACTATACATAGAAAAATCCTAAAGACACCACTAAAAACTACTAGAGCACATCAATAAATTCAGTTAAGTTGAAGGATATAAGATTAACATACAGAAATCTGTTGTATTTCTATACACTAACAACAAATTATCAGAAAGTGAAATTACGGAACCTTCTCATTTTCAACTGCATCAAAAAGACTAAAATACCTGGGGATAAACCTGCCTAAGGAGGTAAAAGAGCTGTACTCAGAAAATTATAAGACAGTGATGAAAAAAAAAAAACAACTGAAGATGACACACACAGATGGAGAGACAAGATATACCGTGTTCATGGATTAGAAGAATTAATATCGTTAAAATGACTGTACTACCCAAAGCAATCTACAGATTCAATGCAGTTCCTATCATAATACCAATGGCATTTTTCACAGAACTAGAACAAATAATTTTAAAACTTGTACTGTAGCACAAAAGACCTCGAATAGCCAAAAAAAATCTCAAGAAAGAAGACCAGAGCTGGAGGAATCACACTCTCTGACTTCAGACTATACTACAAAGCTACAGTAATCAAAACAGTCTCATACTGGCACAAACACAGACACACAGATCAATGGAACAGGACAGAGAGCCCAGAAATAAATCCACACATTTATGTCAATTAATCTATGACAAAGGAGGCAAGAATAAACAATGGAGAAAAGACAGTTTCTTCAATAAGTGGTGCTGGGAAAACTGAAGAGCTACATGTAAAAGAATGAAATTAGAACATTTCTCACATCTATACAAACATAAACTCAAAATGGACTAAAGAACTAAATGTAAGACTGGAAACCATAAAACTCCTAGAAGAAAACATAGACAGAATACTCTGACATAAATCATACCAACATTGTTTTGGATCTGTCTCTTATGGCAAAGGAAACAAAATAAAAAATAAACAAATGGGACCCAGTTAAACTTAAACGCTTTTGCACAGCAAAGGAAACCATTGACAAAATGAAAAGAAAATCTACTGAATGGGAGGAAATGTTTGCAAATGACATGACCAATAAGGGGTTAATATCCAAAATATATACACAGCTCATAGAATTCAAAACCAATAAAAGAAACATGCCAGTCAAAAAATGGGCAGAAGACCTGAATAGACATTTTTCCAAAGACATACAGATGGCCAACAGGCACATGAAAACATGCTCAACATTGCTAATCATCAAAAAAATGTAAATCAAAGCCACAATGAGATATTACCCTACTCCTGTCAGAATGATAATCATCAAAAAAACCCCACCAATAACAAATATTGGTGAGGATATGTAAAAAAGGGAGCCCTTGTACACTGTTGGGCATGTAAATTGGTGCAGCAACTGTAGAAAACAGTATGGAGGTTTTTCAAAAAACTAAAAACAGAACTTTCATATGATCCAGCAATTCCACTGCTGGGTATATATCTGAAGAAAACAAAGACACTAATTCAAAAAGATACATGCACCCCAGTGTTCACAGCAACATTTACAATAGCCAAGACATATAAGCAACCTAAGTGTCCATCAACAGATGAATGGATAAAGAGGTGGGGTGTGTGTGTGTGTGTGTGTGTGTGTGTATATGTGTGTGTGTATATATATATATATATATACATATATATATGTGCAATGAATACTACTTGGGCATAAAAAGAATGAAATTTTGCCTTGTGCAAAAACATGGATGGACCTGAAGGGTATTATGCTTAGTGAAATAAGTCAGACAGAGAAAGATACTCTATGTTATCACTTACCTGTGGAATCTAAAAAAGAAAAGAAACAAGCAAATTCAGCAAAACAGAAACAGATTTATGGATATAGACAATAAACTAGTGGTTACCAGTAGGGAGAGGGAAGGGGGGAGGGGCAAGATAGGGGTAGGGGATTAAAAGGTACAAACTACTATGTATAAAATAAATAAGTTACAAGGATATATTGTACAGCACAGGGAATACAGCCAATATTTTACAATAACTAAGTGGAATATAATCTATCAACTTTGGGTTTTTTCTTTGTTTTTTAGTTTTATTTTTAATTAAAAATTTTTTTGAGGTACAGTTGTACAATATTACAACTTTGAATCACTATGTTGTACACCTGAAACTAATGTAATATAATAAATCAACTATACCTCAATAAAAAAGTATGCTTCATTTTTTAAACAAATTAACCACATCAGAAATATCTGTCGATACAAGTGCCAAAAGACTCACAGAGCATAAGATATAATGGGACCAGAGTAAATACTAATCATGTCAAATGGTTTCAAGTCAGATATTAAAATAGAGTAAGATCATCTGACCTTCCTATTTATATCTTGTATTGTCACATTTCTCTTTGAAATGACATTTGATCAATCAATCTGAGTTTTTTCCCTCTGGAATTCCTTATACAAGTTTCTTTTGTGCTTGAGAAAAATGTTAGAAGATCAATTTAAAAATGGAGGTTTAAGATAAAAAACAAGACATGGGAGAAAAAAAGGAATCGTATTAATAGACGAGGAAAGAAAAGAAGGGACAGGGAAATGGGAAAATTTGGCATTCTCTACAAAGTTAGATAATGATATTAAGGCCTTTAAGGAAAAGGTCTAAATAAAGCTTCTTTCCCTTCCCATTCTGTATACTCGCTCTGAATGCTCCCAAACGTATGTTAAAAACTGTTTCAAAGGAGGTTATTTTAGCAATTGGTGTGAACCAAGATAAATCTTACTATTCAACTAAATAATAATATATTATAAAAAAGATTTTCAAAGTGAGTAGCTATATATCAGCCAGGATCAAAATGGGGGAGGGTAGATGAAATGTGTATATCAGTGAGTTCACATTATAAAGACAACTACAATTTAAAATCGAAACCTGTGTTATCTTTTAGATTCACATCTGCTCCAGATTCTATCAGAGCTTTCACCAGAGACAAGTTTCCTCTTCTGGCAGCCAAATGAAGCCGGCTTTCTCCTCTGGCATTCCTCTTACTGTTCCCAGCTGTTTTCATTTCTGTAAATTTGCCAAGCAAAACTGAGTATTCTTTTCTGCCAAGTGCTGATTATTATGAAGGATCTTAGAAAATACACAGCAACTTCCTCAAAACATCCTAAGCAGGATGTACTACACAGAAACATACCTCAATTAATATCACTGCTGTTACTATTTAAAAATATAACTTGTAAAGAATTGATAGAGTATCTCATCACATTACTTCAAATTCATTCTAGCAGTTGTTCACTCTATCATATGCTGGATTAAAACAAATAATACTTGCTTCATTTCTACACTCACTTCACTCTCAGTAGTCTTCTATCAATGGATAAAAATTTTCTTAAACCAAATTGTGATTTTATAAAATCCTCTTTCTATAACTATTCTTATATCTCAGTGGGTGTGTTTCTGATCACAAAAGATGCCAAGAACCAAACTATGGCCTATTGGGTATTTCATTTTCTTTCATAGAAAATGTAGTACAATATCATTATCTGAAGATTTTAAAATCTTTTCCTTGCATCACAAGTTAGACTTGAGTTGGAACTAAAAACAGTGAATAGTTTTTTTCCCAAACTATGCTAAAATGATGTACTAAAAGATTTTTTATAACATCATATAAAGAAAATAGAAGACACTCTCTCTTCTTCAAGTGGCCTACAGTATAGTGGAATGACAGACATGTAAAAACTTACATTAAAATATGATTCAGTGCTGCTAGAGAAATGTATTAGTTTCCTGTGGTAGCTGTAACAGATGACCACAAACTGGGTGGTTGTGTTGTGCGTAACACAACACAAATATATTATCTCACAGTTCTGGAGACCAGAAGTCCAAAACCAAGGTGGCAGCAGGGCTGCACTCTCTCTGAAAGCTCTAAGGAAGAATCCTTCCTTGCTTCCTCCAACTTCTGATGGATACCAGCATTCCTTAGCTTCCTTGGCTTTTGGCCACATTGTTCCTTTGCCTGGCTCTTCACATTATCTTCTCCTTTCCTGTGTGTCTCAAAGCTCTCTCCATTTTTCTTTGATAAGGATACTTGTTGTAAGATTTGGGTCCCATGTGGAAAATCCAGGACAACCTCCTCATCTCAAGATCCTTAACTACATCTGCAAAGATTTTTTCTAAACAAGGTAACGTTCACTCTTTAAATGAGATAGTATCACAGATTCCAGGAATTAGGACATGGACATATGTTTTGGGGGGCCACTATTCAACCCACTACAGGAGGTATGTATAAGAAGGGCTTTAGTTTACATGACAGGCGGACAATGGGGGAAGGTTCAAAGAGTATGCCTAATGTTCCTACCTCTTACTATATCAACTTTTTCTTACTAAATCAACTTTTCGGTGCTTAACATTTAACCTGAAGTAGTCCAGCCTATTGTTCACACAGAACTAGCTCCAAGAATTATCAAAGAATAGTCAGCTATCCATGCTGCCAAACACACACAGTTCATGCATCTGACACAAAGAAACTAGTGGCTATGCTTCTTTAATTTCCCATGTGTTAAAAGGGCTCAGTGAAAGTATCTAAGGGATCTGACACAGTTCAGGTGTGCTGCCCCCACTCAACATTCTTGCTGTCTCTACTGTTTATCTTATCTCCTCTAACATAACAAATTAGAAGTCATAGGCAAAAATATGACAATATATTGGAAGACTAAGAGATTCTCAAGTGGTGGATTACAATAAAACCATCTGACAAATATAGCTGAAATAACCTTAAAAATTAGTGAATGACTAAAAAAAACAGTAAATATGAAAGTGTATAATCCTTTGAAGGAGAGTGGATTGCTAGGCTTGATCATGCAAACCTTTCCCTATATAAAAATAGGAATACAAACCTTGGCTGCAGGTAGCTTTCAAGAAATTTTGCCTTTTTCTGAAATTCTGAACTTTTTTGTGTTCCTGGATGTTAGCAGGCATGTGAATTTCTGAATCTGTTTTTTCTTTCTTCTCCTCACAATTTCTTATAGTGTTTTCATCTCCATTGACATTATTAGTTAATTCCTCACCTGAAAAACAAACATTTTGCAATATCAGTGTTGTAGGTCTCCTTACCCGTTACATGACTAAAAAAGAGTCTAGTCATATTAATTGTTCCAAGTTTCTGTTCCTAGCCGGACTGCTTATTTTAAAGGAGTGGAAGCCTTTAAAAATGTTTTCATACAACAAACATAAATTAGTTTTCTGGATGCAATTTCAACTGTGAATCACTGAAATCAATGGAGCTAACAATTTCCTGCTATGAAAATGTTGTTTGGTTTCTTGATACTAAGTAGGTGCTATATTAAAAAAACTCATAGAAACATAAAAGCTCATAGATATACTGTTTATTATCTCCTGTCAATATCAATTTAGCACCTTCTTTCAAAGTAAATACCATTACTTAACTAATTAACAGTATCTCCAAATTATGGTCCACATGTCCTCATTCTTACCAGTTTGGGCATAGGTTGAGTGAAATTCAGTTAGAAATTTCTGTGAAATAAGTAAATCTATAGGAAATGTGTACAAATTGAGCAATACTACTAATACCTGGTTTGTGAGAAATTTCCTTCTCCTCTCTTTGACTAAGCTGTGAGACGGTCAATTCTTTATTGATATTGTCAGTGGACTGAAAGCCTATACTATGTATAGTTTTGATCTTTTGTCTCCTTTTTTCAACTTTAGTTGTTTCTATTACTTGAGAATGAACAACTCTGGATAAAGGCCTATTTGAAGAACTTGGTTTTTGGCCTTTGTCAGTGTAATTCCTTTTAGTGTCTCCTTCCTTATTCACCTTTTCCACAATATGTGTATCCGTTTGATTCATTAAAGGAGTTGGTATTCTGGGGCTACAATCCTGAGGCCTCTCGAGTAGTTCCACATGACTAGTCAACTTTGAAACTTCATGTGTTGAGAGTGTTCTTGTACAAGCAAGTGAAGTATATTCAGGACTGCCATGTGAGTGATCAAAAGAAGTGCCACATGTACATTGTTCATAATTTGAAACATGTTCAGAAACTATTATATTATCTGAATTAGAAAAACTAACAGCTTTCTGTTGTGGAAATATGGTTAGGCTGCCTGCTTTTATTAACTCATTTTCCTGTGAAAAATGGTCTTGAGAAGGTAAAAATTGTTGAAAATCCATTTCTTCTCTATTTGTTTTATTCTCTTTATAATTATCGTGGGTTTTGCAACCTGAAGAACTTATCACCTTTTTAAGTGTTACAGTCTTCTCAGAAGCACAGGAATCACCATCATCATCATTATTAAAATTTTCCTTTATAAAGGATGGGGAAAAGTTTTCCCACTTATTAGGGCTCTCATCTTTTTGAACTGAGTTACTGTTTTCATGAGATTTATAAGGGCTAATGTGCTGCTGTTCTTGGTGAGTATGAGGCTGCTGATCTGTAGTAACAAGTGGTAACTCGGTTTTTTTATGTAAAGAAAGTCCTGAGAAAGAAACGGCTTCAGCTTGGTCAGTGGATTCTAATTCCAAAAATTTTATTTCTTGTCTATCTGATAAATCCAGGCTTTGGGTATGTGTCTCTTTGGGAAATGAACAAGTCTCAACATCGTTACTTAAACCATTTTTCAGGCCTGACAGAGATGGGCTAAAAGGTTTACATGACTTTTCTGGAAGGTCATCAAGGGTTTGGAGAGTATGTTGTTGACAAGTAATCAATCTGTTTATTTTTCTGGAAGAAGAGACAGCTATTGTCTTTCTTGGATTGCTTTCTTGGATTGCATCATCCACTTGAGTCCTTTTATGTCGTGTATTTCTTCTTCCTTTATCTTTAGACACATTTGTGCTGGGATCCTCAACACCATGGAGACTGTCCTTTCTGAGTCCTGTCCAGTATATTTGGTTAAGAGTTGATCGTGTATGCTTGGATTTACCAAATTTCGTGTTTTGGGAATCTTTTTGGAAATGTTCATATACATCTTCATTTATAAATAAACCCTCTTTGCTTCCTTTATTGTCTTTTGCATGTTCTGGCTTCTGTCTCTTCGAATTTTCATCACAAACAAACCCACTGTGATTTTTAGAACTGAATTTTGGTTTCTATAGAAACAAAACACATAGTTAGCTTTAATTTTCAACTATAGTTCTACACTTAATTCATTCTGGATTGGAGATAAAGCAAACTAATATTCCATTCAATGTTATAATTTGATCTAACCACAGGGCCTGCTGGGATATATACAACCTGATTTGTATTTCAGAAAAGCAGACTAACAGAAGAAAGGCAAAAGTAATAGACTCAGTATGTGTACTAATCTTTATTTTCTCCTGTACATTTTAATTTCTTTTTGCCAGTATTTTAGCACTATCTTACTAAACATAATGAAAAATTTTAATCTACCTAATTTTTAGAGGTTTTTAAAACAATCAGATAATTCCTTTACAAGGAATCTTTACAAAAATACTGTAGAAACACTCTCCACTTCCATTTGTTATATAGATAGACCTAGAATTAAGAGAGTTTCTTCCTCTGGTATCTGTGAGAGACCACAGGTAGGGCAGTGGAAGAATGGATTTAAAAACAAAAGGATAGATATACAACCAAGTTGGCCTGCATGCAAAGATTACTGTGGGCTGCCAAGATTAAAACAGGGACAGTGCTTCCTCTCACACATCACAACACAAGCACCAGATGAAAAGTAACTGCCCACCACATGAAGTTTGAAGGGATGGATCGACACTTTTGACTCTTATACTGTGCTCAGGCCAGAGGAAATTCGACATTGTTGATAACCCTCATGGCTCCATAAAGAGGAGAAAGGAAATGGAAATGGCTACCAATACATTAGTGTGCCCACATATGCTTTATTTACTCAATTGCTTCCCAAACTAACAGGCCAGAACCTTCTGATTATGTAATTATTCCAAAGTGTCTTAAAAGCAAAGGTGAAGTCACTGTTCCTGGTGAATGCTTCAGTCGTCTTTCTTTCCCCTCTGATGATCTATAAAATAACCAGCAGGTGTGCTCTATAAAAATGTTTATTGCTGAACAGAGATATACCTTGTGGTGTTCATCCTCTAAGTCTGAAGGGTCAGTGCTATTTGTCTGCGCTGTAAGCAAAAAGAGAAAAATCAAAGAAAAGAGCCTCCAGTAGTCAGACTCTAGACTTCTAAAACCAAAACTCCTTTGCCATGAGAAAACCAAGTGGAAAAAGTGAAATTATGCAAACACTTTCTATTAAAATTGGCACATATAACATTCCATAATTTATAATTTCCATATTTATTGAGAGAGCTGAAAACATTTCTCTAGGAAAAGCAAAACAGACCCAACAAAATTATGCTAAAGATGGGCACTGAACTCAGTATTTGTATATTCCCCACAGTTATACTCAGATATGCAACTGTGTGGAAGGTTTTATAAGGCAAAAAATTTTTTCATAATTAATTGTATTATCATCATTTTCTAATATGTCTGCTTAATAAAGTTGCAGGATACATGAGTAATATACAGAAATCTGTTGCTTTTCTATATACTAATAGTGAACTACCAGAAAGAGAAAGCAAGAAAAAAAATCCCATTTACATTTACAATCTCATCAAAAAGAATAAAATACCTAGGAATAAACTTAACCAAAGAGGTGAAAGACCTATACTCTGAAAACTATAAAACACTGATGAAGGAAACTGAAGATGATACAAAGCCATGGGAAGACATACTGTGTTCTTGGACTGGAAGAATACTGCTTAAATTTCCATACTACCCAAAGCAATCTACAGATTTAATGCAATCCCTATCAAAATAGCCACAACATTTTTCACAGAACTAGAACAAATAATCCCAAAATTTATATGGAACCACAAAAGATCCTGAACTGCCAAAGCAATTTAGAGAAAGTTGAACAGAGCTGGAGGTATCGTGCTCCCTACTTCAGACTATACAATACTACAGTAGTCAAAATAGCACAGTAATGGCACAAAAACAGACACATAGATCAATGGAACAGAATAGAGAGTCCAGAAATAAACCAACACACCTATCTTCAATTAGTCTATGACAAAGGAGGCAAAAACATACAATGGAGAAAAGAAAGTCTCTTCAACAAACGGTGCCTTCAATAAGTGGTAAAACTGGACAGCTACATGTAAAAGAATGAAATTAGAACATTTTCTCACACCACATACAAAAATAAACTCAAATGGATTAAAGACATAAATGTAAGACCAGAAACCATAAAACTACTAAAAGAGAACATAGGCAGAACACTCTGACATAAATCATACTAATATTGTTTGGGATTTGTTTCCTAAGGCAAGGGAAACAAAAAGTAAACAAATGGGACCTCATAAAACTGAAAAGCTTTTACACAGAATAGGAAACCATTGACAAAACAAAAAGATGACGTACTGAATGGGAGAAAATATTTGTAAAAGATACGACCAATAAGGGGTTAATATCCAAAATTTATAAACAGCTCATACAACCCAATATAAAAAAAAAATCCAATCAAAAAAATGGACAGAAGACCTGAAAGATATTTTTCCAAACAAGATAACACAGAAAGGGCTTCCCTGGTGGCGCAGTGGTTGAGAGTCCACCTGCCGATGCAGGGGATGCAGGTTTGTGCCCCGGTCTGGGAAGATCCCACATGCCGCGGAGCGGCTGGGCCTGTGAGCCATGGCCGCTGAGCCTGCGTGTCCGGAGCCTATGCTCCACAACGGGAGAGGCCACAACAGTGAGAGGCCCAAGTACCGCAAAAAAAAAAAAAAAAAAAAAAAGATAACACAGATGGCTAACAGGCACATGAAAAGATGCTCAACACTGATAATCATCAGAGAAATGCAAATTAAACCAACAATGAGATATTACCTCACACCTGTCAAAATGGCTATCATCAAAAAGTCTACAGATAACAAAGACTGTTAAGGATTTGTAGAAAAAGGAGCCCTTGTATACAGTTGGTGGGAATGCAAACTGGTAAAGCCACTATGGAAAACAGTATGGAGGTTTCTCAAAAAACTAAAAGAAGAACTACCGTATGATCCAGCAATTCCACTGCTGGGTATATATCCAAAGAAAATGAAAACACTAATTCAAAAAGATACACACATCCCAATGTTCAAAGCAGCACTACTATTTACAATAGCCAAGACATGGAAGCAATCTAACTGTCCATAGCAGATGAATGGATAAAGAAGATACAGTATTATATATATACAATGGAATATTACTCAACCATAAAAGAGAATGAAATGCTGCCATTTGCAACAACATGGATACCTAGAGGGTATTATTCTTGGTGAGATAAGTCAGAGAAAGACAAATACTCTGTTATCACATATATAGAATCTAAAAAAATAAAACAAACCAATGTATATAACAAACCAATGTATGAACAGAAACGGACTCACTGATATAGAGAACAAAGTAATGGTTACCAGTGGGGAGAGGGAAGGGGGAAGCGCAAAATAGCATTTTGGAATTAAGAGATACAAACTACTATGTATAAAATAAATAAGCAACAAGGATATATTGTACAGCACAGAGAATGTAACCACTATTTTGTAATAACTTTAAATGGAGTATAATCTATAAAAATACTGAATCACTACACTGTACACCTGAAACTAATACAGTATTATAAATCAATTATACTTCAATAAAAAAATAAACAGTTCTTACATAATCTTCTTGAAACTGCAGGTCAAGTTCTTTTGTAGTTCAACTTAGTGCAATGATGAATGACAAGGCAAAAGTACAGCCATAAGAAAATATTCTTAAGGAATGAAAGTAAACAATCCTGGCCATATTCATGGAAATGATAAAGCCAAATATAAGTTACATCACCTCATGTTATTCAGACAACGGATTACGGGGAAAAGACCCAGAACTTTACAAAAGTTTTCTTAACTGTTTCCAATACATATCCTGGGGGAAAGTACATTTAATACTATCTTTCTTTGTTCTTTTAGAGTTCTTCCATTTGGTGCATTTGCAAACAAGTCAGTGTGCTCAACTAAAGGAATGGAGCAAGGACACGACAGGATGGATTTTCTCAAAATTTATGAGGAAAATCAATTTAATTTCTATAATTCCAAGTTTGATTTCTATAACTCTCTACTGACATGATGAACAGATATAACAGGGCAGTTTAATTTTACCTGATATAAGATGTTTTTGATGTTTAGGAACGTATCTCTCAAGGAGACGCTTCATACATGAGTCTTTGGCTTCATCCAAAGCACACTTTCCACTGTCATTTCTAAATAAAGGATCTGCTCCATTCAAAAGAAGTAACTGTGCCACCTAGAGGAAGATTGTGTGAGAGAGCCCAGACAAAAGGTGTATTATTATAAATGTGTGCTAGCATACAACTCTAAGCAACATCAAATATTTCTTTCAACAATACAGTTTGGGTTTCCTGTAACACTACTGCCCAAAACCAAAAATTAATGTAACTGCTACTGAATCATAATTTATTGATATAACTATGCCTTCTCTTACAAAAAAAAAAGGAGAGAGGAAGTAAGGAAGAGGGAGGAAAGGAGGAATGGAGGAGGGAGGGGCAGAAATGTTTGTGGTTCAGTTGCTGATGAAATGGAGCTAGTAGATATACCAGGAATTAGGATTACATTCTGTAGTAATAAATGTAATTTTAACAGGTTCCAGGAAATAGCTAGATCTTCTGTATAGACCTGTGTTGCTGCTGCTCCCCCTCGGTATCAGAGAGAAACAGGTAAATCCTTAATCTGTTACTGCTCCTCAAGTAACCTCCTCTATGATGCTCTCCCTGACCTCCTCACCCACTGATCCCCTAGAGAAAAATGACCTCTTTATTCTTTTATATATATATTTTATGTCCAATATGCTCTATATTATACTTATTTCTTATATATTTCTCTCTCCTGTACTCCCAGTTTTTTGAGGGTAGGACTTTGTTTTCTCTTTAAATTAATTTATTATTTTTGAATAGGAAATTAATAAATATGGTTCAAAAATACAGAAGGCTCAGAGAAGTAGACAATGAAAAATAAGTTTCCCTCCTCAACCCTTGTCCTCTAGTCATCTAATTATTTTTTCTAAGTCAGCTCTGGTTACAGTTTCTCCTGAATTTTTCCAGAGTTAGTCTAGTCCAACAGGTATATATGTACGTATCATAACTGTGTACACACATCTTTTCTTACACAAGTGGTCATATACTATATACATTCCTCTATATCTTAGCTTATTTCCTGCCCACCCCACCCTGCAACAGACTTTGAAGATTGTTCCAAATCAGTATGGATTGAACTTCATCATTCTTTTTAGCAGCTGAGTAATAGTTTGCTTTTGAATGTACTATATGAATGTACTATAATTTACTTAACCAGTACCCTACTGATGCATGTTTAAGTTGCTTCCAAGTTTTTGCAACAGATATATGTCTTAATCATCTTTATATTCCCAGTGTCTATTTCAGTATCTGGCATAGAGTATATATTTAATAAATGTTGTTTAATAAAAGAATGAATGTTGACCATGGAGGATGTGGGTAACAGGCTTTAAATAACATACTAAATGAAGCCTAGATTTCCATGTTAATGTTTGGAATGAGAGAAAGGATCTGAATTTCTGTAAATTTTATGCATCTAAAGATTAAAGGTCTATACATTTTTCCTTTTATAAGAAAGCATTCTAGGAGAGAAAAATGTCCCACCACACACAGGGAGAATATGAGCTAAATCTTTTAAAAATTATTAAGACTCAGCAACTTGATTCTGCTTTTCAAATGGCTTTACTGTGGGAGTTTAATGCTAGATAGGGGGATTGAAAGTAATAGTAGATACAATTAAATTTATAATTCATATTCCTGGAGCTTCACATTTTATTTAGTAATACAAATAGAGAGTGTACCACTTTCTTTCAGGAAAAGTAATTTCATAAGTGGGTTGCCAAAGGAGCTGTGTTGCTTATCTCTGGAGGTTTCATGTCAAATACTAAGCCATTGCAGTATGAAAGTAACTCAGGATCAATAAGCATGAGAAGGAAGATGGGAGGAAGGGAAAAGGCAAGGGCTAGAGCTTCACTTTTCTGTTAATCTGGGTTGGTGATCCCAAGGGAGTGAATACATTACTTCGGCAGAGTCTCTGTTTTAGACTCTGGATACTCTGCTTCACCAACTATTCACATTTACCAATTCTCTCTATAGCTTGGTATCAGGAATTCTGAAGCCTAACTAATATATCCTCTTTAAAAAACTCTCTTCTTACCAAATGGCAGTAAATCAGTTATTTCCACTGCGTTTTTTACCCCTATTTTAAATCTGCATTTAGGTTCTGTATTAGTTATCTGTTGCTACCTAACAAGTTACCCCAAAACGTAGTAGCTTAAAACAGTAATAAATATTTATAATCTCATAGTTTCTGTGGGTCAGGAATTTGGGAGTGGCCACAGGTGGATGGTTCTGCCTCAGGGTCTCTCATGAGGTTACAGTCAAGAGGTTGGCTGGAGATACAATCACCTAAAAGCTTGCCTGGGGACTTCCCTGGTGGCGCAGTAGTTAAGAATCCGCCTGCCAAGGCAGGGGACACGGATCGAGCCCTGGTCTGGGAAGATCCCACATGCCACGGAGCAACTAAGCCCCTGGGGCACAACTACTGAGCCTGCACTCTAGAGCCCACGAGCCAAAACTACTGAGCCCACGCGCCTAGAGCCCATGCTCCGCAACAAGAGAAGCCACTGCAATGAGAAGCCCGCAACGAAGAGTAGCCCCCACTCGCCGCAACTAGAGAAAGCCCACGTGCAGCAACGAAGACCCAACGCAGCCAAAAATAAATAAATAAATTTATTTTAAAAAATTTAAAAATTAAAAAATAAAAATAAATAAAAGTTTGCCTGGGACTGGAGGATCTGTTTCTAAGATGGCTCACTCACATGGCTGTGGGCAGGAGGCCTTTGTCCACTGCCACATGAACCTCTCCACGGAGCTGCTTGAGTGGCTGCATGAAATGACATCTGGCTTCTCCCAGCATTGCTGAACAAGTGAGTGAGAGAACAAGGAAGAAGCCACAACAGTTTTCAACCTAGTCTTAGAAGTCATGTACTGTGTCACTCCTGCCACATCGTGTTTGTTAGAAGCAACTCACTGAAACTCCAGCCCACCCTCCTGAGGAGAGGAATCAGGATCTACCTTGCGAAGGGAGGACTGTTAAAGAATTTGTGGACATATTTTAAGATTACCACATGTTCTTAACTGGAACAAGCAGAGCAATTTCAGTAAGTGGCTGGCCTCACAATCCCTACTTATTTAGTTCATCAAACAATAGGCCCCATAAGGAAATACACTGCTACTTAAAGCGTGCCCATGGCTTTTCACCTTTAATCATATTATTGACTCTAGTGCTTTCCTCCCTCTAGAATCAGCTGACTTCTGTGTGGCTGAACCACACTGACTCCATTTTGTCAGCTCTATCTTAGGTCTCAAGTCCTACCCCTCCCCTTTCTGCATGATTAAGCTTTAGCCTACTCACAAGGAATGTGCCCAAGCCAGATAAATTCCCTGTCAACTTTTACCCTTGCTTTCATCTGATGTGAAAACTGGAAGAGTGTCTTTTGTTGACACAGATGCTTAATGGTCATGAGACCCCCCAGGGGGAGGAAAAATCTCCAGTTCCAGTCAGTGTGGACATGCTTCTCATTTGGTAGTCAGATTCTGTTGTCAGCTTTGGCCACTTTAAATCTCCCTGTGCTCCTTTCAGTGGTGAGGAGCACAGCTGAGAATGCCTCTGGATTGTTGTCTGCCCAATCCTGCCAGTATGTAAATTACCCACAATAAAGTTCATAATTGCACTTTATGGAATTGCCTGCTTTGTTTTCCAGTCTCTCTCAAAGTTCCTTTTCAGTTTGGAGGATATTATTCCATATCTCTGCCTTCCAACAACTTCCTTGCATAAGAAGCCAACAGGACAGAGAATAAAATTCTTTCAAGTACTGGAAAAGACAGTATTTTTACCATACATCCCTAATGGAATATAAACAAAACAAAAAGAACTGTAAAAAAAGCACTTCATTAGTAGTTCCATTGTTAATAATAATATTGTTAATATTCATAATAATAATATACTAATAGTAATACTGTAAGTATGCTGTACAATAAAGAAATTAATGTATTAAGAAACAAATGTTTAGCATAAGAGAAAAAGAGATACAAGTATAAAATCAAAGTTATTATGAATCTATAATATTAAGTCTGAAATGGAAATATCAGTAAGAACTCATGATTTGTTTTTCTTTCTAAAAGCATACATTTCACTGAAAATGCCTAAAAACAATGACATCCAATAGCAATGAGCACACCTAGCACCCAGATTGTGGTCTCTGATAGATTTTACATTAAAACACCATTTAGAGAAAATATGGGAAGAAACAAAGATAAACTCAGTCAAATCCAGGATTTAGGAAGTTCTATAAGACAAATGACCCAGGTTCTAGAAGACACAAAAAAACAAAATATAGGAAGAACTGTTATAGATTAAAACACACTTAAGAGGGACTTCCCTGGTGATCCAGTGGTAAAAAATCCACCTTCCAATGCAGGGGACGCAGGTTCAATCCCTAGTCAGGGAACTAAGATCCCGCATGCCGCAGGTCAACTAAGCCTGCGTGCCACAACTACTAAGCTCCTGCACCTCAACTAGAGCCCACGTGCTGCAAACTACAGAGCCCACGCACTCTGGAGCCTGGGCACCACAATTAGAGAAGAGAAAACCCGCATGCCACAACTAGAGAGAAGCCCGAGCACTACAACAAAGAGCCCACACGCCACAACGAAAAATCCTGCATGCCTCAATGAAGATCCAGTGTGCCGCAACTAAGACTCGATGCAGCTAAAAATAAATAAAATAAATAAATAATAAACCTATAAAAAAACCCACACACACTTAAGAGACATAACAAACACATGTAATGTACAGACATTGATAGATCCTGATTCAAACAAAAACTTGTAATAAAAAAACATTTTTATATAATTTGGGGAAATTTAAATATGGACTAGATATTATTAAATGGTATTTAAATTTTTAATTTTTATTAGGTAAGATGATAAAAAAATGTGGGTGTGGAAAAAAATGTCCTTATCTGTTAGAGATGTAGGTACACGTATTTATGGATAAAATGGTATGATGTCTGGGATTTTTAAAAAATACTCCCAACAACAACAAAACACCATCCATGCTCCAGCCTGTTGATGTGGTATGACTTTTTAAAGTGTAGTAGAATATACAATCAAACTTTATAAGAAAGCTCACTCGAGACACAAATGGAATGCATAATCACCATGTCTGGGGGATATCTTTTCAATATCTGTGAATCCCAGTAACACTGTCAGTGAACCTCCAATTCAACATCTCAAATATTTATATACCACAGGATACTTCAGGAGTTAGAGGCCTGTGTCTTTGGTCCCTTTTACTTCACTAAGGGTACAAGAGAAGGCTACATATCTGCAAAGGCCAGAAAGAAGACTGCAGTTATAGCCTGTGAGGCAGAAGTTAATTGGAGCCAAGTTATCAGGAGGGGCAAAGGAAGAACTGAGAAAGAAAAGAAAAAAAGGTATAAAGCACCCACGGCTTATATTACCCAAAGGGAGAAAAGATTCTTGACCAGGACAGGTCAGCCCTGGCAAGTTGGAGAGCGGATGGGCCATGGAAAGAGAGAAGAAATGCTTTGGCATGAGGTTTCTCTGCTAGAGGCCAGTTTTGAAGAGCAGATAAAAGACAGAGAGAGGGCTCACACCATCACTTGTTCTAGCATTCTTCTGGCCATTAAATTAGGTCCAAGGCAGAGTTCTCTCCCCCAAGTCCTCTACAAAATGTGCAGGAATGACCACCTACCATCAGGTGATACATTATCCAAAAAAAGCAAAACCACCTAAACCCTCCAAACTAGGAAGGGATATGTCCTATTTGTCTATGCCCATGGTTCCCGGCAGCCTTCCCCAGATCTACCTGTGGTAGGCATTTCTTCTGGAGGAACACTGAACAGATCTTCCTGAGCCTAGTTGATTAGCCCCTTTTCCTACCCTAGAGGTTTTAAACCCAGAGGCAACTTCCATTACTTGAAATAAATAATAAGCTATTTTCACAAGTGCCTCAGACCAATGCAGTTCCTGGACCAGAAAAATGTCTAGGAAGCTCAGAACATATATGATAAAGCAAGTGTGCTGGAATTCATAATCTTAATTAACATTACCATTATTGAAGTTACTATTAACCAACTTGTATAGAATTATAGTATTTTGATACTATAACCACTGGTACCTCTGTGCTGGTGTGTACTGGCTGATCATTAAAACCTGGGAGGTTCTCATGTCTTAGTCTGACTCTGAAAGTAACACTAGACTACAAAAAGCTGTAAGCCTGCTATCAGGGCTGGACATCACTGTGTAACACTCTAAGAAGGAAATGTTCTCCTAAAGCCTATAAAGAACCATACAAAAAGAGTCTAAAGAAATTTTTAAAATACTGTGTATAACCAAAATACACATTCTGTAGTTATTAAAAGTAACATGTAAAATGGGATCTACCACATTAGGCACAACCGATCCATCACACAGTAAAATTTTATTATGAATTCTGAGTATTGATTAGCAGAATGAACTGAAACTGGATCCCTATCTGTTTTTCTATTGCTTGGTCCCAGAGGTTTTTTAATACTTGAAGAATGTAGTGTTTGCTCTGCAAACAAAAGAATCACAGTACCTTATAATGTCTATTCATCACAGCATCATGTAGGGGAGTGATCTGGTACATTCCTCTTATATTTACATCTGCTCCACCCTTTAATAGTTCACTTGCTGTCTGATAAAATCCTCCTACACTAGCTTCATGAAGTGCTGTCCAACCTGTTACACAAAAAAGAAATGGTGTTTGTTTATATTTGGCATCTTAATAATGTTTGTGCTTGCCCTTAAAATAAGAACTCTAAGTTGTTGCTTTAAAAATATTTTGGTTATATGAGACAAGATAATCTCACCATGAAAGCAACCTGTATTATTTGTGGATTCAATAAATCTGATGGACAAATAAAATTCCTACCCCTAATTCTGTTGGTGTTAATATGGAATTTTACTTATGAAAATAAGTAAAATATTTGAAACTATTTTTGCCCCCCTCAAATAAAAAGGCTGTAAGGGGGGTCATTATTAGCTCATAGAGAATGCTGGTTGCAGGCTACTTTTCTGCAGAGAAGAGGGGGAAAAGCCTTATTTGTAACTCAAGGTACTTCCATTAAAATAACCCACCCAGCCAGCAAGACTACGCAGACGTCAGTTCAAAAGTATACAGTCGACTTGTGAACAACGTGGGTTTGAACTGTGCAGGTTCGCCTTATACACAGACTTTTTTCCAACAGTAAATACTACAGTACTACACAATCTGAGGTTAGCTGAAGGAGTAACCATGGATACGGAGGGCTAACTGTAACTTATTCTCAGATTTTTGACCACACAGAGGGTTGGCACCCTTAACTCCCACGTTGTTCATGGGTAAACTGTATATTTCTTTTCTCCCTATTTGCAAAAAGTTAGTTACAGTAAATTCAACAAACATACCACAAACTGCTCCAAAAAAAACCAGTCATCCAAATAAATATCTTCTTCCTTTGCTAGCCAGATATAATGGTATAAGTCAAAGATATCTAAACTCCAAAAAATCATACGATTGATATAAGAAAACATAAAAAGTTGCAATCTTTCCTTCCATAAACCAGAGTTTCTCAATCTTGGCACTAATATTTTCAGAACCTTCTCCATAATCCAGTTTCTCAATCTTGGCACTGACATTTTAGGCTAACTGTTCTGGGCACTGTAGGCTGTTTAGCAGTATCCCTGGTCTTAATCCATCAGATGCCAGTAGTACCCTGCTGCCCATTCCAGTTGTAAAAACTAAAAATGTTTCCAGAAACTACCAAATGTCCCCTTTGAGGGGACACTCCAGTTAAGAACGTCTATAGAAGGACTTTCTCCAATAGTATTAATTAGAAAGCCTTGAGGAAGAAATGAAGAGCACCAAAACTGGTAAATATATAGTTAATAGAATTTATTTCCTATAAATTCCTTAAAATACACAAAGCTACTTAAAGCAAAAATTATAACTATGTTTTGGAGTTTATCCTGTATATACATGTAATATATGCGACAGACATAACGTAAGGGATAAGGGAGGGGCTTCCCTGGTGGCACAGTGGTTAAGAATCCGCCTGCCAATGCAGGGGACACGGGTTCAAGCCCTGAGCCAGGAAGATCCCACATGCCATGGAGCAACTAAGCCCATGTGCCACAACTACTGAGCCTGTGCTCTAGAGCCCATGAGCCACAACTACTGAGCCTGTGTGCCACAAGTACTGAAGCCCGTGTGCCTAGAGCCTGCGCTCCACAACAAGAGAAGCCACTGCAATGAGAAGGCTGCACACAGCAACAAAGAGTAGCCCCCACTCACTGCAACTAGAGAAAGACCACGCACAGCAACGAAGACCCAATGTAGCCAAAAATAAATAAATAAATTTATAAAAAAAAGGGAAAAAGGAGATGTATTTGATGTTCTTACATTTTATATGAAGTATTACAATATTAACTCTAAGAAGACTATAAAACATTAAAAATGTATATTGTAATCCCTAGAGTAATCACTACAAAATAATGCAAAGACAAAAACAAATAAATGAAGACACAAGAAACACGAGTAAAATGGCAGTAAATCCAAATATTCATATTAAATGAAAATCGACTAATTACCCCAATTAGACAGGCAGAAGTTGTCAGAATGAAATTAGAACATTTTCTCACACCATATACAAAAATAAACTCAAAAAGGATTGAAGATGTAAATGTAAGATGGGAAATCATAAAACTCCCAGAAGAAAACAGAGGCAGAACACACTTTGACATAAATCATAGCAATACTTTTTTGGGTCTGTCTCTTAAGATGAAGAAAACAAAAGCAAAAATAAACAAATGGGACCTAGTTAAACTGAAAAGCTTTTGCACAGCAAAGGAAACCATTGACAAAACAAAAAGACAATGTACTGGATGGGAGAAAACATTTGCAAATGATATGACCAATAAGAGGTTAATATCCAAAATACATAAACAGCTCATACAACTCAATATCAAAAAAACAGACAGGCCAATCAAAAAATGGGCAGAAGACCTGAACAGACATTTTTCCAAAGAAGACATACAGCTGGCTAACAGGCACATGAAAAGATGCCCAACATGAAAAATTATCAGAGAAATGCAAATCAAAACCACAATGAGATATCACCTCGTAACTGTCAAAATGGCTATCATCAAAAAGTCTGCAAATAACAAAGGCTGGTGAGGATGCAGAGAAAAGAGAACCCTTGTACACTGCTGGTGGAAATGTAAATTGGTACAGCCACTATGGAAAACTGTAGGGAGGTTCCTCAAAAACCAAAAAACAGAACTACCTTATGATCCAGCAATTCTACTGCTGGGTATGTATCTGAAGAAAATGAAAACACTAATTTGAAGATACATGCACCCCAATGTTCACAGCAGCATTATTTACAAATAGTCAAGATTTGGAAGCAACTTAAGTGCCCAACAATGATGAACAGCAAAATAAGATGTGGTACACACACACACACACACACACACACACACACACAATGGAATATTACTCAGCCATAAAAAAGAATGAAATCTGTCATTTGCAACAATGTGGATGGACCTAGAGAGTACTATGCTTAGTGAAATACGACAGAGAAAGACAAATACTATATGTTATGACATGTGTGAAATCTAAAAAATAAAACAAACAAATGTATATAACAAAACAGAAACAGCCTTACACATATAGAGCAAAAATTAATGGCTACCAGTGGATAGAGGGAAGTGGGGAGGGGCAAGAAAGGGGTAGGGAATTAAGATACACAATCTACTATGTACAAAATACATAAGCAATATGGAAATATTGTACAGGACTGGGAAATATAGCCATTATTTTGTATTAACTTTAAATGGAGTATAACATATAAAAATATTGCATCACTGGGCCTCCCTGGTGGCGCAGTGGTTGAGAGTCCGCCTGCCGATGCAGGGGATACGGGTTCGTGCCCCGGTCTGGGAGGATCCCATATGCCGCGGAGCGGCTGGGCCCGTGAGCCATGGCCGCTGGGCCTGCGCATCCGGAGCCTGTGCTCCGCAACGGGAGAGGCCACAACAGTGAGAGGCCCGCATACCGCAAAAAAAAAAAAAAAAAAAAAAAAAAATATTGCATCACTATGTTGTATACCTGAAACTAATATTGTAAACAACTAAACTTCAATTTTTAAAAATAATAAAGAAATAAATGTTTGAGAAAGCCATGTTGGAGTTGAAAGAATAATTAAAAAAATAAAAAATATGTATACTGGCCTCTGCCCCCGGTTCCTAACACAGAGCTCCTAATACCCTTGTAAACAGGGGTGGCAGGAGAATCTTTCGTCCTTATAGTCTTTGACCCTAGTTCCTGATACAGAATTTCCAAGACCTTTGTAATTTCCTGAATGATAGGAGAATCGGTCTCAGAGCTCCTAAAATCCCTTGGAATTTCCTGGGAGATAGAAGTGTATTTTGTTCCAATGAGGCAAGTTTTGGTGGGCTCATAGATGAGGCTGGTCACCAGAAAGACCAAGTCATAATTAGAAGCTGGAACTTTCAAGTCTGCCTCTGTACTTCAGAAAGGAGAAAGGGGCTAGAAATGGATTTAATAATCGATCATGCCTACGTGATGAAGTCTCCATAAAAATCTCCAAAGTATGGGGTTTGGAGAGCTTATCCAGGTTGGTGAACACATCTGCATGCTGAGAGGACAGCACACCCCAATTCCATGGAGACAGAATTTCCTGTTTCAGACCCTTCCAGACCTCACCTTATGTACCCTCTTCATCTGGCTTTTCATCTGTATCCTTAATCATATGCTTTATTACATAATAAACTGGTAAATATAAGTTAAGTGCTTCCCTGAGTCCATGAGCTGTTCTAGGAAATGATCAAATCCAAGAAATGGGTCATGGTAACCCCCAGTTTGTAGCCAAGGTGAGTGAAAGCTGTGGGTAACCTGGTGATCTCCTACTTGTGATTGGCATGTGAAGTGGGGGTCAGCCTCATGGGACTGATTTCTTAATCTGTGGAGTCTACACTAACAATGTTTAGTGTCAGAATTGAATTGAATTGCAGGATACCTAGGTGGTGTGGAAGAATTGTTCAATGTATGGAAAACCCATGTATCTGGGTGTGAGTAGAGGAGAAACACATGAGTGTTTCCCTTTACAATAAGTACGTAACAAAAACAAATACGGAGAATCTAGGAATTAGGTATATGGATGTTCACTGTTCAATTCTTTCAACTTTTCTGTATGTTTGAAATTTTTCATAATTTCATAAAAATTTTCAAATAAATGTGAACTTTTGGAGGATAACTATTTAAGAACTATCTATTTTAAAAAAAATAATATAAAAACTCTCTTCCCCCAAAGTACTGTCTCCAATAAAAAGCATGAACTAATTGCTATTTAGATTCTGGGACCTGTAAACCAGTGGAAATTTGCTTACTGATAATGTACACTGGTTAACTTGATTATTTGTCACAGTCTAGGTTTAGTGGGATAAAAAATGAAGTATCAGAAATCCAAAAGTTATTAACTTTGGAATGTAGGTGATTATCCTTCTAGGAAACTTCCTTTCCTTATTTAGGTTTTGCTTAAACTACAATAAAAATTAGTTTCCTAAAGGGGACAGAAAAGGCTGCTACAGGAATGAGAAAATAACCATAACAAAGGATGTTTGTTTTCCCTGAGCTCAGAATGACTAAAAGATAAGGTAAATGTAAAGCAACTGTCTGGCTTCCAAGAAAAAGCCAGTCTCGTACACTAAATTTACTTCAGAAAATTCCCAAAGAAAACAAAGTCCATGTGAGCAATTCATAGTAAATGATGGGGTCTTGGGGAGGGAAGCTGAAAATGAATGCTACTTTAAGTGTGACCTAAGTAAGCAAGGATGACCCAGTGATGAACAGTATCAGTTCCAGGGTTGAAAGAAATTCCCAGCAGCAACAAAGCCAGAGGGACCTTTATTCTGCAGAAAGCTACTCTAGACCACATAAAGGGCTACATATTTCAGAAAGAAATCAAATGTAACAAAGAATTTCCCTTCTCCTAAGGCTTACTCCTTCTGTTGTAAAACCACTCCTCTTAAATAAAGATGGAGTACATTTTATAACAGATCTTTTATTATCTCCCAAAACTGCAGGTTGGGAGATCCTTAAGCAACATAGTTTTTTTTTTAAAAAAAAATGTTAACTATCTTGGAGGAAATTTCTTCAAAGGTTAATAAGAGTGTAAATTTCCTATGAAGACAATATAATTTAATGCATTTGTTTAAAAAGATTCAAGATCATAATTATATTAGTTATATGATCTAATGCAGCAATTGTTAACACCCACAGAGATATAAAGTGCACTCTCTTCATTACAGTCCTCAACAATTTTGCCTCTCATTTTTTATCTGTCTCTTGCCTTGCTGTTGGCTTAAACTTCTTGCTATTATCAATATCCTGGCCTAAGCCAACCTTTCTTTTCAGTTCTAATGTATCATAGGCTTAGGAATCAGATAGGATTCTGTGTAAAATAATGCTCAAGTCATTGATCTGAGAGGGTTTTAGCAAAGAAGCTTTATTAGATCTATTTTAGGTATTCAGAATTTATTTTCAGGCTACTTCATGGTTGTCACCCTTGGTTTTGATAGGTAAAGAATTATTGAGGGCCTCCCTGGTGGCGCAGTCATTGAGAGTCCGCCTGCCGATGCAGGGGATACGGGTTCGTGCCCCGGTCTGGGAGGATCCCATATGCCGCGGAGCGGCTGGGCCCGTGAGCCATGGCCGCTGGGCCTGCGCGTCCGGAGCCTGTGCTCCGCAACGGGAGAGGCCACAGCAGTGAGAGGCCCGCATACCGCAAAAAAAAAAAAAAAAAAAAAAAAAAAAAAAAAAAAAAAAAAAGAATTATTGAAATTGGTTTTTGAAATCAAAGATATCACAAAATGTAAATGAGGACTTATAAAATGCAAATGTTACCTATAAAAAGACCATTGGTCTGTTACTATAACATTTTGTTAATTCCTCAAAAGGCACTTAAGCCTTTATTGGATTATCTCACAAAATAAATTTATTTAAACCTTCCTAGTAGATACTGTATATCTTTTTGTTTTCATAGTATCTGGCACAGAGAAGGCATATGGTAAAAGCTCACTACATTGAATTATATGGAGGCCATACACCTCTTGTCAGTAGTTCTTGAACATTAATGAGAATAAAAATCATCTAGGGAACTTGATTTCCAGATTTTAACCTACAGATTTTGATTGTGACTTTGAGTGATTTTGTGTGTGTGTGTGCTTTGGGGGGGTGAAGTAAAGGTTGCATTTTGAACAAATATTTTAAGTGACTCTTACGAAAATGGCTTATGGACAACCCTTTGCAAACACTGCCCTCTGCAATTCTGTGGGATGTGGTAGCCAGAAGTAGTAAAGGTCAGATTAAGATGCAAATTGAGAAGGAAAAATAGAAAACAAGAGAGTTCAAAAAGTCTGGAAAATATGGAAGGATAAAGAATTCATGAAGGTCACAGAAGTACCTAGGGAAGTGAGAAGAAGGTCACTGCCTGGCCAAAGACAAGCAGGGAATAGCAACTGGGGATGTTAGTGATGGCACAGAAAAAAAGGTTAATGAAAAGAAACATGTTAAGATTGATGTTTGGGAAATCCATAAAGTCCAATTAGTGGCATGCTGAACTACTCCTGAACTTAAGGAGCACATAGAGACTAAGAGAAAGAACCATATATTTCTCAAAATCAAGGGAGCAAGTGCTCTGGCTAGCAAGTAAGGATCCAAGGTTGAGAGCTATAAGACCATAATGGATGAACTGGGTGTGAGACTTAGAGTAATAGTCTTTAAAACACTGATTATAGGATAAACCCAGGTGCTGCTAAAGTAAGTACTGGGGGTGCTTGTCCATGGACTGTGCTGCTGATCTCTGTGTACCATAAGACTTTGTGCACTGTTTCATACACCGAGAAAGTCTAGAAACAATAGTAAAAGTATGGACACAGTACTGCTCAGTGTTTTAAGTACTTACGTGCCTTTAAGAAATCATTCCTCTCCAGGAGAACGTATCAGGTTCTCCCCACAGGAAGACTGTACCAGAGACCTAGCCTCGCAGAAAGACTGTTCTTTCTGAGCTTCCTGCCCCACCCTCTCTACCTCATAGTCTGTTCTCTCCATTTCCCTGGCAATTGTCCTTGCTGTACATCTACCATTTTATCATCAATTTTCCCTGAAGCTCAGTGTACCATCTGCTTCTTTCAGCTTTGAACCTCACTCCTCTTCCATTAAAAGCTGAGTCCATAGTAAAAATGCCTACACAAAGCCAGCAAGCCAGCCCCAGGAACCCCATCCTTCTGTGTAATGCCACTGCACATGGCCCACCTGGTGCAGTGGGCCTTTGAAGGCATAACCTTTGAAGGAAGGCATAATCTTTGAAGGTGAAATGTAATGTTCTTCTCCTGCCTCTCCCCCCTAACTTACCACTTCCCTGGGAGATGATGGTGAAGCACTGCCTAAGTAGAAAAATTACCTGGAAGCTTTCTGTTTGAGACTTGTCTTAGGCCTACTTTGCCATACTTTCATAGTAGTGACTCAGCTGAAACTACAAACCACTCTTAAGATAACTGTAAGTGGTAACCACAACCTACCAGCATAACTTGGTTGATTAACATTTCCACCTTTCTTCACATAATGAAGAACAAGATCAGCGTCATTGTGCAGAGCAGCTTTATACAATAAGTTCTCTCCAAAGATGTTTCTACGGTTAATGCTACAACGAGATACTTTATTCATCTTCATTTTTTCTGAAATGAGGGCATGAACAAAAGAAAACAAAAAAATTAATAATCCTTATTTGAAAATCAAGAGGAATATAAGTAATAGAATGAATCCAGTCAACATTCTGGAATAGAGTATATTACATTATGGAAGAGTATTTCATCCATTAACCCAACTATAATGGTATCTACATGCAAAAAGGTGAAAAAGACAAATGTCATTAGTTTGAAATATGTGAGTAAATTATACATCATGTAAGCAGTTTATATTGATTGAAACTCCAGGAAAGGTGCATACATGAGAAGACTAATGGATTATTTTCTTAAAAGTTCTGGTGAAAGGGATTATTTAAATCCAGAATTAGATGTTATTAAACCTAACAAAATATTACAATACCAAAATGTCTTATAAAACCATGAGGAGAAAATCTCAGAACTATATAAGGAAGATACAAAAATTAACCCCAGCAAGACCAGAAAAGAGAATGCTAAATTTTCTTTCTTTACTAAAAATAATTGTCATGAAATTAAATAAAGCTTGGTCTTGAGCAGTATAATAGTTTTGATTTCCTAAGCTGGGAAATACACAATTAAAATAGTTTTCCAGGTTATATATACCAAGTATCATTTCTCCCCTGTGCCTCCTAAACTCCTCATCTAGATAATCCAAATCCTGTCAATTTTTACAGATAATACTCATTTGGTTTTCCTGAATTTCAGAATAGCATTTTTTTCCTTTGGCACACCGCCCAGCTTGTGGGATTGAACCCCAGGCCCTCGGCAGTGACAGCGCAGGGTCCTAACCACTGGACCGCCAGGGAATTCCCTCAGAGTAACTTTGGTGATAGCTTTTCCAGTTTCATCTAAATAACCTGCCCCATCCTAAAACCTCAGAAAGGTAATCGAGTACTGCAACAGATTTCTTAATGGACCACAATTTAACTGCTTTGTTTTTATTTGATTCTCTCCATTCAGTTCCACTGTAAAACAAACCAACTGCTGAACACCTGAGCCTGCCTCCCCCCACCCCAGACTACAAAGCATTCTGTTCCCACCAGATAAACTATATGCAAAAATCAATAGTCTTTACTCCCAGATCTTTCTTTTCCAGTTGTACCTGCTATTATAAATATGGAATTTATTCAAAATAACAAATTAAGAATACAAAAATTTTCAATGAACCTAAGTTGTGAAAGACATTCACTTCCAATCATGACTAAATAACTGCTGTGACTTGCCCTCCCATTGTAAACAACTAGAATATTAAACAAAATATATGGGGGAAAAGACCCTTTATTCAGACATTGGAAAACAGGTAGTTCAGACCTATTTGACTCCCCTGAGTGAAGACAAACAATGAAGTGAGCCCTAAGGTCACTCACTCAAGCTTCTTGTCTGGAGGCTTTTCAGAGTATAGCACAAGCATAGCAAGGTGATTCTGCTGAGCTAAGGAGACAGAGGTCAGAGTCTGGGGAGGCTGGGGTGAACAGAATTTACAGAGCAGGGCACCAGAGATGAGAGCATAGAGAAAAGGCACCAGAAATCTATAAGAAGGGCTCCTTGAGTCGTTATCTGAATACTGAACTGCTTATGCGTGGGGTGAATCTTCATGAGGCTGGGCAAGAACAGTTACCCAGGAACTATAAATTAACAACCATCAGAGATCACACAGGCTGGGAGACATTCACATTCCTGCCAGGCTGAGGAGAGAGACCTTGCTGAACTACTGGAACATTCAGAGAGACCTTTAATGGGTCATGTCTTAGTAGCAGAGCTAAAATAGTTCTAGAGTAAGGCCTACACTAGACCTAACAAGGTTTTAAAAAAAGTGTTGAAAGGATCAAACTGATCTTCAAGTAACTTGTTGGCCAAAACAAAAATCAACACTCTTAAAATACACAGAATGACACTGAATAACATTCTGCTGCATACGGATATACAATTGTTCTCTACTAAAAAGGCCTTGTGCCTTTGTCAAAACTCAGGGTTTATTTCTGAACTCCCTTCTCCTTCCATGGACCTATTTCCCTATCTTGATGCCAACATCATGCTGTTTTGATTATGCCATATAATAATTCTTGAAATCAGGTAGTGTTAGCCCTTTAACTTTGTTCTTTATCAGAGTTGTCTTACTATTCTAGATTCTTTGCATTCCATATGAATTTTAGAACCAGCTTTGGAATTTCTACAAGAAAATCCTACAGGAATTTTGATTGAGATTGTACAGAATCCATAAATATACCTGAGTAAAAATAACATCTTAATAATATAGTCTTCTGACTCTATCTCTCTCCATTTCTCTCCATCAAATTTTCTGTGTTTTCTGTTTAATATTTTGTAGGTTTCAGTGTACCTGTCTTTTACATCTTCTGCTAAATTTTTTTTTCTTTTTTTTTTGCGGTATGCGGGCCTCTCACTGTTATGGCCTCTCCCGATGCGGAGCACAGGCTCTGGACGCGTAGGCCCAGCGGCCGTGGCTCACGGGCCCAGCCGCTCCGTGGCATGTGGGATCTTCCTGGACCAGGGCACGAACCCGTGTCCTCTGCATTGGCAGGCGGACTCTCAACCACTGCGCCACCAGGGAAGCCCTCTTTTGCTAAATTTTATCCGTATTTCACATTTTTTGAAACTGCGGCATAAATTTCACTTCCTAGTTGTTTGGTTTTCATATTTCACTTTCTAATTGTTTGTTGCTAGAATACAGAAATATAATTAATATCTGTATATTAATCTTGTATTTTGGAACTTTGCTAAACTCACAGTTGCTTTTATTGTAGATTCCATCAGATTTTCTATATAGACGATTATGTCACTTGTGACTAAAGACTGTTTTACTACTTCTTTTCCAACATGGATGCCTTTTATTTGTTTTTCTTCCTGACTGTACTGGCTAGGACCTCCCGTACAATGATCAATGGAAGTGGTGGGAACAGACATCCCTGTCTTATTTCTGATCTTAGGGGGAAAGCATTCAGTCTTTCACCATTAAGTAAGACAGCTGTGTATTTTTTTTGTAGATGCCCTTTGTCAGATTAACCAAGTTCCCCTCTATTCTGAGTTTGCTGAGAGTTTTCATTAGTAATGGATGTCAGGTGTTGTCAAAATCTTTCTCTGAATCATCTACTAAGATGATCATATGGTTTTTCTTTTTTAGCTTATTAATATAACAAATTACAGTGATTGATTTTCAAATGTAATGTAATGTAAATTTTTTGTTCTAGTTCCGTAAAAAATGCCATTTGTTATTTGATAGGGATTGCATTGAATCTCTAGATTGCTTTGGGTAGTATAGTCATTTTCACAATACTGATTCTTCCAATCCAAGAACATGGTATATCTCTCCATCTCTTGGTATCATCTTTAATTTCTTTCATCAGTGTCTTACAGTTTTCTGCATACAGGTCTTCTGTGTCCCTAGGTAGGTTTATTCCTAGGTATTTTATTCTTTTTGTTGCAATGGTAAATGGGAGTGTTTCCTTAATTTCTCTTTCAGATTTTTCATCATTAGTGTATAGGAATGCAAGAGATTTCTGTGCATTAATTTTGTATCCTGCAACTTTACCAAATCCATTGATTAGTTCTAGTAGTTTTCTGGTGGCATTTTTAGGATTCTCTATGTATCCTGTCTTCTGCAAACAGTGACAGCTTTACTTCTTCTTTTCCAATCTGTATTGCTTTTATTTCTTTTTCTTCTCTGATTGCCGTGGCTAGGACTTCCAAAACTATGTTGAATAACAGTGGTGAGAGTGGACATCCTTGTCTTCTTCCTGATCTTAAAGGAAATGCTTTCAGTTTTTCACCATTGAGAATGATGTTTGCTGTGGGTTTGTCATATATGGCCTTTATTATGTTGAGGTAGGTTCCCTCTATGCCTACTTTCTGGAGAGTTTTTGTCCTAAATGGGTGTTGAATTTTGTCAAAAGCTTTATCTGCATCTATTGAGATGATCATATGGTTTTTATTCTTCAATTTGTTAATATGGTGTATCACATTGATTCATTTGCCTATATTGAAGAATCCTTGCATCCCTGGGATAAATCCCACTTAATCATGGTGTATGATCCTTTTAATGTGTTGTTGCATTCTGTTTGCTAGTATTTTGTTGAGGATTTTTGCATCTATATTCATTAGTGATATTGGTCTGTAATTTTCTTTTTTGATAGTATCTTTGTCTGGTTTTGGTATCAGGGTGATGGTGGCCTCACAGAATGAGTTTGGGAGTGTTCCTTCCTCTGCAATTTTTGGAAAGAGTTTGAGAAGGATGGGTGTTAGCTCTTCTCTAAATGTTTGATAGAATTCACCTGTGAAGCCATCTGGTCCTGGACTTTAGCTTGTTGGCAGATTTTTATCATAGTTTCAATTTCATTACTTGTGATTGGTCTGTTCATATTTTCTGTATCTTCCTGGTTCAGTCTTGGAAGGTTACACCTTTATAAGAATTTGTCGGGCTTCCCTGGTGGCGCAGCGGTTGACAGTCTGCCTGCCGATGCAGGGGACGTGGGTTCGTGCCCCGGTTTGGGAAGATCCCACATGCCGCGGAGCGGCTGGGCCCGTGAGCCATGGCTGCTGAGCCTGCGCGTCCGGAGCCTGTGCTCCGCAACGGGAGAGGCTACAACAGTGAGAGGCCTGCGTACCGCAAAAAAACAAAACAAAACAAAAAAACAAGAATTTGTCCATTTCTTACAGGTTGTCCATTTTATTGGCATAGAGTTGCTTGTAGTAGTCTCTTATGATGCTTTGTATTTCTGCAGTGTCTGTTGTAACTTCTCCTTTTTCATTTCTAATTTTACTGATTTGAGTCCTCTCCCTCTTTTTCTTGATGAGTCTGGCTAATGGTTTATCAATTTTGTTTATCTTCTCAAAGAGCCAGTTTTTAGTTTTATTGATCTTTGCTATTGTTTTCTTTGTTTCTATTTCATTAATTTCTGCTCTGATTTTCATGATTTCTTTCCTTCTGCCAACTTTGGGTTTTGTATGTTCTTCTTTCTCTAGTTCCTTTAGGTGTAAGGTTAGATTGTTTGAGATTTTTCTTGTTTCTTGAGGTAGGCTTGTATAGCTATAAACTTCCCTCTTAGAACTGCTTTTGCTGCATCCCATACGTTTTGCATCGTCGTGTTTTCATTGTCATTTGTCTCTAGGTATTTTTTGATTCCCTCTTTGATTTCTTTAGTGATCTCTTGGTTATTTAGTAACGTATTGTTTAGCCTCCACGTGTTTGTGGTTTTTACATTTTTTTCCCTGTAATTCATTTCTAATCTCATAGCACTGTGGTCAGAAAAGATGCTTGATATGATTTCAATTTTCTTGTATTTACTGAGGCTTGATTTGTGACCCAAGATGTGATCTATCCTGGAGAATGTTCCTTGTGCACTTGAGAAGAAAGTGTAATCTGCTGTTTTGGGATGGAATGTCCTATAAATATCAATTAAATCTATCTGGTCTATTGTGTCAGTTAAAGCTTCTGTTTCCTTATTTATTTTCATTTTGGATGATCTGTCCATTGGTGTAAGTGAGGTGTTAAAGTCCCCCACTATTATTGTGTTACTGTCGATTTCCTCTTTTATAGCTGTTAGCAGTTGCCTTATGTATTGAGGTGCCCCTATATTGGGTGCATATGTATTTATAGTTATATCTTCTTCTTGGATTGATCCCTTGATCATTATGTAGTGTCCTTCCTTGTCTCTTGTAACATTATTTTAAAGCCTATTTTATCTGATATGAGTATTGCTACTCCAGCTTTCTTTTGATTTCCATTTGCATGGAATACCTTTTTCCATCCCCTCACTTTCAGTCTGTATGCGTCCCTAGGTCTGAAGTGGTCTCTTGTAGACAGCATATAGATGGGTCTTGTTTTTGTATCCATTCAGCAAGCCTGTGTCTTTTGGTTGGAGCATTTAATCCATTCACGTTTAAGGTAATTATCAATAAGTATGTTCCTATTACCATTTTCTTATTTGTTTTGGGTTTGTTTTTGTAGGTCCTTTTCTTCTGTTTCCCACTTAGAGAAGTTCCTTTAGCATTTGCTGTAGAGCTAGTTTGGTGGTGCTGAATTCTCTTAGCTTTTGATTGTCTGTAAAGCTTTTGATTTCTCCATCGAATCTGAATGAGATCCTTGCTGGGTAGAGTAATCTTGGTTGTAGGTTCTTCCCTTTCATCACTTTAAGTATATCATGCCACTCCCTCCTGGCTTGTAGAGTTTCTGCTGAGAAATCAGCTGTTAACCTTATGGGAGTTCCCTTGTATGTTATTTGTCATTTTTCCCTTGCTGCTTTTAATAATTTTTCTTTGTCTTTAATTTTTGCCAATTTGATTACTATGTGTCTCGGTGTGTTTCTCCTTGGGTTTATCCTGTATGGGACTCGCTGCATTTCCTGGACTTGGGTGGCTATTTCCTTTCCCATGTTAGGGAAGTTTTTGACTATAATCTCTCCAAATATTTTCTCGGGGTCTTTCTCTCTCTCTTCTCCTTCTGGGACCCCTATAATGCGAATGTTGTTGCGTTTAACGTTGTCTCAGAAGTCTCTTAGACTGTCTTCATTTCTTTTCATTCTTTTTTCTTTATTCTGTTCCGCAGCAGTGAATTCCACCATTCTGTCTTCCAGGTCACTTATCCGTTCTTCTGCCTCAGTTATTCTGCTATTGATTCCTTCTAGTGTAGTTTTCATTTCAGTTATTGTATTGTTCATCTCTGTTTGTTTGTTCTTTAATTCTTCTAGGTCTTTGTTAAACATTTCTTGCATCTTCTTGATCTTTACCTCCATTCTTTTTCCGAGGTCCTGGATCATCTTCACTATCATTATTCTGAATTCTTTTTCTGGAAGGTTGCCTATCCCCACTTCATTTAGTTGTTTTTCTGCAGTTTTATCTTGTTCCTTCATCTGGTACATAGCCCTCTGCCTTTTCATCTTGTCTATCTTTCTGTGAATGTGGTTTTTGTTCCACAGGCTGCAGGATTGTAGTTCTTGCTTCTGCTGTCTGCCCTCTGGTGGATGAGGCTATCTAAGAGGCTTGTGTAAGTTTCCTGATGGGAGGCACTGGTGGTGGGTAGAGCTGACTTACTCTGGTGGGCAGAGCTCAGTAAAACTTTAATCCGCTTGACTGTTGATGGGCAGGGCTGGGTTCCCTCCTTGTTGGTTGTTTAGCCTGAGGCAACCCAACACTGGAGCCTACCTGGGCTCTTTGGTGGGGCTAGTGACAGACTCTGGGAGGGCTCACGCCAAGGAGTACTTCTCAGAACTTCTGCTGCCAGTGTCCTTGTCCTCACAGTGAGACACAGCCACCGCCTGCCTCTGCAGGAGACCCCCCAATACCAGCAGGAAGGTCTGGTTCAGTCTTCCCTGGGGTTACTGCTTCTTCCCCTGGGTCCCGATGTGCACACTACTTTGTGTGTGTCCTCCAAGAGTGGAGTCTCTGTTTCCCCCAGTCCTGTCGAAGTCCTGCAATCAAATCCCACTAGGCTTCAAAGTCTGATTCTCTAGGAATTCCTCCTCCCGTTGCTGGACCCCCGGGTTGGGAGCCTCAGAGCCTTCACTCCAGGGGGTGGACTTCTGTGGTCTAAGTGTTCTCCAGTCTGTGAGTCACCCACCCAGCAGTCATGGGATTTGATTTTACTCTGACTGCGCCCCTCCTACCATCTCATTGTGGCTTCTCCTTTGTCTTTGGATGTGGGGTATCTTTTTTGGTGAGTTCCAGTGTCTTCCTGTCAATGACTGTCCAGCACCTAGTTGTGATTCTAGTGTTCTCACAAGAGGGAGTGAGAGCACGTCCTTCTACTCTGTCATCTTGGTTCCTCTCCCCTCACCTTCATTTTTGAAAGATATTTTGCTAGGTATAGAATTCTAGGTTCTTTATAGAATTCTATAGAATTTCTTTTAGTACTTTAAAGCTGCTGCTCCACTGTCTTCTTGCTTGCATTGTTTCCAACAAGAAATTTGATATCATCCTTGTGACATGAAAAAAAAATCCATGGCCTTTTTTTCCTTATCAACACATACATATTCTTCTGACTTCTTAAATGCCTGAATATTATTTCATTGGTTACATTATAGTTTGTTAACTATTCACTTAATTTAGATTGTTTCTAGTCATTTTATTATAATAAACAATGCTGTAATGAACATCTTTATAAAATATATTTACATATATAAGCAAATACAGCCATAGAATAAATCCCTTTAAACAGAATTGCTGATTCAAAAGAATTGTGATTTAAAATTCTGATGAATGTAAATAAACTGCCTTATAAAAAGACTGAAAAAACTTTTACCAAAAACATGAGATTGTTTACTTTTTCCACATTCTTGCCACTGGGAATTCTCAAATGTTTATTGGCATTCTCTTAGCTGAAAATTGTATTTGTTAATTTGCATTTCTTTAAGTATGAGTGAGATGTTAATCTTTTCAGATATAAAATTTTTTTTTCTGTGAACTCCTATTTTTCTTTATCCTTACTGTTTTGTAAGAGCTCTTTGCATACTAGTATAATTAACCCCTTGTCATGTGTTATTAATATTTCTTCTGTGTTTGATGATTGGTTTTCTTTAGGATATCTTTCCATATAATTTTTAAAAAATGTATATAGTCAATTTTATCATTCTTTTCCCTCCTTCTGGCTTTGAATTGTTCTTCACAAAGAGTTTTTCCAAGATTATAAAAAGATTCACTTGTCTTTTCTCCTAGAACTTTTTTTTTCCTTTAACTCTGGCCAGACTGGAATTAAATTTGGTATAAGGAATGTTATAGGGATCCAACTGTTTGTGTTTTTCACTATTTATTATTTAGTCCTTCTTTCTGCCATCAATTTGAGATGCCATATTTATCACAGACCTACCCCCATATTCCCCTTGTATCTGGCTTCTACATCTAAACCCTTTATTCTGTTTCACTGATTTATCTGTCTATTCCTGTGCCAATACCAACTTATTTTAACTTCTATTGTTTTCTAATTGCTTTCACATTATGTGGAGCAGGTTCCTGCCTCTCTACTCTCCCTTTGTTTCATTTTTCAGAATTTTCTTTGTTAGTCTTTTATATTTAGTTTTCCAGCTGAAATTTTGTATCATTCTCATAGCTAACCTCCAGCCCTCCAGCCCTATAAAGCAAAATAAAACAAAACAATTAACAAATACACAAAAATCTGATTTTGATTGAGCTCTCATGCATTTACAGAATAATTTAGGGAGAAGTAAGTTTCTTACAATACTGAATCTTTATGGTCAAGAATAAGGCTCTTCTTTCCATTTATTCAAGTCTTTTTTACGTCCCTCAGCATAATTTTTACACTTTCTTCTTACAGGTATGGCAATTTCTTATTAGGTATATAAACAGGTATTTTCTCTCTTTTGTAACTATTATAAATGGGATCTTCTCTTATATTTTGTAACTGGGTAATACTTATGTATATGAAAGGTATTTACTTTTGTCTTCTTTTGGTTTATTGAATTTTTTAAACTTTTTAGCTGGAAATAATTTCCAATTTATAAAAAAGTTGTACAAATAAAACAAAGGATTCCCCCATTGTTAACATTTTGCCGCCACTTAAATCATTCTATCTCCCTCTTTATATATACATACACATGCACACAGACACATATACACATAATGAATAACTTGCATACACCATGCCCCTTTACTTACTAATACTTAAGAGCATATTCTCTAAAAGCAAGGATACTATCTAACATAACCAAATTATTAAATTAAGAAAATTTAACATTGATACAATATTATTCTTTAATCTACAGTCCATATTTCAATTATGCCAACTGTCCCGCCATCTATTATTTTGTAACCAGTACTCCTAGGTTCTTATTATTTCTAATAGTTTTTTAGTTCATTCTTTGGGGTTTTATATATAGGAACAAAGAAATAACATCTAAATATATAATAATTTCCTCTATTCTTCTGGTTATAATTTCCCAAAGCCTATGCTAGTTTAGTCACACCACAGATAGGTCAGATATCTAAATTTGAAAAGAGTTCTGAAACTATTCTCTTAAAAGTACAAGTACAGGAAATATACCAGCCTATGAGGCAGGAGTTCAGGATCCTAGTTATACTACTAATGAGCTGTGCAGTGCTGGGGAAAATCCTTAACCTCTCTGAACTTCCTCATCAGTAGAATGAGAAAGTTGAGACATATAATCTCTAAATCCTTTTTTAGTACCAGCATTCTATATTTTTATAAGTTACTTATTAAAGAAATAAAGAAATAAAGTAGGCCTCACCATTTTTCCCTGCAAGTTTTCTGTTTTTCCTGATCTGTTCTCCACTCTTGAGTCTGGATGAATGCATAGTCTTCCCTTTACCTTCAATCCTTAAAGCAGGATTCTGCATTCTTGAAAAATAAATGTGCTTTTAAAATTACTATCATGTTCTCCACAACTGTTCAAAGAGAATCATACCAAATTTTTGACTAAATTTTTTTAAAACTCAAAGATATTTTACTGAGCTGTTGTCAAGCAGGATGGCAGTTTTAAGTATGGAGATGGCTCCTGAGTAAACTGCAGAAAATTCTGTGAGAGACATGCCAGTCATTATGGTTTCTTTGTCTTTGTGCCACCTATGGGTTTCTCTCCTTTAGGGATAGTCACCTATAAGTGAGTATTCTGAGGCTCCTGTCCCTCACTCCCCATGCTGGCATGCCACTATCCACTCTATTCACAACTTCTAGGAAAAAAAGAGGCAGGCAAAAGAAAAGGACTTGCCCTGTGGTATGGCACTGATCAAAAACTGTAAAATACTGGCATAAAAGCATATATGGGTAGGTTTATTTTGGTTCTCTCTATTCTGAGAGCCACAAAATAAACCTACCCATATATGGTCAATTAATCTATGACAAAGGAGCCAAGAATATACAATGGGGAAAGGACAGTCTCTTCAATAAATGGTGTTGGGAAAACTGGACAGCCAAATACACAAGAATAAAGCTGGATCACAATCTTACACCATATACAAAAATCAACTCAAAATGGATTGAAGACTTGAAAGTAAGACTTGAAACCACAAAACTCCTAGGAAAAAACATAAGTAAGCACCTTGACATCAGTCTTGGCAATGATTTTTTGGATTTGACACCAAAAGCAAAAATAAGTGAGACTACATCAACCTAAAAAGTTTCTGTACAGCAAATGAAACTATCAACAAAATGAAAAGACAACCTACCAAATGGGAGAAAATATTTGCAAATCATATACTTGAAAAGGGATTAATACCCAAAACATATAAAGAACTCATACAACTCAATAGCAAAGAGAAAAGCAATCCGATTAAAAAATGTGAGAGGAACTAAAAAGACATTTCCAAAAAAGGCATCCAAATGGCCAGCAGGTACATGAAAAGGTGCTTAGCATCACTGATCATCAGGGAAATGTAAATCAAAACCACAATGAGATATCACCCCATACCAGTCAGAATGGCCATCATCAAAAAGTCTACAAATAATAAATGCTGGAGAGGGTGTGGAGAAAAGGAAACCCTCTTGCACTGTTGGTGGGAATGTAAATTGGTGCAACCACGATGGAAAACAGTATGGAGATTCCTCAAAAATTAAAAATAGAACTACCATATGATCCAGCAATTCCACTCCTGGGTATTTATCCAAAGGAAACAAAATCACTATCTCAAAATAATATCTGCAGTCCCATTTTTACTGTGGCTTTACTTACAATAGTCAAGACATGGAAGCAACCTAAATATCCATTGAGGGATGAATAAATAAAGAAAATGTGATACACACACACACACACACACACACACACAATGGAATGGTATTCAGCCATAGAAAAGAAAAAATCCTGCCACTTGCTAGAACATGCATGGGCCTTGAGAGCATTATGCTAAGTGAAATAAGTCAGAGAAAGACAAATACCATATGATCTCACTTACATGTGGAATCTAAAACAAAACAAAACAAAAAAACAGAAACCCTAAACTAATAGATACAGAGAACAGACTGGTTCTGGAGGTAGGAGACGGTGTGGGTGGGTGAAATGGGTGAAGGTGGTCAAAAGGTACAAACTTCCAGTTATAAGATAAATAAGTTCAGGGGATGTAATGTACAGCATGGTGACTACAGTTAATAATACTGTGTTGTATATTTGAGAAGTTGCTAGGAGAGTAGACCTTAAAAGTTCTCATCACAAGAAAAAAAATTTGTAACTATGTGTGGTGAGAGATGTTAAAGAAAGAAAATTAGCATTAAGCTAAAATACAATTATTTCCCATTACTTTGTCTTAAAAAAAGAAAGTAAAAGAGTTTTCTGGGGTTTTTTTAAATTGCAAAATAAATAAAATAACAACACTGAAAAATAAAGTTCTTTACTTAGAGGTAAACTGACTCTAATGTCCCAAACACAGAATTATCTATTAGGTTGGCAGCATACCTGAAATTCTCAGTTGAAGAGTTATTATTTGTTTGATCCTCACAGCCAAGTATTTTGGGTAAAATCTTTTCTGGCATCTTATATATGTCATCTGTGGGCTTTGCATCTCTGCCTACTTTCAGTCTGGATGATCTCCTTAACACACATGGAGTGTCCTGGTCAGAGCTATTTTCCACCGGCTTTGAATTTCCCTTATTATTTAGTGGATCACAAGAGGTGACATTTTGATGAACCAAAGTTTGCAATCCAAATGGATTTGGGTCTTCTAGACTCTGTAATACGATGTAAATACATACACAAATAATTACAACAATGCAAAAAAATAAAATAAAATTAGAAGAAATTAAGTTTTATCTTGTCCTTTTTTTTTTTTTTGCTTTACGCGGGCCTCTCACTGTTGTGGCCTCTCCCGTTGCGGAGCACAGGCTCCGGACGCGCAGGCTCAGCGGCCATGGCTCACGGGCCCAGCCGCTCCGCGGCATGTGGGATCTTCCCAGACCGGGGCACGAACCCGTGTCTCCTGCATCGGCAGGCGGACTCTCAACCACTGCGCCACCAGGGAAGCCCTATCTTGTCCTTTGATTACACAAAAATACCTTATAAGATGGAAATACAGAAACCCATAGACATATGTGGACATAATGAAAATTTTATCATAATTAATGTAACAAATGACAATGCAGATTTAAAAGCCTAAGACAAGAAAAGCATAAGTAAATATTATTTTTATCAATATTCATCCTTAAGACTCAAGGATAAACCTAAGGTCACTCTGGGTGCTTTAATTTCACAGGAAGTGGGTAGCACGAAATGATGAGAGACACATAAAAACAGTAGTACTGTCACACCAGGCCAGATCAGTTTTCTATTCAGCCTAGTATTTTGTTATTTGATAGCAACAGTAAGTGTATTTGTGAGACGAGATACTATATAACTTCCATTACATTGATTTTAAAAGGTTAGCAGTATATCATGAACGGCTCTAACTTCCCCTTAATAATCCATTATAGATTTAACTTTCGTGGGGATACATATTTTTATACATATCACGTAAACCTTTCTTGAGCTTATTTATATATCCAGCTTGCAAAGCTTCTCAAGGTAACAAGTTTCATATTTTTTTAAAATTAATTAATTAATTTATTTATTTGACTGCGCCAGGTCTTAGTTGCAGCACACGGGGTCTTTGTTGCCACATGTGGGATCTTCATTGCGGCATATGGGATCTTTAGTTGTGGCATGAGGGATCTAGTTCCCTGACCAGGGATCGAACCCAGGCCCCCTGCATTGGGAGCGCAGAGTCTTAACAACTGGACCACCGGGGAAGTCCCACAAGTTTCATATTTTTATTATAGGTAAGTAAAAGAGTATTTAATTTGATTTGTTCTAAGTCAATCTCTTTTCTACTTCTAAGTAGACTTTTTTTTGAAGACCTCCTAAGTTCATGCTCACTCTATCAATACCAGTCATAATTTCCTACACTTTACTCATATTACCTCTTTTTAGATTAGAATCTTGGAAAGTTTAACTTAATCTTCACGCCCTATCCCCATGATTAGTTTCTCTTTTTCTGGATTTTTAAACATATCATTATGTCTGTTTTGAAATTTTTTGACCAGAATTGCATGCAGTATTATTCCAGGTGTGTATGTTATAACCTGAGCTTAGTATCATGTCATTTAAATCTTCCAAGAAATGTTCACAGGAGTATTTTGGTAATAGCCAGAAGGAGGATAGAAAAGAAAAGAAAACATAGCACAGGGAGATCAGCTTGGTGCTTTGTGACTTCCTGGAGGGGTGGCATAGGGAGGGTGGGAGGGAGACGCAAGAGGGAGGGGATATGGGAACATATGTATATGTATAACTGATTAATTTTGTTATAAAGCAGAAACTAACACACCATTGTTAAGCAATTATACTCCAATAAAGATGTTTAAAAAAAAAAAAGAAAAAAAATCCAAATGACCATCATTAGTGAATTGGTTAAATAAATTATATTATTATACACACACACACACGCACACACACACACACACACACATACCCATAGAGTGGAATACCATTCAACAAGTAGAAAGATTTAAGTAGTGCTACTTTTGTTGACACAGAAAGATAACCACGATGCATTATTAAATTTTAAAAACAAGTTGCAAAGCATTACGTATAATATAATCCCATTTATATAAAATAAACTTACATAGAATATGCACAGAAAAAAACTGAGACATGCAGCAAACTGTTAACAATGATTATCTCTGGAAAGTGGAATTGTGGGAGACTTCCTCTTACTGTAATGTTTGATTTTTTTTTTTATAATGAGGATGTGTTACTATTATAATCAGGAAAAAATAAAGATTACTTTTAAAAAGAAAAAAATTGTCAACATGAAAAAGGGACTTGGCAAGTGACAGGCCACTCCAGGGTCTCCAGGCATAATAATCCCGGAATTCTAAACCCTCTCCTGGCAGTCCAATTGCATATATTTTACTTCCAACTAGAAACTGATGTGGGGTATCTTATCTCTACTCTGCACCCAGGCAGACACAGTGATTTTCTGAGCTAATCGGGAAAATTCTGGTAAAAAAATTTTTTCCTTCTTCTATATAAGCAATGTAATGACGATATATCTTCTCAGGTTTTCAGAGGAGAAACTTATCTATTTTAACTTTTAACCCCTTGAAAACTCTACCCCGGGAACCTCGAAAAATGTAACTATATGCTTCAAAGTCAAAAAGTATCTTCTGAGTGTTGGTATTTGGGTAGAAGGTTTGAATTTAAAATAAAGTATATGGGCAATGAAGACTTGTTAAAGGTCACTATAAAAGGCAAAATCATAGACTCATACTTGCACTTACTTGCTGCACGGAAAGATGCTTGTCCTGTAGCTCACCTAACTTGGAATCCTGTTCAAATGGTTGAGTAGAACAAAGAGTCTCAAAATTCACCTCTGCTATTTGTGTACAATCTTCATCAGTCTGAGACATATTGGGCTCTACTCCTAAACAGTCATTTCCAGCACTGAGACTGGTATCTCCCTCTTTTCTGTGACAGATGGGTTCCACCTTGGCTTCTGACAACGTGTTTAAGGCTGCTAACGACTCAGCTGGCAATGCATCATCCTTTGAGTTTTCTAGTAAATCTTTGTGACATGTCAAAGGTATTGATATGGAACTCGAGGAACTGCTCAATGGGTTCATCAACTCTCTATGTTGAAAATCACTCATTATTCTAATCGGTCTTTCCTCCTGGGTGATTTCTGGTGATGTCAGCAACTTTTCTAAGGCAGACACAAAAGTTTCAAGAGAGCTTTCTTCATCTTTGGTTTCTTCAGAAGTCATGGTCAATGTGACTTCCTTGCTAGGCTCCTTCTCTGGCTCTATTAACAAGTTCTCCTTTACAGCAAATGTATCAAATTCTTTAATAGTAGTACTTGAGAGAAGGCTTATTTCAGGAGAGTCTCTGTCTCTACTTAGTTCCTGTATATTCCAAACAGAATTTAAATCATTATTACATATACAAAAAAGTGTTTAAAATGAAAATGTTAGTTTTCTAGTTCATCATGTTGCTAAGTTATCACCAAAAAGCTTTATCAACTTTCCTCCCTTCCATAAATAAAAATACTCTTTATTACTTTCCTATACCAAATTACTAATGACTGTGAACACATGGTTACACATTTAATAGTAGACCAAGGGTAAAATTGGCCAGGCCATAATTACAGATGGCAAGTTATCTATTCAGCTAAGTTAAGAGGCAGGAAGGGAAGAGGCAGAGATAACATGGATAGTTAAATCAACAGATAATCTAAAAACTTCACTGCAGTTAATAGTTGACAAATTCTTCCTTGCTATAAATCCCTATTGAATTTTATTAATTAACCAGGAACAAAATTGGTGTGGTTTGACCTTCCTTTTATTCCCCACCTCTGTATGCATATGTAAATGTGATGTAAAAAGGCCAAAGGACAGGTGGTAAGGGAGGAGAAAAGGAGAAATGAAAACAGTTCTATGTAAATATTACAAGCTCTGGCTATAAATCAATGGTTCTAACTTGTGGTTGTTTTAAACAAAAAACACAAAACTACAAAACACAAAATGACTATTATTTTCAAAGACATCACCTTAACAGGTTATACCTGTTCTCAAAATATTTCCAATGACCAAAATATTATTAGACTTCCTCTTTTGAAAGCACTTTCAAAATTGTTTATAAGCCATTCAAGAAAATCAGTCTCAATAACTTAAAGGCACTAAACTTTTTTTCAACATTGAAAACTGTTAATTTGCTTGACCTTAAATAACAGAATGGGTTTCAGTGATTTTTTTTTTTTTTTTTTTTTTTTTTTGCTGTACGCGGGCCTCTCACTGTTGTGGCCTCTCCCGTTGCGGAGCACAGGCTCCGGACGCACAGGCCCAGCGGCCATGGCTCACGGGCCCAGCCGCTCCGCGGCATATGGGATCCTCCCAGACCGGGGCACGAACCCGTATCCCCTGCATCGGCAGGCGGACTCTCAACCACTGCGCCACCAGGGAGGCCCCGGTTTCAGTGATTTTTGCCTGTTTCTAAAAATCAAATCCACCTTCACTGACACATCACTCTGCCAGAATGCACTGTAACTTGTAAGCCCTCTAATACTATGATTTGATTTCAATAAGGGAAGTGAAAAATATTTTATTCTCCCTCTCTTCCTTTTCTACCTGCCACCATTTATATTCTCTGTACATAGCATCCAGAGCTTAATAAGATATATTTATTAGCAATGCAAACTATAATTTGCTCAGAAAGATAAAAGAAATTTAGAAGGAATTGAAGAACTGGATCCTATCCATTCTTGAAGTCATGTTCAAGATCTCCCTCTTATCTGAAGTCCTTATATCTACTAAATTCAAGGCCTTAGATCTAATAAAGTATATATATATATATTGAACTCTGCCCTAAAGGAACTTAATTCCTAAATTAAGATTGAAGGCATTAATACATAAGACATTAAATAAACTATAAATAATGTCAAAACACTGCATGAACTCAAATGAATGGCATAAACCATAGCCCTAGTGTTACAAGATAAGTTTTCTGGGGGGAAAGAAAGGGAGGCAGTGAAGGGTTTTCAAGATTGCCTGAAAAATGCTTGGTTAAACAAAGTTAAACAGATTTATTTACTACAAGACTTTTCAAAACGTGCACTATAAATCTTTGAGGATACTTTAGGATACAGTGTTCTCTAAACTTTGTTCAAAAAAATCCTTTATTCTCAGAAGATCTATTAATGTCACAGGAGGCAAGTGCTAGGGAAATATTGACATAGTGAATAAGCAATGTTAAAGAGGGAGCAATTACTTTGGTCAAGATCACCAGTCATCTGAGACAGATCCAAAGAGAAGAAGGAACTTAAGCCAGAAATTAATGATTTGTGAAGGCGTAAAAGAAGGAAAAAACACGTATTTCTTAAGCACCAACTAGGTACCAAACACCGTGAGCCATCACTGCTCTCAGTCCTCACTATAATCCTATGAAATGAGTATCACTTTCCATATATTACACATGTAAATGACACACTTGCCGTTGGGACACAACCTATGTGGTTCCAAATTTTATGCTCTTTCCCTTGCTTTCTGGCTCCTGACTTAAACAAAGGCATGGAGGTGGGAATGTGTAAGGTATACCTGAGATGAAGTAAGGTACAGGTGTATGACAGGGTTGGCCTGGGGAGGTCCTTGATTGTTGGAGTCTGTTATGGGCAGAGCCAATCTTATAGTCCTCTGATTTCCCATAGCACCAAGCAGAAAGCAAAGCCAAAACAAGCACTCAGTACATGGTTACTGATTAGTAACTGAAAGATGGGAAAGCAGTATCCAGCAGGAAGTATTAAAGGAACAAGGGTAATAGACAAAGCAACAGAAGGCATTTTTGCTATTATATCTCAGCAACTAGTTTGATATTAAATTATATGCTTCTCCTCTACATAAAGAATAAAAGACTTATAATGCTAGATAAGAAACACAGATCAAGAAAATTCTATTTCATTAGAGATAAGGAAGAATAAATACTGAAATGGGTCTCCACTACAGATGTAAGAAAAGTGTCCTTGCGCTTTCTGTCTGACTGTGGCAGCCCAGACTAAATGCGGGAATGCAGGGAAAAATTTTTTGCAACTCACAAAAAAACCTGTGAACAGTGAAAGCCTGCTTTATTCCAAAGACAGATTTACAAGAGTTTACGAGAAAAGTACTGGAAAATTATTCCCCTTAAAAAAACACAAAAACACTGAAATGGGTTGTTACACAATTCTATCTATTGAAATGGTTTAGTCATATTCCTGCCTAGGGGAAAACTTAAATGAGCTTGATACTTTAATCAACATAATGTTTTAAAAAAAATCTAAACCTAAGATTTGAATAGCTAATTTCTATTATACAGACCAACCTTTTCTGGGTGTGTTAGCACTTTAGGATCTTCAGCCTCAGGTCCTAGAAGATAACATTATATGTTTTCATTCCAGTTTTATTAAGGCATTAAAACATATTATCTCACTCAGCATTTCTTAATCATATAACTTGAAATGATTCCCTCATTCATGTGATATATCAAGTATTTAATAAATATTATACCAATTTATTGATATAAAAGTATGTTGGCAATAAAATTATGAAATTCTTCCATTCCTTAAAAAAATATTTCACATGAAGCCAGGTAATATTATAATTGTTTGGAATTAGATTAGTTAAAAACCAACCTCTCTACTTTGGCTGAGTTATCCTAAGTATTCGCAACTACATGGAAAAATCATATCTACTTTCTCTGTGTCATTATCATCTCCATTATAGGTAACAGAATTTAAATGAATTCATGCTGTTGAGTTAGGCATAAAAAGGAACATTCATGTAGCGGCCAAAAGTAATCAGGAGATGTCCTAAAGGTACATGTATCAATAAGTCTCTATTTCTTAAAGTCGTTAAAAATTTTTAACCATTCTACTATAGCTGTTGTTTTTTCCTGTATTGAGACTACCTTTTGAACACTACTAACATTTTTTGAGCATCAACAAAATCACAAACTTCACTTATTTCCATGAACCAAAATCATGTGTTTTTTCCCCCGGCTAATTTGTCACAGGTTGGCCAGTGGGAGCACAATTGACCTAGCTCTTTATCCTTTTAGCACTGCCCCCTGACATCCTTGAAAGCATTTTTGTTTTCCAACAATGGTAAGATTTTCAGATCCATCCTAATATCTTCAAGCTCCAAGACAGATCAGCTATCCTTTTAGGATCCCTGGTTTGCTTGGCATTTGTAAAGTCATAGCACCCATACACCTGGCACTTAGCAGGCTAAATAAATATTTGTTAAAATAATGAATAAATAATATTACAGACCAAAATGCAGGCACTAGGAGTGCATGCAAGAGTTGGTGATGGCGTTAAGTGGTACTGCTATTGTTCTGGTAGCAAAAGATCAGGAGAAGACAGAGATTTTAAAACTTAGCTTTTCAACTTCAAGTATCATGTCCTTGTGCCTTTTCTTATAATACAAAGTTTCAATGACCACCAAGAATATTTACTACACTGTCATACAACATACACAGGTGGCACTTCAAAGTGAAAGACAGCTACCCTCTAATACAGCTGAAATCAAGTAAATGGCCTGCCTAACTGCCAGTCAAGAAAGACATGACAGGGCTTCCCTGGTGGCGCAGTGGTTGAGAGTCCGCCTGTCGATGCAGGGGACACGGGTTCGTGCCCCGGTCTGGGAAGATCCCACGTGCCGCGGAGTGGCTAGGCCTGTGAGCCATGGCCGCTGAGCCTGTGTGTCCGGAGCCTGTGCTCCGCAACGGGAGAGGCCACAGCAGTGAGACGCCCGTGTACCGCAAAAAAAAAAAAAGAAGAAGAAAGACATGACATACATATTAAGAATGTTATGAATAGAGAAAACAAACATTGTTTTCAAATTTCAGCCCCCAAATTACAAGTCAAAAAAGTAGATGTGGAGGAGTAGGTATTGACTGCACCTGAGCTCTTCGCATATGGGCAACTTTAAGCGGAATGATTCCAAGGTCAACAGCAACACTGATTTCATATGTAAAAATGTATGGTAGCAATGTATAGTAGACCAGCCTAGTTGTAAATAAATCCATATCTAACTAAGCCTTCTATTTTTAGGCAAAGACAAATCCACTTTATATGACTCTACTCATAAAAGTGTACCTTGAATGCTCTGGTGGTTCAGTGAAAGTTCAGCCTGGGGAAATGACACAGTGAACACCGGACAACTTTTTCTAATCCTAAAAAAAAAAAAAATCAATCAACTAATTAATAAATACATATAAATTTTCAAATGGAAAAAACCCCACTATTTCTCATTCAGATACAATTTAAACTTCTTTTCATTTAAAGGAATTTCAAATAGGATCATCTTTTTTTGCTCCAATTACTAGCAATTTGTTAACATTTAAATTTCAAATGGCTGCAAAAATGGAGAGAGCCAAAAAAATTAAGGAATGACCTTTAGGAGTGTAGACAAGCTAAACTACATTTAGGTCTGAAAGTAACTTTGGAGATGACTGTCTACCAAATAGAAAGGTGGAGTGAGAAAGAAAAATTGGTCCTAATTTATGAAGCTTGACCACTTAAATCCTCAAATACACTGAAAGTTTGTCATTATAGCTTGAGATGTAAGTGAACGTCACTCATGAGAAAATTCTCAGACATTATTTACCTTCCTTGTATTTCACAGCAGGGGAAAAAAAGGTAGGAACTACTGAAGGGAAGAGGTTGCGAGCAAAATAAAGGTCATGCCTAATCTACAATTTTGATCATCTACCCTGGGATAATTAAAAGTTGACTGTAAGCTGGGATGAAGTAAGAAAATAGCATTGGCATATATACACTACCAAATGTAAAATAGCTAGCTAGTGGGAAGTAGGTGCATGGCACAGGGAGATCAGCTTGGTGCTTTGCAACCACCTAGAGGGGTGGGATAAAGAGGGTGGGAGGGAGACGCAATAGGGAGGGGATATGGGGATATATGTATATGTATAGCTGATTCACTTTGTTATACAGCAGAAACTAACACAACACTGTAAAGCAATTATACTCCAATAAAGATGTTTAAAAAAAGTTGATTGAAGAAAAGCAGTTAACTATTTTTTTCTCAATCTAATTTACTATACAAATGCAATCAAGATATCTTCCTTTAAAAAAAAAAGCTTCTTGTTCCAGTTGTTTTAAGAACAGTTTTTATGAACCAGGCATAGCTACTTGAATCCTAAGCAAGAATAATAAATTGAACATTCTCTCCTGCCTAAAAAAATAGAAGTGATCAGTATAAGCTATCTTGAAAATGAAACTGCTCATATAGAATAATTTCTATGAGGCAAACAGAAAAGAATGCCATTTTTTTTCCTAAAACATGATTCTTTGAGTACAAGCTGATTTAAAATAAAACAAAATCATAGTTTGAATCAACAGCAGAATTTTTTCCTTAATTATAAAAGAGAATTTAACACAGAAGTTTTGAAAATAGAGCAAACTTTCATCTAAGGTATTAAAAAATAATTATTTATATTAGGCAAGACTGCAAACAACATACATGTCCAATATTAGCGAAATGATTAAATGAATTACAGTATAGTAAGTTATATAATGAAATATTATGAGGTCATTAAAATTCATGTTTTTTAAAAATATTAATGATGTGAAATAATAATTATGATAAACACTACTTAAAATTTGAAAACAGGGGGAATTCCCTGGCGGTCCAGTGGTTAGGAGGCTGGGCTTCCACTGCAGGGGGCATGGGTTCGATCCCTGGTCAGGGAACCAAGATTCCTCAAGCTGCGTGGTGTGGCCAAAAAAAAAAAAAAAGAAAGAAAGAAAAAAAAACCCAGGAAACAAAAGTATCTGCAGAATAATCCCAATTTTGTAGAAAATATGAACAAAACAAAAATATATAGAAAGCCTAAAATAAAATGTACCAAAATGTTAACAATGGTTCTCTCCAGGCTGTGAGACCATGGATGCTGCATTAGTCTTTCTTAGTCTTTTCTCTTTTTCCATTTCTGTAGATGAACTTATACCGCTGATATATTCAGTAAAAGGATTATTTTAAAATAGTGATTCTCAGACTTTTGGTCTTTGGACTCCTTTACACTCTTAAAACTTAGTGAGGAACTCAAAGAGCTTTTGTTCATGTGGCCTCTATTTATTTATATTTACATATTAGAAATTAAAATAGAGAAAAATGTTAAATAATCATTAATTTTTAAGTAACCGTAATAATCCAATATATTATTATATTGTTATGAAACATTTTTGCATTTTCCAAAATGAAAAAAAATTTAGTGAGAAAGTGGCACTGTTTCACATTTTTAAAAATCTCTTTAATGTATGGCTTAATGCAAGACCGCTGCCATCTGAACTGCTACAACACATTCAATCTTTTGTGGTATATTTTTTTATTTGAAGTATATTACAAAAATCTGGCCTCATACAGATATGCAGTTGGAAAAGGAAGGAGTACTTTAGCAGCCTTTTTGGATAATAGTGCATATTCTTTTTAGATAACATACCAAAACTCTAAAAGCAATAATTTCCTTAAAGGTTACTGGAAATGTGAAAATTGAAACAAAATCAATGAACTTTTATATTGGTCTACGCTGCACTTTGAATGGATCTTTTACTTGTCTGTGGGTGATGCTGTGACATTATGCATTGGTCTTTCAGAAAATACTGATTTGCTGAGTTATGCAGGTCTTCCCTATATTGATCTATTTCATCATAAAAATCTCAAAAAGGTCACCTTTGTAAATATTTCCACTGATCTTACCAGAAAGTTCAAGAAAATGTCTGCCATGTACTACACTGTGAATAACCAGTTTGTCAGTTATTCTTCCAAGTTAAAAAAAAAGGTGAAGCGATTTTTTTTTTTTTTACAAATCTTATAACTCAAACAAGTGCACAAGTGCTCTTCTTAAGACAACTATCACACTTTACACAGAAGTGTAAAAAGGTATATATTCAAGGGTAGAAATTTAATAAAACTAATAACTTTTCCGCTTCATCAAATGCACTAAGTAAAACTGGCCTTCTTTTTTTTTTAACCACTAGTACATGGCTGTGAAAAATACGGTGACTGCTAGTCCTATTTGGTGCCACTGCCCTGATGCCTACTAAGGCTCCAACTTTTTATCCACCATTTGCTTTAGCACTGTAAGTGCCAATGTCAATACCATGAAATAGGCAAATAATGTGTTAGCATTATTATGAAAATAGTTTTAACCTCACAGATCCTCTGGAAAGAGCCTCAGGGACTCCCCGGGGGTCCACAGGCTTTACTTTGAGAACCATTGTTTTAAAAAAAATTGAAAGGATAAGGTCTCTTTAAGTATAATAGTTCTATGAAAGTCTAATTTCAATAAGCTCTACAAATTCTTCCCTCATGCTATGCTATAAATTTGCTTTTTAAGTAATATTAGAGAATCAACTTAATCTGATTCAGTCTTTCTCATGAAATGAAACTTATCTACAATGTTTGTAAAATAACATATATTTATGTTGCTAAAGGGCAATTATTCAAAAATATACAATAACTCTAAAACTCTTAAGAAAAAGAACACTTATTTTATATGTGTAAAATGACAAAAAATATCTATAATATAATAATGCCAAAAATCATTATACTTACTGTAACGGAGCTTCAATTTGTTCCATTTCATCTTGAGGTTGCTAGAAAGAAAAAACAGTAGTTTTTTCCAACTGAGGAATACTAAGCTAATGCAACAAGCTAAAAATTTAACATTTAAGATATGTTATTCTTTCTTAGTATCTTTTTTTATTGTGGTAAAATATATATAACATAAAATTTACCGTTTTGACCATTTAAAGTTCTGTGGCATTATGTACATTCCCACTGATGTACAATCAACACCAACATCCATTTCCAGAACTTTTTCATTTTCTCTAACTGAAAGTCCATACCTGTTTAAACACTAACTCCCTATTTACTCCTCTCCCAACCCCTGGCATCCATGATTCTATTTTCTGTCTCTGTTTTGACTACTCTAAGTGCCTCATATAAAAGGAATCATACAATATTTGTCCTTTCGTGACTGGCTTATTTCACTTAGTAATGATGTCTTCAAGGTTCATCCTTGTTGTACCATGTATCAGCATTTCTTTCCTTTCTCAGGCTAAATAATATTCCATTGTATGTAGGTACCACATTTGATTTATCTACTCATCTATTAATGGACACCTGGGTTGTTTCCACCTTTTGGCTATTGTGAATAATGCGTCTATGAGTGTGGGTGTACAAATATATTTTCGAGTCCCTGCTTTCACTTATTTTGGATATACAACCAGAAATGGAATTTCTGGATCATATGGTAATTATATGTTTAACTTTTTGAGGAATCATCATACCATGTTCCATAGCAGCTGTACCATTTCATTCTACATTTCCCACCAGCAATGAGCAAGAATTCCAATTTTTCCATATTCTCATCAATACTTGTTATTTTGTTTTGGTAATAGCCATCCTGATGAGTGTGAGATGGTATTTCATCATGGTTCTGATGTGCATTTCCGTAATGGTTAAAGATGCTGAGTATCTTTTCATATGCTTATTAGCCATTTGTATGTCTTTTTTTTGGCCACGCTGCGTGGCTTGTGGGATTTTAGTTACCCAACAAAGGATCGAACCTGGGTCCCAGCAGTGAAAGTGCCAAGTCCTAACCACTGGACCACCAGGGAATTCCCTACATCTTCTTTACTAAATGTCGATTTATGTCCTTTGCCCATTTTTTAATCAGTTGTTTGTTGTTGTTGAGATATAAGAGTCTCCATATACTCTGTGTATCAATCCTTTATCAGATATATGATTTACAAATAATATTTTCTCCCTTTCTTTGAGTTATCTTTTCACTCTGTTGATAGTGTCCTTTGATGCACATAGGTTTTCAATTTTCATGAAGTCTACCTTATCTATTTTTTATTTTGTTGCTTATGGTTTCATAGCCAAGAAATCATTGCCAAATTGAATGTCATGATACTTTCCCCTATGTTTTCTTCTAAGAGTTTTATAGTTTTGGCTCTTATGCTTAGTATTTTGTTTTAATTTCTTTCTGTAAAAGAATTTGTGGAACTTAGGTAAAGAGAAAGAGAGTGTTCCTTCTTTTTATTCCTAGTATTTCCCTTTTCTTAGTTCATTAATCCATAATGGTTCTGATGAGCCACTCTTGTCAGGTTCTGAGTTCTAATATTTCTCCTGAGGGCCAAAAATCATACAACCTTCTTGTTACAGCATTAAATGCTTAATGGGTTCTGCCTAATTCTCAAGTCATGCCAGAAAATCTGAAGTTGTTGTGTCCCTTTCAAAAAAGATTAAAATGTTCTGATAAAATGTTTCCATTTTAAGATTTCACAGCACACTGGCTTTCATCGCTTTAAAAGGAATTCTTACCTTAAATATCTTATTAGTATCAAAGATCTTTACAAAAAGATCTCTCTTTGGGGGACCCTCTTTGTTTGTTTCTATGATCAATAATAAAGCTTTCTGAAAATATGTAAAGTCATTAGCCTGAACTTGCAAGCATTTTTTGATCACTGAAACAGCCATAATAACAAGAAAACACAAAGTAATTTGAGAACTTAAATCCTCTCCAATTAATAATGTTCATTGTTATTTATTGATAGTGCATCCTTATAGTGCTCAAGGTTATCACATTGGTTCCACATATACATAATTCCTAAGCAGAGTTTACAAAAAGCTCAGAGGTTCAGAGTGAGGAAGGAATTTCAAGAAGTAAATCTAGGGACTTTCCTGGTGGCGCAGTGGTTAAGAGTCTGCCTGCCAATGCAGGGGACACGGGTTCGAGCCCTGATGCCGGAAGACCCCACATGCCGCGGAGTAACTAAACCCATGCACCACACAACTACTGAAGCCCGCGTGCCTAGAGCCCGTGCTCTGCAACAGGAGAGGACACTGCAGTGAGAAGCCCGCGCACCGCAACAAACAGTAGCCCCTGCTCGCCGCAACTAGAGAAAACCCGCGCACAGCAACGAAGAGCCAACACAGCCACAGATACGATAAATAAATAAGTAAATTTATTTTTTAAAAAAAGAAAGAAGTAAACCTAGATATTTCCAAGGATTAATTAAACAGGGTACACTTATGTACTTACTTGGTATTTCTGAGTCTTCACAAAGCAATTAATTCAAGTATCTGTAACACTCATTTCATTCATTTTACTAAAGGACCAGTGAATTTTCCCACTGAGGGCTAATTTTTCATTTGACCCTACCCACATAAGGAAAATACAAAAGATAAGAGAACAAGTAAGAAGAAAGTTTGCTCCTGACAGCTGATTTTTTTTCCCTCTTCCATAGGCAGAAATACCCCTCAAGAGGTAATGCCTCGGAATATAATGGGGGTTGGAGCTGTTCATTTGTTGATTAACAAAATGTAAGGATACACTTCAATCCATTCTTTCTTAAGGGGTACAAATTGCTATCTATGCTTTTGATACATGTGACATTTTTCTCCTGCCCCCACGAGGGCATTAAAGTGCAGACATTAAAAAAAAAAATCTGGGGGCTTCCCTGGTGGTGCAGTGGTTGAGAATCTGCCTGCCAATGCAGGGGACATGGGTTCGAGCCCTGGTCTGGGAAGATCCCACATGCCACGGAGCAACTAGGCCCGTGAGCCACAACTACTGAGCCTGCGTGTCTGGAGCCTGTGCTCCGCAACAAGAGAGGCCGCAATAGTGAGAGGCCCACGCACCGTGATGAAGAGTGGCCCCCACTTGCCGCAACTAGAGAAAGCCCTCACACAGAAGCGAAGACCCAACACAGCCAAAAATAAAAATAAATACATAATTAAGACCACATATTAAAAAAAAAAAATCTGTTGGGGGTGGGGTGTGAGAGGTGAAAGAAGGTTTAAATTAATTGTATTAATTTAGAGGATCTGGGAAAGGAGCAAATCTGTTTATATATCCTTAACCAAAAAACAATACTCTACTATCTGAGATCATTTTCTTCAACTGAATCATGGATTACTGGGAGAGAAATGGAAGCCTGGCCAACCTGATCAGCCTAACCAACCTTGGCTCTCCATGAGGCATGAGATGTCTCACACAAACTATCCTCACTTTCCGCAGAAGAGAATAAATACATATTCCTGATATTCAGCGTTTTATTGATCTTGATGAATTATTGATAATGTTTGCTTAAAATATCTTTCTCTCAGACTGAGGTAGCCAAATTTGGTTATCTATACAAATATTTTTTATTATTTCCAAATATCCACATGATTGTCTTTTAGAGAGTTTGATCTGGACATATGGTACCATCTCTACATTGCTTCAGTGTTAGTAAATGCTAAAATGATCATTTAAAACTCCACTGAGTAGTATCTAAATACAACTTAAACACAAAGTTATTTAACCACTAAATGAGAAATATCTTTACTCTGGCTGAGTCAGGTGCCAAAGACCTGTTTTCATCCATTCCTTCCCCAAATATTCCTAAGCAATTGCAACTCTGGGCAGAGACAGCAATTCTAGGACCCTAAGAATTAAAGCAGGTCAGGATGGGTTAGAGTCAGGAAAAGGATATCAATGACATTAATGATCAGCATAGTAGAGTCAAGGGGTTCCCTAAGTTTTGAAAACTCACCCTGAATTTGAGTGGTCCAGCTATTCATGAATCAGAGAGGTAGCTAGTAAGAGAGAATATTACCTGCCTACTGGGGCTTAAAAAGACCCTGCAGGATGCAAATTACTACATATAGAATGGATAAACAACAAGGTCCTACTATATAGCACAGGGAACTATATTCAATATCCTGTCATAAACCATAATGGAAAAGAATATGAAAAAGAATATGTGTGTGCGTGTGTGTATATACATATATATATATAACTGAATCACTTTGCTGTACAGCACAAATTAACAACATTGTAAATCAACTGTACTTCAATAAAATAAATTAAAAAAGAAAAAAGACCCTGCAGTATATATATACATAATCTCTCCATGAGCTCTGGTCTTGCCAACCATGATCCTTCCGTTACACAGTTGTCAAACAAGCCTGTGCTTGTTTGTTTCTCTTTCAAGGTTCTCTTAAATGTTCATTTTAACTGATTTTACCACTACATATGGATAAGGGTGGAAGGTGGAAGCTGCTTAATGGAGAGGGAAAGTGAATTCAACCTGGATTCATACCTCTTAGACAGAATTTCAGAGAGCAGAAGATGGAAGAAGCAGCCTGATGGTAATAATCACAAGATTGAATTAATCATTATTCCCTGTCAAACAAGTATTTTCCAGTATTCAAAAACGATTATAGTAAGATCAATGATGCCTGCTGTATTAGTCAGGGTTCTCCAGAGAAACAGAACTAACAGGATATGTTTATACATAGAAAGAGATTTATTGTAAGGAGCAGGATCATGTAACTATGGACACTGGCAAGTCCAGATCTGCACTGTGGGCCATCAGGCCCAAGACCCAAGAAAGCTGATGGTATATATAGATAAAGTCCAAAGGCCATCTGCTGGATAATTATCTCTTGCTCAGGGAAGCTGGTCTTTTTGTTCTATATAGGCCTTCAATTGGTTGGATGAGGCCCACCCACATTATGGAGGGCAATCTGATTTACCCAAATCCACTGATTTAAACGTTAATGTCATTCAAAAACATCCTCAAAGAAATTCCCAGAATAATGTTTGACCAACTATCTGGGCACCTGATGGCCCAGACAAGTTGACATATAAAATTAACTATCATACCTCCTAATTTTGATAGTAATGTCTCCAATTATCTCTCCATACATACTACTAAACTCTCCAAACAAAATTATTAAAATTTCTATGTAAAGTTTAAAAACTGCTTGCCATAGCACCTATAAAGAACAAGAAAAGGTACTGCAAGACCCAATAAAAATGATGAATATGAAATATTTTAAAAGACTGCTCCCTATGTTTTTAAAAATTATCATAGTGGGGCTTCCCTGGTGGTACAGTGATTGGGAGTCCACCTGCCGATGCAGGGGACACGGGTTTGTGTCCCGGTCCGGGAAGATCACACATGCCGCGGAGCGGCTGGGCCCGTGAGCCATGGCCGCTGAGCCTGCGCATCTGGAGCCTGTGCTCTGCAACGGGAGAGGCCACAACAGTGAGAGGTCCACGTACCACAAAAAAAAAAAAAAAAAAAAAAATTAGCATAGTGCATGTCAAACCAAAGATCCTTTATTTCTTCATAGTTTGCCCTTACTTGAAATGTTCCATCATTTAAAAAAAAAATTTTATTGCAGTATAGTTGCTTTACAATGTTGTGTTAGTTTTTGCTGTACAGTAAACTGAATCAGTTATACATATACATATATCCACTCTTTTTTAGATTTCTTTCCCATTTAGGACACCACCGATCATTGAGTAGCGCTCCCTGTGCTAAACAGTAGGTTCTCATTAGTTGTCTATTTTATACATAGTAGTGTATATGTGTCAATCCCAATCTCATCATTTCTAAAACAGTTTGTTTTGAAGTTGAATATCAATATTATATCTGAGTTTTAAGGAAAATTTATTTAGAAATCTGTTTAGTAACTGATTTATTTAGAATTTACTTAAAATCAGGTTGAAGTTGTGAAACAATATACATTTTTTTCTTTAAATAACTCTGGGAAAGCACCTTTTCTGGTCTCTCTATTTATTTGACAAAATCAATTTTCCTCATATAGTTAAATTTCTGAAGGCTTATTTTCAAGGAATAAAATTAAAAACTGTGAAAGCAGCATCTGTCAATTTAAAAACTAATATCAATTAAAATTTGCTACAGATGTTTAACACTTTGGTAACATGGTCTAACTCTTACTGTAAACAAAAACGGTGGAGGGGGGCAGTGCAAAGTTAAAGGAGGTATCTATTTTACTACCAATGAATTCCCATGAAGGCAAAAAAGAGGGACAAATATCAAGTATTTCATTTATCCTTCTTATCTTAATTTTACAACAAGCCCATAACCAGCAGATGGCTGAGTTACAAACTCATGAAAAATCTTTGAAAGATACATCATTAACTCTTCAAGTCCTCTATGGCAACTGTTCCAACAGCTGATCATCAGCAATTACTTGGGAGGCTTTTGAAAAATGGACAGTCCTAGGTTCTACTCAAATACGGATCTGAGAGTCTATATTTTTAAAAAGCTACTGATAGATGGAATATTTATAAATGGAGTATTTCCTCCCATATCGATAAACAAAGGATGTCACAGTCATCAATGATTGCCACCATCCAACGTGAGCTGGTGAGCCCTGAGGAAACTCAGGGCTGAAAAGAATACCTGCCATCTAGCAGCCATCAGACTGCAGCCACTCCCTGCGGTGAGCCCTGAGGAAACTCAGGATGTGAAAATACAGGATACCGGCCCCAGAGAGCTGAGGTTCACATCAAAGGAATGATTTCAACGAGCCCAGACTCTTGCATCTTCCCATACACAGAAAAGCTCTAAATTCCTTAACTTGAGATATTTGGTTTTCTTTCATTAACAATCTTTTGACGTCCCAACTACCTGCCCTTTGTTGCAAAACTCCTAATTTATCCTGGCTCCTCCCCTCGCCTCCTCAGAGCAGTTTCTCAGAGTTATCTGAAACGCTGTCTCCCGGGCTGCAGTGCTCATTTTGCCCCAAATAAAACTTACCTCGTAACTCTCACGTTGTGCAATTTTTTAAGTAAACACTATCCAAATAAGTTTGGTAATCAAGCTCTCAAAATCACAGTTCTGAGGTACAATCTAGAGCCTGGTACAATATTCACATGGTAAATGTTTCTCAGATAAATTGAAAAAAGTTAATTTTTATTTCCCATTTCACAGTTACTGAAGCTAAAGGGAAAAAATTCTTTTTCTTAAATCAGAAGTTACAAAAATGATATTTCAACAAATTATTATTAGAAGCTAAATATGGACATCTCAGCTTTAAAAAAATATTTCGTTTTGAATTTTACTCTTTTGACTAGATATAATTCAAGTGATACACCTTCCTAGGTACAATATTAAATAAACCCGCATGGTCACTCTTTGGAACTGCTGTCAGTTTCTGCTATTAAAATACATGTATTCTCCATTCTATTCCTTAAGACTCTGTAGTTATCTCTGGCTAGCTAACTTATTTATGCCAAGGTGCTAAATGAATCATCCCTTACCTTTCCCTGTGGTAACTGCAAAAGAAACAAGTGAAAATTTGTGTTTCTAAGTGTGTGCCCACACACATGCACTCACACACACACACACACACACGAATAGAAGGGTCTTTCAGTGGCCCATATCTCAAATTATACTACACAGACTAGTATCTTTTTCACAAATTTAAGGTGACCTCTGACACACAATGGAGATGAAACTGTAATTATTATATCCTATTTTAGCCTATTTTAACCTTCTCAATTCCACAACTCTACCAGAAAGAGAAATAAATAAAGGAAAGAGGGCTTAAAACATTTGGCTTTTACTGAAGTTGCAGCGAAGAAACAGAATGACTGGCGAAGAAAAGGGAAAAAACTGAGTAAGAAAAGAAAGAAAGAAAATAATAGACAAATAGAATTAATCATTAGTAATTTGCCCCTATTTCAAACAGCATTACCAATTTTTAATAAGTATGTATTTAATCAATATACTACATACCTGTAAGACTGCACCCTCACTAGGAATAGGCATCATCTGATTTTTATTCATTTGCTCTTGTGGATCCTCTCCAAGTTTGAATCCAAGTTGAATCTCTGGATGTGTGCCTAGAATGAAATATAATCATAAATCATTTGCAATAGTTTTATTGCTCTGCTTTAACAATGACCCAAGGATTTTATAAACACTGCAAAATGTCATTAAAAATCATCTTGTACAGGACTTCCCTGGTGGTGGTGCAGTGGTTAAGAATCCGCCTGCCAATGCAGGGGACACAGGTTCGAGCCCTGGTCTGGGAGGATCCCACATGCCGCAGAGCAACTAAGCCCATGAGCCACAACTACTGAGCCTGCGCTCCAGAGCCCGCATGCCACAACTACTGAAGCCCGCACGCCTAGAGCCCGTGCTCTGCAACAAGAGAAGCCACGACAAAGAGAAGCTCGCTCACCGCAAGAGTAGCCCCTGCTAGCCGCAACTAGAGAAGGTCTGTGCACAGAAACAGAGACCCAACGCAGCCAAAAATAAATAAATAAAATTTAAAAATCATTTTGTAAATCATAATTTCCTAACTGCCACTTTTATGTGTCAAGGTTTTTAAATTTAAGAAGAAATGTATACACAACACTGAATGAAATAATACTTGATATTTTTTTGTCCCAGGATGAATGAATGCAAAGGATATATAAAGAAAATTGTACAGACTTAAACCCTGCTAGAAAGAACACTTTCTTTTTTCATTTTAAGTCATTTTTTAAAACTCATAATGCTAATATATTATTCAAGAAGAGTCAGAATTTTCAAGATGGCAAATTTAGCCCATATTTAACTTTTCTTCCCTTCCCAGTTCCCAAAAAGAATCCAAAGAAATTAGTTTTTTAAAAAAATCTGAAGCAGCAATGGGAAAAAGGAAATATAAAATTAAAAAATATAGAAGATGGGAATGGATTAAAGGGAAACCAAACCCTGGTTAGCAGCTTGTCACTCATCATAGGAAAAGGCGGGGCTCCCTCAGAAGTAACCAGTATATGGAATTCTTCCATCAGAATCCCAGAAAACCACCTAGCTCAGAGCAAATCCCACAGACAAAATATGAAGGAGGGTAAGCTGGAAGCTCACAGTGGCTGAAGTCTCATACTATTTGTACCAAAGAGCTTGCTGTTTGTACCAAAGAAGCTTAGGATGTATGCTGCAGCCAACTACTAGGTGTAGGAGAATATGTTCCCTCCAAGATACAGAAATGTACTAAAATCTAAGGTGGATAAAATAATGTAGTGATGGCACAGAAGTAGAAATAATCAAATATATCAGTGAAACAAAACAAAAAGTGGGAAACAGACCTATAATATATTTGGGAATTTAATATATAACAATAATGGTATTTTAAACAGTGGCAACAAGATGATATTCAATAAATAATACTGGGGCAATTAGTTAATCATTTGAAAAAAATGAAGTTAGAGACCTACCCTACCTACCCTCTATATGCTAAATTATTCTAAAAATATTAAAGACATAAAAGTAAAAACAATAAATATAATAAATGGAAAAAAAGATAAAATATTTTTATGGTCTTGAGATAGGTAAAATATTTCTAAGTTTGAAAAAAGAAACCTTTAAAGAAAAGACTGACAGATTTTACTACATAAAAATTTTTAATTTCTGTACTACAAAATATATCATGAATAACATTAAATGATAACTAGGAAACTGGGTAAAACTATTTACAATGTACATATGACAAAGTTTTGCTACCTTTAATATATAAAATGCTCTAATAAATTAACAATAAAATGAGATTAAGAGACATTAAGGCAATTCACACACACACAAAAACTATAAATGGTCGATATTAAAATATGCCTAGCCTTGGTATTCTTCAAAAATGCAAATTAAAATAATCAGATATGTTTTATTCACCAGTTTGGCAAACATTGCATATGTCCTGTGTTGGATCTAGAGGGAAAAAGTCATCTATTTTAGGGGGCAATATATGTCAAAGTCTGACATGTGCTCATCCTTTAAAGCAAATCTAACTTTAGCTAGTTACTCTAAGGAAATAATCAGAAAAGTAGGCAAAGATATAATACTGAGAAACATCAAACATAATCAAATCATTATATAAGGGTACATTCATACAATGGAATAAAAGTAGCAATTTAACAGGCTGAGGTAGATCAATATAACAAAGAAATAATACATGTAGTGCAATACTAATTATGAAAAAATATACATGTATTGGTATGCAAAAGTCTAGAAAGAAACACAAATACTAAACACTGCCAATTGTTGGGAGTGGAATTACAGGGAAGAGAAGGGGATGGGATCTTTCACTTTCTACATTATATAATTTTACATTTAAAAAATATTTTATACTTTTAAAAATTAGCAAAAATAATTAAAGTCTATCCATTTGCGGAAGGGAAGGGAAGGGAAGGGAAAAAACTTGGTTGGAATATTGAAACAGATCTCTAACTTCTTCCTAGTGTCATTTTATATATCATAAGAACACATTCTGGAGACAAATATTACACACTATCCCTTCTGATTACATGTAGGAAAAACTACTCCAAGATGAAACTGTAATTTGCCACCGGGGTATCAGGTGAGAGGAAGTACAGTGAAGACTTTGTGAACTACAGTGGGCTTGAACTATGCAGATCCACTTAAACGAGGATTTTTTTTAATAGACATACATTTGGCCCTCCATATCCATGGGTATGGTGTCCACAGATTCCACCAACCGCAGACCATATCATGTACTATGTTTACAATCTGCAGCTGGTGGAATTTGTGGATGTGCAATCCACAGATAGGGAGGGCCAACTATGGGACTTGAGAATCTGAGGATCTGGGTGTAAACAGGGGTTCCTGGAATCAATCCTCCATCGATACCAAGGGACAAGTGTATACACAAAAGAAGATTTTCATGATGTTTAGGAGGTTTTCCTTCCATTCTTCCCCTATTTCCAGACATCCTCCAATAAAAAATCGCTCACAGGAAGAAATCATAAAAGGAAATAACCTACAATTTGAACAGCTACTGCAGATTTGATGTTTCTGAACTGTAACAATTAGTGATAGATTTTTCCAGAAGTGCTTAAATTGATCTAGAAGTGGACTTAGGAGGTTTGGAGAATTTGTAAGTGAAAGGCTCTTTTTAAAAATATATATACCGGGCTTCCCTGGTGGCGCAGTGGTTGGGAGTCCGCCTGACGATGCAGGGGACGCGGGTTCGTGCCCCGGTCTGGGAGGATCCCACATGCCGCGGAGCGGCTGGGCCCGTGAGCCATGGCCGCTGAGCCTGCGCGTCCGGAGCCTGTGCTCTGCAACAGGGGAGGCCACAACAGTGAGAGGCCCGCGTACAGCAAAAAAAATAAAAAAAAAAATAAATAAATAAATTATATATATATATATATATATATATATATATATATATATATATACCCCAAGGATATTTGTACCTTAATTTTAGTCAGAAAGAACCAGACTGATTATTAAAAAGTATTATTTACTTTTGCAAATAGGAAAGTTCAGGGTTAAGCAGGAGATTTTGGGGGGAGAATTGCTATTCGAGTGCCACTTCCACAACTCGGAAGCCCTCTCTAAGAGTCATAAACATCTTCCAGAAGTTACAATCCCCATTGCTATCCTTATAAAATAACAGATTTTAAGGTCTATTACAGATGCCTGTAAGAAACTAACTCCGTGTAAAGTTAAAGAATAAGACTAAATATAAAAGAAGTTAATGGAATAATAATACTTGGAAAATTAAAGGAACTACTTAGAGAAAAGAATTATTTCTTACCTTTGCATGTTCTACTTATAGCAGGATGGAGACTGAACTCAGATCTAAGAGATGTGTCTTGATTAAAGATCAACCTTTCAAACATAAGAAAAGAAGGTACAGATGTTATGATGTTTCCTAAACAAAGACTAACAAATCAACTGTCATCTTTTAGAAAACTTTTTCCAGCTTTATCGAAATACAATTGACATACAACATTATGCAAGTTTAAGGTGTACAATATGATGATATATTGCATATACTGCAAAATGATTAAGTGGATAAACTTTTAACATGGTTCAATGTAAACTACTCATAAAAATTATTATTAATTTGTTAAAATTCTTAGTTACACCACTATTAATATTCTATATCAAAGTATTTTTTTCAGAAATGTAGCCTTTAATTTAAAACTTATCCAAGATGAAAAATAAAGACTTATTCATATGGTCCTGTTCATTTTTATAAATATTGTTATTTTTGGATATTTTGGAGTAAGGGACAAATATCAATATAGTTTTTGAACAGAAGTGAAATGAGGAGAATATCTGAAGGACCAGTGCTGTTGGGTTTGTTCCTTCACCTTTCTCTATACCACAGAGAATTTTTTTTTTTTTTTTTGCGGTACGCAGGCCTCTCACTGTTGTGGCCTCTCCCGTTGCGGAGCACAGGCTCCGGACGCGCAGGCTCAGCGGCCATGGCTCACGGGCCCAGCCGCTCCGCGGCATGTGGGATCTTCCCGGACCGGGGCACAAACCCGTGTCCCCTGCATTGGCAGGTGGACTCTCAACCACTGCGCCACCAGGGAAGCCCACCACAGAGAATTTAAGATTAAAATCCCAGGGTTAAATCTGAGTGTATATTTTCAGAACATACAATTACAGAACTTTAACCTTTGGATTCACTTCTTACTATGCTCTTGGCAGCACCAAGGTAAAGAGAGAAGACAGTCCTTGGTCTCAAGAAGCTTCAAATCTGGCGAGGGATACAAATAGCAATGATATAGCATGGTGAGTATGCTACTAGGCAGACCTAAGTGTTTATTTCTTCTGCTTAAAAAACCTTTAAAGAATGAAAAAACAGGCAAAGGACTTGAATAGACATTTCTCCAAAGAGAATATACAAATAGCTAGTAAGTACATGAAAAGATGCTCAACAATACTAAACATTAGGGAAACGTAAATCAAAACCACAATGAGATACCACTTCACACCAACCAAAAAACAAAACAAAAAACAGAAAATAACAAGTGTGGCAAGGATATAGAGAAACTGGAACTCTTGTACATTTTACTGGAAATGTAAAATGGTACAGCCACTGTGAAAAACAGTTTGGTGGTTCCTCAAGAATTAGACATAGAACTACCATTTGATCCAGTAATTCCATTTCTGGGTATGTACACAAAATAACTGAAAGCAGGGACCTAACTTGTACACCCATGTTCATAGAAACATTATTCACAATAGCTAAAAGGTGGAATTGACAAGTATCCATCGACAGATGAGTGGATAAACAAAATGTGGTACAGACATACAGTGGACTATTTTTCAGCCTTAAAAACGAAGGAACTACTGATACATGCTACAACATGGATAGACCTTAGAAATATCATGCTAAGTGAAATAAGCCAGACACAAAAGAACAAAAGTGATATAATTCCACTTACATGAGGTATCTAGAGGAGTCAGATTCATAGAAAGTAGAATGGTAGTTGCCAGAGGCTGAAGGCATGAAAGAATGGGGAGCTATTATTTAAAGGGTACACAGAGTGTCAGCCTGGGAAGATGAAAAAATTCCGGAGATAACTAGTAGTGATAGTTGTACAACAATGTGAATATACTTAATACCATTGAATTATACACTTAAAAATGGTTAAAATGATAAATTCTATGTTATATATATCTTACCACAACAAAAAAAAAGTTTTAAAATCTTGCCAGAATCCAGGAATGTAACAATGTACTAAGGCATAAATATATGATTTGGAACTAGGGGTTTTTTGGTTTATTTACTTATTCATTTTGCTTTTTACTTTTTTTATGGAAAATTACAAACATCAACAAATAACAGAAACAACAGTATACTCATCGTGTAGGTGCAACAATTATCAGTACACAGCCGATCTTGCGTCCTCTATGATCCCTCTGCCATCCTCTCTACCTGCTGCGAGTCTCCCACTGGATTATTTTTAAAGCAAATCCTGGACATCTTATTCCACTTCATCTGGAAATATTTCAGTATTCAACTTTAAAATATAAGGACTCTTCAAATGTAACCGTAATAATCACAGCTTTAAAAAAACAGCCAAAATTTCATACCTAAAAAAAAGTCAATAATTCCTTAATATCATTAAATTTACAGTCCGTAGTAAGCAGCCTCTATAATGGCTCCTGGTATTTATGACCTTGTATATGGTATTTATCCCTGAGTTCGGACTGGATCCAGTGACTCTTCTAACGAACAAAATAGAGCAAATAGGTTGAGATGTTCCTTCTGAGATTAGGTTATGAAAAGATAGTGGCTTCCATCTTACTCTCTTATTCTCTTGCTTCTTCCCTCTCATGGAAGCCAGCTTGCCATGTTGTGAAAGCCATTTGCAGAAGCCTATGTAGCAAGAAACTAAGGGAGGCCCCCAGTCAACAGTCAAAGAGGAACTAAGGACTCAGTTCAATAGCCAGAGAAGGAACTGAATCTTACAGCCACCATTTGGGAAGAAGATCTTTCTCATGAAGGCTTGAGATGAATGCAGCCTTCTGAGTCCTTGAAGCTGATGATCCAGTTAAGCCACTCCTGGATTCCTGAACCACAGAAACTACACAGTATGTTTATTGTTTTAAGATGCTAGTAAGTTTTGGAGTAAGCTGTTACACAGCAACGTAAACTAATAAACAGATTGTAGTCAGATTTCCCTGTCTCTTTTTACAGTTGTTTTGTTCATATCAGGCTCCAAACAAGATGCACACATTGCATTTGGCTGTATGTCTCTTAAGTCTTTTAAAATCTGTAAGTTATCCCCTTCCCTGCCCCTTACAATTTATTTGTTGAAGAAACTGAGTTGTTTTTCCTATAGAGTTTCCCACATTCTGGATTTGAAGACTGCATGTCATTTAACATGTTCCTCTGTCCTGCATATTTCCTGTAAACTGGTTATTATACATAGAGGTTTGATCTGATTCGAGTTCAATTTGGGGAGGCAATGTGTGTACTTCCTACAGGAGATAACAAAGAATGTGCTGAGAAAGGCAGTCTTGTGCATACAGTCTTTCAACCCCTGCTAGGTCTTGGGTCTGGCACACCTTCTTACTAAAAGATAGAGTCCTCCCAGCCTGTACTGGACTTACCACCTTGTATGGGAATCCCTTTCCCTGTTTAGACTCAGTGTGTACTCCTTCGTTCTGTTTAAACGTGTGTGTCATATGGTACCTGGCCAACCCCACTGCTCTGTCTATCCTCTGTGGGGAAAGGATGAAGTCCTTTGTTCTGTGGCACAAGAAGGGTGTGGGCAGGCCAATGGCCATGCGTCAGCTGCAGAGAGTGACTGTTGGCCACGGGGGACTAATGCCCACTACTGAAGCTAATCTTTCTCTGTCTCTTCTCTGCTCTCCGTTTACCAGTTTTAAGAATAGTACTTGGCACCATTCTGTTTTAATCATCGGAGGAGCCCTTATTTGCCATATATCCTGACCAAAAATGTTGCTTTCTTTAGCTAATTTCATGTGATTATTAATTCTTTGTCTCCTTGTATTTTGCTATTTTTCCCTTCTGCAACTGTATCCTTTAAAACAGGCATTTTCCATCTAGACAATTCACATGAAAATAGTGCTTAGTCTATCTTAAGGGAAAGAATTAACACTCATCTTGCAGGGTAATTATGTTCAATTAGCCTTTTACTATATGCACTTATAATGTTCAGAGGACATGATTTGACCTGAACATATACCTAAATCCAGGTAATAATGAGCTATCTTATAAGGTGGTTCTGTTTAAATGTATTGAACGGGATTCGTTTGCGATATATCCCTTAATGTTATTGAGCAGTTCACATTTACGGGAGGCTGGGACAGAAATTAAGGATTGGTAAAAGGTTCCCAGGGCACATATAAGAAAAATGAATCCTGACTCTTAGTAAACAAATCACAAGCAAACAAAACCTCACTAACCAGCAACTTAAATTCTTACAGATTAGTAGCAACACTTACCAAGCCAAAAAAGGGACTGGATGCATTTTACATTTTCAAGAGGGCTAGGACCAAGTCCAGGTCCTCAGAGTACTTTTCAGGCACAGTTAACACCTGGCATCCTCATTCTTTGAAAGCCTTGCTTTATCTAATCCCAGTGGTCATCAACCCCCTTCTCAGATCTTAGCAAAAGCACCTTAATAGCTGCAACATTTAAGGATTATTTATGTATAACATTTTGCCTGTTGGGGGTCTCTGCTCTACTAGGACTTGTGCTCCTCATTCCAGTCAAAGTTGAGAGCTTGTGCAGGAAAAACAGAGTAAACTGCATATAAGTAAGCAAAGAAGACGGGCGGGAGGGAAGCAATGGTATTCAGTTCCAGCAATGCTTAGACTTTGTATTTCCATACCAATAAAAAGAACACTAGGGCTTCCCTGGTGGCGCAGTGGTTGAGAGTCCGCCTGCCGATGCAGGGGACATGGGTTCGTGCCCCAGTCCTGGAAGGTCCCACATGCCATGGAGCGGCTGGGCCCGTGAGCCATGGCCGCTGAGCCTGCGCGTCCGGAGCCTGTGCTCCACAACGGGGGAGGCCACAACAGTGAGAGGCCCGCGTATGGCAAAAAAAAAAAGAACACTAATTTTTAACCTTGAGCTATGAGATCTGAAAGAATGATGTTTCTATGGCACTGCAGAGAGGCATTTAAAAATGAATTGGGGGGAAAAAAAAGATTGGTCAGTCAAGATAGAGTAAGCCATCTATAGCCTAGTTCCCCACTCATTACAACTAAAAACTCTGGCAGATGGGACTTCCCTGGTGGCGCAGTGGTTAAGACTCCATGCTCCCAGTGCAGGGGGCCTGGGTTTGATCCCTGGTCAGGGAACTAGATCCCACATGCATGCCACAACTAAGAGTTCGCATGCCACAACTAAGGAGCCTGTGTACTGCAACTAAGGAGCCAGTGAGTTGCAACTGAGGAGCCCACCTGCCACTAAGGAGCTCGCCTGCCACAACTGAGGAGCCCATGTGCCGCAAATAAGGAGCCCGTGAGCCGCAACTAAGGAGCCTGCCTGCTGCAACTAAGACCCAGTGCTACCAAATAAATAAATAAATAAATATTAAAAAAAAAAAAAAGACAGTGCCATCTATTAAAAAAATAAAAATAAAAACTCTGGTAGAATTATTTTTTAAAAGCTACCTGAGCAATCTGAAAAGTAAACAATAGCAGGTAAACTGGGGACTGAAATTGAAATCTAAATAACAACTCTGGAGTAGGTGAGTCTCATGGTTTGCTTGGTTTTTTTGTTTTGTTTTTTGCTCCTTTTTTCTTTTTTTTTTGTCTCCAGCTTTGATCCTAGGCCTAAACCTGGAAGTATACAGTGGACACAGACAGCAAAAACTCCAGAAGAAACCTCTCCTACCTTTATCCAGAGAACTAGGGAAAGGGATCCCTGAATGCCAGAAGGTGTGAGGGGAATGTGCCTGAGTTTTCTTGTTTTCTCTCTTTAGCTTCAGAGCTATACTGCTACCGATCATGGTAGCTTGGGCACTTAAAACTCAAGAGAAAACCTGTCTCTCTCCTACTAGAGGAACCATACTCTGAGTATGAAAAGAACCTCTTTTATTTTCTTCTCTTTTTCTTTCACTTTGCCCTGAAGGTGGCCCCAACTGCAGGGAACTACTCTACAGCGAGAAGGCTAACACTGAAAGAAATCCATCTTTCTGGTCATACGAATCAACATGTGGGCATGGGGAGGGAAGGGTGCATGAGAATCCTGGAGAAAAGAGAGCAGGAAGGGGAATCACCTACTTCTGTATATGATCCAACGTAAGTGTGAGGCTCAACCCTGAGCTGTCCACATGCAGAGCAGATTCAGAAAAGTGTAACAAAGGCTTAGAGAACTGAACTATGATATTAACTACTGTCCAAATCCAGATTAATCCCTGAGTGGTACATAAGTCAGACAGACTCAAACAGTAAAGTAAAGGCTTTACTCAAATAGTAAAGGCTTTGAAAATTGGACTGATGTAACCACCACCCACAGAAGGCAAAAACAGAACATGCAGTCAGAACCTAATCAGATTGGGCTTCCCTGGTGGCGCAGTGGTTGAGAGTCCGCCTGCCGATGCAGGGGACACGGGTTCGTGCCCCGGTCTGGGAGGATCCCACATGCCGCGGAGCAGCTGGGACCGTGAGCCATGGCCGCTGAGCCTGCGCATCCGGAGCCTGTGCTCCACAACGGGAGAGGCCACAGCAGTGAGAGGCCCGCGTACCGCAAAAAAAAAAAAAAAAAGAACCTAATCAGATTGACTGCCTGTTACAACAAACAAAAATCAACTCCCTCTAGAGGATTTTAACAGGAACAAGAGTCCAAAACATAACATTCAAAATATACAGGATATAATCCAGAATTACTCAACATGCAAAGAAAAGGAAAATCTGACTAATTCTTGAGAGAAAAACTAACAGATGCCAATGCCCCAACCTCCCAAGCCCAGATCTTGGAATTACAAGACAAAGACCTTAAAGCAGCTATTATAATAATTCTCTATTACATAAAGGTGAACATTTATCAATGGATGAAAACAATGAAGTTATCAACAGAGAAATAAAAACTGTAAAAGAGAATCTGATGGAAAATTTAGGAGATATAATTATAATATCTGAAATTAAAAATTCACTGGATGGTCTCAACAACAGAATGGAGATGAGACAGGAAAAACTAAGTGAATCTTAAGATAAAGCAATAGAAATTATACAGTCTGAAGAACTAAGAGAGAAAAAATCGAAAAAAATTATTAGAGCCTCAAGGATCTGGACACTATCAAAAGGTCTACCATTCATGTCATTTAAAACCCCAGAAAGAGAGGAGAAAAAGATTGGTACATAAAAATATATATGAAGAAATCATGAGAGAAAACTTCTGAAGTCTGGTGAAAGATATGTTTATAGATTTGAGAAGCAGTGAACCCCAAACAGGAAAAACACAACTAAAATCATTACCAGAAACATCATAATCAAACTGCTGAAAATGAAAGACAGTGGGGGAAATGAAAGCAGACAGATTAAAAAAAGATGATATATCACACAAATGGAAATAGTGATTTAAATGGGGAGGGAGGGGCTTGACTACAAGGGACAGGGCAGCACGAAGGAGGTTTTTTTGTTTTTTTGGCATAACAGAACTGTTCTGGATCTTGAGTGTAGTGGTTGTTATAAGACTCCAGGTACCAGTCAAAATGGTCCCTGTACACCAATAAGAGCAAATATTACTGTTTCTATATATAAAAGGGCCAAAAATCTGGATATCACCCTTTACTGCTGCCCTGCCCTCATCCTCCGTATCTCATCAATCACCATCTGCGGCCAAATTTACTTTTAAAGACTTCTCAGATTTGTCCTTTTCCCTCTATTCCCACTCTTTCTGCCTAGTTGAGCTCTCATCATCCCAGTCTGTTACTACTTTGATCCCACAGCTAACCCCTATAGCCTTGCTTTGCAAAAGGTGATCCAACTTTAACCTGGACGCTTGCTAGAAATGCAGAATCTCAAACCCCAGCCTAGAACTCCTGAGTTGCAATCCACCTTGTAACAGGATTCTGAAGTGATTTATAAGAAATTCATAACTTTCATTAAAATTTGCAAAGCCCGGGCTTCCCTGGTGGCGCAGTGGTTGAGAGTCCGCCTGCCGATGCAGGGGACATGGGTTCGTGCCCCGGTCCGGGAGGATCCCACATGCCGCGGAGCGGCTGGGCCCGTGAGCCATGGCCGCTGAGCCTGCGCGTCCGGAGCCTGTGCTCCGCAACGGGAGAGGCCACAGCAGTGAGACGCCCGTGTACCGCAAAAAAAAAAAAAAAAAAAAAAAAAAATTTGCAAAGCCCTAGTCTAGGGCTTGCCCGAGTGAATGAAAATCTGATTATGCTGCTCCTCCACTTAACATCTTACAAGCTCCCTACCAGGACACACACAGGCTATAAGAGGCCTCACGTGACCTTACTGTACCTTTCTCTCCAGGCTCATCTTTCACCACACCCATCTCACCATTTAACACTTCAGTAACACCCAACTGTTTGCACATTCCAACACACGTAACACAATGCTATGTCCCACCACTACACCTTTACCCATGCATGCAGTTCCTGAAAACCTCCTCTCCTTCATCTGACAAATTCCTACCCACCTTCGAGCCTCTACCCAGAAGTCAACCCTGGCAAACTCTGATGACCACCCAGGTTGAGGTAAGCATCCCTCTGGGCTCCTAAACCAGCCCGGGCATCCTTCCTACCCTGACTTCTCACATTACATTGAAATGATCTGTTTACGTCTTTCCTGGCCTGTAGGGTTCTCAGAGTCAGTGGCCTCATCTCTTTTATCTTCTCCCTGTGTCCAACACGGGGAACTAGATATGTTTTGATGAACGGAACTACCATCTTCCCTTGATTCTTATAAAACTATCCGTTTCCAGTTTGGTAGTAACTAGTTCCCCCGTCACACGTTTTCTTCCTGAGAGAAAGTATACTAACCGTCTCCTGGACCTGAGCTACGAGTCGCTGGAAGCAAAATGCACTTGAGGGGTTTAGACCCAAGACTGTTTTGCCTACGCAAAAAAGCCCCAGGCTAAGAAAGAAGGCTTTTTTAAAATGTCAGAAAGCCACCTGCTATACAGCTCATTCGGTCCTAAGTTGGGGAAGGGCTGGGGGGCAGTTGCGGTCTTCTTTATCTACGAAATTCTGAGCTCAGGCCTGGCTGCCCCACAAGGCCCGACTCCCGCCCGCACGCAGACGTTCGGCTGGTAACAACTTCTCCTCAACCCTCAGAGGGCCACCCGCCGCCAGAACCCAGGCCCAACGACGGTCACCTTCTCCAGGGCAACTCCTCTTCTTCCTCGTCGCTCTCCGTCACTGATGCCTCGATCACCGTTTCATCACTGTCCCAGTCTGGGGCCTGGGCACCTTCCTCCATCTCCGCCTCGCACTCGAAGTCTTTTTTATCCTCTTTCTCTAACTCCTCCATTCCCCCAAAAAATAGAAATAAAAAAAAATTTTTAATTTGCTCTGAGGGCCAGGAGAAATTGTGAATTCAGAACAAAACTGGTGGCGGGAGCCCGGTGCGCTACGCGGGCTCACACGGCGGGGCCGAAGGGCGTCGTGGGAAGGCGGGCCAGCGCGGAGGCCTGACCCCACGCCGCCGGCAGGGGGAGCCGCGCGCCGCTCGTCTGACCCGCGCGCCGCAGTCGGCCCCGCCCCCGCACGCCGGCCCCGCCCCCGCACGCCGGCCCCCGCCCCCCCGCTCTCGTGGCCGGAAGTGGCCCGAAGTGGCCGGGCGCGGGCCCGGGGGCCTAGGCTTTCCCGGCGGTCTGGGGTGTGGCCGGCTACTACACCCGCCTTCCGCACTTTTGCTTTGTGGCTGGGCGGTGGGGGGACTAGAGCTGCGGCCGCGGGGATCGGAAAGGAAGCGTTGCCCCAGACAGACTGGAGGCCGAGCCCGCCTAACGCTACCGGCAGCGAGGGAGAGCTGGGTCATGTGCCGTGCAGCTCATCTCGGGCTTGTGAGACGCAGACCCGGAAAGAACTGTCAGCTCTGCTAGAGTTTTCTGAAGCCAGAATGTGGTCTTAGCCCCGAAGAGTGTTTTTGAGTCCGCCAAGTGCTGCCTTTCTCCTTAATCCCTTTGACATCCCTTCCCCAAGAGTCCCCCTGAGGTAAGCAAAACAAAAATGTTAATCAGAAATTTTTAGATGATCTAACTGGTATGTTTTATATTTCTGTTTTTTCCTCAACTCTTTGGTTATGCTGGAATACAGATTGTGTTGGAAAGGCAGGTTAAATGCCTTATATTTTCCCTTTATTACTTTTTATAATAATATTGGTGCCTAGCAGCCTCCCACAGTAACCAATTATTATTTTTAAATGAAGTGACTACATTCTTATATATTGGATTTCAGTCTCTTTGCAAGTTTTTAATTCAGACTCATTTGAAACAAAGCCAAGTGAGCTCCACCTCCCAGGTGAGAGGAAGATTGCAATAAGACAGACCCTTTCTGCATAGCAAGTTTTTACTACTCACTTCGGAATCTACAGGGTCCAAGCACATATTGCGTCTTTAATGATTTGTCAAATAAATGGAAGAAACTAGGGTTTTCTGACTCCTTAATTTACTGTCCTTTTCAGTACATGGAGTGGCTTTGCCATACTTATTATTATTTTACTATTTTTTAAAATTTTTATTTTGTATTGGAGTAGCGTTGATTAACAATGTTAGTTTCAGGTGTACAGCAAAGTGATTCAGTTATACATATGCATGTATCTGTTCTTTTTCAAATTCTTTTCCCATTTATGTTATTACAGAGTATTGAGCAGAGTTCCCTGTGCACTTTACTATTTAGACCATATTTAAGCCACTGCTGTTTAAAACACTTGGTTCGTGGTTGTCTTTTAAACTTACTTGATTCTGGGTGTGGAGAAAAGGAAACCCTCCTACAACTGTTGATGGGAATGTGAATTGGTGCAGCCACTATGGGAAACAGTGTGGAGGTTCCTTAAAACACTAAAACTAGAGCTACCATATGATCCAGCTGTCCCACTCCTGGGCGTATATCTGGAAAAGACAAAAACTCTAATTTAAAAAGAGTCATGTACCCCAATATTCATAGCAGCACTATTTATAATAGCCAAGACATGGAAGCAACTGAAGTGTCCATCCATAGATAAATGGATAAAGATGTGGTGTATATATATACGATGGAATATTACTTACTCAGTCATAAAGACTGAAGTATTGCCATTTGCAGCATCATGGATGGACCTAAAAAATATCACACTAAGTGAAGTAAGTCAGACAGAGAAAGACAAATATTATATATCACTTATATGTGGAAAAATAATACAAATGAATTTATTTACAAAACAGAAACAGACTCATAGACATAGAAAACAAACTTACGGTTACCAAAGGGGAAGGGGGGGTAAATTAGGATTATGGGATTAACAGATACACACTATGATATATAAAATAGATAAACAACAAGGATTTACTGTATAGCACGAGGAACTATATTCAATATCCTGTAATAACCTACAATGGAAAAGAATCTGAAAAATATATATATATGTATAACTGAATCACGCTGCTGTAACCTGAAACTAACAATATTATAAATCAACTATACTTCAATAAAAATAAAATAACCTACAGTTTATATACAAAAAATAAAAAATAAACTTATTTGAATATTCCTCACCTCTATAAACGAGGCAGAACAGTAATAAATATGCAAAGAACTAGACCTCTTTGTGTTTTTTACACCTCTCCACCTATATATCCTCCATGTTTAAAACGGTCCTAAATTCCCAGGTAAAAGGCTGATGGGGAATTTTGTAACAGGTAGATCAGGCTGACAACATTACATCCACTGATAATCTTAACATATCACTAATAGTGAGACAACCAAATATGTTCCTCCAGGCATGATACAATAGGAATAAATGGTGCTACCTATGAAGTATTCTAAGCTTCCACGAAAGTTAAAACCTGAATCTAATCAAGACTCTAGATCTAACTATCAGTTATTTATATGAGGGGGGAAGGTGGAAAAGCAGAGAAATGTGTTAACACCAGGAAGATAAAATTAACCAAATCTAGAATGCGGGAAATTCAATAGGACAAATGACCTGGTTTCTTTCAACAATTTAATATCATGGGGTAAAAAAAGAGGGAATGGGAACTCTTTTAGATTTAAAGAGTCCCTAAGAATAGGGGAGAAATTCAAGCAGTTAAAAAGGAAAATTGATTGCTTGTTAATATAAATACTAACACATAGTGAATTAGTCAGAAAACCTTGAGAAGAGCATTATATTCTTTTTAAACCAACAAATATCTGTAAAAAATTAAAGAATATGAGGCAGAATACAATTAAGTTAGATTATATCAAAATTTGAATCTTTGAGGAATAATATTGTATAGTAAATTTATAAAATGAAACCAAGTAATCCTTCAGAGCTATAATTAAATTTTCATTGCTTGATTTCCATTTAGGCTTTAAGTCTTTCAAGAAAAAGTTCTATTTGGGAATTCTTTACTTGTTTTTTTTTTTTTTTTTTTTTGCTGTACGCGGGCCTCTCACTGCTGTGGCCTCTCCCGTTGCGGAGCACAGGCTCCGGACACACAGGCTCCGCGGCCATGGCTCGCGGGCCCAGCCGCTCCGCGGCACGTGGGATCTTCCGGGATCGGGGCACGAACCCGTGTCCCCTGCATCGGCAGGCGGACTCTCAACCACTGCGCCACCAGGGAAGCCCTCTTTACTTGTTTTAAAGGTGAATTAAAAGTAGAAGGCCGGCTTTGCCACCTCAGATTTTCATTAGGAAGGAAAATTCCAAAATCATACCAATAGCATATATGCTATACCACAAATGCTCGTGAGGCTCAGTGCCCTGAAGGAGGGCTGGGAATTAGGGCCCCTCCCTTACTGGCCTCGCCTTCTAATGGATGAGGCAGACAACAAACAAGTACATAAATAAGTGAGATAATTCAGAGAGTGATGTGTGCCTGAAAGAAATAAAGAGGCTTCTGATTAGAGAACATGGTCAGAGATCACCTCTCTGAAGAGGTGACATTTGACCTAAGACTTAAAGAATGAACATTAGTGCACAGGCCCTAAGACATCCCAGGAGGCTTGTGTGCCGGAAGTTGGGGAGTCAGAGGAGAGTGGTGTGAGATGAGGACTCAGGCACTAAGCAGGACAGTGGAGTATGTACAAGGTGTACTATAATGAGACTTGTTTGGAAGTGTGGATTTCGAAAAAGAAGCTTCAGGATTTTTGTGGTTACACAATATATTTGGCTTTTATAATTTAAATTTTATGCTGTCTATATAGCTTCATAGCATTTTATCCAGGTTACTTTAGATCCCAGAACTGTAAGAGATGAGTCTTTCATGGAAGATTTGCTTGATCATAAATATAACAACATGAATATCTAAGAGAGTAAACCCACTTTTCACCTTATTACTTTATTTCCCCCCAAAATAAATGTATATGAAGTATTTCACTGAGTATTTTATGATGAGTATTTTAAAATGCATTTTCCAAAAAGAACATTCATTTTCTCAAAGATTTGGATTTAAAAAAAAAGATTGCCGTCCATCAACCCAAATTATTTGCATGGTCTTTCACAAATAAGAACTATTTTGTGAATTTAAAAATGAATGAGAATATGCATGTAATCCGAAAAATCAGTATATGTGAGACCCTTTCTCAAAAACTGCAAAATGTGGGAAAGCAAAAAGCTGAACAATGACAGCCCTGGAATTTCATATAGGAAAGGTGTCAGGGTGATAATCTTTTTGAAGTGAGAGCTATGAAACTTCAACAAAGGTTGTGTTTGAATAGCAAACACAGTTGTCACTTAGCTGCTTACACAGCAAATTCAAGCCTTTAAAGATTCTTAGAGTGTATGTTTATTTGGGGTTGTTTAGGGGGATTGAGGAAATGAGGGTATCAAGCATACCAAGCCACCCCCTGACTCTGCTACTGAAGAACTGTATAATCTGTTTCTTATTGCTTCTCTTCATTAAGGAATAATTTGCATATAATGACATATATGGACCTTAGTGTTCAGTTCAATGTGTGGTGGATTTTTTTTTTTAACTGTTGTAAGTTTCTGTGTTTCTTACACCAGCATACACAACCTACAGCAGGAAAATTGGGGTTGTAAGTGGAAAAATGGTAATCTTAAAAGCTCAAATCTTAAAAGTATAATTTACATAAATGATTAATACATAAAAAATAATAAATTTTAATTGATTTTTGGACTCACGAAATTGCCAAATTTACACATGGTAATGGGATATTCTTTGTGTGTAACTGAAATAGTCATGTAAACTAGTTTAGACTAATATATTAGCAGGTCTGCCAAAGTAGAAAGACACAAAAATGCCAGCCATGAAAGGTTAATCAGAATTTTGATGTACTAAAGTGATGCAGTTCAGTGGTATTGAATACACACACACACACACACACACACACACACACACACACACACACACACACACACACACACACACACACACACACGTAACCACTGCTTAAAACAGGATAAAGAATATTTCCATTGCTTCTGCCCTTTCCTCAATACCTACCCCCAAGCAAACACTTTCTGATTTCTATCATGTAGTTTCTCTAGCAACACAGAGTAGCCTTTCATGTAAATGGAATCATATTGTATGTATCTTTTTAAACTGGATTCTTTTAGTAGGTTTAATGTTTTTATTATTATTATTATTATTTTGCGGTACGTGGGCCTCTCACTGTTGTGGCCTCTCCCGTTGCGGAGCACAGGCTCCGGACGCACAGGCTCAGCGGCCATGGCTCACGGGCCTAGCCATTCAGCGGCACGTGGGATCTTCCCAGACCCAGGCACGAACCCGTGTCTCCTGCATCGGCAGGCAGACTCTCAACCACTGCGCCACCAGGGAAGCCCGGTTTAATGTTTTTAAGATTCACCGATGTGCTTTATATCAATGCATTCCTCCTTATTGCTGAGTACTATTACACTGTATGAACATACCAAATTTGTTTAGTCCATTCGCCTGTTTACAAACATTTATTTCCACTTTGGAGGCTATTATAGAGAGACTGCTAGTAATATTCTCACTGAAGTCTTTTTGTGGATGTATGTTTTCATTTCTCTTAGGTAAATACCTAAGAGTACAATTGTTGCGGTATATGGTGGGTATATGTTTAACTTTATAAGAAACTGCATTTCTATACTCCTACCAGCCATGTATGAAAGCTCCCTTTGCTCCATGTCTTCACCAATATTTGATAGTCAATCTCCTATGTATTACCCATTCTGGTGGGCTTGAAATAGTATCTCATTGTGGTTTTAATTTGCATTTCCCTAATGGCTAAGGACACTAAGCACCTTCTATGTGCTTTTTGACTGTTTGTACCTTTTGTGAAGTTTCTATGCAAAGTTTTTGCCCACTTGTCAATTGGGCTGTTTGTATTTTTATTGTTGGTTTGTAGGAGTCCTTTACACAGTCTGGACATGAGGCCTTTGTCAGATTTATGCATCATGAATATTTTTCACTTGTCTCTGGCTTGCCTATTCATTTTTTTTTTTTTTTGTGGTACACAGGCCTCTCACTGTTGTGGCCTCTCCCATTGCGGAGCACAGGCTCCGGACGTGCAGGCTCAGTGGCCTTGGCTCACGGGCCCAGCCGCTCCGTGGCATGTGGGATCTTCCCGGACCGGGGCACGAACCTGTGTCCCCTGCATCGGCAGGTGGACTCTCAACCACTGCGCCACCAGGGAAACCCTTTTTTTTCTTTTTTTGAATTTTATTTTTTTTAATACAGCAGGTTCTGATTAGTTATCTATTTTATGCATATTAGTGTATACATGTCAATCCCACTCTCCCAGTTCATCCCACCACCACCACCCCCCGCCCCCCTACCCCCCACTTTCCCCCCTTGGTGTTCATACGTTTGTTCTCTACATCTGTGTCTCTATTTCTGCCTTGCAAACTGGTTCATCTGTACCATTTTTCTAGATTTCCACATTTATGCGTTAATATATGATATTTGTTTTTCTCTTTCTGACTTACTTCACTCTGTATGACAGTCTCTAGGTCCATCCACATCTCTACAAATGACCCAATTTCATTCCATTTTATGGATGAGTAATATTCCATTGTATATATGTACCACATCTTCTTTATCATTCATCTGTTGATTGGCATTTAGGTTGCTTCCATGACCTGGCTATTGTAAATAGTGCTGCAATGAACATTGGGGTGCGTGTGTCTTTTTGAATTATGGTTTTCTCTGGGTATATGCCCAGTAGTGGGATTGCTGGGTCATATGGTAATTCTATTTTTAGTTTTTTAGGGAACCTCCATACTGTTCTCCACAGTGACTCTATCAATTTACATTGCCACTGACAGTGCAGGAGGGTTCCCTTTTCTCCACACCCTCTGCAGCATTTGTTGTTTGTAGATTTTCTGATGATGCCCATTCTGACTGGTGTGAGGTGCTACCTCATTGTTGTTTTGATTTGCATTTCTCTAATAATTAGTGAGCACGTGAGCAGCTGTTCATGTGCCTCTTGGCCAGCTGTATGTTTCTTTGGAGAAATGTCTATTTAGGTCTTCTGCCCAATTTTTTTTTTTTTTTTTTGCAGTACGCGGGCCTCTCACTGTTGTGGCCTCTCCCGTTGCAGAGCACAGGCTCTGGACGCACCGGCTCAGCGGCCATGGCTCACGGACCTAGCTACTCCGTGGCATGTGGGATCTTCCTGGACCCGGTCATGAACCTGTGTCCCCTGCATCGGCAGGCGGACTCTCAACCACTGCACCACCAGGGAAGCCCTTCTGCCCAATTTTTGATTGGGTTGTTTGTTTTTTAATATTGAGCTGCATGAGCTGTTTGTATATTTTGGAGATTAATCCTTTCTCCATTGATTTGTTTCCAAATATTTTCTCCCATTCTGAGGGTTGTCTTATCATCTTGTTTATAGTTTCCTTTGCTGTGCAAAAGCTTTTAAACTTCATTAGGTCCCATTTGTTTATTTTTTTTTATTTACATTACTCTAGGAGGTGGGTCAAAAAAAGACCTTGCTGTGATTTATGTCAAAGAGTGTTCTTTCTATATTTTCCTCTAAGAGTTTTATAGTGTCTGGTCTTACATTTAGGCCTTTAATCCATTTTGAGTTTATTTTTGTATAGGGTGTTAGGGAGTGTTCTAATTTCATTCTTTTACATGTAGCTGTCCAGCTTTCCCAGCACCACTTATTGAAGAGACTGTCTTTTCTCCATTGTATATCCTTGCCTCCTTTGTCACAGGTTAGTTGATCATAGGTGCTTGAGTTTATCTCTGGGCTTTCTATCCTGTTCCATTGCTCTACATTTCTGTTTTTCTGCCAGTACCATATTTTCTTGATTACGGTAGCTTTGTAGTATAGTCTGAAGTCAGGGAGTCTGATTCCTCCAGCTCCATTTTTTTCCCTCAGGACTGCTTTGGCTATTCAGGGTCTTTTGTGTCTCCATACAAATTTAAAAATTTTTTATTCTAGTTCTGTAAAAAATGCCATTGGTAATTTGATGGGGATTGCATTGAATCTGTATATTGGGTAGTATAGTCATTTTCACAATACTGATTCTTCCAATCCAAGAACATGGTATATCTCTCCATCTGTCTGTGTCATCTTTGATTTCTTTGATCAGTGGCTTATAGCTTTCTGAGTACAGGTCTTTTACTGCCTTAGGTAGGTTTATTCCTAGGTATTTTATTCTTTTTGTTGCAATGGTGAATGGGGTTGTTTCCTTAATTTCTCTTTCTGATCTTTTGTTGTTAGTGTATAGGAATGCAAGAGATTTTTGTGCATTAATGTATCCTGCTACTTTACCAAATTCATTGATTAGCTCTAGTAGTTTTCTGGTGGCATCTTTAGGATTATCTATGTATAGGTATCATGTCATCTGCAAACAGTGACAGTTTTTTTTTTTTTTTTTTTGCATTACGCAGGCCTCTCACTGTTGTGGCCTCTCCCGTTGCGGAGCACAGGCTCCGGACGCGCAGGCTCAGGCTCACGGGCCCAGCCACTCCGCGGCATGTGGGATCTTCCCAGACCGGGGCACGAACCCGTGTCCCCTGCATTGGCAGGCAGACTCTCAACCACTGCGCCACCAGGGAAGCCCAACAGTGACAGTTTTACTTCTTCTTTTCCAATTTGTATTCCTTTTTTTTCTTTTCTTCTATGATTGCCGTGAATAGGACTTCCAAAACTATGTTGAATAAGAGTGGCAAGAGTGGACATCCTTGTCTTGTTTCTGAACTTAGAGGAAATGCTTTCAGTTTTTCACCATTGAGAATGATGTTTGCTGTGGGTTTGTCATATATGGCCTTTATTATGATGAGGTAGGTTCCCTCTGTGCGCACTTTCTGGAGAATTTTTGTCCTAAATGGGTTTTGAATTTTGTCAAAAGCTTTTTCTGCATCTATTGAGATGATCATATGGTTTTTATTCTTCAATTTGTTAATATGGTGTATCACACTGATTGATTTGCATATATTGAAGAATCCTTGCATCCCTGGATAAATCCCACTTGATCATGGTGTATGATCCTTTTAATGTGTTGTTGGATTCTGTTTGCTAGTATTTTGTTGAGGATTTTTGCATCTATATTCATCAGTGATATTACTCTGTAATTTTCTTTTTTGGTAGTATCTTTGTCTGGTTTTGGTATCAGGGTGATGGTGGCCTCGTAGAATGAGGGAGGAATGTGCCTCCCTCTGCTATATTTTGGAAGAGTTTGAGCAGGATAGGTGTTAGTGCTTCTCTAAATGTTTGATAGAATTCACCTGTGAAGCCATCTGGTCCTGGACTTTTGTTTGTTGGAAGATCTGTAATCACAGTTTCAACTTCATTACTTGTGATTTCTCTTTTCATATTTTCTATTTCTTCCTTTTTCTGTCTTGGAAGGTTATCCCTTTATAAGAATTTGTCCATTTCTTCCAGGTTGTCCATTTTATTGGCATAGAGTTACTTGTAGTAGTCTTTTAGGATGCTTTGTATTTCTGTGGTGTCTGTTGTAACTTCTCCTTTTTCATTTCTGATTTTATTGATTTGAGTCCTCTCCCTCTTTTTCTTGATGAGTCTGGCTAAAGGTTTATCAATTTTGTTTATTTTTGCAAAGAACCAGCTTTTAGTTTTATTGATCTTTGCTATTGTTTTCTTTGTTTCTATTTCATTTATTTCTGCTCTGATCTTTATGATTTCTTTCCTTCTACTAACTTTGGGTTTTGTTTGTTCTTCGTTCTCTAAGGTTCCTTTAGGTGTAAGGTTAGATTGTGTATTTGAGATTTTTCTTCTTTCTTGAGGTAGGATTGTATTGCTATAAACTTCCCTCTTAGAACTGCTTTTGCTGAATCCCATAGGTTTTGGATCGTCGTGTTTTTTTTTCGTTGTCATTTGTCTCTAAGTATTTTTTAATTTCCTCTTTGATTTCTTCAGTGATCTCTTGGTTACTTAGTAACGTATTGTTTAGCCTCCATGTGTTTGTGTTTTTTACGGTTTTTTCCCTGTAATTGATTTCTACTCTCATAGTGTTGTGGTCAGAAATGATGCTTGATATGATTTCAATTTTCTTAAATTTACCAAGGCTTGATCTGTAACCCAAGATGTGACCTTTCCTGGAGAAGGTTCCATGTTCACTTGAGAAGAGAGTGTAATCTGCTGTTTTGGGATGGAAGTTCCTATAAATATCAATTAAATCTATTTTGCCTATTGTGTCATTTAAAGCTTTTGTTTCCTTATTAATTTTCTGTCTGGATGATCTGTCTATTGGTGTAAGTGAGGTGTTAAAGTCCCTCACTATTATTGTGTTACTGTCGATTTCCTCTTTTATAGCTGTTAGCATTTGCCTTATGTATGAGGTGCTCCTATGTTGGGTGCATATATATTTATAATTTTTATGTCTTCTTCTTGGATTGATCCCTTGATCATTATGTAGTGTCCTTCCTTGTCTCTTGTAACATTCTTTATTTTAAAGTCTGTTTTATCTGATATGAGAATTGCTACTCCATCTTTCTTTCGATTTCCATTTGCGTGGAATATCTTTTTCCATCCCCTCACTTTCAGTCTGTATGTGTTTCTAGGTCTGAAGTGGGTCTCTTGTAGACAGCATATATATGCGTTTTGTTTTTGTATCCATTCAGTGAGCCTGTGTCTTTTAGTTGCAGCATTTAATCCATTCACATTTAAGGTAATTATCAATAAGTATGTTCCTATTACCATTTTCTTAATTGCTTTGGAGTTTTTTTTTGTAAGTCCCTTTCTTCTCTTGTATTTCCCACTTAGAGAAGTTCCTTTAGCATTTGTTGTAGAGCTGGTTTGGTGGTGCTGAATTCTCTTAGCTTTAGCTTGTCTGTAAAGCTTTTGATTTCTCTGTCGAATCTGAATGTGATCCTTGCCAGGTAGAGTAATCTTGGTTGTAGGTTCTTCCCTTTCATCACTTTAAATATATCATGCCACTCCCTCCTGGCTTGTAGAGTTTCTGCTGAGAAATCAGCTGTTAACCTTATGGGAGTTCCCTTGTATGTTATTTGTTGTTTTTCCCTTGTTGCTTTTAATAATTTTTCTTTGTCTTTAATTTTTGCCAATTTGATTACTATGTGTCTCGGTGTGTTTCTCCTTGGGTTTATCCTGTATGGGACTCTCTGCGCTTCCTGGATTTGGGTGGCTATTTCCTTTCCCAAGTTAGGGAAGTTTTCGACTATAATCTCTTCAAATATTTTCTCTGGTCCTTTCTTTCTCTCTTCTCCTTCTGGGACCCCTATAAATGTGAATGTTAGTGCATTTAATGTCATCCCAGAGGTCTCTTAGGCTATCTTCATTTCTTTTCATTCTTTTTTCTTTATTCTGTTCTGCAGCAGTGAAGTCTACCATTCTGTCTTCCAGGTCACTTATCCATTCTTCTGCCTCAGTTATTCTGCTATTGATTCCTTCTAGTGTAGTTTTCATTTCAGTTATTGTATTGTTCATTTCTATTTGTTTGTCCTTTAATTCTTCTAGGTGTTTGTGAAACATTTCTTGCACCTTCTCGATCTTTACCTCCATTCTTTTTCCGAGGTCCTGGTTCATCTTCACTGTCATTATTCTGAATTCTTTTTCTGGAAGGTTGCCTATCTCCACTTTATTTAGTTGTTTTTCTGGGGTTTTATCTTCCTTCATGTGGTACATAGCCCTCTGCCTTTTCATCTTGTGTATCTTTCTGTGAATGTAGTTTTTGTACAGGCTGCAGGATTGTAGTTGTTCTTGCTTCTGCTGTCTGCCCTCTGGTGGATGAGGCTATCTAAGAGGCTTGTGCAAGCTTCCTGATGGGAGAGACTGGTGGTGGGTAGAGCTGGGTGTTGCTCTGGTGGGCAGAGCTCAGTAAAACTTTAATCTGCTTGTCTGTTGATGGGTGAGGCTGAGTTCCCTCCCTGTTGGCTGTTTGGCCTGAGGTGACCCAGGACTGGAGCCTACAGGCTCTTTGGTGGGGCTAATGGCGGACTTTGGGAGGGCTCACGCCAAGGAGTACTTCTCAGAACTTCTGCTGCCGGTGTCCTTGTCCCCATGGTGAGCCACAGCCACCCCCCCACCTCTGCAGGAAACCCTCCAACACTAGTAGGTAGGTCTGATATGCTACCCAGCAACTGATATAAAGGCAGAAATCCCGAGCTTTCCTTTTATTTTTATAACTTTGTCTCTGGCTTCCATTTTTAGACTGTATTTTTTTCCTTCGTGTATGCCCATTTCCCTTGTTTTCAATCTGTATATTTTTAACACCTTGAGGAAAGATTTAATATGTCTTCACTTTCATCACAAAGAACTCAGTTTTACCAAAACTTTGGAAAGCAATGCACTTTTTAAAAACATAATTTTTGTTATTGAGATAAATCTTAAAGGTATAATTTGTTAAGTGTAAATCCATATACAGGATCCTGGATGTCCACATCATGGTGGTGTGAGTTGTTACTTTTTTCTCTCCCTTCTGACTTCAATTAATTGGACATCCATAATTTTTAAAAATGCCTCTACACAGCATGCTAGGACACCCGAAAGATCCATCCATCTATGCACCAGAAAGTGAGTGGATTGGACCACAGAGAAGATGGCAGAGCGAGAGAAATGGTGGTGGAGTCAGCGGCATCAAAGACAGAGAAGGTAGAGAAGGTAGTGGCTGCTCCAGCAGCAAGCTAGCACGACTTTTCTGGCAGAGGAGGTGGAAGGTGAAGGTGGTAAGTGGGAGTGTGCCTAGCCATGCATGCTGCAGCTGGAGGGACCAGCTGCTCTCTCTGAGGAGAGACCACATTGACTAGGGGGACAGAAAGGAAAGAGCAGTAGGCAGACAAAGAACTAAAGGAAAGCGTCTCTTGCTGTCTGCCTTGGGAAGCAAGGAGACTGCTCATGGACCTCTGGGACCATCCCCCCCCACACACACCTTGAGGATCCCCCTACTAGGCCGTAGGCACATTCAAGTGCTAAGTACACACATTCCTCCCTTCCCCACCCCGAAACAGGCACACACTCTGCCACCACTCTTTGCTTTTTTTTTTTTTTTTTTTTAATGTGCCTTGGGTCCGCTCTACTGCGAGAAACCAAAAACTTGTGCTGTAGTGCCACCTTCTGGAAAGCAAAAGGAAGACTCCTAACTACCAACCTGTTGAATCAGAATCAAAGTAAACAAAGCTTTTGCCTACATAAGAAAGGTGTTCACTATCTCAATTGCAGCAGTAGAAGCTCTTTTTACCACACACCATAAAAAGTCATGGTAATATGGTATCACAAAAATAAAATGACAGTTTTCCTGCAACCAAACCCAAAGACATGGAATATTGAGATGTAACCCATAAAGAATTTTAAACAGCTGTTATGAAGAAATTCAATGAGCTATAAGAAGGCTCAGAAAGGCAATTCAGTGAACTTCAGAATAAAATTAATGAACAAAAGGAGTACTTCACCAAAGAGACTGAAATTCTAAAAAAGAACCAAATAGAAATTCTGGAGCTGAAGAGCCCAATAAATGAGATGAAGAGTGAACTAGAATGCATTGGAAATAGAACAGATCATATGGAAGAGAGAAATAGTGAGCTTGAAGGTAGAAATACAGAAATGATTAGGGTGGAAGAGGAGAGAGAACAAAGATTTTTAAAAAGTGAAGAAACCCTGACTCCATTAGAAAAGCTAACATAAGGGAATTCCCTGGCGATCCAGTGGTTAGGACTTCATGCTTTCACTGCCAGGGCCGGGGTTCAATCCCTGGTTGGGGAACTAAGACCCTACAAGCTGTGCAGCATGGCCAAAAAAAAAAAAAAAAAAAAAAAGCCAACATAAGAATAATGGGTGTCTCAGAAGGAGAAGAGAGTGAGAAGGGATCAGAGTGTATTTAAAGAAATAATAGTTGAGAACATCCCAAAATTGGGGAAGGAACTAGATATGCAAGTCCACAATGCTCATAGAACACCTTATTATCTCAACAAAAAAAGACTTTCTCAAAGACATATTATATTAAAATTGTCAAAAGACAACAATAAAGGAAGAATTTTAAAGGCAGCCAGGGAAAAAAAGACAGTAACTTACAAAGTTACCCCCATTAGGCTATCAGCAGATTTCTCAGCAGGAACTCTACAGTCCAGGAGAGAGTGAAATAAAATATTCAAATATTGAAAGATAAAAACTGCCAGCCAATAATACTCTATCCAGCAAAGTTATCCTTCAGATATGAAGGAGAAATAAAGGCTTTCCCTGATAAACAAAAGCTGAGGGAGTTCATCACCACTAGACCTGCCTTACAAGAAATGTTGGAAGGAGCTCTTCTAGCAAAGATAAAAGTACACAAAACTCTAACTAAGGTGATAAATAGCCAGTCAAAATTAGAATACTGTAATTTTTTAGAACAGTATATTAAACTCTTATCTATAGCATGAAGTTTAAAGGAAAAGAATAATTAAAAATAACTATAGCTACTACAATTTGGTAATGAAATCACATCATAAAAAGAGATAATCTATGACATCAAATACTTAAAAGGGGAAGAATAAAAAGATTGAACCTTTATAGGCAAACAGAGATCAAATGTTATCAGCAGAAAAAAGACTATTTTATCTATGAGATGTTTTATATAAACTTAAAGGTAACCACAAAGCAAAAATGTATAGCAGAGACACAAAACATAAAAAGAGGGGAAACTGAGAAGATCACCATGGAAAACTACCAAGCTACAGAGGTAGACAAAAACAGTGGAGAGACAAAATAACCAAAAGGCAAAAGATACAGTGGCAGTAGTTAATCCTTACATATCAGCAATCATGCGAAATATAAATGGGTTGAACTTACCAATCAGAAGGCACCGAGTGACAAATGGGTTAAAAAGTAAGACCTAGCTTTCTGCAGCCTGCAGGAGACTTGTTTTAGCTCTAAAGACACATGTAAAAGTGAAAAAAGTGAAAGGATGGAAGATGATATTCCAAGCAAATGGAAATGGAAAGAAGGCAGGTGTAGCCATACTTAATATCAGACAAAATAGACTTCAAACCAAAAAGAGTAACTAACAAGAAACAAAGGATGTCATTATATATGATAATGGGATCAATACATCAAGAAGATGTAATAATTGTAAATATATACACTCCCAACACCTGAGCACTGAAATATATTAAGCAATTAGTAACATATTAAGGGACAAATAGACAACAATACAATAATTGTACAAAACTTCAGTACTCCACTATCAGCAATCAATAAATTGTCTAGACAGAAAATCAACAAGGAAACTTTGGAACCATACTTTAGAACAAATGAACTTCATAGACATATAAAAAGCATCCCATCCAGTAGCAGCAGAATACACATTCTTCTCTAGTGTACATGAAACATTCTCCAGGATAGATCATATGATAGGCCACAAAACAAATCTTAGCAAATTTAAGAAGACTGAAATCACACCAACTATCTTCTCTGGCTACAGTGGTATGACACAAGAAATCAATAAAAGGAAAGTGAGAAGGTCTACAAATATGTGGAAACTAAGCAACACACTTCTAAACAACCACTGGGGTCAAAGAAAAAATCAAAAGGGGAATAAAAAATTATCTCAAAACAAGTGAACATGAAAACATATCAAATATTGTGGGATGCAAGAAAAGCATTTCTGAGAGGAAAGGTTATAGTAATAAATGCTTATATTAAGAAATTAGAAAGGTCTCAAATAAACAACCTAACTTTACACAAGGAAAAAGAGAACAAACTAAGCCTAAAGTTAGCAGAAGGAAGGAAATAAACCCCTAATTTTCTAAGATAATATGAATAAATAATATTCAATAATATGAATAAATCTTTGTTCCTTATAGACATATCCTATTGATGTCCCTGGTGGAGAAGACTGAAGAGTATAAATGTATAATTTCAGCCCATGTTAATATGGGGATTTATCAAATTCCCACCAGGAATTGTTTGGGGAGGAGTGTGCTTGACAAAATAATCCTGAAATTCATGTGAAAGAACTGGTAAGAATGGCAAGGAAAATTTTACAAAGAAGAATATTTAGGGGGACTAGGCTTCCCAGGTATCAAAACATTATAAAACCATGATAAGCAAAGGTTTAGAAACAACAAAAGAATACAAAAATGAATGAAACAAAAGGAAATTCCCAGACACGTGTATAAATAAACATTATACTATATAATAGCTATTTGATATACATTATAATTTAATTGGGAAGAAATTGATTATTCAAGGAACAACTGGGGAGACGGGGTTAGATATTGAGAAATGAATCAGTTAAGACTTTGATGTCATTTGTCTATTCATCTAATCTATTCCAAACCATAAAAACTGAAAGCATTTCTTAATAGTTCCCATCTCACACCCCAGGCCCCAGTCTGAATCAAATGCCTCCCATTTATCATACTGCATTGCAGTAATTGGTTTACTTGTCCATTACCCAATTCAGGGACAAGGAACTGGGAACTCAGACCAAGACAAGAACTGCTATGTGTCCCATCCCTGTTTAGTTCATATTAAATGCTCAATAAGTGTAGAGTTCATAACAGAGGAGAGGGAACACTAAGTCCCCAGGATTGTAAGCAAAGACTCCATTCAACAGCTTTTATTATTCAACCAATAACTGATGTTTGGGTTACTCAAGACTTCCTTGTAGCTGTACAAGTCTAAACAATAGCAATTCCAAAACCAAGATATTAAGGAAATGCACACCTATATTTTTTGGACTAACAAAAGGTAAAGTAGTAAAATGAAGATAAACCATAAATTCCTGAAACAATAGAGGACTTTCAGCTACATCCAATCTCTCTCTTTTTAAAATATCTTTACTAGAGTATAATTGCTTTACAATGTTGTGTTAGTTTCTGCTGTGCAACAAAGTGAATCAGCTATATATATATACATATACCCCCATATCCCCCCCCCATTGAGCCTCCCTCCCACCCTCCCTGACCCACCCCTCTAGGTTGTCACAAAGCATTGAGCTGATCTCTCTGTGCTATGCAGCAGCTTCCCACTAGCCATCCATTTTACCTTTGGCAGTCAATGCTACACTCTCACTTCATCCCAGCTTCCCTTTCCTCCCTGTGGCCTCAAGTCCTTTCTCTACGTCTGCGTCTTTATTCCTGCCCTGCCACTAGGTTCATCAGTACCATTTTTTTAGATTCCATATATGTGCATTAGCACCCAGTATTTGTTTTTCTTTTTCTGACTGACTTCACTCTGTATGAGAGACTCTAGGTCCCTCCACCTCATTACAAGTAACTCAGTTTCATTCCTTTTTATGGCTGAGTAATATTCCATTGTATATATGTGCCACATCTTCTTTATCCATTCATCTGTAGATGGACATTTGGCTTGCTTTGAAGGTTGCTTCCATGTCCTGGCTATTGTAAATAGTGCTGCAATGAACGTTGTGGTACATGACTCTTTTTGAATTACAGTTTTCTCGGTATTTGCCCAGTAGTGGGATTGCTGGGTCATATGGTAGCTCTATTTTTAGTTTTTTAAGGAACCTCCATACTGTTCTCCATAGTGGCTGTATCAATTTATGTTCCCACCAACAGTGCAGGAGGGTTCCCTTTTCTCCACACCCTCTCCAGCATTTATTGTTTGTAGATTTTTTGATGATGGCCATTCTGACCAGTGTGAGGTGATACCTCATTGTGGTTTTGATTTGCATTTCTCTAATGATTAGTGATGTTGAGCATCTTTTCATATGTTTGTTGGCAATCTGTATGTCTACTTTGGAGAAATGTCTATTTAGGACTTCTACCTATTTTTGGATTGGGTTGTTTGTTTTTTTTGATATTGAGCTTCATGAGCTTCTTGTGTATTTGGAATCAGGCTCCCTGACTTCAGACTATACTACAAAGCTACAGTAATCAAGACAGTATGTTACTGGCACAAAAACAGAAATATAGATCAATGGAACAGAATAGAAAGCCCAGAGATAAACCCATGCACATATGGTCACCTTATCGTTGGCAAAGGAGGCAAGAATATACAATGGAGAAAAGATAGCCTCTTCAATAAGTGGTGCTGGCAAAACTGGACAGCTACATGTAAGAAAATGAAATTAGAACACTTCCTAACACCATACACAAAAATAAACTCAAAATGGATCAAAGACCTAAATGTAAGGCCAGACACTATAAAACTCTTAGAGGAAAACATAGGCAGGACACTCTGTGACATAAATGACAGCAAGATCCTTTTTGATCCACCTCTTAGAGTAATGGAAATAAAAACAAAAATAAACAAATGGGACCTAATGAAACTTAAAAGCTTTTGCACAGCAAAGGAAACCATAAACAAGACGAAAAGACAACACTGAGAATGGGAGAAAATATTTGCAAATGAAGCAACTGACAAAGGATTAATCTCTCTCTTTTATTTGGTCACACAACACGGCTTGTGGGATCTTAGTTCCCTGACCAGGGATCGAACCCATGCCCCCTGCAGTGGAAGCTTGGAATCCCAACCACTGGACCACCAGGGAAGTCCCCAATCTACCTCTCTTTTCTTCTACGTGGAATAATACTGTATCTTCTTATATAACTCTAAACTCCTCCCAGGTGTATTCCTCATCTGCCAACTTTTAAAGGAAAATGCAGGATTCTTTGGCATAGCATGTTTCTTCTATGGTGGGCTGACAGTATAGTTGTTGTTATTGAGCATTTTATAAACACTCATCAAGGCTATTATTTTTCCTGCTACATTGGATGGAACAGCTCCAATGCATTCCAAAGAACCATGCATCCTCATGATGGTACAGTGGAGCAACCATGCCTAGTTGTGTCAGGTACAGGGGAGGGGAGACCATGTTCTACTAGATTTCCAAACAGCTTAACAGCAGCAACAGTGATGTTTGTAGGTGTGATAGTAGTGGTGGTAGGGAGTTTTATTTTGTTTTGTTTTAATATTTATGTGTTTTGGCAAGATCTTTTCTTCTTTTTTTTTTTTTTTTTGCAAGCTGACAGGTGGACTGTCCTTTGATGGCTTTACTGTTACATAGAAGGAAAAGTTTTTTGTGTTAATAATCAGGCCACCAAAGGAAATTCAGAAAGAAAATCCATGCAGCAGAGCACGCCTTCCTTTTACCTGTATAATCCCTCACTGAAGGAAGCTGCATGATCTTTAGCTTGTTATTATCTGCAGTATGGTTACCCTTCCCAAACTGAAGACAGTATTCAAGAGCAGATGACATAGGTAGCCTAGAGAGAGAAGTTGAATGAGAGGGAGAGCTCGTGGCTGATAGTTGGGAAAAAAAGGATTAGGGAGAAGTCTAATGAGGATAGTAGATTGACTAAGGCTCCAAAGCCTAAATGAGGTGTCCCTGTTTTTGTCACAATTTGATGGGCCCTTGCATTTATGGTGACACAGTCTCTCTGTTCCTGTTTTCTTACTACCAATCAACCACCTCACCCTCCACCTCAGGTCTACTACTTACTCATAGTTTCTGCTTTCTCATGGCTTCTATGTGCTGCGTTCTGAGTCTTTTGGATTCTGTTCCTGCCACCAACTGCTTGGCTCCTTCCTCAGACCTATAGTTCAAATTTCCTAGGAAGAGAATTGGCTTAACCAAACATTGTCCCTATTAGAATAGAGTTTTCCTATCAGGGCACTTAATAATCATAGGGCTGAGGCAACCTATGGATTAAGGAAATACCTAGGACTTCTACAGTCAGCAAGATCTTCATGGGGGAAGGTTCAATACTGCAGTGTAGAAGGGGCCTGTGGACACAGCCATAGCCTGTGGCTTGTCTGGTACTACAATGTAGAAGGAAGAACTTGGGAAAGTGGGAAGGAGGGGGAGTCACAACTTAGATTTTGGTCTTGTTTCATTAGTTGTCTGTAGTCTGTCCCCATAGATACGTCCTGCAGGCTGAGGGAAGTTCTGGGACTGAAGTTTGGGAGTTTCGCCAGCATTTTTCTTGTCTCTTGTAGTACCTACTTTATTATAATTATCAATTTACTTGTTTCAAAACACCAGATTGTTAGCACCTTGAAGCCCAGTATTTGGTCTTATTTACCTTTGTGCCTTCAGTGCCTGACACAGAGGAAATGTTTAATAACTGTCTGTTGAATGAATGAACGGTTGTGGTTTGGAACCTGAACATTAAGAATATTTCAGAGTAAGTTGATAGAGATCATACTATCATGGTATTTTCCCTATTTTGTACTTGAAAAATATTAGCAGGAAAGACACATTTCATCTTTTGAAATCTTTCATACAATTTACATAATCTTAATTCAACAAATGTCTTAGCTTACATTGTCTTTACATATTACGTTCTTTTTTCATTTACCATTCTTTTGTATGTGGATTTCTAAATAGTGATGTAGCCATGATATAGCAGATATTTCTAAATAGTGATGTAGCCATGATGTAGCAGATATTTTTATGAACTTCCATGGTCTTAATATATCATTGTCTACTTAACCACGTGCCAATTGTTAGATGTTGGCAGATGTTACAGTGTCCGTTAGCATAAAGAACTAGGATTCAATCAAATATTCACACATTGCAGTTGGTTGTCTCTTTAGTCTCTTTTAATCTAGAACAGTCCCTTCTCCTTTTTCTTTTAAAATGAGTTTTACTTTTGGGACTTCCCTGGTGGTCCAGTGGCTAAGACTCCACACTTCCAATCAGGGGGCCCAGTTCGATCCCTGGTCAGGGAACTAGATCCCACACGCCGCAACTAAGAGTTCGCATGCCGCAACTAAGATCCAGCACAGCCAAATAAATAAATAAATATTAAAAATAAATAAATAAAAATTTAAAATGAGCTTTACTTTTTGAAGTCAGACCATGTTTTAAGACCATCCTTTAAACTTATTCCCCGCCTCAGAAGTAGCACAATTCATTGTCTTGCACTTGTACTATTGCAGTTACCTCCTCACTCAAGTCTTGGCTCCATCTCTCCAATCTTGTCGACAAGATTATTTTTCTAGAGAACATCCCATATCACCTTCCAAATCAGGCCTGGTGAACAAAGCCCTGCATCCTCCATGCGAATATGACTTGAGCTGGGTCTACCAGCATGAGTCTCAAGACTTTGACGGAAGCTACCAGACACTACTCTTCTCTTCTTGCTAGACTTGAACTTGACAGCTTTTGAGGCTGGAGTGCCCACAGACATCTTGCCACCATTAGGGAGAGCCTGGGGACATTGGGGCTGCACTTGGAGCCAGAAAAAGAAGCCAACATGGCAGAAGGCAGAGCAGAGAGCTAGAGAGAAATAAACCCTGGGAATATCTTTGGAGGCCTGAATCTAACTGAATAGAAGTCAGATCTTACTCCTGGACTTTTCAGTAGTGTGAACCAATAAATTCCCTTTTGGGAGCAAGCCAGTTTGTGTTGGGTTTCCTATCACTACGTTCCAAAGAGTCCCAGTAGATGTATGTTTTAAAAATTTACTTTCACAATAATCACTGATTCTTAGTGACTCTTGGAACTTGAGCCTGAGCACCGTCATTTATCAACATCCCACCATCTTCTTTCTGAATACTTGTTTTGTTTCATTTGCAGAGCTCTTCACTTCAAGGAGAGCAACTTACACTTATGTTAGTTGATCTTTTCATGGCCTACATGTTTATATTCTATTATCTACTTGCTTTAATTGATTTGTTTTTTCACTCTGCATTTTCGTTGGTATCTCAAGCCTCTCTCTTTATCAGCAATTCTATATTTAATCCTCTCTAGTCAGTTCCTTGATATTTATAATTTATTTATTTATTATAATAAAACCATTATAATGGTTTTATTTAGGGACTCAATTCATTTCCATAGCACTGAAATCTCCTTCTTCAGCCCATTCTGTTACTTTACCATGTAGTCTTTGAACTTTGCTTTATTGAATTTATATTATTAATAATATTAATTGTTCTAGATTATTAATTGCTCTAAAATGAGAAAGCTTGAGAGACATTTCTTCTTTTCCTTGATTTATATTGTCTTCTAGAGTGGATTTACTTTACATCTTTTGCTTGCTAGCTTCCTTAATTTAATTCACTTATTTTCTTACAGTGTGTTTCTCTAGTTGCCATGCCATTGCTTTTCTTCTTGCTCATGTTTGAAGTGAGCTACCATGTCTAGACTCTAGAGCAGTGGTTTTTAACTCAGGGTGATTTTGCACCCCAGAAAATATGGGGATATTTTTGGTTGTCACAACTGGGGCAGGAGTGGGGGTGGTGGTGTTTGCTACTGACATTCAATACGTAGAGGTCAGGGATGCTGCTAAACATTCTACACTGCACAGGGTACCTCACTCCCCTGAAACCAAGAATTATATGCCCCAAAATGTTAAGTGCTCAAGTTGAGAAACCCTGCTCTAGGGCCTTCTGTTCATCTGATGTCTGATCTATGATATGAAGGAATTGTCCTTGTTATCTTCCATATTTGTCTTCCTTTGAAAAGAACTTTCAAGCTGAACACTGGGTTCTACTCATTTCTCTGTAGAACTGAAGGGGAGAAGGGAGAGTCCTTCTGGGGCTGCATGCACCTGTTATTATGGTACCTGGGCTTTGCTCTATTTTCTGAGGTTTCTTATAACCAGGAAGCCTCTACCTGGTTGGAGCAGCATCTGTTCCTGTGACTTCAGATCACGTCCCTAATTCAGCATGAAACCAAGAAAAATGATGGGCCCAGGCAGTTCTTCCTGTCTCTGTTGACATCCTGTGGTGATAGTGGCTTCTCTCTAGGGTTCCCTGGTCTATCTACTGACCACCTCAGTCCATTTCTCTCCTAATTGAAAGTTATTAAGAAATATTGGATCAAATAACCTAATTCCTCCGTCTTGCTTAACTGGGATGGGCTGGGATAGGAATGAAGAGGGGGGTTAGAGGTAAAAATCTTCTCTTTGGTTTCTTGGTCACTGCTTTTCAAAATTTGTGACCTAAAGTTGTTTCCTTGCTTTATTGCTACTGGTGAAATTTTTTCATCTCTCTCTCTCTCTCTCTCTCTCTCTATCTTGTGAAGATTTTGTCAGGTAGTAAGAAAAGGAGAATTTTGTGTCCCGCCCATCCTCTTTCTCCCCAGTTTTCCTACTATAGCAATAGGTATTAAGATATCCCAGGCCCAATATTTTATTATCCTGATATTACTTTATTTTTGATCTTGGCTGGCTACAAAGCCAGGCCAACCAGGAAGCACTAGATCTGGGCACTGGGTGACAGTGAGGAGCTTTATAAGCAAGGAATCATGATCATTTGAAAACTTTTCTAGAAAAGTTTTGTAAATACCATCTAACCAGAAAGAAAGAAAAAAAAATCAATTTTGAAACAGACAGTTCAGATGGGATTCTTTTCCAAGAAATCAGGTAAATCTGGCTGAGAAATAGCAATAGGGTCCTCAGGGATTGACCCTCAGACAATAGGTGCTCAAGAAACTGCTTTCCTCACATGCCTTTAATAAGTCTTTCTTTCCTTTGGGGCATGTAATACCTCTGTCTCTAATCTGGTCTGCTTCAAAGATTGTCCCAGTCTAATTCCACGAAGCTTTCTTAGGTATTTATAGAACAAGGACACTGGATGGGAGGAGGGAAAGAGATGTCTGAATCTCTGTTTTCTTTTTTTTTGCGATACGCGGGCCTCTCACTGTTGTGGCCTCTCCCATTGCGGAGCACAGGCTCTGGACGCGCAGGCTCAGCGGCCATGGCTCACGGGCCCAGCCGCTCCGCGGCATGTGGGATCTTCCCGGACCGGGGCACGAACCCGTGTCCCCTGCATCGGCAAGCAGACTCTCAACCACTGCGCCACCAGGGAAGCCCCGAATCTCTGTTTTCTTGAAAGCGCAGCTTTCCCACCCTGATCCTAGTTAGGTCTTCTCTATTTCTGTGCTCTGCCTTCCCGACTCCCAGCTTGCTGTGTTTTCTTCTTCTGAGCAACAAATCAATATAGTCACTTCTCCAATATAGTTTCCAAAACATATGGAAGAATCCACAAACTCTGTGCCTCGGAATCCAATCTTTCTGCCCTCAGACATGCATGGCACACAGCTGTGCCGACAGCGTGTTCTGATCATTGGGGAGAGCTTTGTACCTTCCACCGATTACCTTCAATAACAGTCATTCCCTGAGCAAGGCAGCTTGAGGGCACCATCTGTCAATAGACGCAGTCTCCCCACCTGCACAGTGCCCCAGGGAAAAAGGCTGAGGGAAGAGCTGTCTCCACAGACAGCCCAGTCAAGAGCCAAAACATCCAGGCAGGATTTGGGGCCACAAAAACACTTAACGCTCCCTATAAGTGCTGCATCTGGAACATCTCGGCAGTTTGTCAGACTCAAGTCAATACAGAGATAGCAGCCGGACATAGATATCCATTTCTCACAGCCAGGAGAGGGTCAGCTCCACAAGTACTGTTTATATGTGCCTTTGGCTTACTGGTTTCACTTCCGCAGCTACAGTTCATGAGAGATCATAAAGCTGGCCTAAAGCAGGTGGGAGATATTTCTGGCAGTGTGGGCCAAGAGAGCGGAAGATAAAGAGGCAGGAAATGCTGTAGCACCTTTATCCCCAGCTGCCTCCCAAACACTGATGTTTCTGGAAGGCCCTGAAAAATTCAAGAAATTCTGAGAATTTCTCCATCTGTTTAATTCCATATCTATACGAGCTACCATAAATTGGTAGGAAAATAATTTTGCAATTATGTGTTTCTTGGAATTCAACCAGTAGCTAACCCACTTGGGGTAAGCAGAGGAGATGTGACCAAATCAGATGGTCAGACCCTCATCATCCCTGGAGTGTCCTCTGGTTTCTGAAAGGTGGGAACCTGACTCTGTTGCAGACTCATGTAAGGTGTTGGGCAGCTTTTAGCAAATTGGTTAATTGGTAAGTTGACTTTTGAAGAAATTATTTTCAGGGGCGTGACCTAGAGCCCACTTCTCTCCCAGACACTGGTCCCTCATCACCCACTTTGGCCCTTAGCATGTCGCCCATTCCGGGCTCTGACACTGGCAACCCGCTCCAGCTCCTAGTCTGCTTCCCAGGCCTTTGACCTCAGCTCACAGCTGGCCAAAACCAGCCACCTCAGAGCCATTAGTCAACTTGCCTGACTTGCCTTAGGCCCTTCTAAACTCTTATTCATCCTTAGCTATCATCCTTGATCGCTCGGAATCACGGTCTCTGACTTTCTCAAAGCTTTCTCTGACTTTCTTATAAAGCTTTCTCAAAGCTGACTTTCTCAAAGTTGTTGTTTTTAATTCCACCAACACCTGGTCTTGTTGACTTATTCTTCCAGTTCAAGGCTGCTACCCTCTGGCAGAGTAAGCTGGCCCTCCATTTTCATAGTGGGAAGCCTTCAGAGTCATTCTAACTCATCCTCTCCGGTTCTTGTTCTATTGGTGTCTCTGAGCTGTGTTTACTCACAACACTCTGACACCAAATGTGCAGTGTCTTTCCGGACACCGCTTCTCCAACTCTCCTGTACCAGCTGGCTGGCCTGCAATTCAATTGAATTCTGATGCTATCTACCAGGAATTAGAATCAGAGCCCACAGGCTAAGGGCTCAGTCCCACAAGACTGCCCCATTTCAAACGCTAGTCTCAAGTGCCAGGTTGTCACAGGTGCTTCTGATCGACTGGTTATAAATTTGGGGGTTCCCATAAACTCTTCCTCAGGTTCGATAATTCACTAGAATGACCCACAGGATGCAAGAAAGCACATTTATTGGTCTATTATAAAGGATACAACTCAGGAATAGTCGAATGGAAGATATGCGTAGGGCAGGGTTTGTGGGAGAGGGGGCCCAGCACTTCCACTTACATGCCCTCTCTGGGCGCACCACCCTCCTAGCACCTTGATGTGTTCAGCGACCCGGAAGTTCTCTGAGCCCCATCGTTTAGGGATTTTTATGGAGGTTTCATTACATAGATATGCTTGATTAAATCATTGGCCATTGGTGATTAACTCAATGTCTAGCCCCTCTTCCCTCCCTGGGGTGGGGAGGACAGGGCATTGGGGGAGGGGGAGTTGAGGTGAAAATTCCAACCCTCTAATCATGCCTTGGTCTTTCTGGTGACCAACCCTCATCCTGACACTATCTAGGGACCCCAGCCACTAGTCGTCTAATTAGCATACAAAAGACACTCTAATCACTCTGCAGATTCTAAAGGTTTTAGTAGCTGTGTGCCAGGAACCAGGGACAAAGACCAAATATGTATTTATTTTGATTATATCATAGTATCCCAAACAAAACAAAAATTAACAAACTTGCCTGCTGAATTTCTGAAACTGGAAATCAAGACATTTCTGCTTAAGAGCAGGCATAATTACCCTACTTAAAGGGCAGTTGTCTTCTTTGGGTTTCTGGATCTGACAACATACCACCAATTATCACATACCAACATACTAAGTTGTTTAGATTTTTACATTATTTATACTTACATATACTAAAATATGCTGTCCTTTTGCCCCCAGCATCTCCAGGGATAAGCCCTTAGTGGTCAGGCTTTCTTTCCATGACTTGCCCCCCTTGTCTGTGACCTCAATAAGAGTGGGCAGCCAATTCAACCTGGTCCAACCAACCTCTTCCATCTGAATTTGAATTGTGAGGCATAGAGACTAGGAGTTGGGAGATGCATGCCATCAATAGCAGAGCTTTAAGCATATCTCTCAACTCATGCTGTTGAGATTCCTACCTTCTGCTTGTTTAAATTTTACTTAGATTGCATAAGATCTGGTACGGCATTTTCATACCTGCATCATACCAGACATTGTTTTCAGCAAGCAGAAATGAGATATTTCAATGTGGTCGATCCATTGGTTGGTTAAGTAGCCATTCCCAGTCCCCCTCTCCCTTGCTGTTTCCCCCAAAAGAGATTACAAAACTTAAATATTTTATTTCCCTGCTTCTCTTGCATTTAAGGGTGGCCATGTGATAGTTCTGGCCAAAGAAACATAAGTAGAAGTCTTCTGAAGAACTTTGGAGAAAATTTTTTTCTGATAAAAGAGACAGATGCAGTATGCCCCTTCACCTTATTTCTCCTTTGAACTATAGGGGAAGCAAAACTTTTCCTCAACCCTCTTAGAGTCTCTGGCTGGGCCTGAGAATTAAGTTGACATAAGACAGGTTAACAAGAGAAAAGTGTACGAATTTCATTTTTTACATCTACGTGAGAGACTTCACAGAAAAATGAAGACCCAAAAAGCAGTTACACCCAAGTGCTTATATACCAGGTTGAACAAAGGGTACTAATTGTGGAAAAGTAACTAAAATATATGGGGAGGCTAAAGGAAGATAAGGGTTGATTTAACAAGATCTGTTTGTACAGGTTTCACTTAGCTTCGACTCCCGATCTCTGGTGATAAGAATATTCTTTCCTTCCTGGTATAGAAAGGGCATCTTCCACATGAAAGAAAAAGTGCTTTCAGGAAGAAAAAGGGAGGTCACAGTGCCTTTCCTGAATCTGCTATTTTTCAAGTGCCTCTAGCTCAAAATTATCCTTATGCCAAAGTGGTGTATTTGGGGATGGCACATTCTACTACTATTCAGAACCCAGATGTAACACCTGGAGCTTCAGCAGCCATCTTGGAACCATGTGTCAAAGGCCAACAGAATTGTAGAGGTGCTATTCCTGACACTATTGAGCTACTGGACCAATGCTAGTAACCACCTACCTCCAGATTTCTTGATGTGAGAGAAGGAAAAATGTTTAAACCTCTGTGAGTTAGGTTCTCCATTATCTGAAGCTGAAAAGAATAATTCAAAAGCAACTCATTCGTAAAGACTAATTACCCTATATATATCCAAAGAAAACAAACACTAATCTGAAAAGATACATGCACCCCAAAGTTCATAGCAGCATTATTTACAATAGCTAAGAGATGGAAGCACCCTAAGTGTCCATCAGCAGATGAATGGATAAAGGAAATGTGATACACACACACACACACACACACACACACACACACACACAATGGAGTACTACTCAGCCATAAAAAGAACTTTGCCACTTGGAACAACATGGATGGACTTGGAGGTATCATGCTTAGTGAAATAGGTCAGAGAAAGACAAATGCTATATGTTATCACTTACATGTGGAGTCTAAAAAATAAAACTAATGAATATAACAAAAAAGAAACAGACTCACAGATACAGAAAACAAACTAGTGGTTACCAGTGGGGAGAGGAAAGGGGGGAGGGACAAATGGGGGTAGGAGATTAAGAGATACAACCTACTATGTAAAAAATAAGCTACAAGGATATATTGTACATCACAGGGAATATACCCAATATTTTATAATAACTATAAATGAAGTATAATCTTTAAAGATTGTGAATCACCGTGTTGAAACTAATAGAACATTGTAAATCAACTACATCTCAATTTAAAAAAAAATGAATTACGCTAGTGCAGGGAAAGTACTTCCTGGTATTGAGACAGTAAGCCAAAATGTAAATTTCATTAGTTCTGTGCAGCCTTCAATTGTTTTCTAATCACTCTACATGTACTCCTTAATCATGGGAACCATATCATCCACCTTATTGAAAATATCCACAATCCTTGAGCAGGGCTGGACCATCAGAAAAGTGTTTTTTAAATACAATATTCTTTTCATGAAGCACTAGGGCTCCAGATAAGGTACACCCCAGAATCTGTAAACAGTTTCAGAAAATAGTACCCTTTGGAACCAAGGGTACTGTTTGTTTTGTTGGAACCAAACAAAAAAACTAAGATGATTCAATACAGGCAGAAGTGACTCACCCTAAGAGGGAGTTATAGGTGTGGCTGCAGAGAATACAGTGTTCTGTGTATAAGAAAACCGGAATACAGTAACTTGGCAAAAGACAGAATTGGATCTACACCTCACACCACGTACAAAAATAGACTCCAAAGGAATCAGAGATCTTAATGTAAAGAACAAAACCCAACAAGTACTAAAAGAAAACACAGATGGATTCCTTTATAATCTTGGTGTAGGGAAAGGCTTTTGAATTATAATTCAAAATCGAGATATAATAAAAGACTACATTTAAAAAAACAAAAACAGGGCTTCCCTGGTGGCGCAGTGGTTGAAAGTCCGCCTGCCGATGCAGGGGACACGGGTTCGTGCCCCGGTCTGGGAAGATCCCACATGCTGCGGAGCGGCTGGGCCCGTGAGCCATGGCCGCTGAGCCTGCACGTCCGGAGCCTGTGCTCCGCAACGGGAGAGGCCACAACAGTGGGAGGCCTGCGTACCACAAAAAACAAAAACAAAAAACAAAACAAAACAAAAAAAACAAAAAAACAAAACCCAAAACTTTTGCATGGCAAAAATCACTATAAGCAAAGTCAAAAGACAAACTGGAAGAAAACATTTACAAAATATATCACAAATAATGGGCTAATTCTCATAACAAGAAGTACATCTCAAATCTAACAGCAAATAGAAGGGTAACACTGACACAGATTAGAGCAACTCGGTAGGCAAGCATTCACTAGCTAGTTTACTAGCTAGTTCTCATGCATATTAGGACTTCATAGTTAAATCTTACAGGCAGAAAGTTTCAAATGCTTACCTATCTCTGATAGACTTTCAGTAGTCAGGTGGTGTCAAATCTAGTGTGCAGAAGAATTTCGGTCAAATCTGTAAAAACAAAATATGCACCCTATATTTTAAGAAATACAAGTAGAATTCAAGGATACTTTTGACTCGGACATTTTCCCTCCTCACATGGTTTTAAAAAAATTAAAAAGCCTAGGGATTCTGCTGGAGTTCTGATTTTTACACTGATTTTAGAAAATAACTCCCACAAATAATATGCTTCCTCTGTCCAACAAAGATAAGATTTTATATGTTGGAATCATAGTAACTCCACCTGTATGTAGAACCTTCATGAATTCCTGCTTAACCAGCCATCAGCCCTCTTGTCCTTCCTTTGAAATACTAAGGGCAAGAAATGTTTGTTGACTTCACTTGACTGGGCAAGTTCCTGCTTAACAGTATTTATAACCAGAGTCATAGTTTCACTATTGTTAGAGTCATCAACAAATATATATTGATCACTTTCCATGTGTAAACTAGAGTACTTGCAAGCTTAAAAATGTTGACATCCACCAGTTACGGGGACCAGGTCTACTCAGAGGCCAAGGACAACCAAAGTGAGGAAATAAGAGGCCTTCAGAATGGGGTTTGTGAATGGAATACTATTGCCCAGGCGTTAGGAAGGAATTATAACAATTTCGGGGGGAACAGGGCCAGCTTCTGAAACGGCTTAGGGCTTGTAGTCAAAAGAGGCCCCGTAGGAATATAAAAGGAACGAAAAGGCTGGCATGGCAACCCATGATGCAGTCCTCACAGCTACGAGGTACCTCTTGCCACATCTCCTGCTCATGTGTCATCATCAGCTGCAATTCCTGGCAGGCTGAAGACTTCCACCTTCAAGTGTCAACCATCAGGTCCTCCAACTTTTTTGTCTCAAGGCTTTTCCCAAAGCCTCAGTATCTCTGCTCTGCATACATGTAGCTGGAAGTGTGCCCCAGAAGGCATTCTCAACCAAAGAGTGAGGGACAAGTGATCCTACCTCACCACCATTCCCCCACCCCCACTCCGCCATCCTTCAGAGAGGCATTCTACAGAGGGTCCCCAGCAGAACTGAGCCCCAGTTGCCCACAGTGGTGGCTAGCTGGATACTGGCCTTTCCTTCTTCCCTGTTATTCTTTGCATTCTTATTCTGACTTCCTGGGGTCATCCCCCAAATGAGTTATTGCACTAGGGTTTTTGACCCAGTCTTTGCTTTTGGGGGAACCCAAACCAAGACAGTCCTACTCTCGGTGAAGGAGGAATAGGATCAACTGAAAAAGCAGGTTGAAGTTTTAGACTCAGTCAGGCCTGCTTGAAAAGAATAGGGTACCAGAGAGAAGTGGGTCTATCATATGTGTGCAGGGGAGAGTGGAAAGAAATACTTCTGTTATATTTAAGGCCTACCCAAATCAGAATGCCTTCCTTCTCTGTACCTGACTATACTTTTATCTTTTTCTTTTTACTGGAATGAGAAGGGCATCTAAGAACAGAGACCAAACAGTTTCACTCTCACTTTATTCCCTATTAAATGCAGTGTCACACAGTGGCCAGATATTACAATCTGAGCTTTAAGCTCTTTACCAAAATTGAGATTATTTGGTGGTCCAACCAGTCCCAGATTCCAAAATAAAGATGGCTCCTCTTGTGAGGAATAAAGTAGAGGAGACCTAAGGCTTTGTCCACAGCCTGTAATCAAGCTCCTGGAGAGTTTCCAGAGCAACTGTTTCAATAAAGGACTGGGCAAGGATCTGTTCTGGCTACTTGCATTACCTTGTTTAGGGCAAAAATTATTAGCCCAACTATAATTATCTTAACTTCTCTTGGTGTACATGGGTCAAATTTCTTCCTAAACATGTATTTCAAAAGAACAAGCAGGGCTTCCCTGGTGGCGCAGTGGTTGAGAGTCCGCCTGCCGATGCAGGGGACGCGGGTTCGTGCCCCGGTCCGGGAAGATCCCACATGCCGCGGAGCGGCTGGGCCCGTGAGCCATGGCCGCTGAGCCTGTGCGTCTGGAGCCTATGCTCCACAACGGGAGAGGCCACAGCAGTGAGAGGCCCGCATACCGCACACACACACACAAAAAGAACAAGCAAGCAGGAGTTCTGACCAGAGAGGCATTGAGCAGTCTTTGCAGATGTTTTATGTTCTCCCTTGGGGAAGATAAACAGCCCATCTTTCTAGAGGAAGCACAGAGACCTTGGCAATACCGTTCTTTCTTTCTTTCTTTTTTTTTTTTAACATCTTTACTGGAGTATAATTGCTTTACAATGTTGTGTTAGTTTCTGCTGTATAACAAAGTGAATCAGCTATACATATACATATATCCCCATATCTCCTCCCTCTTGCATCTCCCTCCCACCCTCCCTATTCCACCCCTCTAGGTGGTCACAAAGCAGGCAATACCTTTCTTGAGAACAGAGGTTAGTTTGCTAATTCTACTCATTCTCCAGGAGAAGGGAAAAATTAGCTTTAGGGATGTTTGGACCCAGCTAGGGAGATTTTATCAAGAACATCTCATAACATACTGTCATTCAAGAAGCACAAATTCTTCAAAGCCTGGAAAGTGCAAAGTCAAACGGAAAAAGTAAGATTTTAGGGATGAAACAAGGTCAGGAGACTTATCAGTGCTCATCGGGGCCCCCAAGTCATGGGCTTTGAAAGCATCAATAACTAGTTTCAGTTCAGTCCAGCTGAAACAAATGTGGAAAGAACTGGAAACCTTTTCAGGGAGGCAGGAGTCACAGGCCTAAGAAATTTCGGAGAAGGAGGTAGCCATTGTGGTAAAAAAGCAGGGAGATCATGGTAGGTATTAGACGATGCAGAGGAAAAAGCAGGGAAATCAAGACCACACGCTGGTTGAAAGTTGCTGGTAACCATTCAGTGTTACAGGTGTTAAAGCAATGAATAAGACCAGTGAGGCCCTTTATTCTTTTTTTCTTTTTCTTTTTTTTTCTTTTGGCTGTGCCACTTGGCTTGCGGGATCTTAGTTCCCTGACCAGGGACTGAACCTGAGCCCTTGGTAGTGAAAGCACAGTCCTAACCTACTGGACCACCAGGGGATTCCCAAGGCCCTTTATTCTGAAAAGAGAGAAAGAGAGCCCTCTTCGCTAGTTTCACAGATTACCTTTTTATGTTCAACCATTTGTAATATTATACATTTTTAGTGGTTTTAGCTGAAACTCAAGTCTAGATGTTAATGAGAATTCCATTGATATTTCAAGCTAATGTTTATAAAATAACAGATCTTTGATCTTAGGTTTATATCTTTTGCTATGCCCCTAAAATCTTGATAGTAAAATTGTTTCCTGTTTTTGAGTTAAGTGATCAGCAACTGGTTTGGGTACTTACTGTATGCTCACCCAGTGTGGGGACAGTATGGAAGATGTAGAGGTGGAAGCCTTTCTTCAGTTTTGAGCTGGGCACATTGTTGCCGGAAAAAAGGTTACATTCCCCAGCTCCCTTGTTGCTAGGTATGGCCTTGTACTTCTGGCCACTGAGATATAAACAATGAAAAGGAGCTGACTCAGCTGGGAGGGGCCCTTTTTCCGCCCTTTTGTTTTTATTCTGCTCCTTCCAGAAGGACTGAAATGCAGATATGAAAATGGAGCTCCAGATGCCATCTTGGACCATGAGGTGATCCTGAGGATGGAAAACACAGGCTGAGGACGGTGAAGCAGAGGGACAGAAGGGTCCCTGAAAGCATCTTGAGCTTCCATGTTAATCCTAGATGAACTATTTCCAGTTTTCTTTACCCAAGAAAAAAAAGAAGCACTTATCTTGTTGAAGCCACTTCTAGTTTAGGCTTTCTGTTACTTGTAGCCAAATTCATTGCAATTTGTAGCAGGTACAGTTACGGTGCTGTACACTTTTTGGGCCATATTTACGTACGAGCGACAGTACTTTCATACTAAAAGATAGCCTACTATTTGCAGGCCTGGGCAATTGTTCTTTGTCTTTTCTTTCAACGGAGTTGCTCAGGGAAGCTGAAGAGAGCCTCCCTTGCGCCACTATCCTTTATTTTCTTTTACACTTGCCTTGTTTTTTCTCCCACCATTATAATTTCCTCCCTCAACTGGGAGCAAATACAAAGCTGAAGGAAGAGGTTGGGATTGGAAGAATGAAGGTGAACAGGAGGAAGATACTGGGGACTTGACAACTGAACTGGATACAGATTTTGTAGTAAGTGGCTCACTCCACTCTTATCAACTGAGACCAGGACCAGGTTTGTTATTGAAGGAGAAACAGTGGTGCTCACACTTGGGTCAAAATGTGTTCTTTTTCTTTCCCCCTTTTATTGGTGTTTAATTGACTTTTTTGAGAACCAGTCACCCTAGCCAAGAATCCCTAAGAATCTCAGGAAAAGATGTTTACTCCTCATTATAGATATGCTGTTTCTATTGATATGCTGTCTGAGCATTCTTTTTTCCTGAGGAGTGTAAATTCCTTTAAAAGAAAAAATATATATATTCCAATATATCTCATACCCACTCCCCAACTGATTCTACAAAGCTGGGGAAGAGCCTAATGAGAGGAATGGAGAAACTGTAAAGAAAATCACTGTTAAACGGTGAAAGCAGGTTTGGTGGACAGAAGAAATCTTTAACTCTGGGCACCCTCTCCTGCAGAGAGACCTTTGCTCCTAACTTCAAGAGAGGCTCCAGCTATTGGTTTCTGTTTAGAAAGTTTTAGAAACAAAGAAGCAGAATTCTAAGTTTTGCTACTGAAGTAAAATAGCAAAAAAAATTTAAAAAGAGGAGTAGCCAAGACTTTGGCCTACGTGAGATGCCACCAGTAGAAACTTGAGATCAGCCAACCTGCTCATGACTTCCTCACCTTTTAAATATCTCATATCCTACAGTACTTCAAGATTTCTGCCTAATTAAATGTTCTGCTCCTGTATCTGTCACCTCCATTCTCATGCTCACAATCTTGACTCTAGTGCCTACAATAGCTTCCTTCAAACCACTTCCTCCCCTTGTTCAAAACACCCTGCACCCCAACTCCATGCCCTACCTCTTTTCTCAGTGGACCCATGGCATACCTCACTCAGAACCCTTACCATGTTATCTGGAAGGATCCGTTTGTGTATGTTTTCTTATTTAAATCTGCACCTTGAGGGACTTCCCTGGTGGTCCAGTGGCTAAGCCTCCCTGCTCCCAATGCGGGGGGCCTGGGTTCGATCCCTAGTCAGGGAACTAGATCCCACACACCACAACTAAAAGATCCTGCATGCCACAACTAAGACCCGTGCAGCCAAATAAATAAATAAATAAATATTAAAAAAAAAAAAAAAAAAAAAAAGACTGTGCTTCCACTGCAGGGGGCGTGGGTTCAATCCCTGGTTGGGGAACTAAGATCCCACATGCTGTGCGGCACAGGTAAAATATATATATACATATAAAAATCTGTACCTTGAGTGCCTAGCCCTTTGCCTGGCATAGAGTAGCTCCTTCGTGAATATTTCTTGACCTTGAGCAGGAGTGATAATCCCAACATCTGCCAAAAGCTAAGTGACCAGTTGTCAGGTGTAATGTACTAGTTAAAAAAGACATCCCTGAAATTAAAAAAAAAAAAAAATTTTGTGCAAGACAGAGAGAAAATTACCCAAAGCTGGAAGATATAAATTTGAACACAGCTGGGAACTGTGAATGGGAAATAAATACGTAAAACGCTTTGTTGATGTTATGAAAGGTCTTTCACAGTGGGTCATCAGAAGCTTCAACAACCATGATAGGTGCTAACACGAAAGATAGCACAGTGGAGTGGTTTAGAGCACGTGCTCAGGAAATGGACTTCAGAGTTCATATTCCAGCTGTGTAAACCTAGGCAGATTACCTAACTTCTCTGTTTCTGTAGCTCCATCATTTGTAAAATGCAGGTTCTACTAATGCTTTCCGAATGTTATGAGAATTAAAGGAGTTAATATAAATAAAGCACTTAGAAAAGTGGCTAGTGCATAGAAAGAGCTATATAAAATTTCACTCCTATTGTTATTATTGTTCCTGTTATAATTCCTCATCCTAAAGCATGGCCTATGACAACAAGAAGAAGGAAGAGTGATGGAGGGCTAACATATAAGTAAATACTAAGAGCTATGTGGATAAAGATGGCAATGTGGGCCATTCACTACTTTAAATTTAGATCTCTTAAAATTGTACTTTTATAAACTCTTTGTTGTGAGGGTAAACCCACAAAAGAAGAAAGCACAGATTCCTTTGTCCCCCCCCCCACTTTCCCCTTCTATGTGTGTCCTTGCCAAATTTTATGATTTATCATTAAGTACAAATTATTATTTAAGTGCATAAAGATCCTTTTGACATAAATTGGGAATCATATAGAAGTTGTTTTAAGAACATAAAACTAGACAATTAGAGTTTCTTTATTACTTGCTTTTGAACTCATAGTCTCACTGGAGTTCTTAATTAAGCCGAATTTGGGAATACAGTTTCCAAATCTTGGTCTAAAGACTTTTTGTTGAAACACCTTCATAATCCTTATTTGAATTTATATTAGTAAGCATTTGTATAATCTGTAACTTATAATTCTGAGATAGCTGGTCCTTTTGACTTCTGGGGACATTAAAAGTACGACAAAGTTTCTAGCTCTGAGTACTTACAGATCTTTTTTTTCTTTCTTCTTTTTCCTTTTGATAAGACTCATAATAGGATACTTTAATTTTTGGTTAGTTCCCCTTAGTCTTCTTCACTGTGAAAACTCTTTCCTTCCATTATGATCAATTAAACAAATATTTAACAGTCATCCAATTTTATGAAGGGGTATAAGATTTATAAAGGAAGTTTCCATGTCTGTCATGTGGCTGCTGTAACTCCAGTGCCAACCAAGGTGCGTTGCACATAATGGGTGCTCGAAAAGTATTTCATAAAGAGATATGAATAAAGATCCTATACTGAAGCAGTGGAGGATAGTAGAACCAGTATAAGTTTTAGATATGGGTTCAAATCTCAGTTTTCCAAATTATTATCTATGTGATCTAAAGCAAGTTGTTTAACAAACTCATTTTTTCTTGTAAATGGAAATACCTATTTCATAAGGATTATGAGAATTTATCAAGATAATAGTTTATTAAAACTCCTCCTGAGTGTATAGTGGGTATCAGGGACTGCGTTTCAAAATATAGGCCTTTAAAAGTTGAGGGGATTGCAGTTCCTGTTCTTAAGAAAGTTCCACATAATAATAACACAGGTCACAGAATATGGACATGTTATGGGTGTTCAGAGTAGGGAGAGATGACTGTATTTGAGGGAATCAGGAAACGAGGTGACATATGAAATAGTCCTTGAAGGAGAGTTAGGATTTCAACAGTTGAAATGTGCAAGCATGTCCAGATTAAACAGAGAACATAAACAGGGAGCAAAAAGGTACTGAGTGTGACTGAAAAAAGGTCAGTTACTCTTTTGGCTGAAATGTAGGGTTGACACAGGAAGTAGTGAGAGATAAACAAGAAATGTGGGGTAGGGCCATATTGGGGTTGCCAGTTTCTTTAATTCAATAGACAGTGAGCAACTCTTGGTAATTTGTGGGCAGGCCAACGGAATAATAGTATTGGAAGGTGGAAGCACCTAAGCGTGGAGAGACCAGTTAGGAGAGGCTATTGCATTATTTCAGGCAAGAGATAATAAAGGTCTGCAGCAGGGAGGGATCAGAGGGAAAGCAGACACGACAAAGGAAGCACATTTCAGAGCGAATCGACAGTCTGTGACTAGTGCCTTGTGCTGTAGGGAGAGAGGGAGAGAAGGGGGGAAGAGAAGGAGGGAGGTGGGGGAAGAGAAAGAGGGAGAGAGGGAGGGAGAGAGAAACCCCATGACTGGAGCCATTTACACTATTTACAGGAATGGGTAAATCACAGGAAGGTGTCGGTTTGGGTTTCGGAAATGGGTCAGCTTGAGGTTTGGATTGCTTCTTGCTGCCACCTTCCCTTTTGTACATCCTGGTTTTCAGGGCCACCTCCACCTCTCTCCACTAAGTAATTGTGCATTCTATCCTTGACCTGACCCTGCGTTTATCTTCACGCCCCAATTCTGCTCCCTACTACTCCTGGCCATTGTACTCTCACAGCCACAATGACCCCAGCTCAGGTCCTGGGCTGTAGGACACTCCACCCGCCAGATCCCCTATCGTCTTCGCCTAGGCAGCTTCCATGCGTGCGCCCCCACGGCTCTGTGACCAATAGACAGGCCCTAGTGCTGGGGTTCGACTGGCTATTGGTTGGCTGAGCCATGGTGAGAGATGGTGCGGTGCCCGTTCTCAGCACGGGTGAGAGCTGTGGGCGGTTGTTAAGGCGACTGTTCGTGACGTAGCGCCGTCAGGCCGAGCAACCCCCAGATGATTGGCTAGACGATCGGACGATCCTTCCTTACTGGCCACAGGCTCGTCCGGCTCCGAGCGTGCGTAGAAGCAAAGGTTCCTTCCGCTCCGCGTCTTCGTTGACTGGAGACGCGCGGAGCGCCAGCTCCCGGGGACTGTGGCCTCTGGTGAGATCGGGAGGTGAGGAGGGCGGCGGTGGGCGGGAGCGGGTTAGGGTCGTGTAGGTGGCGGTTCTCGAGTTCCGTCCGGCCCTGGAAAGGGGCAGCCGGCGCCTCCTGCCGACCCGGGGGGAGCTGCGCTGGCGGCTTTGCCCGGGGTGGCGCCCCGGTCCCGCGGGGACTGCGAGGAGACGTCCTTGACACGCGGCCGGCCGAGTGGCGGCCCGCATCTATGCCGGGGAGCCCGCGGGCCAGGCTGGGTCAGAGGGGCGGGCGGCGGGCCGGCCTCTTCTGGGCTCCCGTCTCCATCGGTGGACCGGCGGGGCGTCGCCGCGTTCGCTGGCCCTGTCCGAAGTTGGCGGTGCTGGCCAAGCAGTCACGATCGTCGGGGCGGAAAGGGTGCCAGGCAGGGTGATCTCGGAGTCCCGTTGATTCGAGGAATGCTGGTGGGCTGTGGGGCAGCCAGGCCCGCAGGTCGGGGAGGGAACGCGAGAAGGTCTGTCAGGTGTGGGCGTTCACGCCCAGGCTTGCAGTTATCACTGGGCTCACGCCCTGGCGCTGCTGTTCGTCAGCACCTTAAATGCTGCTGACTAGCTCAGAGCCGTGAAAGAACCGTGGATCTGCATAGATGCGTCCGGTTATTTCCAGGAGAAACGGATTGAGAGGATGCAGAGCCCAAGGTAGAGACTTGCCCGAAGACGTCAACGATTCTTCTCCTTCTTCTCCTTTCTCTCCTTCTTCTTCTTCCTCTCCTTTTTCTTCTTCTTCTTCTCCTCCTCCTTTTTTTTTCCCCCCAGGGGGCGTAGTCTCCTTGGTGCTGATTGCTGATGTCCTTTAGTCTAAACTGTGTAGGTTTTTCGGAATATTTGGTTTTGGTATTTTGATAAGGAAGAACGTACCTTGGAGACTCACAAATAGAACAGTCAGTTTTTGCAGTAGGAGGAGGTTGATGTACTTCATCTTAAATGGTCGTTTGAAATTTTTCAGGTCTTTGAGGACATGCCCTCTTAGACTTGGTCCTGAAAAGTCATGGGAAACATCTGTTTCCAGGCCGTACTAAGTAATCGTGTAAAATTTTAGCATCACGCAATGTAAAGAATGTATTTTTTTTTGTTTGCTTGTGAATTAATTTTTTTCTCCGTGCAATGAAAGACATTTTTTGATTTAGAGGTAATCTAGAAAGGCCCAGAGTGTACTTTGGGGATAGACTGGATTGTGAGGGCCTGCTTGGTTGTAGTGTCTTTCCAATTTGTGATAAACTTGGCAGTAAAGACAATGGGAGTTAGTAATATGAAGGCTTGAAAAATGTGCAAAGATTACATCATTAACATGTGAAAACGGTTGTGTGTGTGGCATAAGCATTTCAAGATGAAGTGTGTGTGCACGCATGTGCATGTGCTCTTTTTATTCTTGTATGATTCAGTTTCTAGGCCATGGATAGATTAACACATCTATATCACTATCTATTTAGGTTGACCATATGAAATTGCTGATATTTGACATTTGACCATTTTTCCCATACAAAAAATAGCAGTTTCATATGGTTCACTTAATACTTGCCTTTGTTTTAAAGAACTTTGGAGCTCTAGCTTCATAAGTGAATAAAAAGATATGTGACTTACACAGAGGCACACCATGTCATAGAATTGGGTGTAGAATTCAGGTTTCCTGATTCCAGTGTGAGAATTTTTTTTTTCCATAGGATACTGGGTTGAGCAGCAGAATTCTCGATCCTGTTGGAATTAAAAATGACTCCGTACAAGACATGGTTTATTTATTTGTTTGTTTGTTTATTTATTTATTTTGGGCTGCGTTGGGTCTTTGTTGCTACGCGCGGGCTTTCTCTAGTTGCGGTTGAGTGGGGGCTGCTCTTTGTTGCGGTATGTGGTCTTCTCATTGCGGTGGCTTCTCTTGTTGCAGAGCATAGGCTCTAGGTGCACGGGCTTCAGTAGTCGTGGCTCACGGGCTTCAGCAGTTCTGGTGCACAGGCTTAGTTGCTCCGCGGCATGTGGGATCTTCCCGGACCAGGGCTCGAACCTGTGTCCCCTGCATTGGCAGGCGGATTCTTAACCACTGCGCCACCAGGGAAGTCCCCTACATGGTTCTTGCCTTCAAAGAGACAAAACGTACACAGCAATTAATATGAGAACAGTGTAAGATAGTGTATAATCAAATACTGGAATGTGCAGCACAGGGAGAGTGCTGAGTGGGAGGAAAGAATCAGAGTAGGATGCCAAAGCATCTTTTTCTGCAATTGGCCATAGTAGGTGGTTTTTGTAGCATATTGAATTAGAGTTTGGGAATTCAATCTAATTTAAATTATCCATTCTTTTGAATACTCTGTGAAATGTTTGCAGCATACTTCAGTCTGAATAAGCAAGGCATAAATTGCCTAGCTTGATTTTTTAAACTAAAGTTTATTTTTATTGCAGCATGTTCTAAATACTGTACTTCGAATTGGCATGAGCTGTCTATTGCCTGCTAGTGCCACTTGCAACTGCTGATGAGGTTGGAAGATTGGATTCCATGGCATTTAAATGATTTGCATAATCACAGGGAAATGGGGAGGGTGCTAGTGTGAATTGTGCAATTATAGTTACTTTTGACACACCTTTGTACATTTGGTTACTCATTTTGTATTTCCAAATAGGTGAGGTTCTCTGTGTTTGGGGATGGTTTATGGGATCATGTCACGGGATCATGTGTAAATCTTTTCCGGAATGTTGCAAAGATGACTTTACACCTAGGGAAGAAATGTTCCAGTATTGACAATGCTACCATGAAGCTTTTGAGGGAAAACATAATGTCCCTAATACACAATTATAGATTAATAATGCTAAACCTATTTGTGATCAAATTGGGGTGCCTTCTTGCTAGCAGCTCAGATTTTAATTCAACCAAATTAACTTTTTAATAGTGAAGAATACATTTTCTTGTTAAGGGAATATTCTAAATTGAGAGAGATTGGGGGGAGAGAGTGTTATAAACTTGGACCTAGTTTCAAAATGTGTTTTTAGTTAATTCATTTTCTGTAACACTAGTTGACCCTTTAGACTAGTTTATAGGGTTTTCTTTTTAAATATAAGGAAGTTATGTGATAGAAGGCTGTCATGAAAATCTAGGCTCTTATGAGGCTTTTAGTTGAAATGAAGTAGAGTTCAAATCTAAGATACGATTAATATTCTCCAATACTTTAAGTCCAAGTCCCTGCTAATTTAATAGAAAGTATGTTCGTTATTGTTCATTTTCCAGGATAATATAGGAAATGTATAGCCTCTCTTCCCCACCCCATCCTCCCTTAATATGTTCTCTGAATGCAGAGAACTGGGGGGCTTGAAGTGGGGGAGTTATATCCATATCTTTAAAAAAGTCATCTTTAGGTCTGTTTCAAGATGTGTCAATAAAATGCATGCTACTGTAGCTTAAGAATTTATTTTTAATTAGCAGGTATTTGTTGAGCAACTGCTATGTATGAATGCAATGTGCTGGAGGATGAACTGAGCAATAGGCCTCAGGGAGGAAGGTTGAAAAAGCCTGAATAAACACAGGCAGATGCATGCCACATTTATACGTTTCAGTGACCCGCCTGCCTTTTAAAATTGAGACCCACAATAAGAAATACATGTTATGTCGGAAGCCAGTACAAACACTCATATGTATAATTTCATGAAACGTAATGTTTCAAAAAATAATATCTACCCATACCACGTCTTACCCACAGCTTTTTTCTCTTTTTCCTTTTATTTTAAAATATTTGTTCTGACTCATAAACTTGATTTCATGATCTCATCAATCCAGTGAAGGGTTGTGACCTGCGGTTTGGAAACCAGGTATCTATTTGGTGGCCTGATGTGGCTGAAATGTAGAGAATAGAGAACATTGAGTGATGCAGTGAGAGGTGACGCTTAGTAATTGCTTTGGTTTGTAAAAGCATCTCTTATTTTCTTTTCCCTAACACTTTAAATAGATTAATGCTTTATTTTCCTTAATTTGGTGCCTTTTTATTTTCCTCCAATAAATGAATCACTTTCTTAATTATTACCATAAATGTGAGATTCATTTGAATTCTTGATAGTCTGTCAATCAGTGGCCTTAAAATTAAATCTTAATTGATTTTTATGGGTAGTTAATATGCTTTATCATAAGCATTAATTTTAGTGTAAGGCTTGCAAGTTCCTATATTAGAGATTAATAACTATACTAGATTTTTTTAAAAAATCAGAATATCAAAATTATTATTACTATTATTTAGCCAGCAAATATGGAAAAGTTTTGCCATGGTAGTCATTAGGCCAAAATAACCCATATTCTGTTGGGAATTTTTCAATGCTGTAGATGTCTAGTTTGGCCAGCCATCCTCTTATTCTAGTACTGTTCCAGCATTTTTATTAAATGCTGTTAAAGTTTGGGAAAAGACCTCTGGTGACAGCAACATTAGGAAGGTTTATTAAACATTTTGACATACTGTGCCATGTGTTTTATGGAATGGAAAAGTCTAATGGACTCCTGCCCTTGAAGAGCTTTATAAACTAAGATAATGATTTACAGGAGGACACTGAACAAGTAGATTGTTTGGTATTTACCTTTTTTTGCATAACTAGAATGTAGAGAATGAAGAGGGTGCTTATATGCATTTTGTGTCAGGGTAATCAGAAAATAAATGTGAATGGTTGTTTCTCACTTTTGTTTTGTGCTTTATTGCTCTCCTCCTTGCCTCAGATAATAATCGGGCTGAGGTATTATTTGGTTTGATCTTAAATGCTCGAATTCATACAACTGGTAAGAAAAAGCTGCTTTTAAGTTGTTAGTGAATAATAGAGGATTTAAGTGTTGTGAGTAAAGAAGTAATAACAGTCCTCTTATTTTAATTTTGTAATTATTTTCCAGAATTATAAGGAATACTGTCAAATAGTTTTATTCTTAATATACAAGACACTGCATACAAATCAGGGTTTACAATGCACTTTTCCTTAAAATGTTTTCCTAAGAATACAGTGAGCTGTATACTAAGTGTTCATACTTGATATTCCTTCCAGAATCCAGGGATTCTTCAGCTACAATGTTGTCAAGACTTTTCCGAATGCATGGCCTCTTTGTGGCTTCCCATCCCTGGGAAGTCATAGTGGGGACGGTGACACTGACCATCTGTATGATGTCCATGAACATGTTTACTGGTAACGATAAGATCTGTGGTTGGAATTATGAATGTCCAAAGTTTGAAGAGGTTTGTGAGATTAATCTGATTATTGACTAAATACATTTTGAATTTCTAAAGAGTGTCTCCTTTTACAGACCACATAATTTAAAAAACTTATGAGTAAAATTTTTATTTCAGTATTCATAACTTTCATTTACTTATATAATATGGAAATGCACTGGAAATACTTTTCTTTTGCTTTTGGTATACAAATGAGTGTAATTGACTTTACTTGAGAAATATAGCTTTCATAAGTGACTAACATTGAAAAATGATCGGCTTAAACATTAGATTGTTTAAAAATTGGGAGTAAATTTTTGATTTGCCTTGTAATATTTTATCTGACTTGTGCCTAAATTTATACTGTCATGATGATATGTAAACTAATGATGCATGCAAAATAAAAATTATTATTTTTGATTTGGATTTTTCTTTTCTATCTCTCCCAATAGGATGTCTTGAGCAGTGATATCATAATTCTGACAATAACACGATGCATAGCAATCCTGTATATTTACTTCCAGTTCCAGAATTTACGCCAACTTGGATCAAAATATATTTTGGGTAATAATTTTATATATTAACCTTTTTGTGTGCTATCAAATTTTTGATTTACTGTGGAAATTTACCTGTTTGTTTAAATCATGTGTGTGGAAATGTGTGTGCTGCATGTATTCAGTAGTTTCATTTCTTTTTATTCAAGTTAGATGTTCTGCTATTTGAGACCTTAATAATCTGGAGAAAATAGTATTATTTCTCTCAATATCGTATGGGACTGTATGTTATTGTGTGTGTAAAAAAGGCTGAAGTTTTTTCAGTTTGCTGAATTTTGTCATTTTAGGTATTGCTGGACTCTTCACAATTTTCTCAAGTTTTGTATTCAGTACAGTTGTCATTCATTTCTTAGATAAAGAATTGACAGGCTTGAAGTAAGTATTTAAGCATAAATATACTTTCTTTCAAAATATTTTGTTAAGAACTGTTCTTCTCTATGATATAAAGCATTATAGTATATAAATTATCAAAAGTTTATAGAAAATATGGGAAAATTTTTCATGTAATCATTTAGCTAATTTAAATACCTGTTAATGTTTTAGTATATATCCTGTCCCACTTTTTTATACTTAAATAAAACTTCTGAGATCATACTGTATATACTGCTTTATAACTTTTATGCTTTATAATAGTTTATCAACACCTTTGCATGTCCTTAATGCTAAACTAAATTATTTGTAATAGCTGTCTAGTATTCCCCTATCCTCTAGGTTGGATTGTTAGGTTATTTAATTTCCCCCATTAATAACAACACTGTGATAAATGTCTTTGTAGCTAAATTTTTGTTTGTATTCATAGTCATTTTCTTAGGATACATTCCTAGGAGTGAAACAGTGGCTGTGTAGGTTTTTAGGGCTTTTAAGTGCTGTTATTGCCAATTTGTTCTCTAGAAAGATTGTTCAGTTTATTCTTCTATAGATAGTAATTAATGAAAAAAGAATTGCATACAGTATACAGGTTTCCCCTGCTATCTGAAAGTACAGCTTTCCTATGAAACCTTTTGTAAGTGAAGAAGCAATTGCCTTGGGACACATCTTTGAAGGGATGCACACAATAAATCAAGGTAAAGCACAGTGCTCACAGACACAGTTCAAAGCTATGGCAGCTTGGTGCTGAGATGCTAAGTGTAGTTCCCAGGCAGTGCCGTTCTCTCTGTCTGCTCCAGGTACCCACTGCCTCTATAACGGTTCCCTGCAAAACAAACACTGAATGCTATTTTCACTTTTCACCTTTTTTTGTCAAAGTGAAAACCTTGTTTGGATTTCTTTTGGTTAGCAAAAATGTAGGTCTTTTCATAAAAGTGAAGTGGCATAAAGCAAACTTTCGAAAAGTGGGGGACACATGTATTCCTCTTTTTCCCCCATGTTGATTCACAAGGACACATTTTTTTTTAACTAAGGATGATATTTTGCTATAGAATTATCAAAAGGTGTTTCTGTATAAATATATTTACATTTTTAACATTAAAAATATTCTTAAATATTTTGAGTGACTAACATATTTAGCTTTGAGGATGTCAAAGGAATATAGGTTATACCTTTTGGTCTGCAGAGGTAACACATGCCAGAGCTCATACAAGGCATGGGACGAGGGGTGGGGGGGGGAGTTTTGTTTTAGGAAGGGATTTTTCGGTAATATTTTTTCTTTTGTTAAATAATACCTGATCATATTGTTTTCTTTTTTTCTTCCCCCAGTGAAGCTTTGCCCTTCTTCCTACTGCTGATTGACCTTTCCAGAGCAAGTGCACTAGCAAAGTTTGCCCTCAGTTCCAACTCACAGGTATTATTTATAAGACATGAATGTTAGTAATATCCTTTTTTTCAGATTGTTTACATTAATAGGAAAGATTAATGGTTTCTTCACAATCCAAGATTCAGGAATTGCCTGCAATTTTGTCAAGTCCTAAGACTGGTCTTCCTAGGAACCCTAGGAACTGTCCCATTTATCTGACAACTCAGTTGTAATTCCACAGCTTCTAGAATTTGGAATCTTCCCTGTTTTCCTTTTTGAAGTTTTCAGAATGTAAGGTATTATGTCTTTTGGATAAATTAGAGTATCTACCTAGTGAAACATACCAGAGAACAGACAGGATCTAATGGAAGAATCTCAGGGTAGATAGATTTCTAAACCCTGTGAATTAACACTAGCGTTATTTCCCACCTAAAGTTTTATCTTGGTGTTCATTAGTCACTTTAAAGAACGTAACATTTTTAATAATACTGAGTAACTGAGTATAAAATATTGTGTACTTCTGCCCTGATTATGTATTTGATATTTATGATCATTTGAGCATTTTGACAAGGATATTTAGGTTTCATAATACTAATATGATCTCAAAAAATTTGCAACTAAGAACTTCTGTCGGTGGTAGCCAAAGTATAAAATGTAGGATTTATGTGGGATTTAAATGGCAGGATTAATGCACCACTTCAAAGGAATCTTCCTAAGAAATATCTCGTTCAGTGGACGGGGAAAGCAAGGCAGTGTATATATTCTTCTTTCTCTAGTCCTCTATATTATCCTTTGTATCTGGAATGCCTGTTAGTCTTATCATATTGTGTATTTTATTCTTAATATAGTAGATTAGGTTTAGTAGAAGCCCTGGGATGCTCTAACATTTTTAAAAGTTACTTTGTACCTTACCCTCATTGATATGTTTGGTCTGTGTTTTAGGATGAAGTAAGGGAAAATATTGCTCGTGGGATGGCAATTTTAGGTCCCACATTCACCCTTGATGCTCTTGTAGAATGTCTTGTGATTGGAGTTGGTACCATGTCAGGTTTGTAAACAGTTTTTAATATATTTTAAAATGAGTTTGTAGAAGAGAAAAAGGAATATATTAAATTGTATCAATTACTCTTAAATTCTGACTTTTAAAAGTCTGACATTACTCTTAAAATTTTTTAATTGTATGACTATGTAGGTATATCTGATCTGACCTCATGTCTCTCTGCTTTAGCAAAAATTTAGTAGGTTACCGATTTCTTTTCTTTTTTTTTACATTAAATAATTATTTTAAATATTTGGCTGCGTTAGGTCTTTGTTGCTGTGGGCGGGCTTCCTCTAGTTGCATTGAGCGGGGGCTACTCTTCGTTGCGGCACGCGGGCTTCTCATTGCAGTGGTTTCTCTTGTTGCGGAGCACGGGCTCTAGGCACGTGGGCTTCAGTAGTTGTGGCATGTGGACTCAGTAGTTGTGGCTCGCGGGCTCTAGAGCACAGACTCAGAAGTTGTGGCGCATGGTCTTAGTTGCACGTGGGATCTTCCCAGACCAGGGCTTGAACCCATGTCCCCTGCGTTGGCAGGTGGATTCTCAACCGCTGCACCACCAGGGAAGTCCCCTGATTTATTTTCACTCTTACTATCGCATCATCTTTTCCTGTGCTCCACTTTTTTGATGACTTTAAGGTGTTTTTATTTGCTTTTTGTTTGGTTTTTAACCAAGATTGTATCCTAGGCTCATTTAGAAAGCATCATCCAGCCTCTACTGTTGTCTGGACTAAATTAATGACTTGGTTCCTTGTGTTTTAATTGTCATGTAGGAGACAGTGCAAAAGTCAGGAGGTGGACAGATCTAAGTTGGGTCCACCTAACTGAGTGGTTAGGAAGATTTAATCAGACTATGCAGTACATCTTAGCACTTAGCCAGCACTGACCTCAGCACATATGTTTCTTCATCCTTAATTGGATAGTAGAGAATGAGATATTAAATATCAAACACGGGACTCCATTATATAGGACAAAAATTATGGCCTCATATGGAAATTTGCCAGAATGAATATATCATGCTGTTGTCAAGGTTTCCTAATCAACTAAGACTAGATTTTATGGCTTTCTCATGAGGGTCACACTTAGTTAACTACTATTCTAGTGTATTTCCTGGTGCCTTAGTGCCCTCAATAAGGGGTTTCATTCTTTCAGAAGTATATTATCTAACTTTTAAGAGAGTAGTTAGTTGCTATTATTGGTTGAGGTCTGTTCACTAGATAGTATGTTAAATATATATAATGTTTCTTCTCACTTTCTGATGGTAAATTTATTATTTATTCAGTTATTTTACCTGTCATTCAAAGTTTATTTAGCAAAGATTTTTTAAAATTATTTTTTTAAATGTACATTTCTTAAAATTTACTCTTTTTGGGTATAGTTTTGAGTATCGACAAAGATGTAGTCATGTAACTGTCACCACAATCAAGAAAAAATGTTTTTGATCAGGTGAAAAATATACCTATGTGATTTTATACAAGCAGAACAGTATATAAGAAGATGAGAGGCTTAGCTAGGAACTGGTAGTGGGCTGTGAAACCAAGGATTATTCATTTGAAACTGATGTGGAAAGCATTGGAGACTGATGTGGAAAGTAGGGTGATGAGTTTGGTCATAAGTCAGAGCAGTGGACAAAGGAAGTGATTAGATTTGATGTTGGAAAAGCCAGCTAGGAGGCATTTACAGCCATACAGAAGTGGTAAAATTAGGGATTTGGCTTAGGGTAGAATAAAAGGACAGATTTAACACATACTAACTAGGAAGTAAACCTTTGGAAAGCCAGTAAACAAATTTTTTTTAAGTCTTTACTTCTTGGAACTTGTAGATTGGTGCTGTGTCCTTGTAGTAAAAAAGTGGCACAAAGAGGCTGTGCCACTGGGACAGAATAAGGAAGAATGCCTGAAGAACCTGTGACGACAGTGGTTACTGTTGTACAAAGGGAAGGAGTAGGTAGCCAGGTGGTAAAAAGCAATGGTCAATATGGCTTTGATAGTCTCAAGTTTGAAAAGATTACAATTTGGCTACTTTTTAAATAGAGGTTGTTCATAATGCTTTTGTCATTGTAATTTTGTATTCTCTTGAATTTCTGCATTTGAGGGTAATAGCTATAGAATTTTTAGAAAATACAATGTATGCTTTTTTTCTATTATTTAGTCAAATGATCTATTACGATTCAGAAAATAAAATACAACATTGAGGTTTTTTTTGTATTACTCTAGTTAGCAGTTTTTATGGGAGAAGGGAATCAATTTTTATATGTATTTCAAAAATTTTTATATTTAATGTGAATAACATCAGAAAATGTTTTTTATATATATATATATATATATATATATTTTTTTTTTTTTTTTTTTTTTTTTTTTTTCGGTACGCGGGCCTCTCACTGTTGTGGCCTCTCCCGTTGCGGAGCACAGGCTCCGAATGCTCAGGCCCAGCGGCGATGGCTTATGGGCCCAGCCGCTCTGTGGCATGTGGGATCTTCCCGGACCAGGGCACGAACCCGCATCCCCTGCATCGGCAGGCGGACTCTCAACTACTGCGCCACCAGGGAAGCCCAGAAATATGTTTTATATTTTATATTCAAGTTTATTTGTGAAGAGAGGGAGTAGGATTTGGTAATCTAATCTTTCCCCAGCTCTGTTCCCTTCTATTTGAGAAGATTACCAAGTGATACCGCAAGCATTTTGTAATGGAACATTTGTTAACTTTGGATCTTGGGTTGCCTTTTTGCATTATATCACTTTTCAAACAGATCAATGAAATGAACGAAAATTGTAAGAACATCAGTAGACACCACAGAGGTTATATTGAAAATAGAGCTGAGTAGTACACATAAAATATTTATTATGATACTATATCAGGAATGGTATAACTAGCAGTGTGTTTTTTACAAAAAGTCCTTGGTCCACAGGTGAATTGCTTTTGTGGTGATGAGTGGGATTGGATCAGTAGTATAACGGAGTGGGAGGAGTTTGCTCCATTAGAGTTGACTGTCCTTGATATCCTATCTCAAAACAGAGTACTACCATTTGATCAAAGGTGATGATCAGAGGGATATTAAACACTGCCGTGCCTGGCATTGTGACGTTGGGGACATGGGAGAAGCCAAAGTCTCTGCCTTCGAGGAAGTTATCCTCTGTGTGCTCAGGCTTCACAGCACCTCTGAGTTTCTAATTCTTTTTCCAGTAGATGGCAAAGAGCTTAATATACTAATACTTCCATGTATTTGTCTACCTATAGGAAGAGTCCTTGTGATGTATGCAGCATCAGAAATACACATACTTCTTTACTAGCTAATGCATTTAATTTTTCTCTAACCAGGGGTGCGTCAACTTGAAATTATGTGCTGCTTTGGCTGCATGTCAGTTCTCGCCAACTACTTCGTGTTCATGACTTTCTTCCCAGCGTGTGTGTCCTTGGTTTTAGAGGTAAGAGCAGTTCTTACTTATACTAGTAGAAGAGTAATATTTTTCATATTAGTTCACCTAAAGAAAATTAGCACCTTCTAACGTAGTGCTGACTTAATTTTGTAGCTTTCTCGGGAAAGCCGCGAGGGTCATCCAATTTGGCAGCTCAGCCATTTTGCCCGAGTTTTAGAAGAAGAAGAAAATAAACCAAATCCTGTTACTCAGAGGGTTAAGATGATTATGGTAATTATACAGTTTTATTCTTCTTTCATTATTTTTGGTTCCAATATCATATTCTGCTTTTCAATTTTTTTCCTTCTTATTGTCTTTGTGCAATTTTTGTGCAATTTTTGGCTCTTTCACTGATGTTCCTCTTCCCTTTTTTTTTTTCCCTATCTTTTTTTCTCATTTCTTTGAGGCCCCTGGTTTTCTCTCTGCCCTAAATAGATTTTTCAAGTTCTTCCACTTTACCTCTCTGAAAATCTGTTCTTTTTTTTGGAATGTTTTCAGCCGTTCAGTGGAGCCATTGCTTTAGTCAGTCACATAGCAAGCCTGGGTCTTTCTTTTCATGGTAAGGGAGGCCATGGGAGGATGGTAGTGTTTAATTATCCAGTTGCACAGGATGAGTTTAGGTTCCATTGATATGCAGAGGATACATGATTTTTACATTTTTATTTCAGTCTCTAGGCTTAGTTCTTGTTCACGCTCACAGTCGCTGGATAGCCGATCCTTCTCCAGCAGACAATTCTAAGGTTTCTTTAGGATTGGATGAAAATGTGTCGAAGAGAATTGAACCAAGTGTTTCCCTATGGCAGTTTTATCTCTCTAAGTAAGTTCCCCGAGCCCTACTTTGTTGTCTATGAATCATAGCACTCTATGCTACTGAGAGTTTAGGTGTGCCTTTTGTATTTGAGTAATAACATTTTAATTTGCTTTCTTTTATTCAGAATGGTCAGCATGGATATCGAACAAGTTATTACCCTAAGTTTAGCTCTCCTTCTGGCTGTCAAGTATATCTTCTTTGAACAAGCAGAGACAGAATCTACACTCTCGTTAAAAAACCCTATCACATCTCCTATAGTGACCCAAAAGAAAGTCGCAGACGATTGTTGTAGACGTGACCCTATACTCGTCAGAAATGACCAGAAATTCCATGCAGTGGAGGAGGAGGCCAGGATAAACAGAGAAAGAAAAGGTGATTTCTTATTCTCTTCATTTTCCATTCTTCCACTCTGTTGATTTGTCAAGAAGTCGAGTCGTTTTTAAAAGTTCAGTGTTGTGAGATTTCTTTTGATCTCTTGAACAGTTGAGGTTATAAAACCCTTAGTGGCAGAAACTGACACCTCAAACAGAGCTACATTTGTGGTTGGTAACTCCTCCTTACTGGATACTTCACTGGAACTAGAGACACAGGAACCTGAAATTGAACTTCCCATGGAGCCGCGGCCTAATGAAGAATGTCTGCAGATACTTGGGAATGCAGAGGTGAGAAAATAAAACAAACTCAAGCTGGTATCTTTCTTAAGAAAAGGAGCTTTTTTATTAAAGGAAGGAAGGAAGTTATAGCTACTGAGTACCTAAGTTCTGGGCACACTGTTGCATGGTTTACAAGTACTTGGTCTTATTTATTCCCGAAAACCTTGTAAGATAGGTGGAATTTTCTCCATTTTTCAGATGAGAAAATGTAGGCTCCAGAGGGTTAATTAAGTATGTCGCAAAGTAAAACATCTAGGAAATGGTAAAGCTGGGATCAAGAGTCCAAGATTTACTGACTCAAGTGTCACAGTGCTCTTTCTACTTTATTACTGTTTATTAAAGAGATGAGCAACTGCTGTATTCTCATGTGTGTTAAGGCCTAGGAAAGCTTTCACACAGAAATGAACTTCAGAGAAAGAAGAAAGGTTTTGGGGGCTTTTTGTTTGTTTGTTTTGGTATTTTAAAGTAAGCTTGATGCTCCTGAGGAGGCTTATTTTCTTTCTGATGTTTGAACAGGATGTCCTGCTGACAGTCTGCTCATGAGTTAGCGTGACTATTGTGTTCTATCCGTATCTGCTTACTCTGGTTCATTCCTAATTTATGTGCATATGAGTGAGAATAGATTGTGTTTTTCTTCATCAGTTTCCTTTCCCTCATTCTTGTTAACATGTGTACCAGTATCTCAGCTGTCATGCTGTATTACAAAGCTTATAGGGTGGGTGTCAGAATCTTAATTGGAATTTTTTTTTTGTATGAACATCATTTGAAAAATTTAGTGTTTTGGTTTAACATTTGTTTAGTTTTCACATTTTTATAAAGAATTTGTTTTTATTTTGATGTTATTTCTACTTAAATCATCTCCTTCAGAACTTCAAATTCCTTTGGGTTCTTAAAGTACTTGTGTTTTAGTTCTATGGAGAGCACTGTTTGTATTAAATGGTCTATTTATTATGAAGAGTATGAAGTATGGTTCTTCAAGTCTTTTTTCATTTCCCTCTATCCAACCCCCTTCCATTTTTTTTCCCATTTCTTTAGAAAGGTGCAAAATTCCTTAGTGATGCTGAGATCATCCAATTAGTCAATGCTAAGCATATCCCAGCTTACAAATTGGAAACTCTGATGGAAACCTATGAACGAGGTGTATCTATTCGTCGACAGTTACTTTCCAAAAAACTTCCAGAGCCTTCTTCTCTCCAGTATCTGCCTTACAGGGACTATAACTACTCCTTGGTATGTTATTTTCTTGATTTGAGCAGGTTTGCTTTGTAGCTTTAGTCTTTAGTTTTTCAGTCTTCTTCTTGACTTGCCTTTTATACATACATAGTTTCATAAAACATCTCCTTTTTAACTCATTTTACTGTAATTTTGTATTCTGCTTATGATATAGGTCATCAAAATTCAAAAATATTTTTCCTGTTGTTATTTATAGTCATTACTCAAGACTTTTAAAGAGTAAATAAAAAATTTGCTTGAAAAATACACTAAAGCATTAAGTTTGAAGAAAGTTATTAATGACAAGGGCTGGGTGTTTGCTATATAGATTTTCACTTGGTGCCTGACTTTACCTTTTAGGTGATGGGAGCGTGCTGTGAGAATGTTATCGGTTATATGCCCATCCCTGTGGGAGTGGTAGGACCTCTGCGCCTGGATGAAAAAGAATTTCAGGTTCCAATGGCAACAACAGAAGGTTGTCTTGTGGCCAGCACTAATAGAGGCTGCAGAGCAATAGGTGTAAGTTGGCATTTGTATATTTGCCTGTTTTAAGATACACTCTAGGCAGTGAGAAGAAATTTGGGGACAATCAAGGACACCTTTTGGGACAAGCAGAACTGTTTTCACGATTAACGTGCTTTTGTAACCTACTCTGCATAGCTTGGTGGAGGTGCCAGCAGCCGAATCCTTGCAGACGGGATGACTCGTGGCCCAGTGGTGCGTTTTCCCCGTGCTTGTGACTCTGCAGAAGTGAAGGCCTGGCTCGAGACACCTGAAGGGTTCACAGTGATAAAGGAGGCATTCGACAGCACCAGCAGGTGTGTGTGGGGGCTTATATGTGCATTTATGTTTATTTCAGAACCAGTGCCATCTTCTAGGATGGCTAAACATAACTGTTAACGTATTGACTGCCTAAGGGGATGTAACAAAATATCAACTCTAAATCCATTCTTTCAAAATAAGTAATATTAATGCTTGGTTGGGATGGGGGGAGCAGAATGTTGATACAAATGAATATCTCCATAAAGGTTAATTAGAAAAAAATAGTGTGAGCTAGTAAGTTTGTGTGTTGGTTTTACAAGGCTCACTTTGATTAGGCTATTACTTTGCCCTAGAAGAGTTTTGACCAAAACTTGCCCTAGGGCAGAATTGCCTGAGAAAAAGATGTTCCAAGCAGGATAGAGGTAAATATTAGTATAGCAGATTTACTTTGAATACAGAAAATTAAATTTATAAAGAAGTATAATCAATACAAATGATAACCCCACTATAGTTCAAGCTTATATGCTTGTTTTTATTTGGACTTTTAAAGTTTATTTATGATGACATGACTTTCTGCAGCCCTCCCTTCTTGCAGCATGTAAGAATGAGTCAGAGTTGAAGTAGTATTCTAATATAATGTTTCATTAAAGAAGAAGGTACATTTAATATGTAGTCTCCATGAGCTTTCTCTTAGGTGTAAAATGAACCAACTAAGGTAGACTTTAAGATAACTTCCATTTTCTTAAAAAAGTAAAAAATAAAAAGTCTTTGCTTCTTTTATTTACAGATTTGCACGTCTACAGAAACTTCGTATGAGTGTGGCTGGACGCAACCTTTACATCCGTTTCCAGTCGAAGTCAGGTGATGCCATGGGGATGAACATGATTTCAAAGGTGAGCATGGATGGACTATAAGAGAACTTGCAGGAGTGACTGTCCCTGGAGGGGGGGAACAGACTTGCTGTTTACTTTATGCCCTCCTGTACTTTTGAATTTTGTACCATGTACACATACTACTTACGCAAAGAGTTAATTGATTGAAAGATTCTTATTGAAAGGTAAATATTGATTCATGTAACTCATGTTATATAAAGTAGGCATTTGTTGATTGGTGTTGTTTGTATTTGATGAATTTAATTTAGACTTAACATTGTACATGTTCTGGGTCTACTCAGAAGGGCTGGGAGGAATCTGGGGATTTGTTCTTCAAAACTTTCTTAAACCTGAAAGCTGACCTCTTCTAGAGGCTTCAAGACATATTTAAGAAGCCAAGTTCATGTGTGTATAGTTCCTTTAATTATCTCCTTATAAGAAGATTGTGTATAGCTTAAATTTTATTCTACTGATATTTGTTATTTATCAGATAGAAATGTAAAATGTTAAAGTCAATTAGCTAGGCTAATTGTGCTTTACCTGTTATAAGGACTATTCAGAAAGAGAGTATAGTGACTAAATACATACGGTTTAAAAATTTCCAATAAATAGTATAGCAGTTCCTGAAAAAAATAAAAATAGAATTACAAGCAGGGTCTCAAAAAGAGGTTCGTATAGCCATGTTCATAGCAGCATTCACAATAGCCAAAAGCTAGAAGCAGCCCAAGTGTCCATCAGCAGATGAATGGATAGATAAAGTGTGGTATGTACATACAGTGGAATGTTATTCAACCCTAAAAAGAAAGGAAATTCTGACACATGCTAAATGTGGATGAGCCTTGAGGTTCACTTACTAAGTGAAATAGTCTGGTCACAGAAAGACAAATACTGTATGATTCCCACTTAAGAGTTCCCTAGATTAGTTAAATTCATAGGGACTGAAAGAAGGGTGGTTACCAGGGGCTAAGTGGAATGAGGAGTTGTTTAATGGGTATAGAATTTCAGTTTTGCAAGACGAAGAGTTCTGGAGATTGCTTACATACAATGTGGATGTACTTAACACTACTGAACTATACACTTGAAAATAGTTAAGATGGTAAATTCTATGTTATGTCTATTTTACCACAATTTAAAAAAACAAACTTAAATTGCCAATAAGTATGTTTTGTGTTTTTGAAGTGTGAGTTAATTGGATTAATTTAACTTAATTGGAAGTCATTGGAAGGCTTGTTTACATTTTATGTAAATCCTAAGGACTTTGCATTAACAACAAGATTTACTTTAATGTCTGACTTCTCTTTACAGGCTCGGTAACTTGGGCCTTTAGGTAACAATTTAATAACTAGAAGAGGGAATTTATTACATGTTGATGGTGGATTGAGTACTCACTCCCCAGTGACATGAATATAGTATTATATTCTCAATGAGTTTTTTTTTTAATATTCTCATTATAGTCTCATCATCCTATTCATCGATGACTACAAAGAACTCCATTTTAATATCTAAAAACGTATTAGGAAAAGATTATTATAGTTATTATATTTAGCAGTGTTAGTATTATTAGACACAAATAAAGCCTCTGATTTATAAATAACTGTGTGTTTTAATATAGTTTTTGTTGTTGCTGTTTGTTTTTTTTTTTTGGCTAATAGGGTACAGAGAAAGCACTTTCAAAACTTCATGAGTATTTCCCTGAAATGCAGATTCTGGCAGTTAGTGGTAACTATTGTACTGACAAGAAACCTGCTGCTATAAATTGGATAGAGGGAAGAGGAAAGTCTGTTGTTTGTGAAGCTGTAATTCCAGCCAACGTTGTCAGAGAAGTGAGTGATTGGATGACTATTTTATTTTGTTAATCTTTCATTGGATTACAAAATTGGGAAAAGTAATATTAAGGGTTAAGTAAACTTGAATATATGGGTCTGTTTTATCTTATCTCGCCCATCTGCCTGTGGGTGGCATTCACAGGGACAGACCTTACTGATAATCTTTTTGTTGAGCATGGGGCTTACATGGGGCCACGTCTACACTCCCTTATTTTCTGGAGGTACAGAAAGTAGATCTGGGTAACCCACTCCTGAATCTTCTGGGGGAAGATGTAAGATGTGCACCACTCTGTTTTCTAGGTATTAAAGACTACTACAGAGGCTATGATTGAGGTCAACATTAATAAAAATCTGGTGGGCTCTGCCATGGCTGGGAGCATTGGTGGCTACAATGCCCACGCAGCAAACATTGTAACTGCCATCTACATTGCCTGTGGACAGGTGAGGGCGCCAGCCTCCATCTTTCTTGTCTTTCGTTGTTCTAAGTGAGAGAAGTTTTATATTTTTTCCTTTCTGTTTTTTTAAGGATGCAGCACAGAATGTTGGTAGTTCAAACTGTATTACTTTAATAGAAGCAAGTGGTCCCACAAATGAAGACTTGTATATCAGCTGCACCATGCCATCTATAGAAATAGGGACTGTGGGTGGTGGGACTAACCTGCTCCCTCAGCAAGCATGCCTGCAGGTAAGACACATGGGGCACAGGCTCCAGTGACCTCAAGCCCAGTTCTGACTCGTTGGGATTCTTTGTGTTTCCACCTGATACCACATATCGCTCCCCTCTCTATTTTAGCCGGTCTTTTCATTCGTTTCCCACCAGCCTAATCCACTGTGTCCAAGTAAAGCATGTTCAGGCACAGGCTTAGTAAATTGAGAAAGTAGATTAAGAGAGCAAATGATTGTTCATCTGCTCTGAGTAAGTGCACTTCCAGCCAGGCTGTGGATGTTAGGTTCACTGTGGTGTATTCCATTGTTAGCACTGGCTGTCAGATCTTGGAAATGTAGTACTTCCACTGGAGCCTGGTTCTATTCTAAAGCCATTGTAGTTGCCCTCATTTTAGTTGATTGAGTAGGAGGTTGTTGCTGTGCCTTGAAGGGTGAGTCCTGCTGTGTCTGTCCCTGGCTGCAGATGCTAGGTGTTCAAGGAGCGTGCAAAGACAATCCCGGGGAAAACGCCCGACAGCTTGCCCGAATTGTGTGCGGTACAGTGATGGCTGGAGAATTGTCTCTGATGGCAGCATTGGCAGCAGGACATCTTGTCAGAAGTCACATGATTCACAACAGGTAAGACTTAAAGATTTGTTTAATATGTTTTCCCTATACTTAAAATATGCAGTAGAAAAACCTACTTCTCAGATACAAGTCCTAACTTAAAATTTTGCGTTCCTGATATTTTGTATATCTCTCCTTTGTCTTTTTCTGCTGTAGGTCAAAGGTAAATTTACAAGACCTTCAAGGAACTTGCACTAAGAAGGCAGCTTGAATAGCCCGACAGTTCAGAACTGAAACACAGGCGTTGGGTTCTAAAGGACTCACATAAAATCTGTGAATTAAAAAAGCTCGATGCAGTGTCCTGTTGAGGATGAATAGACATGATCAGTGAGACGACTGCTTGGTTTTTGGCTCTTTCAGGAAGTCTGAGGTCCTTCTTTCCACACAGAGTTCTCAGATCTGAGAAGTTTACATGCTTTACATGCTGTGCTCTTTGGAAAGATCTCAACATGGATATTATGCCTTTATAGTATCACAGATGGTAAGCTACAGCACACTTCTGAAAGAGAATACAGCTGGAAAAACAAGTTTTCTTTTGATAAAATTCTTGGAGTTCATGGTGATCAGTGTGAGATTAAACCCTCCTCCTGTCCACACCTGCCCCAGCCCCAATCCTGGGTTGAAGATGGATTTTTAAATTATATTATAGCTGACAAAACTCCTGATTTCATAGTTAATTTATTAAGTCTGGGTTGTAGACCTTTAAAAAAAATAAGAGCTAAGTTTATTTTTTGTAAACGAATACTTCATTTGGTGCTGGTCTATTTTGATTTTTGGGAGGGATAGGCAACATGATTCTTAAGAAGGGGACCTGCTTTCTTCAAAGGAAGAATTACTCGTATTCCCAAATTACAGAATAATGTGCTAAGCAGTGCTAAATAGTTCTCTTTCAAGAAAAAAAATCACTGCATTTATCTCTGCAGGCTATTTGTTCAGAGAGGACTCTTGTCTAAATACAAATGTTTGTCTAGATTGGCTATAACATATCTTTCAGCATATAAGGCTTTAAGAAACAGAGTTTTGTGCTTTTTATGAAAGATACAAGAGCTCTTAATATTGCTTAGACAAGGTGACTCTGTTTATCAATGACATACAAGTCTGTGACCTCTCTTAGAACTCAGGGGGTAGGCAGGTTTGGAAGAAAATTACCATTTCTCGAAGCCAAGTTTAATTTCTTAAAAGACTTTTAAATTTATTTAGCTGAAAAATCTAGGTAGTTTTTTGTAAAGAACTGTATCAAATCTGTATATGTTGTAATAAAGCTTCTTGTGCTAGGAGTTTATTGAAAGTATTCAAGAAATAAACAAAAATCACCCGATATACTGGTAAAACACTCTAAGCTTGGGCCAGAGAAGGCAGTGTTCTTTAATGTTGTCCAGGAAAGCCTGGCTTGCTTGTTGAGCCTAATGAAGGGGAAAGTCAGCTTTCAGAGCCAGTGAAGGCGCCGTGTGAATGGCCGTGGAGGGAGTGTCCCTTGTCCTGTGGCCAGGAGGTTGGTGACTGAAACATCCACACAGGGCTCTTTGATGGACCCATAAAATCTTCCTCAGGGGGTCAGCAGAGTTGTTGAATCTTAATTTTTTTTTCTAATGTACAACTTTTGTATAAATAATAAAGAACTCCTTATTTTGTATTACATCTAATGCTTCAAGTGTTGGTCTTGGAAAGCTGATGGCTCATGTAGAAGATGGACTCTGAGAAACATTCCAGTAATGCCGTGGCAACATGGAGAGCCTCTGAGTGATTGTGTTTGCATTGTTGGGGAAGATTGACATTTTCTGTTGTATGTAAAGTTTAAATTGCTTCTGTTGTGACTTTTCAGCCAGTGACTTCTTATTTATCTGAATTTTTCATGGAAGTGGCAGTGAGAAATATTTTGAGTCTTCATTTTGGTGACTGTAACCAATATCTTGCTAAACTAATGTTTTGTACAGTTACTAAATTGTATACATTTTGTTATACTTTTTTCCCCCAGTTCCAGTAAATTATGAAAAGGAGGTTAATACTGATAAGTGTAATCAGTAACCTTTTTTGTTTGGATTAATCATAGGCCTGCCTGAGACTTGGAAGCTTTAAAGTCTGGCCTGAATGGTACCCTGTAATTCACACTAGGTGTCCCAAGACCCATTTATCATTCCCATTGTCTTCTCCCACTCTACAACAGGAACAGCAGGCCAGGGTTATACATACATTAAAACTATCTTCCTTATACTTTGAATAGTTTAGATTTATCATCATGGACTACTTTTGGATATTGGGGGTGTGACTGTTAGTTGAGAGGAAGAGGCCATAAAGGTTGGGCAGCCAAAACCAAATGGCCATTGCAGGTATGTACATAAGCTGTATCAACTGAAAGTACAGCTTATATAGCTAAGGCTGGCCTCTTTAAAATCCCAATTACTGGTGATTTTTGACTATACTTCTGCCATAGTTAGAGGTGAACAGGTGTGTATGAGCCACTAAGAACCAAGCCCAGATACTTGAAAATCATTTTGAATTTTTCTCCCCAAATGGCATGTGATCACTTGTCTGGTCGGCCCTGTCAAGAGTGGGGCAAGCTGGACAGGACATGGGGAAGAAGTTTCGTCCCCTTATTGCTCCGGTGATGTGATGAACAGTGAGATGCGTGTGGCAGCACAGGATTTTTCCTCATCTTTGGAGAGGATGGAGAATTAAATCCAAAGAGAACATCTCACATTGAAGGGTCTGACTCAAACAAGAGGACACAGAACAGCAAAACATCAATACAAATCCGCTGTGTACAGAAGGTTCAAGTAAGAGCAGTAAATTCACTATAGGAATTTTTTTTCAAGACCAATGTTTCTCAAGCTGTCTTTCTGTTCTGGACATGACTTAAATTTATTAAGAACGAACTTTGCCCAGTTAGCAAAAATAATAGATAACTTCTACACTGCAAGCCAAAAGAAGATGGCAAATGATTTATTTATATCAACAGATTCCCTTTTCATTGTGAGATGCATGGAACCCCTCCCTCCATCACACACACATATACTTTTTGTTCTTTTCCTCCTGAGCAAGTTTGGGAACTCCTGAGGGAGGTGTTGGTACTCTTGTATCAGGATGTGAGGCACTTCCTGTTGTTCTCTAAGGCCAGTGGGAGAGACCCTCGTGCCACCAGCTGGAGTTAGGAGGTGGGACACGAGAGAGTGTTGTAATCCAGGGATTCTCCAGCTCCAGTGCAGCACACTCACCCGGGCTCCTGATTCCCTTGGTCTCGGGTGAGGCTGGGACTTCCGCATTTCTTTCTAATGTTGCTGTTGCTGCTCTAACGGTGCTGGGTTTCAGTGTGAAGTGCCTGGTGTTACTGTGAATAAACGGTATTAGAAAGTTGTGTTTATTCAGAAGCACACAGCAGACACCCACGGAGAGGCCAAGTGCTGCTTAATAGCTGCTTAATAAGACAGAATTAATCCTAGAGAGATATAACCAACTAGAAGGTATGTTATTTGGGTCTGTGTCTCCCCTACTGCCCCCGACTTGTGAACCCGCCCCCCCGCCCCGCAAAACACCAAATTCTCTGCATTTTCAAAGAATGGAATGACTGCCCCAGAAAAGGACATTTTTAGCCACTTATTCCCCTCACTTTCCTACCCCTTGGTCTCTGCTCGCTCTCTCCCAAATGAGACAGTGGGGGACCAAAGGGGAAAAAAAGTCCACCTTTAAAGAGGTTCGTGTAGATACCATACCCTGCTCAGTACCCTCACCTCACCCACCCTATAGCCACAAAGTTGGACTGCTTTGTATTGATACCTTAACTTCCCAGGATTGCGGCCCTGGAGCAGGGTCACTCAGAGGCAAGAAGCTGATTCCACAGACCATTCGACTGGTCATTTCTGAAGCCAGAGGGCAGAGAGCCTAAAGGCAGTAGGGCCCTGTGCCATTTACTAACATAAAACACACAGGCACCTTGTGTGTTTTGTCCAGGCAACCTGGGAAGAAAGTATCAGGAAGTAATCCAAAAGAAAAGGACTGCAGTCACTAGCCTGTGTTGATTATGGAACTCCTTTGCTTTCCTGTCACTTGAAATTTGAAATGGTAAACAGGGTTTAGTGGGTGAAGTGGAGGGAGGGGACAGTGAAGGGAGCAATTCTGTCTCAGTCTCCACAGCAAAATCAGCTGGGATTGTATGTGAAAAACAGTGGACACAGTAAAGCAAATCCAGAGTATTATTAGCCCTAAATGATGTGTGATGGAAGAACCTCATTCTGCAGCTCTCTCCTAGCCCTTAGTTCAAAAAGGAGATAAACACTGGTGCCCCTACCTCCCTGCCCATTTCACCGTGTGGACTAGGGCTATAGCATCAGGGCTCTAAATGGTCAAAAACCACCAAGTTTTGGTGCATTCCCTGCCTCAGTCTCTTCTCATCTAGGGTATGGCCTGTGAACAACTTACCTCATTTTTAAACCTTTATTGCTTTTAATAGGAAAGTAGACTCAGGTGTGTGTGAGCAGCCCACTCACCTCTGGCCATGGTTCCTTCAGCAGATCTGGATGATCTCACCCACAGTGCACAACCCTTGGTAAGTAGCCAAAGCTTGAAGCTGGCTTGCTGGTATAGCCTGGATAATTTAACAACTTTAAATGGAAAGCTCTTGAGGAAAGGCCCATTTTTAACTTGCTTTTAGGACAGTGCCTACCCAGCCCAGTAGAATCCAAATCTTGAACAACCTTGAGCACTCCATCAGAAAAAACAAAACGAAAATGATAAAAATAAAACAAATCAAAGTTGAAATTTTTTGTTTCCATATTTCAGTGGTACATCTTGCCCATATTTTCCTCCAGACCAAGGTCTCTTGAAGACAGGCACCATGTCTTTTCTTATAACCTAGTACAGTACCTTAAAATTAACGGTCCTCCATGTTGTTGAATGACTGACACAATAAATTTGTAATTAGGACTTACTCCAAAGAGAAAATAATAGTTAGTTACAGTAGGAAGACAACGGCAGTGTTGAGGGAGCTGGGAATCCAGAGACCTCCATTTCAGTCAAGGCTCTGCCACTAGCTGTGACACCTTGGGTTATTGGCTTCGTGTTTCTTTCCCTCAGTTTCCTTATTTGTATGATGACATAGTTGGATTGGCTGGCTTCTAAGCCCTTAACTGGCTCTACAAATTCCATGAAATGCTTTATTTACTCTCTCCTCCTGTATCTACACGAGCCAATTGCGCTGATAAGCTAGAGTCTAGCTTATTAGTAGAGCTGATAGATTAATACAACAGCAATGTCAGAGTAGTTGCATAATCCAAGTATGACGGGAAAAGCACATACAACTGGAGAGGAAGAGTTGAGGGTTGAGGGGGCTGGTATAGTTAAGGTCAGAAATTGGGACCCTGAAGTAGGTTCTGGATGTTGACTGAAGGGAGGAGAGAGAGAAGTTCCTTCGAAGGTAAGCATGGATCACTGAGTGACTGGAGTAAGTCCACCTGGATGGGATGATTTATTTGTAGAGGAGAGGCAGGCTGGTAAGGCAGATGCAGTAAGGCCAAACTCTTAAATGATACCTTGAACATCAGACTGAAGTCAAGGAGTGTGGACTCAGTCCTTGGAGATAAGGGCACTATTGAAACATTTATCAAGAGGCATTAGGTATTAAAGGATAACTCGATCAGGAGAAAAGAGATCACTTAGGAGACTCATCTCTACCCTGATTCTTCAGCTCAGAATGCTTCCCCATTCATTTACAAGCTTGGCAGTGACTGCTGGGCAGCTTGTTTGAGGCATGATCATCACTTTCATTTCCCAAGTTTTAAAAGCTGTCACTATTATTACTGACATTGTAATTGTCACTATTCTGACATTAGCATGAGAATTACACACAAGTAAAAACATTAATGGTTGACTTATTCTACATCCAAACAACCAGGCACCAAGTCCCACTGATTTTTCTTAGATATGTAATGCTCAAGAAAGCCCTTCAGTGATGCCCACTGCTGGTAGAATGAAGATCAAGCTCTGCACAGCATTCAAGCTCTTTCCATGAACTGCCTCTGCCTCTTTCTGGTTTTCTCCCTCATTAGACATACCCTATAGGCTAAACCCCACATGACTTACGGTTTGGCTCAAAGCCCCAAAATGTTTGCGTCCTTCTTGTCATTATTCCTGTGTCTTATTCAGATTCCTGCCTTCAGCACTCAAAAGACAGTATATAGCACATATTTGTGGTTGACCAAATCGTTCCTTACATTTGCACAGTAGAGTGCAAAGTGTTTTGAATACATTATCACACTCTTCCCCAATCCTGTGATGTAGATGATTTCATATTTTATGGAAAAGAAAAATAGATTTAGAGACATGAAAATGTCTTGGCAAAATCAAAGGTGTTCAAGTGAGAGAGCCAGAAAAACTGGTCTTCTGGCTTTTAAATTTCATTCCTTTCAGTTTGTTGAATGCATGGTATCCAGAAACATGGGGAGAAATACACTTAGAAGTAACAGAAAAATCTACTGGATGTTACAAATGAAAAGTCAAAGTCACAAACCACAAAATAAATTGTAGTTTTAAATAATCAGCAGAGGAGACCAGTTTACTAATTTGGTGCTATTGACGTGCATGGAAGTTGGTGAACTTGTTAAAACACAACAACAATCCATTCCCTATCTACCTTTTGAGTACACAACCGAGAATCAAAAAGACATTCACACACCTCAAATGTGGTTAAGTCTACCATTAATGCACTGTATTGAAATGCTCTTGATCTCAATGTCTGTTTCCTCTTAGTTTAGGTGCATTTCTAAAAAGCTTGGTTATGACAGAAACAATGAAGGCCAGATGTTGTTTGTTGCTGTATCCTTAATCCTGGAACACTGCATGGCATGTAGTAGGTGCTCAACAAACATTTCTCTGCAACTTGTTTTGGGTGCTGTAGAATTAGTGCTACATATCTATATTGCTAAAATTGCTGGATGTTGACATCTTGACTTATTGCCACACAAGGATTCCCTGCTGCTGGGCCCAGCTACCACTTGGGTCTCCCAATTGCAAGTAGTAGTAATAGAAAAGAATCACAGTAAACTGACTAGGGGTGGGTCCAAAGCATGTTTCAGTCACTACCTCAGTGGTCATTTTGCAGCAGGCTGCCCACAAAAGTGATAGCTATGTTGAATCTCATCCTTGGGTTGAAAAATCCAAGATAAAATACCCTCCTTGGGCTTGTTTGTGGTGATGTTTCATCCTTCCAAACTGGAAGACAGGAAGGCAGTTAAGGCACCAAGTAAAGGTCAGATTTAACTTTTAAGACAAAATTTATAGATCTGGTGGGGTTTTGTGACATGTAGGTATTGTGGTTTTGTGAAGCCAATACTGAAGTGTGTGATGTTAAGACCTCTACCCCCAAAGTTCTAGTCTTCGAGCATGTCAGCTCTTCCTATTCTGCTAAACACTATATTCTAGACATTAAATACATAAGGCACTAAAAAGTAGCAGAGTCTCACAGAGGAAAGACTTGAGAGTCACTCAGTAGGCCTGGAATCCTGGCCCATTTCCTTCTCTCTATAATACGGGTGGTACCACCAACTGCTACGACCACCAACCACTGCTGCTGCCACCCAGCATGTTGTAAGGGAGGAAGGTAGATAAAACACAGGCAAGGTATGTGCTATACACAATGGAGACATCCTCATTTAGCACCTCAACAATCCTAAAGCCTGGGTGATGAGAAAATCGTTGGGCATCTTTTAGTAACTTCAAAGATCTTTAAGATTTGTTCTAGCACTAACCTCACAGAATTCTTTGCAGCAGAACAAAGAGGCCAAATAAAGTAGTTTAACTTTATGATACTTCTTTAAGGCTATTCAAAGTGTACATAGAGGGTTCACAAAAAATTTCTTAATCGGAAGACAATGCAAATGCCAACAATATGAGTCCTCTGGTAGTCTAGTTCAAACAATGACGAGAAAATATGCAAGACACTATAAAAACAATTCAATTGAAAACAGCTAGTTAGAACTACACCTTTCCAATTCTGGAGATGGGTTCAAGATGGAAGAGGAGAAGGATGTGCGCTCACTCCCTCTTGCGAGAGCACTAGAATCACAACTAATTGCGGAACAATCATTGACAGGAAGACACTGGAACTCACCAAAAAAGATACCCCGCATCCAAAGACAAAGGAGAAGCCGCAATGAGACGGTAGGAGGGGCGCAATCACAATAAAATTAAATCCCATAACTGATGGGTGGGTGACTCACAGACTGGAAAACAATTATAGCACAGAAGTCCACCCACCGGAGTTAACCTTCTGAGGCCTACGTCAGGCTTCCCAACCTGGGGGTCCGACAATGGGAGGAGGAATTCCCAGGGAATCAGACTTTGAAGGCTAGTGGGATTTGATTGCAGGACTTTGACAGGACTGGGGGAAACAGAGACTCCACTCTTGGAGGACACACACAAAATAGTGTGCACATCAGGACCCAGGGGAAGGAGCAGTGACCCCACAGCAGACTGAACCAGACCTACCTGCTAGCGTTGCAGGGTCTCCTGCAGAGGTGGGCGGTGGCTGTGGCTCACCGTGGGGACAAGGACACTGGCAGCAGAAGTTCTGGGAAGTACTCCATGACGTGAGCCCTCCCAGAGTCTGTCATTAGCCCCACCAAAGAGCCCAGGTAGGCTCCAGTCCTGGGTCACCTCAGGCCAAACAACCAACAGGGAGGGAACCCAGCCCCACCCATCAGCAAACAAGCAGACTAAAGTTTTACTGAGCTCTGCCCACCAGAGCAACACCCAGCTCTACCCAACACCAGTCCTTCCCATCAGGAAGCTTACACAAGCCTCTTGGATAGCCTCATCCAGCAGAGGGCAGACAGAAGAAGTAAGAAGAACTACAATCCTGTAGCCTGTGGAATGAAAACCACATTCATAGAAAGACAGACAACATGAAAAGACAGAGGACTATGTACCAGGTGAAGGAACAAGGTAAAACCTCAGAAAAACAACTAAATGAAGTGGAGATAGGCAAACTTCAGAAAAAGAATTCAGAATAATGATAGTGAAGATGATCCAGGACCTCAGAAAAAGAATGAAGGGAAAGATCGAGAAGATCCAAGAAATGTTTAACAAAGACCTAGAAGAATCAGAGAACAAACACCTAGAAGAATTAAAGAACAAACAAACAGAGATGAACAATACAATAACTGAAATGAAAAATACAGTAGAAGGAATCAATAACAGAATAACTGAGGCAGAAGAACGGATAAGTGACCTGGAAGACAGAATGGTGGAATTCACTGCTGTGGAACAGAATAAAGAAAAAGGAATAAAAAGAAATTAAGAGCCTAAGAGACATCAGACACACCAACATTCACATTATAGGGGTCCCAGAAGGAGAAAGGAGAGAAAGGACCCAAGAAAATATTTGAAGAGATTATTGTCGAAAACTTCCCTAACATGGGAAAGAAAATAGCCACCCAAGTCCAGGAAGTGTAGAGAATCCCAAGGAGAAACACGCCAAGACACAGTAATGAAATTGAGAAAAATTAAAGACAAAGAAAAATTATTAAAAGCCAACAAGGGGGCTTCCCTGGTGGTGTAGTGGTTGAGAGTCCGCCTGCTGATGCAGGGGACACGGGTTCGTGCCCTGGTCCGGGAAGATCCCACATGCCGCAGAATGGCTGGGACCGTGAACCATGTCTGCTGAGCCTGCGCGTCCGGAGCCTGTGCTCCGCAATGGGAGAGGCCACAACAGTGAGAGGCCCGCGTACCGCAAAAAAAAAAAAAAAAAAAAAAAAAAGCCAACAAGGGAAAAACAACAAATAACATATAAGGGAACTCCCATAAGGTTAACAGCTGATTTCTCAGCAGAAACTCTACAAGCCAGGAAGGAGTGGCATGATATATTTAAAGTGATTAAAGGGAAGAACCTACAACCAAGATAACTCTACCCAGCAAGGATCTTATTCAGATTTGATGGAGAAATCAAAAGCTTTACAGACAAGCAAAAGCTAAGAGAATTCGGCACCACCAAACTAGCTCTACAACAAATGCTAAAGGAACTTCTCTAAGTGGGAAACACAAGAGAAGAAAAGGACCCACAAAAACCCAAAACAATTAAGAATATGGTCATAGGAACATACATATAGGTAATTACCTTAAACGTGAATGGATTAAATGCTCCAACCAAAAGACACAGGCTCGCTGAACGGATACAAAAACAAGACCCGTATATATGCTGTCTACAAGAGACCCACTTCAGACCTAGGGACACATACAGTCTGAAAGTGAGGGGATGGGAAAAGATATTCCATGCAAATGGAAATCAAAAGAAAGCTGGAGTAGCAATACTCATAGCAGATAAAATAGGCTTTAAAATAAAGAATGTTACAAGAGACAAGAAAGGACACTACATTATGATCAAGAGATCAAACCAAGAAGATATAAGAATTATAAATGTTTATGCACCCAACATAGGAGCACCTCAATACATAAGGCAAATGCTAACACCTATGAAAGAGGAAATCGACACTGACACAATAATAGTGGGGGATTTTAACACCTCACTTAACACTGATGGACAGACCATCCAGATAGAAAATAAGTAAACACAAGCTTTAAATGACACGACAGACCAGAGAGATTTAATTGATATTTATAGGATATTCCATCCAAAAACAGCAGATCGCACTTTCTTCTCAAGTGCACACGGAACATTCTCAAGGATAGATCACATCTTGGGTCACAAATCAAGCCTTGGTAAATTTAAGAAAATTGAAATCATATCAAGCATCTTTCCCAACCACAACACTATGAGATTAGAAATCAATTACAGGGAAGAAAACGTAAAAAGCATAAACGCATGGAGGTTAAACAATACGTTAGTAAATAACCAAGAGATCACTGAAGAAATCAAAGAGGAAATAAAAAAATACCGAGACTAATGACAACAAAAACACAATGATCCAAAACCTATGGGATGCAGCAAAAGCAGTTCTAAGAGGGAAGTTTATAGCAATACAATCCCACCTCAAGAAATAAGAAAAATCTCAAATAAACAACCTAAGCTTACACCTAAAGCAACTAGAGAAAGAACAAACAAAACCTAAAGTTAGCAGAAGTAAAGAAATCATAAAGATCAGAGCAGAAATAAATGAAATAGAAAGAAAGAAAACAATAGCAAAGATCAATAAAACTAAAAGCTGGCTCTTTGAGAAGATAAACAAAATTGATAAACCATTAGCCAGACTCATCAAGAAAAAGAGGGAGAGGACTCAAATCAATAAAATTAGAGATGAAAGAGGAGAAGTTACAACGGACACCGCAGAAATACAAAGCATCATAAGAGACTACTACAAGCAATTCTATGCCAATAAAGTGGACAACCTGGAAGAAATCGACAAATTCTTAGAAAGGTATAACCTTCCAAGACTGAACCAGGAAGAAACAGAAACTGTGAGCAAACCAATCACAAGTAATGAAATTGAAACTGTGATGAAAAATCTTCCAACAAGCAAAAGTCCAGGACCAGATGGCTTCACAGGTGAATTCTATCAAACATAGAGAAGAGCTAACATCCATCCTTCTCAAACTCTTCCAAAAAAGTACGAGGTAGGAGCACTCCCAAACTCATTCTACGAGGCCACCATCACCCTGATACCAAAACCAGACAAAGATACTACAAAAAAGGAAAATTACTGACCAATATTACTGATGAATATAGATGCAAAAATCCTGAACAAAATACTGGCAAACAGAATCCAACAACACATTAAAAGTATCATACACTATGATCAAGTGGGATTTATCCAGGGATGCAAGGATTCTTCAATATACGCAAATCACTCAATGTGATATACCATATTAACAAATTGAATAAAAACCGTATGATTAGCTCAGTAGATGTAGGAAAAGGTTTTGACAAAATTCAACACCCATTTAGGACAAAAACTCTCCAGAAAGTGGGCACAGAGGGAACCTACCTCATCATAATAAAGGCCATATATGACAAACCCACAGCAAACATCACTCTCAATGGTGAAAAACTGAAAGCATTTCCTCTAACATCAGGAATAAGACAAGGATGCACACTCTCGCCACTCTTACTCAACATAGTTTTGGAAGTCCTAGCCACAGCAATCAGAGAAGAAAAAGAAATAAAAGGAATACAAATTGGAAAAAAAAATACAAATCAGAGAAGAAAAAGAAATAAAAGGAATACAAATTGGAAAAGAAGGAGTAAGACGGTCACTCTTTGCAGACGACATGATGCTATACATAGATAATCCTAAAAATGCCACCAGAAAACTACTAGAGCTAATCAGTGAATTTGGTAAAGTTGCAGGATACAAAATTAATGCACAGAAATCTTTTGCACTCCTATACACTAACAATGAAAGATCAGAAAGAGAAATTAAGGAAACAATCCCATTCTCTGTTGCAACAAAAAGAATAAAATATCTAGTAATAAACCTAAGGAGGTAAAAGACCTGTACTCGGAAACCTATAAAGACACTGATGAAAGAAATCTAAGATGATACAGACAGATGGAGAGAAATACCATGTTCTTGGATTGGAAGAATCAATATTGTGAAAATGACTATACTACCCAAAGCAATATACAGATTCAATGCAATACCCATCAAATTACCAATGGCATTTTTTACCAAACTAGAACAAAAAATCTTAAAATTTTTTATTTATTTATTTTTTTTGTGGTATGCCGACCTCTCACTGTTGTGGCCTCTCCCGCCGCGGAGCACAGGCCCCGGACGCACAGGCTCAGCGGCCATGGCTCACGGGCCCAGCCACTCCGCGGCATGTGGGATCCTCCCAGACCAGGGCACGAACCCATGTCCCCTGCATCAGCAGGCAGACTCTCAACGACTGCGCCACCAGGGAAGCCCAAAAATCTTAAAATTTGTATGGAGACACAAAAGATTCCAAATAGCCAAAGCAATCTTGAGGGAAAAAAAACAGAGCTGGAGGAATCAGACTCCCTCACTTCAGACTATACTACAAAGCTACAGTAATCAAGACAGTACGGTACTGGCACAAAAACGGAAATGTAGAGCAATGGAACAGGATAGAAAGCCCAGAGATAAACTCAAGCACCTATGGTCAACTAATCTATGACAAAGGAGGCAAGGATATACAATGGAGAAAAGACAGTCTCTTCGATAAGTGGTGCTGGGAAAACTGGACAGCTACATGTGAAAGAATGAAATTAGAACACTCCCTAACACCATACACAAAAATAAACTCAAAATGGATTAAAGACCTAAATGTAAGACCGGACACCATAAAACTCTTAGAGGAAAATACAGGAAGAACACTCTTTGACATAAATCACAGCAAGATCTTTTTTGACCCATCTCCTAGAGTAATGGAAATAAAAACAAAAATAAACAATTGGGACCTAATGAAACTTAAAAGCTTTTGCACAGCGAAGGAAACCATAAACAAGACGAAATGACAACACTCAGAATGGGAGAAAATATTTGCAAATGAAGCAACTGACAAAGGATTAATTTCCAAAATATACAAGCTGCTCATGTAGCTGAATATCAAAAAAAGAAACAACCCCATCCAAAAATGGGCAAAAGACCTAGACATTTCTCCAAAGAAGATATACAGATTTGTAACAAACGTATGAAAGGATGCTTAACATCACTAATCATTAGAGAAATGCAAATCAAAACTACAATGTGGCATCACCTCACACTGGTTAAAATGGGTATCATCAGAAAATCTACAAACAACAAATGCTGGAGAGGGTGTGGAGAAAAGGGAACCCTCTTGCACTGTTGGTGGGAATGTAAACTGATACAGCCACTATGGAGAACGGTATGGGGTTTCCTTAGAAAACTAAAAATAGAATTACCATATGACCCAGCAATCCCACTACTGGGCATATACCCTGAGAAAACCAGAATTCAAAAGGACACATGCACCCCAATGTTCACTGCAGCACTATTTACAATAGCCAGGTCTTGGAAGCAACCTAAATGCCCATCGAAAGATGAATGGATAAAGATGTGGTATATATACATATACAATGGAATATTACTCAGCCATAAAAAGGGATGAAATTGGGTCATTTGTAGAGACGTGGATGGACCCAGAGACTGTCATGCAGAGTGAAGCAAGTCAGAAAAACAAATATTGTATATTACTGCATTTATGTGGAATCTAGAAAAATGGTACAGATGAACTGGTTTGCAAGGCAGAAATAGAGACACAGATGTAGAGAACAAACGTATGGACACCAAGGGGGGAAAGTGGGGGGGTGGGGGAGGTTGGTGACAGTGGGCTGAATTGGGAGATGGGTATTGACATGTATACACTAATATGTATAAAACAGATAACTAATAAGGACCTGCTGTTTAAAAAATAAAGGAAAAAAAAAAGAACTACACCATATTTACAGGTTATATTCCAAAGCCAAGCCTAAGGCTAAAGCTGCAGTAAGTTAAAATTGTTCTTGAAAAACTTCTTAAAAGTGTGCCATGAGGGTGACAATACTATTTCTCTGTCAATAAACCCAACAGCCAGATTTTCTCTCCAGCATCCCCTGAGATTAAGTAGTTGGCTTGTATGTGAGGTCATATTGTTTGGATGGTATTTATCTTTGAACACCAGGAGAAAAATATGCTCAGTGCCTTTCAATATGGAGGAAACCAACGACCGAGTGAACTGCAAATCCACACTTCCCATCTCATCGTGGTTCTAGGGCGTAAATTCCCTGAGTGTAACAAGTGGAGCTGGCCATATTATTTAAATAAATGAGGGATGATTTTTTTATGGTTAAACGCATATAGCTAACTTTCATGTGTGTATGACTGGCTGGGTTTTAGAAACACCCAGCTGCATATGGCTTCACTCTCTAGCAACTGAAAAAAAACTTTTGGACCAAGGTCCATAGTAAAAAAAAAAAAAAAAAATCATTTAAAACTGTAACCTACTACACACACACACACACACACACACACACACACTCCGTGTGTGTATATACAATACAGGCATATACATACACATATATATGTAAAAAGGTTCACAAAATATTTACCTTTATTACATCCTATGTATTTGATCTATTCCATTCTGTTCTACTTTCTTAAAATTTTTTTAGGTTGCAACTCAGTAGTTTTCTTGATGCCCAACCGGGTTACAACATACAGTTTGAAGAACATTGAACTGGAGTATTTCAAGCTCTTAACTACTCAGAGAATTATGTAGGGCAGTACCTGGGGGTTAAGAAAAACAATCAAGCAAGCACATTTGTCCATAATATTTTAATACTTTTCCACTTTTAAATACTGGTTTTAATTTTGTGATTGTAACATGGAAGATCCAACTTTATTATTTTTTAAAAACATCACCAGGATCATAAAGCTATTTAGAATACACTCTACACACTCCCAAGGTACTTTAAAATGATTATGTTTTGAGTTTGTAGATGAACAATGACAATAATCCAAATACACTGTCTGTACAACTTGGATCAAATAGTGGTGAAAGTGTTTAACTGGACAAACAACTGATAAGCTTAAAGATAATCAGCACAATTTCACAAGAGAACCAGCTCAGCCCAACTAAAATTTTCTCAATAGCAATTGACACTGATGTTGTATAGGAGTACAAATTAGTTGATGAAACTGAACAAATGGGAACCCCATTCCTCCTTTTCCTTCTTTTGTATTCCTACATCCCTCCCAGTCATCCTCTTCCTTGGTCTGGCTACCCCTGCGGTGAACCCAAATCAAGAGCTGCTATGATCACCCTCCACCTCAAAATCAGGAGCCCTGAATTCCAAGTGAAATACTGTGCTCTCTTGAACTGTACAGTGGGCACTCAGGGACAAAACCCCTCATCACCAATATTTTTCATGTTTCTATCACAGTACAAAAGAGTAACTGCGTAGAAAAGAGAGTAAAATTATAATTTTTTTTTTTTTTTTTTTTGCTTGGGGAAGAGAAGTAGGAAATAACTGTGGATAAGAAAACATCATGTATATTCAATATGTAGGAATTAGCCTTATGGAAATAATTCTAGAGGGTCTGAATGCTGTCTAAAGGGCTAGTACCTCTCCAAATTTTGATCTCTTTTAAACTCCTTTCATATTCCCCAACTCATTTCTAAATCTGGTTGGGCAGGATTAACCCTAGTGAAGTACCAGTGCAATTACCTGAAGGTAAAATGTATCTTTTTCTTTTCTTTTTTTTTTAATACAAATATTTTTCCTGTAATCATTTTATTTACAGAATTGCAAAAGTATATCATTAACATTTAGTGCAAATGCAACTAATGTAGGTTTAGACACTGCTCTGTAAACTTTCTATACCTTTGTAAAATAAAGCTATCCAATTTAGTCATGATAGTACCAGAAATGGCAAACAGATAAACATTTATAGTGGGCATATAGAATTGTTTTTGAAGATTCCCATCAGTGGCTATGGTGAATAAACCTTCCCTCCCCAACCCTCCCATACTCCCAACCCCAATCCCACAACTGATTGTAAAATAAAATACACATTTGAGGTATAAACTTTTCTTTTTTAAACATCACAATATAAAATGTTAACTGGTGATGTAGTAAACTGATAAGATAATTTGTCTTATTTGCCTTAACTAGCATTACCACCATATAGGCACTTTTTCCTTGTAGTCAAATTATGAATAGTATTTTTCTGTAATAAGGCATATTCCATGCACATCATTTAGAGAAAGGTAAATTAAAAAATAGAAAAGATTTATGGAGCATGAAATCTGCGTGCATGTAATGTAAGCATATGTTTTATATGTATTTTCCTCTCTGTACAGACTAATAAATACCACTTTATCTGATGCAAGTAATTCACTTCCAGGATTGTGTATATTAAGTGATCAGACTAATCCCATCATTAAATTATCACCTTGCATTTATCATTAAGACTCCATTACCATGTAGGAAATATATACAGGACATGTTCCACATGACATGATTTTCTGCTTTACAAAATGGGTCTGGTTTCTGTGTTTCTATAGAGATGAACAAGTCAGCAAAGCATCTACAAAATGCCTCTGATTTACGTAAGCACATTTGTGTATAAACAGTGAAGATTCTGAAGTGGGCAGTCATTTCTACTTCAATGAGTACCATTCCCTGCCTCTGCTCCATGTTTCAGGGTTTTTCAAAGGGGCCTAAAACTAAAAAAGGTGTTTTACGTTTAACTTCTTACAGCAACAAAAGGAAGAATTTGTTTGAATCACATGGTCTTCTTTACTGCCCTGTTGAAGTTTCTGATCAAGAGGCAAACAGGAGCGGTGCCCACATTTTCTATGCATATCTTGCAATGTATCTTTTAAACTGACCCAAATTAGAAGAACAAACACGTGTTACTGAATACTAGAAATATAGAATCAAATGCCAAACTCAAACAGCGAGATTTGCTGGAACATGTAATACCGTATATCCTCTCACAAATTTCAGGAGAACATAAGCTCATTTTATTCTGACCGTTTTACCAGAAAGTAGTTTATGCCTATAAGGTTGTACAGATATTTCTGTTTGGAGGCAGGCAGAACCAATTTAGAAATTACCAAATTGTGTTTGTAACAAACTGAAAAAAATCTGTAGCACACAGTACACAACTAAAAATACAATAGAAATATAAAGATATCTGGAGAAAAAAAATAAAGCTTTTCACTCTTTCTCCATCAGAACCAAAGTTCTTCATGGGAGTAAGACTATAGAAAAGGCGAAATCACAGGTTATTGACAGCCCTCAGTTATTAAGAGACACTTTACATGACAACATGAATTATTATAGAAATCAGCAGCAATGAATTCTATGATTATACAAAGCAAAAAAGTCAAAAAATTCTGGACACTGATTTGACTGTAGGCCTAAAAAAAGAACCTCATCCAGAAATTTGGTGCACAGAAAGCACATGCCCCATGTGCGTCCAACTTTTGTGCTTTTTTCTTGTGCACAAAGCCTGGTACAACTGAGGATCTTAGGCCAAACCATAGTAAATTAAAAATTCTGAAAAAGTTTCCAAAAATTAAAGCATCGATTCCTAGTTGTGATTCAAAGTTGATTTTTTTTCTCTTCTAGGAGCAAGCAAATAAAAATATAGCCTTATACATGTAATTTTACATGTATTTATAGTTATATGCTGAGCGAGGAGATCTAGCAAAAGACAGCTAGTGTTAAGATGTTCAGCTTTGCTATTGCAGTATTTCTTCATTTTTGTACACAAGGCCAAGGTGTTGGGCCATAGACAAGGCTATAGATCCTATGTTCCAGCTTAGAGCATTCAATTTTGTTTTTTAATTTTTTTCCTCCAACATGGAATGTCACACAGCCTTGTTTCAGTCACTGTAGGAAAGAAAATGACAAGTAAAATATTCAGCACTGTATTATTTACTAACAGCTGCAGTACTACCAGAACAGACTCCTCCTACCTTCTGAACTCATGTAATGCACAGAATCTTTATCGAAGTTTATATTTTAAGGATTTTTCACCTTTAAGAATATAAAATTATTAACTTTATATATTTGAAATTTATCATCCGAAAGGAATAGAAGGTATAAGAAATGTCCTGAAAGTTAGAAAAAATTAAAAAGGGCAATGTGCTACAAGAAGCAAAGAGGGAATCAAGTAGAGGTTTCTGGATCCTTACCCCATAGACTGGAATTTCCTTCTTCTTAGTGTTCAATAAAAACTATGCTATACAATATCATTTATCAAGAATTAAAAAAATTTATTTAGGCTATGGGAAAGAGGTCTGCCTTATCTTAAGAAATACTGTGTCAAATGAGTTTAAGAGTTTTGACTAAGTTTTAAATACCTTTGGGCCTCATTAACTCTTTATGGAATTTCTCTAAAGATGATACACACTATTGAAAGTTACTATTTCTCCATCACCAAAATTAAGAATGTTAGCTTTCCTAAGGTTTCAATGCTAGGATCCACTTCACACATACATCTTCCAAAATTATTATGAAACAATTATTACTTTAGGTAAGTGAAGATTTATTTTAGGTAAATGAAAATTTGGTTCTCTGCCGGAAGGAAGCTCAATCTGGACTCAAAGGCCAGAGCTAAGTTTTGGCCAGTGAGTCTTTCCAGTTCTATCTTTACACACACACGTCCACAAACCATGGTACCATCTCCTTCCCCTAATATGAATTCTTTTCGAAGGATTTCGAGCCCTTCCCTCTAGGTCCACAAAAGAAGAATGTGTACACTCGTGGGCGCACACACAGTCAGTCAATAAAACAATGCCCCAAATCCAACAGTTTAGAGGCAAATGCTGTGAACATGTTAGCATGTATTTTGCAAATATTTTCAAAATTATTCTTCTCAAACACAGTTGAGAGCATGTTTTATTATATAACTGCATTCTGATTTCTTTTGCTTAATACCCAGTTATATTTTCTACCCTTCTCTGCAGGGCTGAAGGTAGAGGTGAAGAGGGAAAACAGATACAGCTGCAAGCTTGGTCTGGTTCAAGCAAACAGCAACTCTAGAAATCTTAAGGCTGTGGGGAGAGACACCCAGCTAAGTAAGATGACAAGCTTGCTGCCATCATGTGGCATCACGTTTTCAGTGTATTTGATAAATACAATGCAGTGACAGAATCAATAAGAAGTTATGTGTCCAGATCGAGCCGTAACAATTCTGAAGTACAAGATATCCTAAAACTAGTGCATTTTGGCAGTGCATTTATGCTTTAAGAGAATCCCTCAAAGGTCAGGCTTTGTCCCAAACACTAACCATTCAGAGAAGTAAGACTAGAACCTGTTTAACATTTTCATGTAACCTGTTTTCCTGGGAAAAGCTACATATCTGGGACATCAATGCACTAACCCTTGTGTTAATGTCTGAAAATAAATTTAGGCTTTGAGTTTTGTTTTTTTTTTTTTTAAGAAATAGCACACTAAACACATTATCAGAAACCAGACTTAATTAAAAGTATAGTCACTACAGTTGACCCTTGAACAACATGGCTTTGAACTGTGCACATCCAACTACATGCAAATTCTTTTCAGTACTACACGACCTGGGGTTGGTTGAATCCTCGATGCAGAGGCACCTAGGACATGGAGGGCGGACTGTAAGTCATACGCGATTTTCATCTGTGCAGAGGGCCAGCGCTCCTGACCCCCACGACGCTCATGGGTCAACTGTATATGGTTATTAACTATATTATTTTTATCAAAAGAAATTGACTCAAGAATATAAGTTTCTCAGCAAATGATTTAACAGTCAATGTAGGTGAGCATGAGAGGATGGTCATAAATACTTACTGCTTGTGAATTATACTTTGGTAATATCTATTACAAATTTAAATGTTAACACTCAGAGAGTTTCACAGAAATTGAATTATACAAATCGTTCTCAAATGGATGAAAAGATGCTCAAATTCATTTGTAACAAGAGGACTACGACAGTTATTTTTTTGGCCATGCCACGTGGCTTGTGGAATCTCAGTTCCCCGACCAGGGATTCTGGAATCCTAACCACTAGGCCACCAGGGAACTCCCAAGAGGACTACAATTTAAACTACACTGGGAGAGTATTTTTCACCTATCAAGTTGGAAAAAAATCAGAAAGTTTTATTTCATACATTGTGTGAGAGGGTCAGAGAAACAGGCACTCCAACATGTTATTGCTGGTGAGATGGTAAATTAATACGACCTCTACAGAGGCCAGTATCTAAATTACAAATGCACATGCCCCCCAGAAGTGCCAGCAGTGTCACATCTAGTAATTTACCCACATACAAAATGACATATGGATATGACTGAAATACTGTGTGCTCTAGCAAAAATTAGAAACAACTTTAACATCTACAAATGGAGAATTGATTAGATAAATTGTGTACATCCATACAAATGGGATTCTACATAGCCATAAACAAAGAATAAAGCAGCTCTGCACCAATACGGAAAGACCTTCAAGATAAAGCATATGCAGAAGCAAGATGCAGAACCCTGTGTAGAGTATGCAATTTTTTCAATAACAATAAATGTATGTGGGGGAGGAATACACTTGTATTTGCTTATTCAGGTGAAAACGAAACATCTCTGGAAAGACACAAGAACCTACTCACAGCAGCTATACACTTGTGTGCGTGCGGGGGTGGGGGGCGGGCGAGTGTGGTGGTGCAGAACTGGGTGAGCAGGGGACGGGGAATGAATTTTACTGTGTATCTTTTCATACTTTTGACTTCTGAACCATGTTAACATGCCACTTATTTAAGAAAAATTAAAGAGTTCAGCTCCTTGCACAAAGACAGTCAGTGCAGCATTATTTGACAGTAAAAATATGGAACCAACCAGACATTAACATGGGACAGTGGTTAATAAATTCTGCAACATTTATACAACAGATGTTAAAAGAATGAGATGGTTTTGTATGTCTCATATGTTTATATGGACTAACAGTCAAGATATATTAAGTAGAAAAAGCAAGCTGCAAGATAATGCTTTGAAAAAAAATTTTTTAGATATAGTCAAAACATATGTACAAGTCTGGAAGAATATACAACAAACATTAACACTAATTTCTGGGAAGGGAGAAACATAGGGAATTTGTACTTCTGAAATTTTATAGTTCTGTAATATTAAAATTTCCTTCAATTAAGCAGACATTATTTAACATAAACAGAAAAAATAATGAAAAATTAAGTTTTAAAGGCTATAAAAACTACAACTCTTCACACCTGGAAACATCATGTAAAAGAAACTACTTTCAAAAACTAACTTGTAATGTCTGCAGAGCCATATTAGTCTATAAAGTTTAAAAAAAAGAATAACATATATTTTCCAGTACCTGTTAATACTAGAACAAAATAGGTTTTCCTGCAGTTTTTTCTTGTACGTAAGAAGTAAAACGTTTTAGAAACTTTGGATACTCTCGTTTTGCCACTGCCCTTAACACTGAGGCTGGTGCCCATCCTCCAGGGTTTACTGTGAGACAAAAGAAAATGAAAACTGTTAAGATAATTCTCCAAATACGCGTAAAGCACTCATTTTGTTCCTTTGTTTTTTAAAAATTCCTCACATTGAAAAAGCATCTCTTAAAAGTCTTGACCACTCAGTCCTTAGTACTGTACTAACCACCAGATGAGAACAGATAACAAATAAGAAAACATTTATTACTGTTCTAAAATGTTCTTGGTTCCCTAAATTATAAGCAAATATTAGTATAGCAACACTTTAGGTTACTTAAGGCAGATTTATTCAATGAACTCTACTATAATCAAATAGTAACTTGCTCAGGCATAGTTGTCTCTTTAAACATACTAGCAGTGATGGCCCTGTATAAAGAAGGTTTGAAGGTTTGATTAGAGGGACTCCAGTAACTACTGCAGGTAGGAAATAGGTGTAGCAAGGAACCATAACAAGTGATAAACAGGGCTGTCCAGCAGTAGGCCAATGTGAAATAAGTCACTAGCAACTAAGAAAGAAGTAGGGAGCAAAGATTCAGAAAACTAAAAAGCCTGACAACAAGAAAAAGAACTGTTCACCTGAAACTAACATAATATTTTATATCAACTATTATTTCAATTAAAAACAAAAACAAAAAACACACAAAAAACCAAAATTATAAAGTAAAAAAGAAGAAGAAAACTATTTCCAGTAATCCAACAACCAAGCAACAATTCAATATTAACATTTTGTTGTATTTCTTTCCAACTTTTCATATATATATTCTTTTCTTCTTTTAAAAATTATTGAAATGGTATTTTGTATGCTTTTTCTCACCCCACTTAACATTATGTTGTAAACATTTTTCTAAATCACTAAATGGTCTTTGAAAATTTGGGGAAAAAAAGAAGTGTTAATTTTCTTTCTCACTGTTGCTTATTTTCCTAATTACACATATTCTATTAGGCAAATATTTAATAAAACAGTTCTTAAAACCAATAATATGTAATAGTGATCTAAAGATGAAGTTAAAAAATTTACCTATCCAGACCCAGCTTCAGAAATTCTGATACAGCAGTTATTCAGACATGTATATTTTGAAAGATTCCCGATTTTGATATACATCTCTCCAAATTAAAAATTACTAAATCTAAAGGATAAAAACTAAAAAGACATTTATAAATGGTATTTGTCCAAACTGTGAGTTATCATGTAGATCACGATAAAAACATCCACATTACTAAGTAGCAAAAACAAAACCAAAATACATACCATTAGCTACATATGTAATCTTGCATAGAATGTTGTCCCTGCTAATCTCCTGGTTTCCCTCTGGCGGGCTTACCAAGGTTTGACAAATCATAGCAATATTTATTTTGGCACGGACACATCGATTGTTTAGCTGCCAAAACAAAAAATAAAAACAAAACACCAGTGTAGAAGATACCCAGTATTTTGTAACCTCTTCTGGTCTAATTCTACATTAGATTAACCAAAACCATAAATCATCTACATCTCCCACAAAATCTCATAAGCACTAATAAAGAATAAATGACAAGCTGATACGACACCAGGAATGGTTTTCCCCCCTCTCAAGTAGTAAAAGGAGCTAAACCGAGGTAGAAACCACAGAGGTTTTGCCAGTAGTTGATCACGGCTTGAGAGACAACTGTGAGAAGTAGCCTACCTATACTACCCATTCAGCTGTCTCATCTAACCTCAGGAGGGAAGGAAAACAACCCTGCTGGGATGCTCATGGCCATGACTGTTGCCCTCAGATAACAAAGTGGCTATACTCTTCCAAGAAGCCAACTTTAATAAACAAAAATTTCAGAAGCATTTTCAAATTAATTATCTCTGTATGTGTGGTATGCGTTTATCACTTTTGCCCTGTGTTGTATATTTAGCTTTGTATTGTACAATTATACACATTTATACAATGTACTTACAGGAGCACTGTTGTGATCCACAGAAAAATTACAAACTATCCAAGTTTCCGGGTCATTTTCAGTCAAGGCTGGTATCTTTCGAATGGCAGAAAGATATAATACATCCCGCTGAGAAGCAGGCCACACTCTCTGTGGAAGAAGTACAAATCTTTTGAAAATTTGAACTACTTTTTTTTTTTTTTTTTTTTGGCCACGCCACGTGGCATGCAGGATCTTAGTTCCCCAACCAGGAATTGAACCTGCACCCCCTGCAGCAGAAGCTCAGAGTCTTAAACCACTGGACCGCCAGGGAAGTCCCCCAAATTTGAACATTTTATTCATATATAATATGGAACTAACAAAGAAACAAGTGTAAAACTAATAAATGCCTTTAAGGTAACATCTGTCAAATTTTAAATGGAAAGCACCCACCAAAGGATTGATTATGAACACTGAGTTCAAGGCTTTGAAGAACACACCAAAGGACCAGGGATCCAACCCCGGCCTCCCTGCATTGGGAGTGAGGAGTCTTAACAACTGGACCACCAGGGAAGACCCTATTTTTCCTTCTTTTTAAATGTGGTAATATATACGTAACATAAAATGCCATAAATAATTTTTAAGTGTACAATTCAGTAGCCTTAACTATATTCACAATGTTATGTAAATACCACCACAATCTAGTTCTAAATGTGTCATCACTCCCAACAGAAACTCTGTACCCATTAAGCAATCACTCCGCATTAGCCCCTCCCACAGCCATTAGTCCACTTTTTTTTTTTTTATAGTTTTTATTCTTGGATGCGTTGGGTCTTCGTTGCTGTGCGTGGGCTTTCTCTAGTTGCGGCGAGCGGGAGCTACTCTTTGTAGCAGTGATAAGGCTTCTGATTGTTGTGGCTTCTTTTGTTGCAGAGCACGGGCTCTAGGCACACAGGCTTCAGTAGTTGTGGCACACAGGCTCTAGAGCGCAGGCTCAGTAGTTGTGGCACATGGGCTTAGTTGCTCCGCAGCATGTGGGATCTTCCCAGACCAGGGCTCAAACCCGTGTCCCCTATATTGGCAGGCGGATTCTTAACCATTGTGCCACCAGGGAAGCCCCATTAGTCCACTTTTAAGTATAGTATTAAACCTCTGTTTCAACTGTTCAGAACAAAGATTTTAAAAGCAAGTATATTAGGGAAAGAGCATGCTCCTTTGATATCACAATCATATTTAAAGAATTCCAAAGCAGTAATTTAATCTTCCAACTTCATGGTATGCATTCCAACATACTGTTGGAATGACATGGAACCTAGGTCTCTGAAAACTGGGACTATGTACTTTTAAATGAGAGAAAATATGCACAGGGTCTTTCCCGATTGCTGAATTTAATAAATCACCAACAACTCAGTGTCAATACAACACAGAGCATTTGCAAAGTGAAATGGTTCATCTTTTAAAGATACAAATTTTCATTAAGTTGATGAAAGTAGTGCTGGGCAAATGTATGTGAAGCCAGTAATAAATGAAAATGTGGCCATATTAGAACTAATGGATGCAAATCCACAAGGATGAAGATAAGACAGAAATGTAAAGAGTGAGAATGACAAGTATCAAGAGATGAGCAGCCCTTTTTAAGACCATATTATAAAAGAAGCCAAATTTAAAGAGAAAGATGTTGAATAGTTATTGAATTTTGTTGAAAAAATTATGCCAGGACAATTCATTTATTCAAATAATTACAACTGTAACTTAAATTTTGTTACATATAAAGTACATTATTTTAATAATTTTTAGTTTTATTTTTCCAGAAATAATCCTAATATAACCTATATATTCCTCCTCTTCATCTACTATTTACCAAGTGAAGTACTTTCAGCAGACCATTTTCCAGGATCAATTACACCTTCACAGAATAAGAGTCTTCTGATTCTAAATGACTGGTCATTTATTTTCATTGCAAATTACAGGACAACTAATATTTTAAAGTCTACTAAATTTTAGACTTCACTTTTGACCCCCCTAAATCAGTAGGTTGAAACAGAATCTTCATTGTTATACATTTCTTGAGTAGCTGTCATATAAAAGGAAGCCTAGGTCATAGTCTTTAAATATAAGATGCCTCAGATGACAAGACTGAGCTCAAGATATACACAGCAAACCTAAAATATTTTCAAATATTCAGTTCAGTTAAAAATTATTTTAAAAAAGAAAAATGAAGTACTTACTGAATTATCATGTTTCTTATATAACATACAATATTGTTTTTGGTGGATCTCTACAAATTTTTAATTTATTTTATTATTGTTTATTCAATATAATATTTGGCAATTTTCAGAAAGGAAACAGCAGAATAAGAGAAATATTCTATAATTTAAATATCTACATTAACAGAGGAAGAAATGAAGTGAAAGGCAACCAATTTAAATGACAATGTTTCTTTGTGCTCTGGTGTATGACCATCCTCTCAATAGCTGATGCTCAGCAATTTTCCCTTCATGTCAGATAATCCATTTAGATCACCTTTACTTCTGAGTCTTAACATAGACTAATAACATACTTTGCATTTCCCTATTATTCTCACAGGAAACTGATTCGCTTTCATATTTGGTAATTCATCTATCTCCTCTAGAGACTAGATGCTAGAAAAACATTTAAGTGGATTTTCGTACTTTCTTGTCCAGACTTAAAGTTTGCATAACTAACTGTACATCTTTGTCAAACACACTGTTTCTGGATATTTCTCAGGTTCTTATTTTCACCCATTTCTGCTTTAAATGAACTGAAATTACCTTTCAAATACATGAAATTCATGAGTTGTTAATAAAGTCTTAAAATCTTTTGTGGCACTTAATTTCCTTGCAAATTTTACTTTAGAGAATTTATATGTCTCTGTTTGAACTACACTGGAATCCTTTTGGGATGAAAAGATATTTACCTTGTGCGTTTGATAAATGATGATTGCATTATCAGCTAATGTTTCCACCACATGAAAGTTTTCTATAGTTGCTGCAATGAAGAAAAAATGTTAGCAGTCAAAAAAGATATATTACCTTTTCCCAGAATGTGATTATTGAGAAAGTCAATTACGAATGGACATTATAGCAAAATGAACAGGATCCTACCCTATGTAGGCTAAGTCCAAATGGAAAGCAGTTTAGTATTAGGGCTATAGATGGTGGCTGTGAGACCTAATCACCAGGAAATCTCATTAGCTTCCACTGCAAGAGAGCAATTCTAATCACCATTTCATTACTAGGGCACAAATTATTCCCTAACACTATGACCCCTCCCCTCCCTCTAATCCTTAATTTATTGAAGCTGAATAAGCTGTTCTATTTAGGTTTAGGTGACTATGTTCGTGAGAGTGTCAAACTGCCACTGATAAACATGTTGTTCAGAAGTACCCATATTTATGAAATTGGATGCCTGAGGGGATCAAATAACTCTAAACAAACCACAGCAGGATTCATCTACAATTTATGATGGAAACAAAACAGTCTAGAAAAAGAGAAGATGATAAACAGAAACCTTTTATTTTAGTCCTGGCTTTTCCAATAATTAGTTCTGTGGTCTATGACAAATCACTTGAGCTATCTGAATTTTACTTTATTACCTACCTATCACACAGGATTATTGAGGTAGCAGATCAAATGCTATACCTTACTGAGAAGGATTTTGTACAGTGAAAAGCTCTATTTAAATGTAAGGTATTATCAGTTCCCTATACGATTCTCCAGATATTTTCTATATTGACTTTGTAAACCATAGATCAGATGTAGAAAGCCACGTTAGATTTGGTATTAAATTCAAATTAATAATTTTATCAAAATATACTAATAATGGCAGCTTACTTTCCCAATCATTGCGAACATCAACATTCCAGAAGTAATTGCAGACCTCATGTCCTGTAACACCTTTAACCGCATGGGTAGCTTTCAAAGGATCCAGAACAATCCCGTTTTCTTCTACTTCTCTTCTGTATACCTAGAGGATATATTTTAAAACATGTTAATACATATTGATAATTACCTTAAAAGTAAGTGGATTAAATGCTTCAACCAAAAGACACAGACTGGCTGAATGGATACAAAAAACAAGACCTGTATATATGCTGTCTACAAGAGACCCACTTCAGACCTAGGGACACATACAGACTGAAAGTGAGGGGATGGGAAAAGATATTCCATGTAAATGGAAATCAAAAGAAAGCTGGAGTAGCAATTCTCATATCAGACAAAATAGACTTTAAAATAAAGACTATTACAAGAGACAAAGAAGGACACTACATAATGGTCAAGGGATCAATCCAAGAAGAAGATATAACAATTGTAAATATTTATGTACCCAACATAGGAGCACCTCAATACATAAGGCAAATGCTAACAGCCATAAAAGGGGAAATCAACAGTAACACAATCATAGTAGGGGACTTTAACACCCCACTTTCACCAATGGACAGATCATCCAAAATGAAAATAAATAAGGACACACAAGCTTTAAATGATACATTAAACAACATGGACTTAATTGATAGTTATAGGACATTCCATTCAAAAACAACAGAATACATTTTCTTCTCAAGTGCTCATGGAACATTCTCTAGGATAGGTCATATCTTGGGTCACAAATCAAGCCCCGGTAAATTTAAGAAAATTGAAATCGTATCAAGTATCTTTTCCGACCACAACGCTATGAGACTAGATACCAATTACAGGAAAAAATCTGTAAAAAATACAAACACATGGAGGCTAAACAATACACTACTTAATAACCCCTCCCAGCCCAGTATCTGGGGCCCTCATCTCCCAGGGGTGGGGATGGACTTGCCCTGACTTCTTCCCCAGTGCGTCCCAGCTTGAATGTCCTCAGTTATCACCCACTACTCTGTGTCCTGCACCATGCATGAAGCTGGATGCCCAAGAGCCCCCAGCTCTGAAGAAATCAAAGAGGAAATCAAAAAATACCTAGAAACAAATGACAATGAAAACACGACGACCCAAAACCTATGGGATGCAGCAAAAGCAGTTCTAAGAGGGAAGTTTATAGCAATACAATCCTACCTCAAGAAACAAGAAAAATCTCAAATAAACCGAACCTTACACCTAAAGCAATTAGAGAAAGAACAACAACAACAACAAAAAAACCCCAAGTTAGCAGAAGGAAAGAAATCATAAAGATCAGCTCAGAAATAAAAGAAAAAGAAATGAAGGAAACAATAGCAAAGATCAATAAAACTAAAAGCTGGTTCTTTGAGAAGATAAACAAAATTGATAATCCATTAGCCAGACTCATCAAGAAAAAAAGGGAGAAGACTCAAATCAATAGAATTAGAAATGAAAAAGGAGAAGTAACAACTGACACTGCAGAAATACAAAGGATCGAGAGACTACTACAAGCAACTATATGCCAATAAAATGGACAATCTGGAAGAAACGGACAAATTCTTTGAAAAGTACAACCTTCAGAGACTGAACCAGGAAGAAACAGAAATATAAACAGACCAATCACAAGCACTGAAATTGAAACTGTGATTAAAAATCTTCCAACAAACAAAAGTCCAGGACCAGAAGGCTCACAGGCGAATTCTATCAAACATTTGGAGGAGAGCTAACACCTATCCTTCTCAAACTCTTCCAAAATATAGCAGAGGGAGGAACACTCCCAAACTCATTCTACGAGGCCATCACCCTGATACCAAAACCAGACAAAGGTTTCACAAAGAAAGAAAACTACAGGCCAATATGACTGATGAATATAGATGCAAAAATCCTCAACAAAATACAAGCAAACAGAATCCAACAGCACATTAAAAGGATCATACACCATGATGATCAAGTGGGGTTTATCCCAGGAATGCAAGGATTCTGCAATAAACACAAATCAATCAATGTGATACACCATATTAACAAACTGAAGGAGAAAAACCATATGATCATCTCAATAGATGCAGAAAAGGCTTTTGACAAAATTCAACACCCATTTATAATAAAAACCCTCCAGAAAGTAGGCATAGAGGGAACTTACCGCAACATAATAAAGGGCAGATATGACAAACACACAGCCAACATCGTCCTCAATCGTGAAAAACCGAAACCATTTCCACTAAGATCAGGAAAAAGACAAGGCTGCCCACTCTCACCACTATTATTCAACATACTTTTGGAAGTTTTAGCCACAGCAATCAGAGAAGAAAAAGAAATAAAAGGAATCCAAACCAGAAAAGAAGAAGTAAAGCTGTCACTGTTTGCAGATGACATGATACTATACATAGAGAATCCTGAAGACACTACCAGAAAACTACTAGAGCTTATCAATGAACTTGGTAGAGTAGCAGGATACAAAATTAATGCACAGAAATCTCTTGCATTCCTATACACTAATGATGAAAAATCTGAAAGAGAAATTAAGGAAACACTCCCATTTACCATTGCAACAAAAAGAAAAAAATACCTAGGAATAAACCTACTGAAGGAGACAAAAGACCTGTATGCAGAAAACTATATGACACTGATGGGAGAAACTAAAGATGATACAAACAGATGGAGAGATATACCATGTTCTTGGATTGGAAGAATCAACATTGTGAAAATGACTATACTACCCAAAGACTACAGATTCAATGCAATCCCTATCAAACTACCAATGACATTTTTCACAGAACTAGAACAAAAAATTTCACAATTTGTATGGAAACACAAAAGACCCCAAATAGCCAAAGCAATCTTGAGAAAGAAAAACGGAGCTGTTGGAATCAGGGTCCCGGACTTCAAACTATACTACCTAGCTACAGTAATCAAGACAGTATGGTACTGGCACAAAAACAGAAATATAGATCAATGGAACAGGATAGAAAGCCCAGAGATAAACCCACGCACATATGGTCACCTTATCTTTGATAAAGGAGGCAGGAATGTACAGTGGAGAAAGGACAGTCTCTTCAATAAGTGGTGCTGGGAAAACTGGAGAGCTACATGTAGAAGAATGAAATTAGAACACTCCCTAACACCATACACAAAAATAAACTCAAAAACGATTAAAGATCTAAGTGTAAGGCCGGACACTATAAAACTCTTAGAGGAAAACATAGGCAGAACACTCTATGACATAAATCACAGCAAGATCCTTTTTGACCCACCTCCTAGAGACATGGAATAAAAACAAAAATAAACAAATGGGACCTTATGAAACTTAAAAGCTTTTGCACAGCAAAGGAAACCATAAAGAAGACGAAAAGACAACCCTCACACTGGGAGAAAATATTTGCAAATGAGGCAACTGACAAAGGATTAACCTCCAAAATTTACAAGCAGCTCATGCAACTCAATATCAAAAAAAACAAACAACACAATCCAAAAATGGGCAGAAGAACTAAATAGACATTTCTCCAAAGAAGATATACAGATTGCCAACAAACACATGAAAGAATGCTCAACATCACTAATCATTAGAGAAATGCAAATCAAAACCACAATGAGGTATCACCTCACACCAGGCAGAATGGCCATCATCAAAAAAATCTACAAACAATAAATGCTGGAGAGGGTGTAGAGAGAAGGGAACCCACTTACACTGTTGGTGGGAATGCAAATTGATACAGCCACTATGGAGAACAGTATGGAGGTTCCTTAAAAAGCTAAAAATAGAACTACCATATGACCCAGCAATCCCACTACTGGGTATATACCCCGAGAAAACCATAATTCAAAAAGAGTCATGGGGCTTCCCTGGTGGCGCAGTGGTTGAGAGTCCACCTGCCGATGCAGGGGACGTGGGTTTGTGCCCCGGTCCGGGAAGATCCCACATGCCGCGGAGCGGCTGGGCCCGTGAGCCATGGCCGCTGAGCCTGCGCGTCCGGAGCCTGTGCTCCGCAACGGGAGAGGAAAAAAAAAAAAAAAAAAGAATAGACTTGAGGACACGGGGCGTGGGAAGGGTAAGCTGCGACAAAGTGAGAGAGTGTCATGGACTTATAAATACTACCAAATGTAAAATAGATAGCTAGTGGGAAGCAGCCACATAGCACAGGGAGATCAGCTCGGTGCTTTGTGACCGCCTAGAGGCGTGGAATAGGGAGGGTGGGAGGGAGATGCAAGAGGGAAGAGATATGGGGATATATGTATATGTATAGCTGCTTCACTTTGTTATAAAGCAGAAACTAACACACCACTGTAAAGCAATTATATTTCAATAAAGATGTTAAAAAAAAAAATCAAAAAAACCCAAACATGTTAAAAAAAAAATCCAAAACTACAAACTTGAAATCATGTTTTACCATTTAGCAGCTTTTTAGAATTTTATGTATGAAAATATACTTATGGAACATAAATATTCTGCCAAAAAGTTTAAAATTTCAAATTATTGCCACATAGAATATTTAAAACTACAAATCCAAGGTAAACACCAACTATGAAACATATGCATATATGATGAATGACTAAATTACCGTGAGTTGTTGAAAGAGTAAATATATCAATTTAAATTAGGCATTATTTACTGAACATTCTCAAAGACCATTCAACATGGCTGAGAAGGCCAAATAAAGCTAGTTGGAACATAATCTCCTTAGGGACAGTGACTTAAGGCAGCTCTGGTCAATGCTGTATCCCCACCATCTAGAACAGTATCTGAAACACAGCAGGCACTCATATTTGTTGAACCAATGATGGAAAGCTAAAATCACTTAAAGATCAGTGATATCTTGCTTTTAAATACTGAGGCTGCAAACCTAAAGGTCTATCTTGCTTTAAATACTGAGACTGTATACACAAACTGCTGAACAAAATTAATTACTTCAAAATTATAGAGGGTTTGCTACTTTAGACAGCCCTGTAGTAAGTTCTTTTGAAAAATGAATAAACATGTTATCACAGGGAAGACCAGCTCTCAATTTATGGAGTGCCTATGGTGCCAAAGACTGTGAGGCATTTCACGTTATTTTGCTTTTACAATCTCTCTCTCCAAAGTACCTTTCCTTACATACTTATTCATGTTATTGGGACTGATATTTTCCCAGTCATGGAAACTGGGAACTCTAGACTTTTGATTCTTTCCCTCACATTTCATGTAGCTATTAAGCTTATTACTAACCTTCTGTAAGACATCCAAAAGCTTGACTCTTCTACTATTGGATACCTTTTTAAAAATTTTTTTAATTTAATTTATTTTATTTTTGGCTGCGTTGGGTCTTTGTTGCTGTGTGCGGGCTTTCTCTAGCTGCAGCGAACGGGGGCTACTCTTTGTTGCAGTGCGTGGGCTTCTCATTGTTGTGGCTTCTCTTGTTGTGGAGTGTGGGCTCAGTAGTTGTGGTGCATGGGCTTAGTTGCTCTGGGGCATGTGGGATTTTCCCGGACCAGAGCTCGAACACGTGTCTCCTGCATTGGCAGGCGGATTCTTAACCACTGTGCCACCAGGGAAGCCCTGGATACCTTTTTTAGGTAAGCTTTCATGACCTCATACCTGACTCTCTGAAGTGGTTTTCTTGGTCTCTAGTTTCATCCCTATCAGCCTAGTCCTCCAAAAATGTTACTTTGTGTACAATGGCTAGCCTACTGCTACAGACAACAGAAAATTCTGTTTAGTAGGTTATTTTACACTCCCCATAATTCAGCCCCAATTTCTCTCTCTCTCTCTAAAGTTGTGGGAGAACTTTTTCTCTACCACTCATTCCAAGTGGAAGACCATCATCTAGACTATCACTCCTGGCTTCTCTTCACCCTTTCACTTCCTCCTCCTTGGGGGGAAATGGGGACATCTGAATGGTGAGCACAGAAGGAAGACTAGGCAGGCCTGGCTCAACCCCTTCTCCTGTGGACAGGATGTATGCTGGTCTGCTTTTGGAGCTTGCTCTTGTGGGGGAAGGCCTGGGACTATCCAGCTATGTCAGAAATATTATGTTCAGGGGACTTCCCTGGTGGTCCAGTGGTTAAGAATCCACCTTCCAATGCAGGGGACATGAGTTTGATTCCTGGTGGGGAACTAAGATCCCACATGCCATGCGCTGTAACTACTGAGCCCCCAAGCTTCAACTAGAGAGCTCACGTGCCGCAACTACAAAGCCCACGTGCTCTGAAGCCCGTGTGCCACAACTAGAGAGAAGCCCACGCACTGCAATGAAAGATCCTGCGTGCTGCAACAAAGATCCCATATGCCGCAACTAAGACCCGACACAGCCAAAAATAAATAAATAAAATATTTTTTTAAAATACTATGTTTAATTCTGGGGTAACATATTAGCAAGACCTCATGGCAGCTGGTCTTCATGTTCTCCAATCAACTTATTAGAATTATAACTAACATTCTGGTATCTCATTTGCCTATCTCCTCTATCTTATTTCTTAATTTCTTCCATTTTCAGGAGGAGAGGAAATCCCAACATCTAATATTGTATCTCATTTGCTGGAATAATTCTGGTCAAAAGTCTATACAAAACTCCTGAATACAAAATTTGCTTTGAAGTTTCTGCTCATGTTATATTTCTTTTCTAAAATGCCCTCAACCTCACCTTTGTCATAACCTTGTTTCCATTTCTAGACATAGTTCAAATGCTCCTCAGTGTAAAACAGTCTGTCTCAAATCAGAGATCTCTTTCTTTTCCAATTTTTCTCCATTATTCACCTGTACTTTTCACTCACTGTTATCCAATGGAGCTAATTTTTTTGTGTGTGTGTTACGCGGGCCTCTCACTGTTGTGGCCTCTCCTGTTGAGGAACACAGGCTCCGGACGCGCAGGCTCAGCGGCCATGGCTCACGGGCCTAGCCGCTCCGCGGCATGTGCGATCCTCCCGGGGCACGAAGCCGTGTCCCCTGCATCGGCAGGCGGACTCTCAACCACTGTGCCACCAGGGAAGCCCTAAGTAATCTTTTAAATGTCAATATCCTCTTTCTCCAACCAAAGTTTCAGCTTGGAGGGAGTCTTATTAAACATCTCTTTATTGTTAGCATAGCACCTTGGGCATGAAGTAATCCAAAGTTCAATGCTGCTGCTGCTGCTTTTCAACACAGCTCTCAATCTCTTGTTCCTTGCTCTTTACTCTCTTCTGTGTTTAGGGATGTGAGCAAGATTAGCTAACCAATGTCCAAATATCAAAAAAAGATGCAGTGAGAGAAAGACCAAGAAGTGAGGTACAGACCAAAGAGGGAAAAAAGTGACACCTGGGCACAACATTTAGTTTATTAAAAGAGAGAAATATCCGAAGAGAGAGACATCAGCTAATTATGACCTGTTCATATTGAAACCCCCAAACTATTTTCTCCATGGCCTAGGTAAAACAGAATGATCTGTGCACAGATTTATATTATGATAATAAAGAAATTATGTAAAAGCTAAACCAGGGAAGCAAAAGGACATCTTATTTCTCAATATTTAGTGCTTCTTTGATCACATGTAATAATTTATTTAAAAGAAATTTTAAAATGCTATCTTACTTATATCAATAGTAATAATATAGTATGATTGCAACAGGGCTGCAATAAGCAACCTACAACAATACACTGGGAATTACCTTCATTTCTCCTTCTTCTACAACCAACTGCCAATTGGCATCTCCACCTACATCCTGTAATGAGTAAGTCATGTGGTTCTGCACCATCTCTTCAACCTTAAAAAGAAAAACAGAGCCATAAGAATCCCCCTCCAATTAACAGCTATGTCATAATCTCTAAAACAGAATGGTATTCAGTTTACTTCAGTTCAGAAATGATGTTCTTAGAAAGCTAAGCGACCAAATGCACAAAGGTTAGTAGGTTTTATATAGTGTTGAAGAGTTTTAGTCCACATTCCAGATATCATATCCAGGTTAATGACAGGAAGGAGAAATGTGGGGAAGGAAGGTGCTTCACCCTAATAACATTGGCCTAATGTGCATCAAGTGACCAAAAAAATAATTATTCCTTCATCATAAAATGCATCCTTAACAGAGATAATGTCTTAAAGCATAAAATCATGGAACATTAAGGGTAAAAGGGGCACAAAGAGATGACCTAGTCCAATGTTCCTATATTTAAGACTATATAGAGATATTAGAAAGCTCGTTATTTGTCAAGATTTCTCTACAAAAAGGTAAGAAGATTTTTGTTATTTCACTGATAAGCTCCTCTTTTATCATGAATATAAGCCGACTTAAAAAATAACCAATCCCTCTATATATTTGATTCCAATTTCATTGTTCTAAACTCTTTTAGGGACATTGCTAATAATCATACATGCAAAGATTTGCAAATTATCATCTTTTATTAATAGTTCATTCTTTCTAAATTTCTAACTAAATTTCTTTTACTAAATTTAAATTGCAACCTCTGCTTTTTTTTTTTTTTTTTTTTGCTGTACGCGGGCCTCTCACTGCTGTGGCCTGTCCCGCTGCGGAGCACAGGCTCTGGACACGCAGGCCCAGCGGCCATGTCTCACGGGCCCAGCTGCTCCGCGGCATGTGGGATCTTCCCGGACCGGGGCACGAACCCATGTCCCCTGCATCGGCAGGTGGACTCTCAACCACTGCGCCACCAGGCAAGCCCGCAACCTCTGCTTTTAACTATCAAATTACCCCTACCCATCTTTTATAAGCAAATAAGGTCAAACAGTTCACACTCCCATAATCCTCAATAAGATTTATTGGTAAGATTTCATTTAAGTGTTCTTTGGAAACCTTCCTAGTATGAAACATATTTTTAAACAGAACTAAAGTGACAGAAAGATCATCTCTGAAGGAACTGGCACCTTTACCATCTACGCATAGACACTTAGTTTCTAAGTTCTGTTTTCTAAACTTTTACTCATAATTTTGTTTTACCTAGTAATATTATTAAGAGAAGGCAGAAAAGAGTTGAAAAATATGCATATTATATACTTCAATTTAAAGATTTATTCCTAAGTTTAATTACTTATTTTACATAAAGTCTATTGCATTTGTCAGGGAAACATAAGAACCAGGTTTACATGTGTTTTGAAATAAATACATGAATGCTTTGGGGCAGAGATCTTAAAATTATTCACCCTGGGGATGTAATTTTCCTACACAAAAGGATGTTATCAATATGTTATTGTGATGTGTAAACCAAGTTTTCTGGATTTCAGAATGCAATTTTGGTTACTGAAAGTAGTTATGGCTTTAAGTATCTCTTTAATTAGCAATGATCACCAGGAAGTTTCTGATAAAAATGATTATGCTGAAATTCTACAATCTAGTTTTGTACTAAATAAACATTACATAATATCTTACTTCTTTATTCATAAACTTTAATGTGAATGGTGCTGAGTTAGAGACTTGAAAGAAATTTTAAAACATGGCTACTAGTACCTCTATAATTTTATAAACCTTAATTAGAAAACATAACTTCAGAGGCTGACTGGAAAAAACCTTTGTGCCTCTAAAATTTTGAAATCTGCTTTGAGAGGGTAAGGATGACTAATGTAGGACCCCAAGTTACAAATAATACATACAAAACGTATTTTATTACCAAAAGATGAAGAACAAAGAAAGTCCCAGTTAGTATGCATAAATAAAGCCTCAACAGTAGCGCTGGCTTGATTCATTTGTCTGTGTCACATCATGATTGGGAAAATTTTTTTTATGATTTTTAGATCCCAAGATCTTAAAAAATCTTCAGAGCTGAATACGTATGTACTTATAGGTACGACACTGGGAGTTAAGAACACCCATATTTATTATGAGATTAGAGGCAGAAAGAAATGTTTCCCCCAAATAGGCCCTACTTTAAATGGATTACTTGTGAAAGAAGAATGTTAAGGATTTTATTCTGCTAAAAAACAAAGAGAGTTCTGTTTAAAAAAACTTTAGTGCCATTTAGTTCTTTTGCTGAAAAATATTGCAGGTAATTGTGTTTCTGTTTAGGAGATTATTCCTAAATCAGTTATTTCAAATGTTTGAAAAATGAGGTGCTTTTGATTTATGCTTTGGTGCAAAAGAAACCAGATTCCACAAATATAAATTGATAGAAGGTAACTTAAGTTTGAAACAATGTACAGTAAATGCATTCAACATTGTCTTGCTAGATAGATGAAAGAATAGTTACCACTGCATCTATGGAAAAGTTTTCAGTCTTTTGTCCTCATTTACTTCCTTAAGAGGGCTTGAAAAAGTCCAACAGAGAAACAAACAAGATGTATTCAGTACTGTGCTCCTAGGAAATTAACGAAACTATCGAAGTACCCAATTACTGTACTAACCATGTCTGCAAAGCCTTCATCAAGGAATCTTTATCCATTATGGTATACTCCCCGAGGTAATAACATTAAGGTTAAAAAGAAAGATGATACTGGTAAAATTTCACTATTATGAATTTTATGTTAAAATATGCAGTAGCCAATGTTACTATAGGGGCAATGACCTGGGCACATGTGACCACACTCACATTTCAGATATAAACCTAAAGATGCTCCATTTACTGTTTTCAGTTATGACTCTACATCAAAAATAAGTGGGAAACTAGAGACCATTAATTGGATGACAAGAATAAACATATGCCAAATTTTCTACCTTATCAGGTTCAAAATTTGATATACTAGAAAATAATGTTACTAGAAACATCTATCACTTAAAAAAAAAGGCTGAGTTTTACACTAAGCATAATTTCAGGAATCATGCCCTTGATTTTTTTGCACCTTACATACAGCATCTTCATACCAAATGAACTATGAAAAAACTGAAGACAAAAGAGATTTGAAATAGAGGTGATGGCACTCCAATTCTTACCTTTTCTTTCACTTCACATCTGAATCACTCAGTATGACATTTTAGGAGGCTAGATCTAACTGGATCTTTCTAACATTATTAATATAGAAACTTTAAAAGAAAATTGTCCTTTGATGGTACAACAAAATTGTATTGAACAAAAGTCTCAGAAGGGCTCAAAAAGAGCTTGGATCTCTTTTTCTTACCCATGTGAAAGGAATACAACTATGCTTATTGTTACAGAGTCATAAAGGGATCTGTTGGATACAATAATTTATTAATAACAAATTAACAGTGTACTGTTAACCCAAAAGAAAAATGGTCAAGGACATGAATAGCCAATTCACTGAAAAATGCAATTAGCCAAGAAGAAAAATTACACTTTTATTCTATCAGATTGGCAAATATTAACTGAATAATAATATTCAGTGTCAGTATAGCAAAAGAAAACTGACCTGGGAGTGTAGCTGGTTCAACTTTTCTAACAAACAGTTGGCAATAAGAATAAAAAGCTTGGGTGTGTGCATGGCCTTTGTCCTAAAAATTCTACTTCTAGAAACATATTCTAAGGAAATAATTGGATAAGTGTACAAAGATGTACATACAAGGATGCTGTATATACAAGGATGCCCATGTAGCACTATTTATTAAATAACAGACTAACTGGAAATAAACTAAATGTTCAATATTAGGTGAGTAGGTAAATCTAGTATGCATATCCATACAATAGACAAGGAGATCTAGACCTATATTTACTGATGGGAACATGGGCCTAATTATATGTGTGCTTTAAAAAAACAAAACAGCTAGTTACAAAACAGTATATATAGAATTACCTACTTTGGTAGAAAAAAACAATGACTAAGGTGTGTGTAATTATAAGTATGTGACTGATTTTATTTAATTTACATATATGTGGAAAAAGGATATGCATAAGAATATTAATAGTGATCTAGTAATTTCATTTTATTTACTCTACTTTCTAGTTCTGCTAAATTAGCATTCTATTACTTATATTGATACAATAAAAAAGGGAGGGGTAAAATAAATAATTACCACAACAATGATGTTACTATGCACAAAAGTGGGAAAAAGCTTTACGCAGAATTGTTTTTGCAATGGTGATGCTCATCATATATTAACCCACAGATGTACTACCCACCCTTTGATTTTCTTTTTTTCTTTCCCCCAACTAAGGATGCTTTTTATTTCCCTTTGATTTCTGAGGTGACATCTCTAGGTGGTAACTGTTATAGAAATAAATGTGGCCAAGAAGATCCATTTATAAATCTAAGTCCTTCCTACTTTCTATACACTTTCATTGAGAGCTACTTCATTTCCAACATCTGTCCATCAGACAGATACAGATTCACGTGTCGCTACTAATTTCCTAGTAGAGTCACATATATTACTTGAAGTTATTTTCAGGGCATCTCTCAGTTCTACATTTAAGTATCTTACTCAAGCAGGACTATGACCATTATTTCAACAAGAACAAAACAGTCATGAGCCAAGACTTATAAGTAGATAGCAAAGCCAAATTAATCAATAGTTAACTGCCAGAGCCCAAGTCTGCTAATGACAACAAATACTTTAGCAAGGAAAATAAATACTTGAAGACCTCAATGTTGTTTTCCTTCATTTCCTCTTCTGGAATATAAAACAGTAGAATAATCAAAAGTTTAAAAACAGAATCGGATCAATAACGAGCATCATACATTAGAAAAAAAATACTAGAAAGATTTTTCTCAACTTATACACAAAAGTTACACAAAAAATTAGGTAAAGAAGCTACAATTTGACAGTCTTATAAAAATGTGGACACCTCCGTCTCAGTGATATTTCACCTGTATTCAAAGGCTTTCAGCTGTTTTATATATCTCTATAGCTAAGGCCCAGGTCTGGGTTCTGAAGCCCTAATTCTTAGGCACCTATCAGCAGCTCAAATTCTTTTCTTGCTCTCATTACATTTTAAAAAATTTATAGCCTGTATATTTCTATATTTTAAGGGAAAATGGTGACCAGTACTGATGTCTTTTAGTTAGTCTGTTAATTTATTATTTTAATACAACATGGAGCTTAATTAAGAATAAACCAAAGTCTCCCAGTATAATCTAGTTTGGTCAATGATTTATTGTGAGTATAAGTCACTATTTTAAAAGCATACATAAATGAATGAGCAATAGGTAAGAAATATTGTAATAAATCTGGCTAAGGGTAATTTCTGATGAGGACCTGATGCATCTCTTTCTCAAAAATGCTCAAGGAAAAAAAAAAGCTACAAAAGTCAGAAAAAAATTTAAGTCTTAAACTTAATTTTCTTCTTTATTACACAGTTGAAAACTAATGTATATTTTATTTGTATGCCTGTTTTAAACTGACCAAAAAAATTTTTTTATTGGAACACTCTGATAGAGAAAAAATAATGTAGATAATTTTGATTAGCTCAAAGAAATAATATTATAATGATAAAAGCTCACTTACTGAGCACTTACTACATGCTAGGTTCTAGCTCTATCACACTCCTAGCTAGATGACAGAAGCAAAACACAGAGGAGTTAGAAAAGTTGTCAAACGTCATGCAGGAAACCGGATTTAAACTTGATCATTTTGACTATAGAGCTCAGGTTCTTAACATACTATGACATATTGCAACCCAATAAAGTGCAAACACCATAAAAATACAAAGTTGAATGGCAAATATGTGAAGATTATAAAAAACTTTTTTAACCTAATGCTGATGCTAAAAAAATATTCCTCCATTGATACTTTGATTTTATTATGAGGGCAGAGACTGCAAGCAACCAGCTTCCTGTCCTAAATTCCTAACCCGTGCTGATACTAAGTAATTTAAAATCAATTTCCATAGATTTATCATATGGACTGGAATACTCATTTCCAGGGATAATTTGCCAAAGCAAAATGCAACCTGTTCAATGAAGCTTAGTATAATGGTAATGAGACAAATTTTATTTAAAAAATTATTTCCCTGTTGAAAATATTATGAGATATTTTAAATTAGGTTAGAAGTAAGGCTTGAAACCTGCTTTAATGCTATAACATATCCTATAGACCATGTCCACAAAAGTTGCTGAATCCTGTCTGAAGAAACAGATATCACAGGATAGTTAAAAACCAGGTAACTTCTACTCGTTTCAATTCAATTTGAAATCTTTCAGGAGTATCTCCTGTATGGCGAAATTCCAAGCTATTCACAATAGAGGATACAAAGGGCACATGCAAGCCTGACAGAGGAACTATTTAGCAGATAAGGAAGGCTTTCTTTAATGCTTGATGTTACTATTTAAAATTCAAAACCAAAACAAGTGGCCTAACCAAAAGATTTCTAGGAACTGGGAAAGCAGGCTGAAATATAGCACAGAAAGACTCAAGTCCACTCTATACATTCATACAGTACCTGGGAGCTGAATCTGTGAACATCGTCAGAGGCACTGACTAGATCAATGGAAGACATGGAGGAAGAGCGACTATAGGGCTACCAGAGACAGACAAAGAAAAAACCAAGTAATCAGAACAAAGGCACAACAGAGCATTCAGTACCAACTTCCAAACACAAGATAAAGAAAGAGAGAACAAAGCACTATATGAAACAAGCTCAGCAGCAAGTGCTGACTTCATGCACCTATTATGTGTTATGCTCCAAAATCGAATGCAGTGCTTCCAATAATACAAAATAATACCACTTAACCCCAAAGCAAAAAGAGATCTAATATCACTGGCTATGCTTCTGGTTAACTGTTTTGGACAAGCCACTCCCTATTCCCCCACCCTTCTTCCCCCCTTAAATAAAAAAGAAAGAACATTATGTTCAGAAGATTTCTAACAGTTCTGGAGGATGTATATGGAAGAAAACATGTAATACCAAAAAATCTCATTACTTAAATTCAAGAAAAGGAAAAAGACTTTATGTAACAGGATAGTTTTGTCAACAGTGAAGAAAAATATAGCATATACTTCTAGTAAACTGTGATATTAGCTTACCTTTTGGACAAATCTATGAGTCCCCACAGAAGAAAAGGCATCTCCAGATGGCATTGATGTAGGCCAGTGTAACCTGACCTTTTCACTCTGTGACTAAGAAAACATATAATGTTAAATGGGAAGGTTCTGAAGTGTATCTTGCAGCTTAAGAATGGATAACAAACATTTAATTACTGAACACTTTAGTGCTTATAAATATTTGAATTATGAAGTTACTCTAAAGATACAAGCCTTGCCAAATCTTGACACTTCATGTATCCCAATTTTCTTCTTCTGGATTCCATAGATACTACCTTAGACCAAGGATTAATTCTTTTATTTTTGCTCCCAGTCAGAATTTCCAATACCAGTATGGCACCATTTACCATAAATCAACCTTAACACTGCTACCAAAATAATTATCTTATCCAAACTCTGGCCAAATTATTCTAATCATTCTACATCATCAGGGCCCTGGAGGGCTGTATCATTTGAACCAATAATCATTGTTTGCTTCAGTTATGTTCAAAAGAACATATCATGTATATCTTTGTCTCCTTTCCATGAAGGTATTCTGCCTTCATCCCATCACCTCACTCTTGTTAAGCTGCCACTTAACCTCTTGCCTCCTTCTCAGCTTGCCTAGTTTCTTCTCACTTATTCAATAAATATTTACTAAATATACTGTACCAGAAACTATGCTGTATTGTGTGTGTGATTATCTTTGTCATATCAACGTGCCTGGCTCTTAGGCAAAGAAAATCATGGTCTGTTTAATGACTTGTTTTTATCTACTAGAGTGTCAGGAATAGACTGATATTAAATGAGTTGATCGCCCTGTGAATATTTCTTTTTTCTAAAGCATACTGAAGTTTTTATTGATTCTCTTCAACTCCAACTCAACCACCATATTGATACTCAGTGGAGGAGCATTTTAGAGCCAGAAGGGATGATCTGAATCATCTTGTCCAACTCCTTGTTTCACAGATTAGAAAACCAAGGCCCAGAGAATTTAAGTGATACATTTAGAGCTACACAGTTACTGGCAAAACTAAGACTAACTTGTCTTGACCTCACAGTTTGCTATTCTTCACAAAATAACACATCTTAGGTTAAAACAAAAGCGAAAACAGTGAAGGGAAAAAAAACCCACCCAAAACACCCTAAAAAGCCAAATACAATGATGCTATTTCAGATATTTTTGGCATCCAAAATTAGAACTTATTTAGGAACTGAAAGTTCTATTGAGTGCTGTGTAGCATCTTTTGGGTATAAAAAATGAGCAATAAGCTTTTATAAATTAATGTGACAAACTTTTCATCAATGATAAAAAACAGGGAAAAATAAACATGAAAAGCAAACAGCCACTATTGCAGATGACTTACCCTCGGATAGATAGATCAGTAAATGGGCATAATAGCCATGACTGCCTTAGCAATCAGAGGGAATAAACAAGCCAATTCTTCTCTGCAAGTTAATTTGTAGTATAAAACTGATACACATATGATTTATTTGCAAGATGCTTAAAGTCTTGAGAAGAATAACTAAAATTCATCTTTAAGTACCATCTAGTGGTAATATATGGTAACTGCATTGTTGCAGAACTAAAGGTAAAGGATCAAATTAATCTTGAAACTAGAGTTAAAGGATTTTAGAAATGCCTTCCTTCAATTTCCACAGAAGGAGCTGGGTATAACTGCTGTGAATTTAATGATGAAAAAACACTGAGCAAAGTTAAAAGTGAGGAAGTAATTAAGGTGAAGGTAGTGAAGGCAATAAATGAGTTAATAATAAAAACTGAATGGTACTAACATAGAAGAAAAATAAATTCTTGGTCATCTTCCTTTTGAATTCATATGGCACTTGGTAGTGAAGAGAAATTCAAAGAGACTGTTTTACTCAGAGCAAATATATACTTTGTATTAATAGAATGATAATAAGGTTGGATACTTCAAGGGGAACAGGCAGAATATTTCCATTTAATTTCATGTTAATTATGCATGCTTGCTTTAAACAATCATTAGTCTTCTTTCTATTGCTTGGAAATTGGTCAATAAAGTGACTTATAAAGATTCTTCTACATTTGTGACTCACTGTAGACGAGAGTTCATTTTTAGGTTATTAGGATCATGATTTCAAATTCTATTTATATGAATAACATACATCAAGGATTTTTAATAATTTTTAATAATATACATACCTGTTCTTCTATTTTATCTTGTCTGTCAAGAGCAGCTTCAACAGCATCAAAGAACTCTTCCTCATTAATCAAACTGTTTGGGCCTTCCTATTCAGACATACAGGAAAAAAAAAAAGCTGTTGATTCAAGAAAATAGAAAACACTGATAACCCTGGCATTAACTCTAGGAGAAAGTTGAAAAGTGAGCTGACAAACATTTCTGAACCAGTTAGTACACTAGGTAATATTATCACAAAGATGAACAATATATGCTCTGTGCAAAATCAGTGCACAGAGTGTTACAATTAATTCACTCACTCAGTACTCAAATACTTACTGTATATTGACCAACACTGTGTTAGGGCAATAATCTACAGCAGGGGGTTGGTGAACTATGGCCCGTGGGTCAATTCTAGTCTACTGCCTACTTTCAGAATGGCCTTTAAGCTCAGAATTTCATTTTTAAATGGCGGGGAAACAATAACAACATTTCATGGGGAATTCCCTGGCGGTCCAGTGGTTAGGACTCTGTGCTTTCACTGCTGAGGGCCCGGGTTCAAACCCTGGTCAGGGAACTAAGATCCCACAAGCTGAGTGGCATGGCCAAAAAAAAAAAAAAGGAAAAAGGAAAAAAAAATTCATCACATGTGGGAATTATATGAATTTAAAATAAAGCTTTATTGGAATATAATCATGTTCATTCATGTATTGTTTATACCTGTTTTCATGGTACAGTGGCAGAGTTGAGTACCTGTGACTTGAGGACTTGCCACAGAAACTATATAAAATTGCAGGAAGGTTTTAAGTACAAAGTTGTAGATCTATAGCCAATGAGAAGTACAGATAGGGCTTCTGAGGGGAACCTTCCTAAGCAAAGACAATAATATCATAGAGAAAAAAAAGTTGAACTGATGCTTGAAAGCCTGCTTAGAATGGTAGAGCAGTGGTTCTCAATCACTTGGGGAACTGCCTGGGGAACCTGTTAAAATGAAAATTCCCAGGCTCCCCATTCACAGAAATTACTTTTCAGTAGGTCTTGGGTGGAGCCAGGAATATGCGTGTTTAATAAGTCCTCCAAGTAGTTCTAATGCAAGTAGAACCTCAGCTGTATCAGAAGATAAAAATATAAAGAATAATAGCAAAATGGAAACAAGCAAGCTATGTGTGTATCTTGCTGTGATAAAACAAATTTAAGTGGACTATAAGTGGAACAATAGCTTTGTTGGGGCCCAGAGTAGGCTACCCCAAAATGTGCCTCAGTGGCATATTGATTATTTTGAATTAAGGTTACTTAAGAAATGGCCAGTGCAAGAGGGACACTCTGACACTCCCATCTCCCTGAAAGCAGGAAACAAATCTCATGTGAAATGTGTATTCCCTGCATCTGGAGGTAGGACACCATTATTGCCAACGACAGGGAATCTGGTGTGAGAAGCGGGAAACCTATATAAACAAATCTTGTTACATTTTAAATTTACTACTCCAAGTCCAAACTCTGTTTAGATTCTTCACTAATTGGGCACCCCAAACCTAAGTTTCTTTGCCCTCACAACTTTGTTGTTTCTTTGTTGAAAGAGTATAAAAGCTGCCTGCTTTGGTCACTGCTTTGGTCCCATTTCTGTAGGACCCACACACACATGAATTAAAATTTGTTTTTCTCCTGTTAATCTATCTTGTGTCAATTTTATTATTAGTCCAGCCACAAGAACTCAAGAGGGGCAGAGGGGGAAATATCACTCTCTAAAGCAGCTTCATATTACTATTAAACTTGAGGCAGGAGACAGATGGGCCCCTGGGGCAAACAGCTGGAGTTGTTCTCTGTGGATACTCTATGATGAAAATAGGAGGAGGCGGCTGGGCCCTGCCCAGATAGAAGATAAGAGAACACATATTTCTCATTCTTGAAGTCAGGAGACCTCCCCAACTACACATGCACAGAAAGGCTCCTTGGAGGTCAAAAAAGGGAGGGGGCGCCACCCCATAGTAAGTGATGCTAACTACCCGTAGGCCTCTTCAGTAGAATCCATCTCGGTTAAGAGATGTGCGTGCACACGTGGGAGGACCCTGAGATATACCAAATACGGACTCTGAACCAGGCAAATCAAAATGATTGGCCAAAGGAAACCGGGAAGAAACACCCCATATAAGTGATTCAAACTACCACGAGGGCGTGACTCTCCGAGTCTGCCCGTGTGTCTATCCACACGTACTGTACTCTTTTCTTCCTCCTAATAAACACTTTACTTGTTTCACTACTTTCCGTCTTTGTGGGAATTCTTTTCTGCAAAGCTGAAGGGCCAGGGCCTTGTCACTGACCACTGGTCTAGTGGCTAGGATTTGGTGCTCTCACCACCGTAACCTGACCTCAATCTCTGGCCGGGAACCGAAACCCTGCTTCAAGCCTCTGCAAGTCGAGGCCACCTGAGATCAAACTGAAGGCTGAAAAGGCAGGCTTGGGTTTAAGTTCCCCCAATTTTTAAATATACAAAATAAGACACGTGAACAACTAACTGTGGGTCTGTCTGGAATAAATCCCAAGTTGTCACTACTCCATTAAAAAGTATGAAGCAACATCATCCCTGCGCCGCCACAACCTGGGGCCACACAAGAAGAGAGGGAGGAACTATGCTGTAATGCTCCTGTCATTTCGCCCAGGCATATCAGAAATCTTGATTCAATGTAGTAGTTCTTGTAGAGTTATAGGGATCCCTCAAAAGTCACTTCAAACCACAACCCCCCAAATTTTAATTTAACTACAACACACATACAGAACAGTGCACATCTTGATGAATTACCATTAAGTGAATATAACTGCAGAGGAGCAAAACGTACCACCCCAAAATGTCTCTTTGGCACGTGGATTATTTTGAGCTAAAAACAATTAAGGCCCAAAAGACTCAGGAAGAAACTCTGACCTTCCCCTCTCACTGCCTAAAAAAATTTTAGATAGAGGTTCTGTTCCTGGAATAGAGCTATCAGTAGAGATATCTGCAAAGAATATTGGCTAGGTGTTATAGGGGAAACTCAGCAGGGTCTAGAGACCAGAGCCTACTCTGTGTCCCACTGTTTCTTCATGGCCCAGCAAACATTTGTTTACCAAACATTTGCATTCTCATCTTCCTGTGAATTGTCTTACAGCTCTTTTAAGTTCCAAACCACTACTCCCACATCTTCTTTTGTCTTTAGCTGAAGATGGTATTTAAGGTGAGGGTTTCAGTCATTTTATTGAGTTACTCAGTTTTCCTGGATCTCTCCCACATATACATATTATTAAACTTTGATTTTCTGTTAATCTGCCTCATGTCAATTTAATTCTTAGACGAGCCAGAAGAACACAGAAGGGCAGAGGAAAATTTATTCCTCCCTGACATAACCATCTAACGACCAGCTGGATCATGAAAGAGTCCTGCAGGACTCCCTTTATAAAGCCAAAACATTTCAGACACTTAAATGAAAGCAGTATCACTTTGGTCTCTGTTGATATGAGAAAAATATAAAATACCCCAAATCTGTTCTGAACTCAAATGTATTTTCTAATGATTTAAAAATTCTATTGATCATAACCACATCTACACTTTAAAAAATTGTAATACTCATTCAATCTATTCAATTACATCAGAGTCTCAGGAGTTTACCAACTGGGAACTACAGCGTTAAAAATGTGACGGAGAACTAAAGTAATTGGAATAAATTTTCCTTTATTAAAAAACTTAGACACTTTTATCTCATCACGCTTACCAAAGAAAAGAGCTATTTATTGCTGAATCTATGGGACACTTCATAGTCTTTATCTACTTGCCGTAATTATTAGCAGCATTTTTTATGTTAATGACTCTCTTTGGAGCCATCTTTCCCCTGGGAGTCTTAATTTCCCAGCTCCTAAGTAAGCACTGTTCTTTGGGTTCCAGGGCAGGCTCCGCCTCTGTCTACCCCTTAAACGTGAGTGCTCCTCAGGGTTCCACACTTGCTCTCCCCACAGCATTCTTACTCATTTCTGTGACTTCAGTCATCTTCTGATGATTCCCAAATTCATAGCCTGTCCACCTCTCTCCTAAGTGTTAGATCTTTACATCTAATAATATATAAGATGGAGTGTTCAAGTGAATGCTTCAACTCAGATGCACCATGTCTAAAACCTGTTCTTCCCTCATCTCCATACCAATCTATCTAAGGCAGAAACCTGGGCCTGTTCTTGAATCCCTCCTTTTCCCCTCATTCACCACACCCTTCAATTCTACCTTCCAAATATCTGATTTGTCCATGTTGGCAATTCTCACCTGTAATACTGAAAAAGTCTCCAAGCCCTCAGTCACAACAGTCAACTTCAGTCCACTCTCCTCACTGCAGGAAGTAAGAATGACTTAAACCCATTGCCTGAGGATACTGGTTCTAGCCAGTCTTGCCACTCCCCACTTTTGATTGCCTCTACCCTCCACAGATAAGTGCTTTGCATTGCCATGCGGCAAAATGCTCTTTTTCTTCTGGTCTCCAAATGTCTTCTTTCTTCTCAGCCCCTATAAGCAAACACTTTACAGGCTATTCACCTGGTTAACAAATACTCAGCTGACTCATTCTTAAGGTTTTAGCTCAGACGTTGTGGCATCTGGAAGCCATCCCTGACTCAATATCTGTGTTCACCGTGTTAAAGTGTTCCATAACATACATTATTCTAATTGCCTGTTAACTACTCTGTGTTCCCATTATGTACGCAGCTAAGGCCCTCAGGCAGGACCCTTGTTTACCTTGTTCCTTGCAATATCACCCATGTCTAGCAGTGTCTCACATTAGTAAAATCTTAAGGCATGTATTTAAGATTATAATTTCTGAGGCCACAGATGACAGAAACATTTAAACTTTGTTCAATAACTAGAACATCATGAACATTTGATAAGGACCAAAACAAAGTCATATTTTGAATTAGTGTCTAAAATCCATGCAAATGTAGTATGAACACAAGTAAATATAGATGGTTTAAAACTCCAAGGGGAAAAAAGTGTAAAAACAGGCCCTAGTTTACGTAAGAATTACATAACTTGATATTACAGGGATTTGAAATAAAATTCATACTTTATGGCAAGACAAGAAAAATTTAAATGTAAAAAATTTTTCTCTGCCCTTTGGCCTCCTCTTTCCCCTCTACTCTGTACTGTATATCTGTATTATGCATCCTGACCAAATCTTCCCCAAGAATACCAGCCCAATCCTAAGGTGCAACATTTTCCTAGCATCAACAAGACAACTCCTTAAAAGATAACCTTCTTTCTTGATCTTGTAAGGAAGGGGTCACATGACTTACAACCTTGTCACTGTAAAACTGGATTGTGTAAACTGTCAATATTACGTCATTTGATGTACCGTCCTCTGTCTCAAAAAACTTATATTACTATGCTTTGACTTCTAATTAATGGGCAGAACAGTTCTCCTCAATTTGGCTCAAATAAAATTTCCATTTCTTTCTCAGATTGACTGATTAATTTTTGTTGACATGCATGGTTTAGCTGGCAGGATATCAGAGATACCCACTAGTGAACACCTGGAGTCTACCCGGAACTGGTGCTCAGTACCAAGCATGGGTCCATTGAGCCCCACCAGCTTCTCAGTACTCCTCAGGTGTTCTGGTGAGCTCTCCTAATATCTGGATCTCATTGTTTGAGTAACGACCCTGAAATTTTATTTGAGCTGTTTCACTTAAGGCTTGGAGTCTTAAGGAGCACTGGTGCAGTTCTTGGGCAGGACTTCGGGGATCGGGACAAGGGGCCCAGGGAATCATAGGTGGCTGGGTTTTTGTTAAATTTGGCTTACACTGAAAAAAATGAGTTGATATATATTCTGAACAAAGCTTTTGCTAGTGAAATGAGAGACTGAATTATTCAGCTCTGAAGAATAAGAGAGATCCACTACAACCACTAGGTAAATACTGCTCATCCGATTAGGCACAACAGAGGCTGATAACCTAGTGCTCTCAGCACCCATGGTGGTTTTAGACTGTCACAGGGAGAAACTGAGCCATGTACAAGAGTCAAACCAACCCAAGGTTAACTCCTTGGGGCTAGATTCAGAAGCAGTACATATTTGATCTACCACACTGTCCTCAGAAACTTGTACAGATCATATCTCATATCCCATATCTGAATTAGGCTACAAAATAATGGGAAATTGTGCCTCAAAGGCCAAACAGCTCCCAGATGGACAGTCACCTATGGGAATACCAGCTGGGTTTATGTATGCTTGCAAGTTCTTAATCAGAACTAAAGGATGCTGGGCCCTGAAATGGTGAGATAGGTTCTTCTGGCACTCCCAAACTGATTTTTTTCAACAGCAGTAAGAGTTTTTCTCTTTTCTAAAATTATATTAGCAGGGGAAAATATTTGTCAGGCTAGCTTCTTAGATCCTTTGAATGGGAAAGTCTACTAAATTGTTAAAATTTTAGAGAGCTCTCATCTTAAATATTGTACCTATTTTAACTGGTATACAGAAGCCCCAAAAGGCTTCAAAATTTCAAAATAGCCACATTGAAAGATTTCTTGTAGAAAGCTAATAAAAGATTAATGATATAAAAGGTACCTAAAACTTTAACTACTGTTCCCATCTACTAATAATCTGTCTGAATTGCCTTTCTACCCAGAAGACCCTATTAAATGGTTACCTTTAGGAATGGGACTACATGAGGCTTGTAGGCAAGCCTCTTCAGATCAAAGGCCAAACTGAGGGCCACAGTTAAATAATTTCTTAAACCCAGGGAGAATCCTTAAAAGTGTTTATAAACAGATTACCAGGACTTCCCTGGTGGCACCATGGTTAAGACTCCACACTCCCAATGCAGGGGGCCCAGGTTCAATCCCCGGTCAGGGAACTAGATCCCACATGCATGCTGCAACTAAGAGTTTGCATGCCACAACTAAAGGAGCCGGTGAGCCGCAACTAAGAAGCCCTCAAGCTGCAACTAAGGAGCCCTCGAGCTGCAACTAAGGAGCCCACCTGCCACAACTAAGAAGCCCGCCTGCCACAACTAAGACCCGGTGCAACCAACTAACTAACTAACTAAATAATTAAAATTAAAGTAATAAATTAATTAATTATCAAGTTGGGAGGTGGGAAGCCAATGGTTTGACTAAACTGATCATAGCTGGTAATTGGAACCTGATAGTAATTTTTTTTGGAGCAGGGTGGTGCTGCTTCTTCCCTAAGCTAAATGAGGGAAAGTAAGACATTCCAACATAGGTGAAGGGGTATGTCAGTCCTTTGAAATCACTGAGGTGGCCACCCAATTCTTTGAGGAAAAAACAAGAATAAACAAAAAAACTATCCTTATTTTACAAATCTAGTCTTTATAGGACCAGAGGTATGGCTCCAGAAATAATCCAAAGCCCACCAATCTTTTTACCACTCCCAAAATGTCCCCTTATTTATCTTAAGAGGCTTGTAAACAGAGAAAAAAAATTTGTTTTCTGGCCTTGAGGGAGGGTAGATAACTTGGTACTTGACTTGTTAATGACAAATAGAAATCTTAAGTGTCTTCTCATAAAGACTAGTAAAAAGGTTTTAGCAATCTAGATAGGTGATCTTGATTTGTTCCATCTGCCAGAAACTCAATTTGAATTCAACCTCTTTTATAACTGAGGGTTTTATATTGTTACACCTGATTCCTGGCTGAAATTTTGGAATGGGCACTATGAGGTCTCTGTGTCTGTTTGTGTGTTTCTTTGTATCTACACAGGTGTGTTGTAGATGTGTGGTACTGCAAAAATTAATTTGTGAAAGAACTCTGTTTAACTGGCTTAAAGGAAATTAAGCACTTATATAAATATTCAGAAATACAAAAGAATCTGGCCAGAATGAACTTCAGGCTTATGTGATCTAGGAAATATTCAGTACTGAATTAATATCTGGTATTAAACTTAGCTTAAGCTTGTTGGTTTAATTAATACAGACATGTCTTTAGAGTCATTAACATTAAGTATAATACTTTTATTGTACCTAGGTATACTAGAAGTCAAATAAAACCTTATTATTCTTGTTAGAAAGTTGTTCAGCAAGAAAAAATAACAATATGATGAAACTTTTAACTCTTTAGGAATAACTGTGTCTTGGGGATGTCTATCTAAAATACTCTTTCCAGATTTTGGTAACTTGAAACTTTAGAGTTGTGCTAAATTAACTTAAATAATGGGAATCCATCAAATACCCAGGTCATTTCCAGCTAAGATACTGGGACATTAATTACTGAGCATAGGTTTCCTTTTTCAAAGAAACTAAGGTTAGTTAGGACTATTAATATGTTTGATGTCACATTAAGACTTTTTGTAAGAAAGAGAATGTTTTCTAGAACCATAAATAGTATTTATAAGCTTGCCAATCTGAAGAATACTAACGGAAAAGGCAGTTCATAATTGCTTATTTAGTTTTTGCTAGAAACTATGTTTTAAGGTTAAGAATTATAATATGTGTAACTAAAGCTACTGAAATAATAAGGGAAACATTTCAGTATCCAAGGAAAATGGGAAGTATGTTTTCACTAAAAGAGGATATAAGGAATGGAAATGCATTTTGTTAAAGGAAAAAAAGGGTAGTTTTGTCTTAGAGCTGGTTGTTTCTGAATGGAAAAGAAAATAAGGGACAAAATAATATGGATACAGAAAGTTGTAAAAGGGTCAAGGAAAAGCAACACTGAGAAAAGAGTTTTGTATGTGGTCAGGATTGGCTAAGATTGAGTTTAGTTAAGAAAATGATTTTTTTTTTTTGGTGGTACGCAGGCCTCCCACTGCTGCGGCCTCTCCCATCGCGGAGCACAGGCTCCAGACGCGCAGGCCCAGCGGCCATGGCTCACGGGCCCAGCCACTCTGCGGCACATGGGCTCCTCCCGGACTGGGGCACGAACCCGCATCCCCTGCATCGGCAGGCAGACTCCCAACCGGTGCGCCACCAGGGAAGCCCAAGAAAATGATTTTTAAAGGTAAAGTGTATAAAACCTGAATTTAGTTTTCTCTCTAAGAGCACAAAGTTTTCTGAAAATATTGAGCTGCTTTTGGTAAGAGATTGTGTGACTTTCTTTGCCTTTAAGTGATTTATTACCTTTGAGATCTTTTATTGTCACTTTGCTTAAATGAATGGGTATTGTTTCACAGTGACCTATAATCCTATTTAACTAGGTATTTTGAAACTTTTTGATATTTTTGACAAATGTCCCAAAGATCAAATTCTGAATGAAGTTCACTGGATCTCTAGTTAATTCTGAGGTTTTCCAAAGGGTCCCTGGTATGCCTCAAAATATTTGTTTTCTCTCCATCTCAGAGAGAGGAATATTAAACTAATTAGTCTTATTTGGTATGTTAAATTACATGGGAAGCATTGTCAAATTTGAGTGGTGATAAAACTTCTCAGGTTATATCATATGGGTAAATATTATTAATATAGAAATTCTAGAAATTATATAGAACTCCTAAAAATCTGGTATGTCCTGGTAAAATGTTATCAGTCATAGTTCTAGTAATTATCTTAAATTGTTGTATGTCACAACAGTAACGAAGTTTATTTGTCAATTGGCATTGTAATCAGGTCTTTAACCTTGACTTTTTGAATCTTTTATCATTTATGGACAGTTATTATTTTACTCTGAAGTTTTTGCAAAAATGCTTCATCTTGAAGAAGATTCACAGAAAGGACTTTTGGACAAGTATAGGTTTCTGATAACTTTCAGATCATATCCTGAACTGGGTAAGAAATTAAAGACTTCTGATGGAAAACCTGATGGCTTCATAAAACCATTAACTGAAGATTAAGATCAAGGATTAGTCACATAAGACTGACTGAAATTACGAGTATGGTTATATAATTTTTGTTTTTTGTCTGAAATATTATTTGTTTTTAATCTGTTTTCCAGATATAAAGAAATCTTTAAATCACAACTCTGTATGTAGAATTGAAACATTTATCTTTTCTCTCTACCTGATCCCTTCAGAATCTGTAAACTCTTAGGTTCCTAGCAACTTTCTCAGGTAATAAGGAAGGTCACCTCCTAACAGGTACAGGAATCTCAAGGTATTCAGGAGACTTTGAGAAGAGAGAAATTCACCCAAACCTAGCACCCAAATCTATAGCTGTCACAGGTGGAATCTATGACATGTCTTTAGTGTGGCTTTCCTGGCCCTGAGAATTTTTTTTTTTTAAAGTTCAATCTGAGATTCCTTGTGAAAAGTTCCAGCACAGACAATTTAAAAAGCCTAGGTTGTCAATTAACCAGACATTTTGTAAACCAATTAGTCTTAATGTGGCTACATTTGGTAAAAATTAGGGTAATTTTAGAGAGAAACAGATTATGTTTCAGTGGATATTAAATTCTAGTTTTATTAAATGAGGTCTTTATTTACTACTGCCTAAGACTCATTTCCCAGATAGTTTCCTTGTTGTTATATTATTATAAAGTTTAGTTATTAAAAGGACACTCCAAGTTTGTTTCTGAAGCTTATCACAGTAATCTAACTTTGGATGAAGATCAGATGTGCCATGACCTGCAACCAGGAGATTATTCATACTGGAACAGGTATCAGATAAAGGACTCTTTATAGCCATATTGGAAGAGTCCTCCTCTCCTGAATAAACTGCATATCAGGCCCCCTCTCCTGAATAAACTGCAACTCCTGTTTCTGACACTTGACTTTGACTAAGAACAGCACTACCAGACCAGCAAGAGAAGACATCTGAAGAAGACAGCTGATCCAAGATGCTGGACTAGGTCTGTATACTGATTACTTTGACAATGCTCACACTTTTTTTTCTCCTCACACTTTTGCTTGAGCTCCATCATCTGCAAGTTTCAAAAATCAATCTAATTACTGGGTTTGTGGCCAATTACCTATGTCCAGTACTCCCAGATTGACTTGGTAGATTTCTCTTCTCCAAGGCTCTAACTGGACAGCCCTTAGAAATTTTATTTTAAAAGAAAGAAACTCTAACACCATGCAAGCTAGTATCACTGCCAATATCACTAAGTGAGATGCTATTACCTGGCCAATTAATTTTTTTTGCAAGTTCATATTTTATTTCTAATACATTTGGAGCTTTGATTTTTGTGTTTTTGTAAAAAAGTTTTAACTTAATTCATTGAAAGCCCTTTCGTGCTGAGTCCAAGGTGGGGCCTGAGCCAGGCCAGACCCTTTGTAGCCTTCTTGCTCCCACCCCAGACACCCAGTGCTGGGAGCGGGGTGGCTTCCCTCTGTCCACTCTGCCCTCCCAACCCCTGCTGCATCTCTCTGTACAGAACAATTTTTTTTTTTTTTTTTTTTTTTTTTTTTGCTGTACGCGGGCCTCTCACTGTTGTGGTCTCTCCCGTTGCGGAGCACAGGCTCTGGACACACAGGCTCAGCAGCCATGGCTCACGGGCCCAGCCGCTCCACGGCATATGGGATCCTCCCAGACTGGGGCACGAACCCGTATCCCCTGCATCGGCAGGCGGACTCTCAACCACTGCGCCACCAGGGAGGCCCCAGAACAATTTTTAAAATGGAAGTTAAGATACAATATACATTGGACAGGCACGCAAACACATGCACACAGGCATCTGCTCCAAATGGGCAGGACATCAGATGCACTCAGAGAGCACCAAGGAATGCATACGGAGCCCCTCCTGGGGAGGACAGGGCCTGAGCCCCACCTTGGTCCTCACAGTCCGCAGCTCCTCCCCACCTATTGCCCTGCTACCTGCCAGAGGGAGGGGTGGACAGCACAGAGGGCTGTGCAGAAGGGAAGACAGCTGAGGGCAGCTGGGGGGTGGTGGAGAGGGCAGTGCCAGCCTGGTATGTTGCCCTGGGGCCAGTGAGGCTGTTCTAAGAGCCAAGGGGTTGGGGGAGGACTAGGGTAGACCCCCGGCCTCAGGTACCTGAGGGGTAGAAGGCCTGGGCTTTGCCCATCGAGGAGCTTCAGGTCTTACCTGGCCAATTAATGATCCCTGTTCTGAACCTGGTCATAAACAATCCTTTTCATTAGATGGTGAATACTGGGTAGCTCCTAAGAGGACCCAATGGATTTATGGAACAAGTTTATGACCTCTGCTTCCCCCAGGTTGGTTAGGAAGATATGCTATTCGTTTCCCTTGGGCTCAAGGTCAATGATGGGTAGCTCCTGTCAATTTGTGATGTCAATCTGTAACGTGAGCACACTGATTTCTATCAGGTTTCCAATGGTATGACCATTTGGCCACAGTATTTGTTAACTCATCTTATGACATACAAAGAGTCAAATTTCCACTATGAAAAATCCTCTTCCCAGTTTAGAGGAAATACTAGGAAAAGGGTTTGGTTCAGGAGGATCTTGGCTTAAATCTTTGTTAATGATGTTGTTGGTTCTACTGGCAACTTAAACTACAGTTTGTGAAACTTACAAGGTGATAGCTTCTTGCCTTTCATGCTGTGTATCACCTATTCGTAGTAAAATAATGATGTCTAAACAACTTAAAACTTTGGATCATGTCTACAGTGCTCTATAAAATAATGCACATGTGAGGGGAATTGTCTTATTGGACAGGCTAGAATTGGCTCTCAGTCCATGCTGAACATTCTGCTAGTATAATTCCCCACCCCACCCCCCATTCCCCCAAAAAAGAGAACCGGGCTATCAGGACCCAGCATTGAGGGAAAAGATGGACCAATGGCAGGCGAGCAACCACCCTGGCACCAAGGGACCAAATATTTGATCACCTAATGCTTTCCATCAAAAGGTTAATGATCAGAAAGAGAAAACTGTGAAATAAAATTCATATTTTATGGCAAGACAAGAAAAATTTAAACATAAAAATTTTCTCTGCCTTTTGGCCCCCTCTTTCCCCTCTACAGTGTACTGTACATCTGCATTATGCATCATGACCAAATTTTCCCCATCGGCAAAAATACCTGCCCAATCCTAAACTGCAACATTCTTCTAGCATCAAGACAACTCCTTAAAAGATAACCTTCCTTCTTGATCTTGTGAAGAGTCAGGTTACCTACTACTTTGTACCTGCAGAACTGAACTATGTAAACTGTCAGTATTACATCATTTGATATGATGTACATCCTGTCTCAAAAACACTTCTAACGGAACAGTTCTCAGAGCTTTCTGAGATGCTGTTCCTAGGTTGTAATTCTCAGTAAGACTAGAATATATTTTCCATTTCTTTGTTAATTTTTCATCAACAGGAAGATGGTGAAAAAAGAACTGAAGTGCCCTTAACTATTTTCTTCATTAAAAGAGAAAGAGGGAGATGCATTTCAAATGGCTGGAAAAAAGATGGCTTATTCAACAAATGCCACTGGAATAACATATAGATTCCTCCATTACACCATAATTTTTCTTTTTCTTTCTTTCTTTTTTTTTTTTTTTTTTTTTTTGCGGTGGCACTCACTGCTGTGGCCTCTCCTATTGCGGAGCACAGGCTCCGGAGGCGCAGGCTCAGCAGCCATGGCTCACGGCCCCAGCCACTCCGCGGCATGTGGGATCCTCCCAGACCGGGGCATGAACCCGTGTCCCCTGCATCGGCAGGCGGACTCTCAACCACTGCACCACCAGGGAAGCCCTACACCATAATTTTTAAAAATTCAGATGTATTAATATACTTAGGAGAGACCATTAAAAAAAAAGAACAGAAGATACAGAAGATTATTTGAAGTACAGTGTGAAAGGATTTCGATCTAAAATGGAACCAGATGGGACTTCCCTGTCAGTCCGGTGGTTAAGACACATTGCTACCAATGCAAGGGGCACAGGTTCAATCCCTGGTTGGGGAATTAAGATCCCACATGCTTCACAGTGTGGCCAAAAGATTGAAATAGAGAATTTTATGCATGCACCCTCTGAAGAATGGAATTTAAGAACGGAGAGAAAGACTTCCCATAAATGCCAGATAATCAGAAGACTGAGTCTTATCTCCTGACCAAAGACCATCTACCAAGTATCTCTCCCCATCCTCAAGCCAATGAACTTACTGCTTGGACTCTGGCTGGACTCTCCTTGTCTGTACTCCTTGCCCATAAATACAACCTGCCCCAAATCCTCAACAAAACTGCCTGTAACTTGGTACTGCATGCATTCCCCGAATTGTAATTCCTCTGCTGTTCTGAAATAAACTCAATTTCTGGAAATTTGAGCATATCTCAGTTTACCTCTTTAGGTTGACAAGAGAATGCTTTTTTTTTTTTTTTTTTTTTGCGGTATGCGGGCCTCTCACTGTTGTGGCCTCCCCCGTTGCGGAGCACAGGCTCCAGACGCGCAGGCCCAGCGGCCATGGCTCACGGGCCCAGCCGCTCCGCGGCATATGGGATCCTCCCAGACCGGGGCACGAACCCGCATCCCCTGCATCAGCAGGCGGACCCTCAACCACTGCGCCACCAGGGAGGCCCGAGAATGCTTTTTAAAACATGAAAAAAAAATGTAGAGGTAAGTGTACCAAAAGACTGTGAGTTAATTACAAGAAAGTATGAAACTTTTATATGACAAAATGAACAATTAAAAAGATTTTTTTAAAACTATAAAAAGAAGAAAATAATTGAGAAATGAAGTCAATCCTGCCCATCTTCTAAATCAATAGGGGGAAAACACCCAAATTCTAATAGTAAAAACGTGAAGGGATGTGTACGAGTCATTAAAGAAGAAATGCAAATGACCAATAAACATTTTTAAAAGAAAACCTAAATCACATCAATTAAGCAATTTTTTTTAAAACTAATAAACACATAAACCTAGCACAAGGACCCTCCTTTCTCCACCCTGCTCTCTCCCCTGAAATAAAACCTGTCTTGACCAAAGTGGAAATTAACAAATATAAAATTATACAGTACTTACATATTGCTCATAGGAGATAAATGGGTACCACATATTGTTAAATTAAAAAGATAGGCTTATTTGTATTTTCTATAATCTTCCTATAATGTACATCTATTTTATTTATAATATGAAAAAATAGGGTAATTTTTAAAAGCTGATAGTCCTCCCCAAAATAAACCTAAAATAGCAAAAGACTTTGCTCAGCTTCAGAATAAAAGTTAAAATTGTAACAGCTAATATTTCAGTAATCTAGACTTTTAAAATCCCAGACGATAGCTAATTATGTAATTTTTGTACATTCCAGAAGGAATGAGATGACAGCTTAGCAATTTAAAAATATTACCGCTCATAAGAGGGTGTCTGTCCCACCCACTAGGGCCTGGGGAGTCTGCTGAGATACCAGGCTGGTCCCCTGCCCTTCAAGGCCACCCCCTCCCCGTGTCTGCATTGGTCCTGGGGTCATAGGAAAGAGACTGAGGGTAGAACAGGAGAGGCAGGGGGAAGGGGTCCTCCAAGACAGGAGGAGCAGGAGGAGCAGGAGGAGCAGGAGAAGAGAGGAGGGTGTTTGCCCTGCCGACTTGAGCCCAGGAAGTCTGCTGGGCTCCCAGGTGAAGTCACCTGCCCTCTGAGACCAGGGGTGGGGGGCTCGCCTGGTTCCCTTCTGTTCCTTGAGCCTAAGCCACACACCCCCACAGCCCGCAGGGCCTTTTCCAGCCCTGTGGGTCCTGAGCATAGGCCCCGCCCACCACCCAAACCTCACCCTTGCTTAGGCCCCGCCCTCCACAGCCAAGGCCTTTTCCAAGTTTTTTTTTTCTTTTTTTGTTTTCTCTTTTCCCTCCCCCTCTTTTTTTACTATTGTGGTACTATTGTACCTTGTGGTTGTTGATTCATCTATATTTTTATTTTTATATCCTTTCCAATGTATCTGTTAGTTTCCTAGTCTAATTTTATTTTTTACTTTGCTATTGTTCTCTCTCTCCTTTTTTTTTTGGCCATCCCACATGCCTTGCGGGATCTTGGTTCACAAGCTGGGGGTCGGGCCAAAGGTCCTAGGGTGGGAGCTTCGAGTTGGAACCACTGGACTAACAGAGAACTTCAGACCACAGGGAATATTTATCCAAGTGAGGTCTCACGGAGGTACTCATCTCAGCACAAAGACCCAGCTCCACCCAACAGCTTACAAACTCTGGTGTTGGAAGCCTCAGGCCAAACAACCAGTAAGACAGGAACACAATCCCACTCACAAAAAAAAAGAAAAAAAAAAAAAGACTGCAAAAAAAAATGTCACATGTGAGTGAAGGAGCAAGGTAAAAAACTACAAGACCAAAAAAATGAAGAGGAATTAGGCAACCTACCTGAAAAAGAATTCAGGGTAATGATAGTAAAGATGACACAGAATCTCAGAAATAGAATGGAGGTACAGATTGAGAAAACACAAAAAATGTTTAACAAAGAACTAGAAGAACTAAAGAACAAACAAACAGAGATGAACAACACAATAACTGAAATGAAAAATATACTAGAAGGCATCAGTAACAGAATAACGGAGGCAGAAAAACGAATAAGTGAGCTGGAAGACAAAATGGTGGAAATAACTGCCAAGGAGCAGAATAAAGAAAACAAGAATGAAAAGAATTGAAGACAATCTCAGAGATTGTCTTTAAAGAAAAGAGAATTGGTCAGAATTCTTAGGTGCATGTGAGAGTAAGCCTGGTTGACTAGCAATATGTATTCTTTAAAACAAGCACTGAAAATGTCCATTTAAGGTACACGCAGATACCTGTGTCTGGGATAACACTAAACGTACCAATATTCGAATTATAGGGGTCACAGAAGAAGAAGAGGAAAAGAAAGGGGCTGAGAAAACATTTAAAGAGATTATAGTCGAAAACTTCCCTAATATGGAAAAGGAAATAGTCACCCAAGTCCAGGAAGCACAGAGAGTCCCATACAGGATAAACCCTAGGAAAAACACACCAGGACACATATTAATCAAACTAACAAAAATTAAATTCAAAGAAAAAGTATTAAAAGCAGCAAGGGGAAAACAAAAAATAACACAGCTGATTTTTCAGCAGAAACTCCACAGGCCAAAAGAGAGTGGCAGGATATACATACAGTGATGAAAGACAAAAACCTACAACCAAAATTACTCTACCCAGCAAGGATCTCATTCAGATTCAAGGGAGAAATCAAGAACTTTTCAGACAAGCAAAAGCTAAGAGAATTCAGCACGACCAAACCAGCTTTACAACAAATGCTAAAGAAACTTCTCTAGGCAGGAAACACAAGAGAAGAAAAAGACACACAAAAACAAACCCAAAACAATTAAGAAAATGCTAACAGGAACATATATATCAGTAACAACCTTGAATGTAAACAGATTAAATGCCCCAACCAAAAGACACAAACTTGCTGAATGGATACAAAAACAAGCCCCATATATATGCTGTCTACAAGAGACCCATTTCAGACCTAGGGACACATACAGACTGAAAGTGAGAGGATGGAAAAAGATATTCCATGAAAATGGAAATCAAAAGAAAGATGGAGTAGCAATACTCGTATCCAATAAAATAGACTTTAAAATAAAGGCTATTACAAGAGACAAGGAAGGACACTACATAATGATCAAGGGATCAATCCAAGAAGAAGATATAACAATTATAAATGTTTATGCACCCAACATAGAAGCACCTCAATACATGAGGCAAATGCTAACAACCATGAAAGGAGAAATCGACAGTAACACAATCATAGTGGGGGACTTTAACACATCACTTACACCAATGGACAGATCATCCAAACAGAAAATAAATAAGGAAGCACAAGCTTTAAATGACACAATAGACCAGATAGATTTAATTGATATTTATAGAACATTCCACCCCAAAGTGGCAGAATATACTTTCTTCTCAAGTGCACACAGAACAATCTCCAGAACAGAACACACCTTGGGTCACAAATCAAGCCTCAGAAAATGTAAGAAAACTGAAGTCATATCAAGCATCTTTTCTGACCACAATGCTATGAGACTGGAAATCAATTACAGGGAAAAAAAAACTGCAAAAAACACAAATACATGGAAGCTAAACAGTGTGCTACTGCATAAACAAGAGATAACTGAAGAAATCAAAGAAGAAATTTAAAAAATACCTAGAAACAAATGACAATGAAAACACGACGATCCAAAAACTATGGGATGCAGCAAAATCAGTTCTAAGAGGGAAGTTTATAGCAATTCAATTTCACCTCAAGAAACAAGAACAATCTCAAATAAACAATCTAACCCTACACTTAAAATAACTAGAGAAAGAAGAACAAAGAAAACTCACAGTAGAAGGAAAGAAATCATAAAAATCAGAGCAGAAATAAATGAAATAGAAACGAAGAAAACAATAGCAAAGATCAATAAAACTAAAAGCTGGTTCTTTGAGAAGATAAACAAAATTGACACATCCTTAGCCAGACTCATCAAGAAAAAAAGGGAGAGAACATAAATCAATAAAATTAGAAATTAAAAAGAAGAAATCACAACTGACACCACAGAAACACAGAGGATTATAAGAGACTACTACAAACAAGTATATGTCAATAAAATAGACAAACACGAAGAAATGGACAAATTCGTGGAAAAGTACAATTTTCCAAGACTAAGCCAGGAGGAATCAGAAAATATAAACAGACCTATCACAAGTAATGAAATTTAAACCATAATTAAAAATCTTCCAACAAACAAAAGCCCAGGACCAGATGGCTTCACAGGTGAATTCTATCAAACATTTAGAGAAGAGCTAAGACTGATCCCTCTCAAACTCTTCCCCAAAATTTGCAGAGGGAGAAACACTCCCAAATCCATTCTACGAAGTCACCATCACATTGTTACCAAAACCAGAAAAAGATATCACAAAAAAAGAAAATTATAGACCAATATCACTGATGAACACAGATGCACAAATCCTGAACAAAATACTAGCAAACAGAATCCAACAACACATTAAAAGGATCATATACCATGATCAAGTGGGACTTATCCAGGGATGCAAGGATTCTTCAATATATGCAAATCAATCAATGTGATACACCATATTAACAAATTAAGGAATAAAAACCATATGATCATCTCAGTAGATGCAGAAAAAGCTTTTGACAAAATTCAACACCCATTTAGGATAAAAACTCTCCAGAAAATGGGCATAGAGGGAACCTACCTCAACATTATAAAGGCCATATATGACAAACCCACGCCAAGCATCATACTCAGTGGTGAAAAACTGAAAGCATTTCCTCTAAGATCAGGAATAAGACAAGGATGTCCCACTCTCACCACTCTTATTCAACATAGTTTTGGAAGTCCTACCACGGCAATCAGAGAAGCAAAAGAAAAAAAAGGAATACAAATTGGAAAAGAAGAAGTAAAATTGCCACTGTTTGCAGATGACATGATACTATACATAGATAATCCTAAAGATGCCACCAGAAAACTACTAGAACTAATCAATGAATTTGGTAAGGTTGCAGGATACAAAATTAATGCACAGAAATTCCTGGCATTCCTATACACCAACAATGAAAAATCAGAAAGAGAAATTAAGGAAAGAATCCCATTTACCATCCCCCCAAAAAGACTAAAATAACTAGGAATAAACCTGCCTAAGGTGGTGAAAGACTTGTACTCAGAAAACTATAAAACACTGATGAAAGAAATCAAAGATGACATAAACAGATAGAGAAATATACCATGTTCTTGGATTGGAAGAATCAATACTGTGAAAATGACTATATTACCCAAAGCAATCTACAGATTCAATGCAATCCCTATCAAACTACCAATGGCATTCTTCACAGAATTAGAACAAAAAATTTTACAATTCGTATGGAAACACAAAAGACCCCAAATAGCCAAAGCAATCTTGAGAAAGAAAAATGGAGCTGGAGGAATCAGGCTCCCCTACATCAAACTATACAACAAAGCTATAGTAATCAAGACAGTATGGTACTGGCACAAAAACAGAAATATAGATCAATGGTACAGGTTAGAATGCCCAGAGATAAACTCATGCACATATGGTCACCTAATTTATGACCAGGGAGGCAAGAACATACAATGAAGAAAGGATAGCCTCTTCAGTATGTGGTGCTGGGAAAACTGGACAGCTACATGTAAAAGAATGAAATTAGAACACTACCTAGCACCATACATAAAAATAAACTCCAAATGGATTAAAGACCTAAATGTAAGGCCAGACACTATAAAACTCTTAGAGGAAAACACAGGAAAAACACTCTTTAACATAAACCACAGCAAGATCTTTTTTGACCCACCTCCTAGAGTAAATAAAATAAAAATAAACAAATGGGACTTAATTAAACTTAAAAGTTTTGCACAGCAAAGGAAACCATAAACAAGACAAAAAGACAACCCTCAGAATGGGAGAAAATATTTGCAAATGAAACAACAAAGGATTAATCTCCAAAACATACAAACAGTTCATGGAGCCCAATATGAAAATAAACAATCCAACTAACAACTGGGCAGAAGACCTAAATAGACATTTCACCAAGGAAGACATACAGATGGCCAAGGGGCATATGAAAAGATGCTCAACATCACTAATTATTAGAGAAATGCAAATCAAAACTACAATGAGGTATCACCTCATACCAGTCAGAATGGCTAATATCAAAAAATCTAGAAACAAAGAATGCTGGAAAGGGTGTGGTGAAAAGGGAACCCTCCTGCACTGTTGGTGGGAATTTAAATTGATACAACTATTGAAAACAGTATGGAGGTTCCTTAAAAAACTAAAAATAGAACTACCATATGACCCAGCAATCCCACTACTGGGCATATACCCTGAGAAAACCATAATTCCAAAAGAGACATGTGCCACAATATTCACAGCAGCACTATTTACAATAGCCAGGACATGGAAGCAACCTAAATGTCCATCGACAGATGAATGGATAAAGAAGATGTGGCATATATATACAATGGAGTATTACTTAGCCATAAAAAGGAATGAAATTGAGTTATCTGTAGTTAGGTGGATGGACCTAGAGTCTGTCATACAGAGTGAAGTAAATCAGAAAGAGAAAAACAAATACCGTATTCTAATACACATATATGGAATGTAAAAAAAAAAAGGTACTGATGAACCTAGTTGCAGGGCAGGAATAAAGATGTATACATAGAGAATGGACTTGAGGACACGGGGTGGGAGGGGGAAGATGGGGAGAAGTGAGAGAAGCATCGACATATATACACTACTGAATGTAAAATAGTTAGCTAGTGGGAAGCAGCAGCATAGCACAGGGAGATCAGCTTGGTGCTTTGCGATGACCTAGAGGGGTGCAATAGGGAGGATGGGAGGGAGGCTCAGGAGGGAGGGGATATGGGGACATATGTATGCATATGGCTGATTCACTTTGTTGTACAACAGAAACTAACACAGTATTGTGAAGCAATTATACTCCAATAAAGATCTATTAAAAATAAATAAATAAAATAAAATTACCGTTCAAGTCTCATACTATGGATTTTCACAGTTGGAAATCAATTCCAACGTAAAAAATATTGTCAATAGCAGGTCTTCTTTTTTCCTTTCTAGAATAAAAATGGTAGGAAATTTTTCTTCTACTTTCTTAAATACAGTCTAACTTTTTTACCATTCTTCTTCTATGTCAACGACACTCTTTGCCACTCCTATATGTGTTTGTATATGGAGAGGCAGATTTTACTAACTGCTTAACAAATAACCGAAAGGGGAAAGAAACTGGTTTCAGACATTTTCCAAACATAAAGGCACGGCAATTTGAACAGTTCATGCTTTCCTATGGAGAAGACCTCACAGTATACAGCACAGCCTAAAATCTTTCACCTGTAAAGTTCTCAGGTTTTTCCTCTGTAGGTTGCTTTTGTTTAAAAAAAAAAAAAAAAAAAAAAAAAGAGTTAGGGACTTTCCTGGCGGTCCAGTGGTTAAGACTCCGCATTCCCAATGCAGGGGTGACAGGTTCGATCCCTGGTCAGGGAACTAAGATCCCACGTGCCTCATGGAGTGGCCAAAAAATAAAATAAAATAAACCATCTATAGATTTCAAATAATAAAATTAAAGAAAAAAAGAATTAGAATGTACTATCAGTAAGTATCATCCTCACAGGGGAGACAAAAACTTGTCCTATAGACAGGCCTAGTAATAAGCCTTTTAAAGCCCTTTAAAGCTTTGTAGATGAAGAAGAAAAAATCTGTTTCAGGGTAAGCCTAGCATATATACATTATGAAATATTCAAAACATTTAAAAGTAAAGTATTATGTAAAAATTAATCACTTTTGTGATATATATATATATACATATATATATATGTATATCTCCTATGTGTTTCTCTTTCTAAGACCAAAAATATAACTTCATACCTCATAATCTGGTCCTCCAAAGTGAGATTTTTTCTTAAGTTCTGTCATGGCATTTTTGTATGCTTCCTCTATTCTTCTTCTCTTCTCACTTTCCTATTTAAAAAAAAAAAAGCAAGTGAAAAATTTATCATGTCAAGTGGGATTTTCTCTACATTTCATCAAAATTTTATAACTTGGCCCCAAAATAACTCCACTTCTGTGAAAAATGAGTATTCTTCTGCCCAAGAAAACACTTTTTTCTGGGCCATATATCACATACAAGCTACCATTTAAAATACCACTAAGGGGCCTCCCTGGTGGCGCAGTGGTTGAGAGTCCGCCTGCCGATGCAGGGGATACGGGTTCGTGCCCCGGTCTGGGAGGATCCCATATGCCGCGGAGCGGCTGGGCCCGTGAGCCATGGCCGCTGGGCCTGCGCGTCCGGAGCCTGTGCTCCGCAACGGGGGAGGCCACAGCAGTGAGAGGCCCGCATACCGCAAAAAGAAGAAAAAAAAAAAAAAATAAAAAATAAAATACCACTAAGATCACCTTATAGGTAGGTTATATATTTAAATGGATTAAGTAACTACCAAAGTGTCTACACTTCAAAAAAAAAAAAAAAGGATAAATAAGCACCAGAGTAATGCCTACAATATATATTCACGTGTTTGTTTCCCCCAGTAGGAGCTAAATTAATTTTGTTACAGAGAAAAAAGGCAAGTAATGGATGCCAGGAAGAAAATAACTCAATTATTGGTAGAATCAATAAATGCAAAAAGATATTCTAAAGAAAGATACCTTTCTTTTACTTTCCAACTGCTGGTTAAAATTATTTTAGAGCTGAAAAAGAGCTTAGATTTCTACTTTAACCTTCTCCTTTTATAGACAGGGTCTATGGCTCTAAGAGTTTGCGCCAAGATCCAAGGACAAAATGTAAAAAGGCTGGCCCTGGCACCAACCTCAAACTTTTTTTTACAACAATGGACTATAATGAGTCAAATGTGATATTAAAGCCCTACAAGCTTATAAAGAACCTAATGCCTTTATTCCCTCACCTCAAATATTTAAGGGCTAAATTAAAGTCCACACCGAACTCACCCAGAGCTTAACTACTTCTAAAAACCCTACCTGAATTAAGCTAGTGCAGATCAATGAATTAGTTCAGTAGGCCCAAAGATTAACTGATTTTTGTGTACTGAAGAGAAAACAGGACTACAGACCCATTAAAATGGCTAAAATTTAAAAACACAAAAGATCACCCACAAAAAAAATGACAATACCAAGTGTTGTCAAGGGTGAAGAGCAACTGGAATTCTCATCTACTGCTGGTGGGAATATAAACTGATATAACTACTTTGGAAAATTGTTTGCCTCTACCCACTAAAGCTAAGCATATACCTCATGAATCGATAATTTTACTGCTTGGTATGTACCCAAGAGAAAAGAGTGCATATATCCACCAAAAGATATGTACAAGAATGCTCACAGCAGCTTTATTCACAACAGCCAAAATATAAAAAGTTAAATGTCCATCAGCAGGAAAAAGGAAAAAACAAATTGAAGTCATACAATGAAAATTCATCATACAATGAACAGCATACAGCAATAATACTATACAGCAATAAAAAATAATAAACTACCACTAAAAGTTACAAGATGAATGAACTTCACAGTCAGTGTTGAGGGGGTGGGGGAGCGAGCCAGACACACGAGTATATTTTGTATGATTCCATTTACATGCTGTTCAAGAACAGGCAAAACTAATCTATGACTGTATAAGTTAAAATTGTGGTCACTTCTTGAGGTACTGGTACGGTATGGACTAGGAAGGGGCATGAAGAAACCTTCTGGGGTGCTATAAAGGTTCTATATCTTGATTTGAGTGGTGGTTACAGGGGAGTATACATGTGTATAACACTCATCAAGCAGTACACTTAAGATTGGTATACTTCACTGTATGTATGTTAAACCTTAATTTAAAAAAATGAACAAAACAAAAACACACAACACAGCAATAATATAAAAAAGATTTCAAGGAAAGCGAAAAAACATGTGAAATTACACACTTGTGAATCTACTAATATAAGCAAACATCTTCAATGAATAATTTTTTCCTTATTAACATTCTTAACTAAAATTTGTTTAATCTTAGAATTTTTGGTCTTCCTGGACACAACTGGCTAAAAATTAAGTACACTTCTTCTAGAAAAGAAGGAATTATTTTTATAGGTAACTAAGAATATTCAATTATTTAGCTGTAAGAACAATGGAAATGACATTAGAAATGTACATAAGAGCTATTAAACATAAAATCAGAGAACTATTAGAGATTTGTATGTATGTTATACACATCTATTGTATGTGTATATCTATTATATACATAGATAAACATATATTAGAAATCTATATAAAAGGTACACAAACAGCTATTAAATAGCTATTATTATATCACCTATCACCTACTTAATCACTCTCATTAGATTTTTAGCTCCTTGAAGAATGATTTCCTGTACACTACTGTTTTCTCATTTTTAGCTTAGAGTCTAGCACACAACAAGCATATAAATACTTCTTGAATAAAACAACAATTTCAAGTAAACCATACTGTTAACACTGTATTTTCCTCCTCAATTATATGAATTACCTAAAAGACATGTTTGTTGATAAACAACTCTCTCTATTCAAGAACTTCCTAATCTTTACAGAGTGTGTATATATACATGTATGTATGCACATACACATATGTATATATACACACATGTATATATATACACATGTATACACACACACACACACTGAATATATACATATATACTGTGTATGCACATATGGACTTACATTTCCTGTAAAATGTAACTAGGAGCCTATATCAACCTTGAGAAAAAATTACGGTGGAAAAGGTGAATAAGATTTGACATCAGATAGACCTGTAAAAGGATTACAAATTACAGCCATTTGCAGATTTCGATTAATACTACCATCTTTTGTGACTGTTATTTGGTTAAATGTGGTCTAACAAAACTGTTTTTTCACAGATCCTTTGGTATAGTCTACTTGTTGCTACCCAGTAAAGAAACAGAATGGAAAAGATTACCAACATTGAAGACAACTGCAAGTACACATCCCTTTCAAATAAGAAATTTGATTGACAAAAAGATGGGGAAGCCATGTCTTATTTTTAATGAATTTTTTAAGGCAGTGTGGTTAGAGCATATGACTAGAGATGATGATCCTTTAGTGAAGGATAAGTAGACTGAACAGAGGGGAGCTTAAGAGAAAGTTGCCAAAAATTTTTGAATAAACTAATCCGGATAAATTGAATGATTCTCCTGAACCATTAGTCTAATGGATTTAAGGGAATGTCCTGTTTGCTCAGTGTTATTTTTTTGTGTGAACAGAGAATCTTCTAAAAATTGAATTTGATCCAAAATTGAAATCAATGACAATGTAACAGTTCTACTCCAAAGTAATAATGAAGTATCTGCGTGTACCTTAAATGGACATTTTCATTGCTTGTTTTAAAAGAATACATATTGCTAGTCAACCAGGCTTACTCTCACATGCACCTAAGAATTCTGACCAATTCTCTTTTCTTTAAACATGGGGACCTTCTTAAACATACAGTGCTGTTTAAATCCTGTAGCCATTCTGCTATTACATCAATGATGACATTGCTTTCCTTACTGTTCTGTTCACATTGATAAGACCTCCAAATACCACAAGCAATATGACTCACTAATGAATGATAAGATTCTGATTGTTGTCTGCCCTGATATCCAGAGCTGAAATATAGAAGAGTAAAATTCTTCTTATTCTGCTACTTAACACCTCTAAACAAGTCTCTGGGCCTCAGCTGCTGCTTCTATAAAATGATGGCATTGGACTAGAACTAAATTCTCTAAGGTATGCTTTGGTTCTAAGATTTTACTGATGTTGAACTATAAACAAACGTTTTCCTACTAAACAAATTCACTGAGCCAAATTCTACTTCACACTCGAAACTAAAGATTCATATTATTATTATCAGTGCTGCAGTTTAAACAAAGGTGGGAAAGGTGAACATAAGGCAAATGTTCAAGGAACAACAAAATGTGTGTTAAAGGATATCACAATGACCTTGGAAAACACATGGCCATGAATGCAATAAGTTAATATTTAACTTTATAAATTGGTGTTTTTAGTAGTTCATATAACTTAAGTACAGTTTCATGTATTACATAATAAAGCTAGGAAATGTCAAATGGTTCATTACTTCTATTCCAAAGCATTACTATTACCATTACAAAAACTTTTATGTTAAAATCCAATGAAGAATGCATATTGTACAGTAACCAAATACATAACTGGTGAATCTCATTAGAAAAATGAGTTTAAGATGCTCACAAAGTTTCAGAGGAATAGTACCACCTGCTACTTCTCTCAATCCAATAGATTTTTCCCTAAGAAGTTAGTTTGGTTTAAATGTTCAATCAGTATATAAACAAACAAAATCTGATTATTTTTTACAAAGAAGAAAAACAAATCTTACCTTATCCAGTCTCTTTTGCCAGCTGTCCTCACGTTTTACCATTAGTTCAATACAATGAGAAAGTGTAGCAAGGATTCCAGCAGTAGTTGCTTTAAAAGTTATCGCCTCCCCTTTAAAATCTATACCATTAATTCCTTTTGGTGTTACATGTGGAAATACTGAAAAAAAAATTTATTCACTAAAAATCTTTTTAACAAAGAAATCATTCCTCAGCACAACTTAAAATTAGAAAATTTTTAGAAAACTATCACATCAGAGCAGACTTTCAAACTGTAATTTCCTTCCTGTTGGCCAACATTTTAAAATTTGTATCCATCTCTATGAGCAAAGAAGCTTGTGACAGCATATGTACTCTCAAGTCCTTTTTTCTGGATTCTGTTTCCTGAAATCTATTTGCTATGCTGCACCCAGTGAAGAAAGTGGTAGGTGGAATAATACTTTAATAATAACACTCAAGACAGCCTAGAGTGAGACCTAATTATGGCAAGAACTACCTTACGTTTTGAGAAATCCTGAATTTAAAAAATATCTGAGAAGAAACTGCGGAAATGAATAAGGTAATATGTTAAAATATAAATAAATGTCCAAATATAATTTGGGGACCAATGCACACATATATTATATTATATTATGTTTATATATTATAATTTTAATTCAAAGTTAAGTCTTTGAATTAAATGAAAAATCTTAAAACTCCTAAGATGCAAATAAGAGAGCACAATATCTTATACTATAGTTAGTGAGAAACCTTTTCAATAGAACTCTTTAAATGAAATGATACTTTAAACTTTAAAAACTCATATGTAGATATGACAGCAAAGGCACAATCCATAAAAGCTAACAAACTAAACTTCATCAAAATTTAAAATTTCTGCTCTTGAAGGCATTGTTAAAAGAATGAGAGTTACAGTTATGTAGGATAAGTCAGTCTAGAGAGCTAATCTACAGTTAATAAAATAATGGTAACTGTGAAGAGATACATTAATTAGCTTGACTGCAGTAATCATTTCATCATGTACACCAAATCATCATATTGAACACCTTAAATATATGTAATATCTATTTAAAAAATTTTTTTAAAAAGAATGAAGAGACAAGCCAGACTGGGAGAAAATCTTTGCAGAGAATATGTATGATAAAGGACATATCCTTTATCTATCTATATATATTAATATAGACATATTCTGTACTATAATATATGAAATATAGTAATCTCAAACTCAACAATAAGGAAACATATAACCCAATTAAAAAACTGAACCAAAGAATTGAACACACATTTCACTAAAGAAGAGATCAGGATGGCAAATAAGCAGATGAAAAGATGCTCAATACTATTAGTTACTAGGGAAAAGCAAATTAAAACTACAGTGAGTACCACTACACACCTATTAGAAGACTAAAATTTTAAAAGACTGACCACGTCAAGTGTTAGTGGGGGTTTGGATGAACTTGAACTCTCATAAATATGACTGGTGAAATGCAGCTTGGAAGATTTTTAAAAGGTTAAATACATACCTACCAGATGATTCAACCATTCCACCTCTGGGTATTTAGCCCAAAGAAATAAGTTATATGTACATAAAAAAAACTTGTATGTGAATGTTCACAGCAACATTATTTATAATAGCCCCAAACTGTAAACAACCCAAATGTCCACCAATAGACGAATGGATTGAAGAAATTGTGGCTGTTATCTATACAAGGGAACACTACTCAGCAATGAAAAGAAATTAAATACTGATACGTACAACAATGAGAAATCTCAAACTAAGAAAGAGATCAGGCAAAAACACTGAGTTCATTTACATTAAATTCTAGAAAATGCAAACTAATCTATAGTGACAGAAAAATCACTGGTTGTTTGAGAATGGAGGGAGGAAGGGAAGACAAAAGGGATGGAAGAACCTTTTGAGGGCGATGGACATAATAATGGTCTTGATTGTGGTGACAGCTTCATGATAATATCAAAACTTACCAAACTGTACACTTTAAATATACGTAATTTATGGCATGTTAATTGTATCTCAGTAAAGCTGTTTTAAAACCTATTTTCTTTTTCTGGTATTTTCTGAAAATCCTTCCTATCACTATTTTCTACCATTCTTACCAAGATTGATGTTTTATTACAAACTATGATTTTTTTAAATAATCAACTTAGAAACTAAAAGTCATCTGTGTCCTATATATGAGAATGTGTGCTATTGTAATAATGGGTCCTCCATGCTGTTTGCTAATTTATTATAGAGTCAGTACAAGATGAAAGACCAACATAAAATGTCTTTGAAAAAACTTTTAGAAATGTACCTCTCCAGCTGCACTTAACTACTTTCAGAAGCTGTCACCCTCAAATCCTTTTCAGAATGATACAAGGGTTATGTAACAGATTTTTAAACTTTCAAACAGTTGAAAGTAAGTGTCTCAAACATAGTAAGGTCTCTGAAATAAATTTCTCTCATGTTACATCTGTTAGGAAATGAAGGTCATGAAGACAAAACCTCATCTTAATTTGTCCTCCACTGGGCTCCTCTAAGTATTGGTTACTTTGATTTTTGCTCTAAGTCTCTTATACCTTATCTTGTAGAACTACATTAATCTTGATGGAAAAACTTAAGCAAAACCTCAAAGTACTCAATAATTTTAGATGAGCATACTCATCTAAATGTCTCAGCTGATCACAAGGGAAAGAAGATCTTAAAGAGACAAGGTGGCATGCCTTAGTTTCTTCTGGGAAAATGATACACTGTAGCAAAAGGAAGTTGAAAGTATGTGAATGTAACCATGCTTATGAAGGGCAGAGATGAAAGAAATTATAAAATAATCTATAAATCTAGATTTTTAAGTACTTAAGCTCTTAAAATTATCATTCAAATCTATAGTTCTTTTAGTTGAACTGACATTATACAGTTCAAAACTCTTTTAAAGGTGTTAACAATCAGAAAATCAAGGAACCCAGAAGCTAACATCAACATGTCAAAAATAAAAACAAATACTGACAGAAGCCAAGAGATTTGTAATCCTTTCATTTCATTAAGACTTCCAAACACTAATTTAAATAGTAGGCAACCTAAGGGGGAATCCCCAGTTTCTGTGGTGAGGATTTTTTCATTTCCCCACCTGAAATATTCCAAATGACTGTGTCCTTCTGGACATACAGGATGGCAACTTGTTTTAAATCTCTCCTCACCTGTCTACTATGATAAAGAAGAAACATGGCTTAAGACTATGACCATGCTATTAATCGTACTAGGGTCAACAATCAACTGGTTTGGGACTACTGGTCTATTATAGATATGATTATTCTAACAAAGTAAGATACAGTTGGCTAAAACAACTAAATTTAAAATATTCTCACATGAAAAATCTGTGAGCTAAAAGATGATGAAAAGTGATCTGTGGCTGGTCCAACTTCTTCATTTAGACAATTAATGTATGAGCATCTGTACACAGACTATGTGGGAGAAAAGGACAAGATGATAATCATGTTTCATAGAGTAATGCATGTTCCATTAACACTAAATTGCCTCTCAATGAGTTTCATCAAGAGTATACCTTGATTTGACAGATTAGTTAATATTTACTGTCATTATTTTATATAGTAAATGACAATATGCTCTTGTATATTATTTGCAAAACAGGAATAGATAGAAGTTCAAAAATTGGTTAGAAAATATGGTTAAAAATATAGTTAAATGGGAACAACTGGAAAATATAATAGATATAAAAAATCCATGCAAGTAGCCATCTTTGACATGTAATTAATACAATTAATCATTAGAAATAAGGGTTTAGGGGTAGGAAATCTCTGACTTTAGATTGATTTAATCTAAAGTAGAGGCCAGGGAATTCCCTGGCAGTCCAGTGGTTGGGACTCTGTGCTTTCATTGCTGAGGGCCCAGGTTCAATGCCTTGTCATGGAACTAAGATTCTACAAGCTGCAAGGTGCGCCCCACCCCCAAGAAAAAGCAGGGGCCAAAAAATTGAACAGTACTAAGTCAGTGAATTTATTTACACTTTTCAAAAAATTTAAAGTGTACATTTTATTTATTTCTTATCATTTATTTATTTAGCTGCGCCACACAGCTTATGGGATCTTAGTTCCCTGACCAGGGATTGAACCCAGGCCCTCGGCAGTGAAAGCAGAGTCCTAACCACTGGACTGCCAGGGAATTCCCTAGTCTTTTTATAAATACCAGCTTTATTGAGATATAATTTTCACAGCATAAAATTCACTCATTTAACACATACAATTAAATGATTCTCAGTATATTCACAGAGTGTACAAGCATCACCACAATCAAACTTTAGGACATTTTTATGAACCATCCCCTCAAATCCCACATACATTAGTAGTCACTTCCCATTTCCCCCAACCCTACTGCCCAGTTCTAGGAAACCACTAATACACTTTCTGCTCTACGATTTGCCTCTGAATATTTCATATAAAGTAACAATGAGTGGTCTTCCGTGACTGGCTTCTTTCACTTAATATTTTCAAGGTTCATCCATGTTACAGCACATGTCAAGTATGTTATTCCTTCATATGGCTAAAAAATGTTCCATTTTGTTTATCCATTTGTTAGTGGATGGATGTTTGGGTTATTTCCACTTTTTGACTGTTATGAATAATACTGCAATGAACATCCATGTACAAGTTTTTATATGGATGCATGTTTTCATTTCTCCTGAATATATACCTAGGAGTAGAACTGCTAGGTCAAATGGTGACACCATGTATAATATGTTGAGGAACTGCCAGACTGTTTTCCAAAGCAGCTACGCCTTGTTATTGTATTTCTTTCCGATTACAGCCAGCCTAATAGGTGTGAAGTGGTGTCTCACTGTGGTTTTGATTTGCATTTTCCTGACAGCTAAAGAGCTGAGGAACTTTTCAGGCGCTCACTGGCCATTTGTATGTCTTCTTTGGAAAAATGTCTATTGAGATGCTTTGCCCATTTTTGAACTGAGATATTTGTCTATTATAGATTTGTAAGAGTTCTTTATGTATTTTAAATACAAATCCCTTACCAGATAAATGATTGGCAAATGTTTTCTCCCATTTTGTAGGTTATCTTTTTACTTTTTGATAATTTCCTTAAAGCACAAAGTTTAAAATTTTGCTAAAGATCAAGAATGCTTTGCCTTGCTCAAGGTCATTAACTCCTGTATTTCTTCTAAGGTTTTATGGTGCTAGCTCTTTTAATTAGGTTTTTGATCCATTTTGAGTTAATTTTTGTGTTTGTGTGAAGTAGGGGTTCAACTTCATTCCTTAAATATGGATAACACCTAACACCATTTGTTGAAAAGACTTTTTTCCTCACTGAGTTGTCTTGGCACTCCTGTGAAAAGTCACATTTATTTTACTATAAATGTGAGGGTTTATTTCTAGACTCTCAATTCTATTCCACTGTTCTATATATCTTTCCTTATGCCAGAACTATACTTTACTGTTGCTTTTGTAGTAAGTTATGAAATTGAAAGTGTGAGTCCTCCTACTTTGTTCTTTTTCAAGACTGTTGTAGCTACTCTGGGTCATTTGTATTTCCACATGAACTTTAGGATTAGCTTGTCCACTTATGCAAAAATCCTACCTAGGATTTTGGTAAAGACTGGATTGAATCTACAGGTCAATTTGGGGAATACTGAATTTTTAACAATATTAAGTCATCTGATCCATGAACAGGGCAAATCTTTCCATCTATTTAGGTCTTTAATTTTTTCAATAATGTTTTGTGGTCTTTATAATATAAGGTTTGTGCTTCTTTTGTTAAATTTATTCCTAGGTATTTAATCCTTTTTGATGCTGTTATAAACAAAACTGTTTCCTTAACTTTATCTTCATATTCTTCATTGCTAGTGTATAAAAAATACTGGGTTGGCCAAAAAGTGCCTTCAGTTTTTAAGTAAAAATAAAAGACACATTTTCCGTTTTTACCACGAACTTTACTGAACAACATATGCACCCTTTTGTTCCACTACCTTCTGCCATTTTTCAAGCAACTTCATAAGTCCATCTTCCCAAAACTTTTTATCTTTTTGAGCAAAGAACTGTTCCAGGTGCCTTTTATAGCTTCCATGGAATTGAAATTTTTTCCATTAACAGAATTTTGTAAAGACCAAAATAAATGGATAAAGGTGCAACGTCTGGTGAATACGGCGGTTGAATCAGAACTTCTCACCCAAGCTGTAACAGTTGTTGCCTGGTCATCAAAGAAATGTGCGGTCTTGGGTTATCCTGATGGAAGAGTATGCGTTTTCTGTTGACTAATTCCGGATGCTTTTCATCGAGTGCTGCTTTCAGTTGGTCTAATTGGGAGCAGTACTTGTTGGAATTAATCGTTTGGTTGTCCAAAAGGAGATCATAATAGAGGACTCCCTTCTAATCCCACCATATACACAACATCACATTCTTTGGATGAAGACCAGCCTTTGGTGTGGTTGGTGGTGGTTCATTTCACTTGCCCCACAATCTCTTCCGTTCCACATTATTGTACAGTATCCACTTTTCATCACCATCACAATTTGTTTTTAAAAATGGACTGTTTTCATTACGTTTAAGTAGAGAATCACATGTGGAAATACGTTCAAGAATTCTTTTTTTTCTTAACTTATGTGGAACCCAAACATCAAAGTGATTCACATAACCAAGCTGGTGCAAATGATTTTCAACACTTGATTTGGATATTTTGAGTATGTCGGCTATTTCCCATGTGGTATAATGCTGACTGTTCTCAATTAATGTCTCAGCTTGATCGCTATCAACTTCAACTGGTCTACGCTACCATGGAGCATTGTCCAGCAAGAAATCTCCAGCACAAAACTTCACAAACCACTTCTGAGGTGTTCGATCAGTCACAGCACCTTCTCCATACACTGCACAAATCATTTTTTGGGTTTCAGTTGCATTTTTACCTTTCTTGACATACTGCATAACATGCTGAAAACATTGTTTTTCTTCCATCTTTAATATTAAAATGACTACACAAAATTTCACCAATTTTGATAAATCTTTTTTTAAATGCACGCTGATATGCCAGCTATCACATACAATCTAACAAAATTGTTTTGAATGATGTTAAAGCCAACTAAGTGCTACTAGAGCCATCTTACAGAAAAAAACTGAATGAACCTTTTGGCCAATCCAATACAATTGATTTTTTGTATACTGATCTTATATCCTGCAGTCTTAATTTATTAGTCCTAATAGGTTTCTAGTGGATTCCTTATGATTTTCTCTATGTAAGATAATGGCATCTTCAAACAGAGAAAGTTTAAATTCTCCCTTTTGAATCTGGATGCTTTTTATTTATTTTTCCTGCCCAGCTGTCCAGGTAGAATCTCTAATACATTGTTGAATGGAAGTGGCAAGGTTGAACAATAGTTAGGAACAAGGTTATCTTGTTCCTGATCTTAGGAGGAAAACATTCAGTCTTCCACCATTAAAAGTGATGTTAACTGTGGGTTTCACTAAGAGATACTGGTTATCAAGGCAAAACTGGCCTCAGAGAATAATTAGTTAGGAAGTGCTCCCCCATTCTACTTTTTGGAAGAATCTGTGAAAAACTGGTATTAATTTTTCTTTAAATGTTTGGTAAAATTTACCAGTGAAGTCACTGGAGCCTGGGCTTTTCTTTGTGGGAAGTTTTTTTTACTAATTGTATCTCTTTGCTTATTATTGGTCTATTTGGATTTTGTAGGTCTTCTCGACATAGTTTCAATAGTTGGTGTCTTTGTAGGACTTTTGCCCATTTCATCTAAGTTATCTAATTTGTTGGCATACAGCTGTTCATAGCATCCCCCTATAATCTTTTTTATTCCTGTAATGTCAGCAGTAATATCCTCCCTTTCATTCCTGATTTTAATAAGTTGAGTCTTCTCCCCCTTTTTCTTGATCAGTTTAGTTAACAGTTTGTCAACTTTGTTTTTCAAAGAATCAACTTAAAGTTTCATTGATTCTCTGTATTGTTTTTCAATACTCTTTCTTCTTTATAATAAATATGTTTCACCTACAAATTTCCCTCTAAGTACTGTGGCAGCCCATAAGTTGTGGCATCTTGTGTTTCTGCTTTCATTCACCTCACAGTATTTTCTAATGCCCTTGGTGATTTTTGTCTTTGATCCACTGGTTATTTATGAGTGTGTTAATTTTTACATATTTCTGAATTTCCCAAATTTCTGTTATTAATTTCCAATTTCATTCCACTGTGGCTGGAGGACATACTTTGTTTGATTTCAGTCCTTTTAAACTAATTAAAGCCTGTTTTGTGGCCAAGCATAAGGTTTATACTAAAGAATATTCCATGAACAATTGAGAAGAATATATATTTTTCTATTGTTAAGTGGAGTGTTCTGTGAATGTCTACGAGGTCTGGTTATTTAGACTATTCAAATATTTTATTGTCTTGTTGTTCTTTATCCTACTTGTTCTATTCATTATTGAAAGTTGGTTACTGAAGTCTCAAACTATTACTATCGACTTGTCTCTTGGGTCAGTTTTTGCTTCATGTATCTTGGGGCTCTGTTGTTACATGCAAATACGTATTTTATTGTCATAAAATCTCTCCTTTTGTCTCTAGAAATATAATTTTTAAAAGATGGTATAGAATTTAACAGAAGAAAACTTATATAGAGGTAGATGAGAAGTTTGTTCACAAAAGATTGAGGAAACCTTCCTTTCACTGTGATCTAGAACTCTTAAAAGTCTTTAACTAAGGAAGGTGTTTTCTCATTCAAAAATTTCTCCTCTGCTCTAATCTTCAAATTACTTTAATTGCCTTTCTTCTCATCTTAGAATATCTGCAAGTTTTACTCCTGTTTTAGTCTTCACCCCATACCCCCCATTCCTATTCTTGGCATATTTACTAGCAGGTTGGTAAACTAGTTCTAAATTTTAAAAAACTTTAGTATAGTTACATCACAATATTTGATCTAGACCTAATCTTTAATAATGGCCCTAACGGTGAGAACATTACAATGACCACTCCCAAGAACAGACTATTATTTTTCCCTCTTCCAACAGTTCATCAATCTAGGACTACAACCCTGTTTTTGAGAGATGACTGAAATACCCTAATCCCAGACTACAATCAAGTAGTTCCAGATTTAAAGACTATGCTCTGTTCACTTTACCAGATTATACTCAATGCTTCTGACTAACTTATTTCTAGAGGTTAGCCATAAAAAGATACTTTCCACCTATGATGATTTTCAAGAGTTAATTTCCATCAACATTAAGAAAGGAATTCTTTTCTTTAATTGAAATATAGTTGATTCACAATGTTGTGTTAATTACTGCTGTACAGCAAAGTGGTTCAGTTATACATATATAAACATTCTTTTTCATATTCTTTTCCATTATGGTTTATCACAGGATACTGAATATGGTTCCCTGTGCTATACACTAGGACCTTGTTGTTTATCCATTCTATATATACCAGTTTGCATCTGCTAATCCCAAACTCCCAATCCATCCCTCTCCCACCCCACCTCGCCCTTGGCAACCACCAGTCTATTCTCTGTCCGTGATTCTGAAGAAAGGAATTATTTTAAACAGTGAATTCCCCAAGTATACTTAAAACATCACTCGTGATTTAAAAAATTATTCAGATATCTTATAGGATATTTCTCTAAATGACTTTAATAACCCAGTCTTCTATTGCTTGGTTTCAGTCTCTTCGAAAAAGAGATGTTGGAGGCTTCCCTCAAATGTCTGGAGATCTAGCCAGATCACATTTAAGAGTTAGGTACTGGAAGCTCTACATGCTTTAACTCCTGGACTTCATCAAAGGGTGATCTGGTAGTGAGACAGCTTTTTCATGATGGACCCTGCAAAAGCTCTCAGTCTTTTCTCTATGGCCTTTCAGTGCCTCCAGAGTTAACTTTTAATTTGGTATCAGAAAATTTATGTCCAGTTTTGTATCAGAAAATATACTATGAACACAGGGTAAGAGAAAGAAGCTGGGGATTGCATCTTTCCGTGTATAGACTTTCATTTAGTCCTCGGCTACGAGAGTTGTTAGAGATAAGCAGAACGGTGAGGCTGTTGGATTTCAATAGTCAGCACGTACATTTCTACTTAATTACTTTACTGATAGGCCAATACAACCTATCTTTTGATGTATCTGGTACTCCTGAATCTAAAAATCTGCAGTTTAATTTCTACAGAAAATAAGCTTCCATTCTCTTTTGGGGAATACAGATGGGGCAGCTGAATGTACGTGAGATGATGGAAGATTGGACCTGAGAATTTTACAACTTCTTTCAATAATTTTTCCCATATCCAAACAAAATCTTTTTTCTATTAAAGCAGATTATTCACTGTAAAATTAAAATGTAACAGAAAGAACCTTCCCAAAGTAATCCTCTAATTCCATCAAGACATATAAATCCAGATGACTCAACAAGGTTCAACATTTTAGCCCCAAGTTATAAGGAAAACTTTGTAATAAGAAGCTAGTACTTTGCAAGATTGAGAGTAGAGTAGGTTATAAAGAAGAAGAGAACCATTAGGAAAATAAGAAACACGAAGAGGAAAGAAGGAAAAGGTGGGGAAGAGAAGCATTAGATCTTAGTATCAATATTACAATATTCCCATATGATTTGTGAAATTTCCATGCATATAACTGTTTAAAAAATTATTTGAAAATATGCCACGGCCACAGATTTTACTTCATATTCTTTCATAACTTCAGCAAAAATAAGCATAATTAGATTAACTTATTTTTTTTCACAAAGGCTTATTTGCAACTTAAAAAGTTTTAGGAATCCATGCCAGCTTTTTCTTAGGATATGTTAAAAGAAAGCGCTGACCATGAGTCACAGGTTTCTGTCACAACCTCCCTGCCCACCCCTGCCCCATACATAGATTCCACACATAAGTGATACCATGCAGTATTTGTCTTTGGTTTATTTCTCTTAGCATAATGCCCTCCAGGTTCATCCATATTGTTGTAAAACACAGGTTCCCAATGAACAATTAAGAATTCCATCTAATGAGTGAGCCCTTATAAACAGAGCAACAATTAATTGATATATGAAATAAACTGATATATGTAATAAACCACCTTGCTCCTGAGTCTATAAACAATTGTGCTGTGAAATCGGTGTTTTCAATAATTTTCCATTAATAACACTGATTATATACTTTGCAACACCAGTTTATCAAGTGGAGAGAGAAAAGAACATTAACAGAGAGAAATACACTCTAAAGAAACATTCAAGTTCCATTACAATGTTTCTCCTCCCTAAGAAATACTTTTTCAGTACTAGAAAGTGATTCTACCAAATACTGCTGAAATAAGAGGCCAATGTCTAAAATTTAGAATAAGTCTGTCAGATGAGCTGTCACATTATTTAATGTCAGAATGTATATTTTACCTACATATCTTTTCTTAGAAGAAAAATTTCACTTTCCAGCTTAAAAAAATTTTCTTAACTATTTCATTAATTATTCTTGTTATATAGTTAGTTATTATGTAACTTTAGAAAGTGTATTTTACCCAACTGAGGGGGAAGATTTTACTACTTACCCTTTTCTTTATTGCCATTGGTATTATGCAAGAAGTCTCCATCAGAACGTGTTGTAGGAAAGTCATCTTCATCATCTTCTACCACTAAGTAAAATATATTTAAGGATATCAGGATGAAAGCACATAGAAATTAACCAGTTTATTCTTATGTTCAATGGAGTAAATATACTCTGGATTCTGTGAGTACATGGTCTTATTCACCTTTGTATTTTCAGTGCTTATCAATGTATGCCCAATAAATATGCTGTGGAATGTCTTTAAATACATTCTTATAAAAACTGTACCCACTCTCATTTGTGTAAGGGATGGTACTGAGATACGATTTATTCTGTCCTTTAAGTCTTCCTACCTCTTCCTCCTGACCTTGGGGAGATTTCACAATTTTACCAGAGGCCTACAAAGACTGAAGAGGATGGTAATGGTACATGCAGAAGATACTTTATCTTGCCTCTAGGATATGCAGGGAAAATATAATGACTTATAGATGTGATATCGATTTTAATTCATCCCAATGTGTCTGTGCCTGGACATCCATTTTAACCTACCCAATTCCAGAAAATACAGAATCTCCTGTGTTCTTCCACATACCTCTTTCTTCTACATACTATCCCTTTTTCTACTGCCTAACATACTTAATCCTCTGCACTATGTATTCCACTTCTTAGTGCAAATTTCTAAACCTCAGCCCCCAACCTTATTCTCTGTTTCTGAATGGCTTCTTTAGTTTATTATCTTTTGAGGAACTCCCTTTCTACAGAATAAATCTTCACTTTAAACTGATGTCTTACTCCTTGCCTATCTCTCTTTTTACGTCAGGAGTAATTTGGCTCTATGAGGAACATTTCATCTATTTTTAACTCTCTCTCCGATGGATGCAAGGCCCACTACTATTCCTTACTCCCTCCCATGACTAAATGGTAGTAATTACTATGGAAAATACCTTTATTCTGTACTACAATTTTCTAATTACTGGGCTATTTCATTTTTTCATCACTTGAAAATTTTGCACTCATCTATAACAACTTTTTCAAATCATAAGCTGCTATTATCTACTAACACCTACTATTTTATAACCAGCTAACTGCTATCAGTATCCAACTGACATTTTTCTTTTCCACATCCATCATTCCTACAGACTTCAGTATCCATATTGAAGCCTCTGCAAACGCCTTAGTTCCAAGATTAATCAAATTCCCAGATTCTGTGGATCTCTGTCTTTTCATCAATAATTTGCAAATATGGTTAATTCTAAGAAATTAACTACTACAGTGCTGCTCTGATTTTAAATCATTACTGATTTTAAATCATCAGACAACATCCTGACCTTGACTCATTACTAATCTGATTAACTGCTCTTAAATACTGAAATGTCTGCATTTCACTTGTCTCCTCAGTATCTACCTTGGGTTCCTAAAGATTCACTTTCATATCTCTAACCATCCAATAGCCTAGTACTACCAAACAGGGATCTTCAACCTTCTTTTTCTAGTAAATACTCAAAATATAAGACTGATGAAAACAAGAGCTGCTCTGGCTAAAAGAGTGGCCCTCCCCCTTTCCTTCCCAACCAAGCACTCCTTGTCCATCATTGAGGCACCTTTAAGGGATGTCTGACATGATTTAAAACCACTGTCCTAATACAAATCTCCCATCCCAATCAGACTGGTCTCCCTTACCAGCCCTCAAATCTATTATGTTAAATTCCATCTCTGGATCTTATACATTCCTGCTTTCATTATCCCTGCAATAATCCAAATCAACCACATTAATAATAGCAACTATTATTGATTTTTTGCTATTAAGCACAGGGCTAACATACATATTCTCATTTAAATCTCACAATCATATGTGCTGGATACAACATCCATGTTACAGAGGAAACAGATGTGCAGAAATGTTACGTAATCTACTTCAAGTCATCAAACTAATAATGAATAGAAGAGCAAGATTAGAACCTTTACGTTTAATATGGTATATATGTCTTGTTTTAAAATATATGTTTAGGTCAGAGATAATGTCTTCTACTTCTGTAATCCTAGAGTATCTAGACCTAAATGGTTAATTAAATCTTACTGAAGTGTGGGGGGTGTGTGTGTGGTTAAGTCTCCTTACTAGCAATTACGATAAAACTTTTTAAATGAAAACATTGAACACCTAAAATGAGAGCTTGCTATTATCATTTCAGTGACACAATTAATGAAGAACAGTGATTCTTCTTAAAAAAATTTTAAGTCACAGATAATTTAGTCTTGATAATTTAGTAAAAGTACATCTATAGAGATCCTTAGGTCAGCAATTCCAGTCTATAGTCAAAGTAGGAAACTATGGTCCATGTTCTTATTTCACCTTTACCCAGCATGTACTCTTAAAAACATTTCTTAAAATAGCCATTTATAGGGAAATCAGTCATTATATGCTGAATTGTGCCACAACCAAATTCATATGTTGAAGTCCTAACCTTCCTGTGCTCCAAAATGTGACTGTTATTTGGAGACAGGGTCTTTACAGAGGTAATCAAATTAAAATGAGGTCATGAGGAGGGGCCCTACTTCAATATGACCAGTGTCCTTATAAGAGGAGGAAATTCGGACACAGACACTTACAGGAAGATGATGTGACGACACAGGGAGAAGATGATCATCTACAAACCAAGGAGAGAGGCTTAGAACAGATCCTTCCCTCATGGCCCTCAGAAGAAAACCAAACTTGCCAAAACCTTGATCTCACATTTTTAGCCTCCAGAACTGTGAGGAAATACACTTCCATTGTTTAAGCCACACAGTCTATAGAGTACTTTGGCGATGGCATCCCTAACAACTAATACATTAGTCTATGACTGTTGCTATATAATCAAACATGAATAATGTTTAAAAATATCTTTCAAATCTTCTACACAACATGGTTATTATTACATCCCAACTTCCACTCCTTCCACTATCACTTTTGTCTTTAAAATGCTATATATTATTGACGTGAATCATTTAAAAATAAACAAGGAATCCAAATCTGTACACATCCTGCAAGCAAATGAAAGCTGATGTGTAATATCTAATTTGACAAAAAAAAGTATACATACTTTTTTTAATTAATGAGAAATAGAAGTTCAACTGTCTTTATTTTTAGAGAAATAAACATTAAATGTTAAAGAACCAAAAACTTAAAAGTGCATCAAATATAAAGAACTTCAAGGATACTTTAGGTAAAATTAAGTGCTTTAAGAGGAATATGGGCTTCCGCTTCAGGCAAAGATGGAAAAACAGGGAGAGAATTTATCCTCTAGCATGAAACTAAAAAATCAGACAAAATGTATGAAACAACGGTTTTCAAGATACTGGATATTAGGCAACAAAGGACAATGATCCCTAAGGGCTGGGGAACAAATGATGTGAGCCCTGTGAATGTTCCAGCTTACTGCCATAGGACAGTTTCCAAGCTATAGAGTAATGAGGAACCCAGGAGGAGCCTGGTAGACTGAGGTGAAGAAATGGAGCTGAGAATCCAGAGAGACAAAGGACAGTAGAGTTCACAAGGCAGAGTACTTGGAAGGAGAGAACTGTACAGAGAGAGAACTCTGGAGATGGGCAGAAGGTCCCCCTGAGTATTCAGCAGAGTACTGATAGCACATACAAGTTGAGGAACCATAGAGGTCATCGAAAGAACCATCTGAGAGGATTCCACCAGGGAAGAGTACCCAAAGCCTATGTGGGGCAGTGAAAAGCACCTGTTCCTACAACACAGACCTGGAATAATTCACAGGGAATTGGCTAGAGAATGCGAAACTGCCTTGCCACAGTAGTAGGGAGAAATGGAAATACCTTATTCTAAGGTTCTTATACAATACAGGAGGTGGGTATATTACTTGAAGGGAGACTGTAATAACTTAAATGTGCATACTATAAACCCTAAAGTAGCCATTATAATAACAAAGAGTATAACTAAAAAGCCAACAAAGGAGATAGAAAACGGAATTATAAAAAATACTCAATCCAAAAGAAGGCAGAAAAAGGGAACAAAGAACAGAGAAGACAAAAAGAATATGTAAGAAGGGGTGAGCTCACGTCCTTCTACTCCACCATCTTGCCAGCAAGTCAACAAAAAGAATATGAACTCAGATCAAAGACATTTAATAAGACCAAGAAACGAAACCATGTTAGGCAACTTAGTTATACTGGGTATGAACTCAGCATGATTTAGTAATACTGTTATGAGTAGTTCATTTTTGCCCATTGTAACAAATTAAGAGAAAAACTAAAGAACAGATATTGACAACACCAGTAATATTTAGCAGTAACAAATGAAAACTTCAAAATTCACATTATAAGTTAACTAAAGATCATCTCTCTTAACAAAAAAAAAAACTCACTAAAATTACTTTTACATGTGTATGTAATTCCATTATTGACTTCTTCTATGAGAAAAAGGCCAGAGGAAGGGAGGGTGACAGATGGAAGGAGAGAAAGAGAGGTAAAGAGGGAGAGGAAGAGGAAGAACGAGGGACAAAAAGATCGACTGATTCCAGATCTGGAGGATTTAACATAAACATATGCTTGTCTCTAAGACTCGTCATAGGGTACATTTATTAGACATAATCATGTGAAATGCCCCATATTATCAAGATGATATTATATTTTTTAATGGAATAAAGAGTTCAAAAACCATTTTAGAATCTTCAGTGATATCTGGTATGGGTGATCAGATTAATTAGGATGTTATTAAAGTACACAAGTTATGTGGACACTGAAATCTGTTACATTAGAGGTGTACAGCAAAAGTGACTATAATTACCTTCATCACTTAAAGACATTACCCTTAAGATCAAGAGGCTTTAAATAGCGGTAATAGCCTAATTAACCTTTATCCCTTTGAAGTTCATCCTTGGAGACAGCATCAGCACAGGCATCAAAGTACTTCTGTAGAGTATCGACTTGTCTGCATAGGATATCTCTAAAGGTTTCCATTTCAGCCAATTTCTCACGTAAACTGTGGCCCTTCTGCAAAACACAAAACGGGGGGATGTAATCCAAGTTAACAAAACTAGAATTTGTTTATATTTAGTCCCATGGTATTTCATCACCTTTTAAGGTCTGTATCTTACTATTGAGGGCATGGAGTAGGGAGAGTTGTCAAGTTCAATGTATTATTTCCAGGGACGGACTTGAAACTGAGTAATTAATGGCTTGATAGTGATAAGCCTGAAGGAAATGAGAGCAATAAGCCTGACAACTTGCTACTACAACATTTAATATTTTCAAATTAAACACTGTGATGATAAATTGTGAAAGACTTTAAAATGGGCAAAAATATTACTGGGTGTCCTTTGAAAGGAATAGTAAGTATCATCCATGGAGAGGGTGTCCGATCATATAGAAGTCTTTGATTTCATTGCATTTGAGCTATTTTATAACTCTTTAAGTCATAGAAAACTGAGAGTAATGTAAATGATTCTTACCCATAGAAAAGCAAATGAACTTTGTCCAGTGGAGGTACACTGGTTACTAATGTGTGACTATTGATTAGTTTTGCATGCATTAGCAAAATCATTTCAGCATTCTTCGCATTCGTCTTTGAACTACATTTTTTCTTTAACATCTTATTTCATTAATGAATGAAACAAAATCTCTGACATGTGTTCATTTTATTTTTATGAGTCATGATTTTACCTCTTAAAAAACTATTCTGTAACAACTTCAAATAAATTACATTGTAGGAAAATTCTTTCAAAAAACTTATTCTATTAAATAAGTTCTGTTCACAACATTCAGTACTAAAGCATTCATAACCACAAACCTTGAATGAAGAGGTGGATGTTGCAGAATAGCCACTTGCTCCAGACACCAGTGACACCATTGAGCCATGTCGACGCAAGCTGGATTCAGATCCATATCCAGACTCAGTCTAAAAAGGAAAGTAAACTACATGAAAAAAATTAAATAAAAAATACTTAATCATCACGAGAAAAAAACTTTTTAACTATGTGAGGTGATGGATGTTAACTAAACTTACTGTGGTAATCCTTTCACAATATATACATATATCCAATAATTATGTTGTAAAACTTAAACTAATACAATGTTATATATCAATTATATCTCAATAAAACTGGAAAAATACTTAAGAGAAAACAAAAGTTTCCCTATAAATTAATAAGGTTATTGCAAAAAAAATTTTTGTTAAGGTTACTGTTAACAATAATTAGCAGTTTGAGTTCACCCAAGAAATATAGGCAATCCACTGGCATAAGCAATGCTTTCAATTCCTAATTGCCACTTCCTTTAGAAATTTACTGAATACCAACTACATGATAGGCTAGTTGGCTAAAAGAGTTTAATAATAGGAAAACTAGCTAGAGAAGGTAAATTCATAGAGACAGGAAGTGGAACAGTGGTTATCAGGGGGCTAGGAAGAGGGGAGAATGAGGAGTTAGAATTTACTAGGTACAGAGCTGGAGTTGGAGAAGATGAAAAAGTTCTGGAGATGGATGGTGATGGTGGTGATGGTTGAACAACAATGTGAATATACTTAATGTCACAGAATTGTACAATTAAAAATAGCTGAAATGACAGATCGTCATGAATATTTTACCACAATAAAAAATTTGGGTAGAACAAGGACCAAAAAAAAAAAAAGAAAAAAAGGGAAAACTTCTTTATAGATGAATTATTTATCCTGACACAGCTCAAATATCACTGTCAATGAAACCTTTCCTATTATTCCAGATAGTCTGTCTCTGTATTCTCAACCATTCTTAACGTATCATGATTATGGCATTTGCCACTCAATTTTAATAGTTTACATTTTGTAACTACTAGTGGACTTGTACCTTCTGTAAGAAGACTGTATTTCTTCCATTTTTGTAGCCACCTTGACAGTTCATGGCACAAAGAAAATCTCCAATTTTGCCAGTCTATTCTGTAATCACATCATAGAAGATAACTGAACTCTTTTTGGGGTTTAGTTAGACTCAGAACTGTGATCTAATTTTGATGGAGTTGGCACTCTTTATAAAGTATCAATTTTGCATCCCATCCTTCTTAGGAAAATGCAGTACTAAAAACATGGACAAAAGAATTAAACATGTGAAAAAAACAACTTCCAAGTACCTAAAACCTGCTCAAGTATTTTGGGATCTCTGATTTCTTCCTACTGTTATTCTTTTACAAGTACTGTGCATAATTTTAATCCTAGACACTAAACTTAAGAGGTAAAATAATATCTAATCATTTTTGGCATCACACCTAGTGCAGCTTCTTAAAATTCAAGCTTCCAGTACATACCGGTTGCTAAAGATTCAAAGTAAAATTGTCATACTTTAATAATGCCTGTTCATAAAACACTCTACCTATAAAAGGTACTGCAATATGTTCTTAACTCTGAATTTACTAACAAATTACCTATAAACTCATGACTAGATGGAATCAAAGGTACAATAAATTGGACCTCAATAAATTAGCTGAAGAAAAAAAGGTAAGCTTGTTTCAGTATCACAGAATCCCACAAAAAGAATATTCTAATTACAGAAATCATGCAATTCATAAAAAAAATAAGACTTCTTATCAAATAATGTCCTGGAACAAAGGTACTGAGCTAGGTTCCTTAACTAAAATGGCTCTAGTTTCTCTTTCTCATTTGACAATAATGCTAACTTTCTAAGTGTAGTGTTTCTACATTTTAATTGTTGTACTTGTTTGGTAAAGTTTTTTGTTAGATTTAAATATAGAAGATTGCAATTAAAAATAAGAAAAATCTGGGCTTCCCTGGTGACGCAGTGGTTGAGAGTCCGCCTGCCGATGCAGGGGACACGGGTTCGTGTCCTGGTCTGGGAAGATCCCACATGCTGCGGAGTGGCTGGGCCCGTGGGCCATGGCCACTGAGGCCGCGCGTCTGGAGCCTGTGCTCCGCAGCAGGAGAGGCCACAACAGTGAGAGGCCCGCATACCACAAAAATAAATAAATAAATAAATAAAAATAAGAAAAATCTATCTGTGATGGACCAAAAATATAAGGTACGTACTTCAGAAATCACTTATCTCCGACACCTATGTGCCATTCATTTCTCAACAGAAATTAATCTGAACCGTCCATTTAAATACAAAACTACCCCATAATTTACAATCAAAATTTTATTTAAAAACAAATTTTGGATATTTATTTGAAAAATATTTAAAACCAAACAATTTCAAATCCAGATCCAAATGAATCTACCCTCTCCATTTACTTGCTTTATATCAATGAGTCCTAAACAGAGTAAGTCAAAAGTTTAAAATCTTGAAACAAAATATAAACACTACACTACAAAGCTTTACTAAATGTTTTTTGACTATGAAACATACTTCTTACATCCTTGCCTGTTTTTTCAGGTTCCACTATTTCAAAACAGTAATATCTCCTTACAACAAAGACATGATAGAACAAAAAACTCTACTATAGCAATACTGTTGCTGTACATATTAAGTAATGGATAGTAAATGAATGTTGAGGCTAAGAGTTTAGAGTAATTGTATTTCTACCTTTAATAAAGTTTCACTTTCCAAGGGAAAAAAATAAAGTATACTTATGAAGACCAATTCCATTTTATTCAATTTAAATAATGGGGTTGGGGCTTCCCTGGTGGCGCAGTGGTTGAGAGTATGCCTGCCGATGCAGGGGACGCAGGTTCGTGCCCCGGTCCGGGAAGATCCCACATGCTGCGGAGCGGCTGGGCCCGTGAGCCATGGCCGCTGAGCCTGCGCGTCTGGACCCTGTGCTCCGCAACGGGAGAGGCCACAGCAGTGAGAGGCCCGCGTACCGCAAAAAATAAATTAAATAAATAAATAAATAAATAAATAAATGGGATTCATTTGTCACTCTATGTCAGTATCTGCACTGGGATAACTTTTAAAATAAATAATTTAAGTGTTTAACAAATACACACATGCACATACAAATGAATCCTCACTGTTTAAAAACCGGTCATTCTGGAAATGTCTATAATTGTGCCAGTGATGCTACCATTGCATAAAAGATTCCTGATGGTACTACCACAATATTTAGAGTAATTTTATGATACAGCCACAAAATGGAGCTATCTAAAATCATTTTGGGGAGTCGCAGAATAAAACTTTTAAAACTGTTTCACTACTTTAAAGGAATAGCTATAAACTGTATAATTAAGCTTGACTGCCTTTCTTAGTCACATGACATGGCTCTGATTTAGTACTGGATTTCTCTCAAAAATCTAATCTATCATTAAGATATCAATATTTTAAAAACACTTCGTCACAGGGGCCAAAATGATTCTAAAAGATAAGTTATAAAACTATTCTGGAAAGTGGCAATGTTGTTGACATCTATTTGGCTTTCCAAGATGTCCACTTTAAGGCAACAATACTCATCCTGAATTTAACAAGGTTTGCTTTTCGAAGGTGGGGGTGAGGGAAATTTCCAAGGATGGAAATGGGAAGAAATTACTTTATGGTCACAACTGATATACATTGTTAAATGTTCCTAAAAGTCTTGACATGCCTTTAAAATCTCATTGGTATGATTTTAGGGATAATACTTTAAAGGCATGCTGGCTTTTTCCTAACCCCATTCTTCCATAAGAAAAAAGTAGAGCTTACTTACAAGCTCTAATCACCAATACAGTATTTTTGAAAACACCAATTTGCATCTAAAATTAATAATGTGGAATTCAAATAGTTACTATAGGAATATTTCCTTTCAACATATACGCTTTAAGATCCCTCACACAAATTGCTTTGCAAAAAACCCTTCTTTCCCAAATTTGTGTGTTTGTAAGCAGTGTTCCTCAACATGTTTTGCATGAACATACAATGATATTTTGGTTCAATGAAACACTTATTGAACAAGGCTGGGTTCTTTTAAATATTACAGTAATGAGACCACACCTTTGTTATAACATTCCTCCTTATTTTTGGGGTGGGGAGTGTAATTTTTTGGCCACTAGAGGGGGTCAGTAGCACTTTCCAAGCAGTATACTTGGAAAGCTGATACAAAGGTTACTATTGGTCAAAGTACAATAGTAACCTTCAGACTAAATCCCTTGCATGTATGTACCTGTACTTTCTGTATCCTGATTTTCTGAGAACACCTAAAATCATGATAAATTAAGTCACAGAGTTCAAAGTTATGAATTTAATAAAGGACCAGAAATGCCTAAGAACTGATTTGAAAAGAAACTCCCTTAAAGTCACAGCTAAATTTTATAGTTTGGCTTATTCATGTAGGAGATAAACATATATTTTCATTTTGCACAGTCTGTTCATCAGCCTATCTATACTCCAAAAAACAGTGGTATAAAATAAAGGAAATAGATTGGCTTATTAGTTTTTTTTCATAGCACCTACCTTTTGAAAAGCTTATTCATTTTTCTAATAACACTCTCCAGCAAGAAGCACAGCAAAGTAACTGAGAAAGAAATTACTTCCTCATGGTGTCAAAAATTACCTATTTTGTGGCATAGTCTCCCTGTTGTTTCTTCCCATTTTAATTATGGGAAGAGAGAAAATAGAAGATTAAATGTTAACATTAGAACAATGGAGCATTTTCCAGAAACTGAAACTCTGAAACCCATAATAAAAACAAATGCGGTTGCTATGTTGCCAGCACCCACACATCTACTTCCAATGTTAACATTTTAAAGCAAACCACATGAGAAGCAAGATACTATAGCCAGGAGAACAATTTAATCAATAAAATTATGGTTTACAGTATCATAATAAGTTACAATGGCAACAATTTATGATTGTAGGTAAACATATATTATTTGCTGTAATAAAATTTGGCATGACAATTTCACGCTTATAAATATTAAAATCTCATCTATTTAGCCTTTCAAATACATATGGATCCCCCTAGAGAAGTGGTAGCCTCTGAAGTATAAAGAACACAATGATAACAGAGAGAAGACCTGCTCGACTGTCACTGTCACCACTATACAACTAGACAAGTCAGTCACTACTTTCCTGGACTTAATTTTCTTTTTTTTTTAATTAATTAATTTATTTTGGCTGTGCTGGGTCTTTGTTGTGGCACGCGGGCTTCTCTAGTTGTGATGTGCAGGCTTAGTTGAGGTATGTGGGATCTTAGTTCCCCAACCAGGGATCGAACCTGGGCCCCCTGCACTGGGAGCACAGAGTCTTAACCACTGGACCACCAGGGAAGTCCCCTGGACTTAATTTTCTTATCTTTAAAATGATATGGCTAGTCTAGAATTATAATTCTCTATACTAAACCTAAATACCAAAACCTAGGCTAAAAATGTATACATCCAGTGGAGGCCAAATACAAGAAAGTCGTTTGTTGAACCAGCTGGGAAGATTAAAACATAACACAATTGGGCTTCCCTGGTGGCACAGTGGTCAAGATTCTGCCTGCCAATGCAAGGGACACAGGTTCGAGCCCTAGTCCAGTAAGATCCCACATGCCGCGGAGCAACTAAGCCCATGCGCCACAACTACTGTGCCTGCACTCTAGAGCCTGCGATCCACTACTACTGAGCCCGTGTGCCGTAACTACTAAAGCCCGTGTGCCTAGAGCCTGTGCTCTGCAACAAGAGAAGCCACCGCAACGAAAAGCCCGCACACTGCAATGAAGAGTAGCCTCTGCTCGCTGCAACTAGAGAAGAGCCTGCACAGCAATGAAGACCCAATGCAGCCAAAAATAAATAAATAAATAAATTTTTATTTTAAAAAAACCCCACAATTTATTCAGAAGAGCAACACTAATAATGTATCAGATGAGGAAAGGTTCAACCTACAATGTTTTCCAGGAATTGCAGTACCTCATGAATCAAAGAAATTTTTAAATATATTTAAGAAAATGGTATTATAAAAGATTTTATCCATTTCTAACTGCTTAGAACCCAGCAGTAATACAGTTAACTTCACTGAGTAGAACATTTGCTTACCCTCATAATACTTTTCTCAAATCATACTGGAATGTTTCCTAGTCATTCTTGTATCATAATTTAAAAACCAATAACAAATAAAATACATCCTTTGAAGGTCATTTATGGACCTTAGTTGGTTATTCATTTTGCATTTTCTTCTAATAAGCATGAGATAAGCTTTCCTTTACAGAAATATCTAAATAAGCAGTGTTGTAGTGATATGAGGCTGGAAGGGTTAACCAAGGCCTTACTGCACACCCTAGTTAAGCGTTAAAAGAATGCTAGGGGGGTAAAAGAAAATAAGACACTGCCTATGGAAATCCAAAGTACTAAAAAAATGCCCAAATACAAGATGATACTGTAGAAGTAGAGAGTTAACAATAGCTGCCTCCACTCTCCTTGATTTCAGAGCTTCCTCTTTCTTACAGTTTTAATTTAGGGTTTTGGACTCCATGACACATTGTTTTATCTATAGGAGAAATCAAAGTAGACTTATCAGGAAGCTACAAGTACAGCCTCTGCACCAAAAGCTTTTTAAGAACCCAATCCATGATACAAAAGATTCTAAATAAACTAACTTTGACACTCTGAAACTCAGCCTTATCTTTTTTTTAATCCTTCCCCCTTTGAGGGAGTCTAAAAGTCCAATTGTCGTTTCTTAATGACATTAAAATGGAGGTAAGAAATAACTAGATAAATCAAATGAGGCTGTATAAAGGAAGACTGTTAAGCAATTTTTCCACCCTAGCTTTAGAAGGTGAATACTAAAGGATAAGGGAGATCTTTCTTGTTTTGCTTTGAGAGGAGGGCTGATGAAAGAGTTGAGCAATTTTACATGGATACTTTATATATAAATTTCAGAGAGCCACTCTGGATAAATTATAACACCAATACCAATAGTAAAAGCTAATGCTTAGGATACTTACTTTGTGCCAGGCATGATGATAGTGCTTTAAGTACATTATCTCACTTAATCCTTTCAATAGTCTAAGTAAAATGGGCACTAATATTATACCCTTTTATAGGTGATTTTACATAATGAGTCATGCAAATGATAAGTAAGGGAGCCAGGATTTAGTTCCAGATTCAAGGGCCCATGATGTTAATCATTACTATGTTGCTTCAACGTCCAGAGACTTTGCTTCTACTTCTCTCAAATCTGTCCCTTTCTCTATTTTCTCACTGCCATTTTCTAGTTATGGTCACCTAGTGTCTCATTTGGATAAATCCTCCAGATTTCTAACTACTTTTAGTCTTGTTCCTCTTGAAATCCTTTCTAGTGTAGCCAGAGTGGTCCTTTAAAAACAGACATCTTATTCTTCACTTTCTGTTTTAAATCCTATTTGGCTCCATATTTCTCCTTGGATCAAGTTCATACACTGCTTATAGGTCCCTGTTAGAGGTAGAAGTACAATTAAAATAAACTACTATTAGCCTCCATATTCACTTATTATCCATTATTTAAAATGTGTTGTATCAGTACTGTTGTAATGAAGTCTTTTGTTCTAGCATCTGTTTGTTGTAAGGAAATATCTGTCTTGAAATAGTAGAACTTGAAGAAATAGACAAGGATATAAGAAATGTGCTTTATAGTGAAGAAATCTTTAATAATACTCTGTAATATTTATATTACATCATAAGTGCTTAATAAGTGTTAGCTACCATTCCTTCTTCACCTTCCCACAAAGGCAGGATATTCCTTTATATCTCTACTCCAGAAACACTTATACAGAGGAAAATAAATGTAAAAAGAAGCTAGCAGCAGATGTAACAAAATACCAACACTGCTCATTAACTTTCTTAATTTATGATTTGCCCTAGAGAAAAGGGCCAATGTAAATATATTTTCTTTTAGAAGGAAGTTTCGTAGGCACAAAATAAAAAGGTCATAATCCCATTCTTTTTATCTAATTGCAAAGAGACGACAGTGGCAAAACAATTAATACTACTTTTTGAGGCTCCCTTAAATGTCCCAATAAGAGAAAAAACAGGTTTAATATGTATAAGTAGTACTCGCAGGATTGCTGAAACGTTAAGATGGTATTTGGCCAGGGGACCTGAACCATTAATTCTTTCCTGCAAGGATCCTAAAAGAAATATATGCACATAAAACAATGGTCAGTAAATGAACATTCTTAATTATTCTGGGGCTTTGGTCCCAAACTTAAATTTTCTACAGAAGACACGAATTCCTTTCTTAGGGGTAAGGGAGGAATGGAGATCTATATCAAACATGAAAAGATACCCATAACTTACTGCTGAGTGAAGGAAAAGCTACAAAGCAGTATGGTATCTTTTATGTAAAACTGTAAGGCATACATGTAAAGAAATATTTGGAAGGAATCTTTACCAACGATGAACAGTGGTCATTTCTATGTGGCCTAAATTTTCACTTTCTTTTTTATAGTTTTCAGTATTGTCTATATTGTTTGATTTTTTTACAATAATCATATATCACCTCTACAAAAATAAAAACAAAAAAATAAAGTCACAGATACATGTTTAATCTATCTCACTTAGAAAGGGCTAAAAAATTAATAATGCTGGTAAAGATGCAGTGAAAGGAAGATCTGCACATTCTGCAGATGGAATGTAGATCAGTACAATCTTTCTAGAAAATAATCTGGCAACATATATCAAAAATGCTTGTATCCTTAAGCCTAGCAATTCTACTTCTGAGAATCTATTATAAGGACACAGTTAAACTACAGGAAAATAATTTATGTAGGAAGGCATTAAATACTAAATGCAAAAAAACTGAAAACAATCTAAAGGTCTTATAATAAGCAAATGAGTACCAAAATGATAATACAATGAAATATTAATAAAGCTGTGTTATATGGACAAAATGATGTTAGATTTTTAAAAAAACAGGATATAAACTTGTTATTTCCATAATATTTTAGGGGCAAAATGTGCAGAGAATAAGAAGGAAATGCACCAAAATGAAGAATAATTGTCTTGGTTATAAGACTGATGGTAGTTTTGTATTTTTTTCCCTTATAATTAACAAAAATTACTTTTAAAAACCAGTGCAAAAACCAATGAAATCTAATCAATAAAACTACTTTCAGGAATGGTTTTAAAAGACTTGCTAAGAATTTTTAGATCTAACTGTATGGGGAAGATTCTTCTTTTAAGGAGGCAGACTGATGATTTATTTTTTAGTATTCAACTACGCATCCATGAGAAAAAGCTGAAATTAACTAGAAGGGGGGTGTGTATTACAAAAAATTGAGGTTGCTCTTCTTGGAATAATGTTACCACTCACTGATCAATGTTCTCATAATCCATTCAATTTCATTTTTATGCAAAATGGGAATAACACTTGCAGTGAAAGACTTCCAGGAGGATTAAATGATAACAGTGTCTAATTACTCATCTATCTCTGTATAGTTCAAAGGGGTGCTACTGAAGAGAACTAGGCTAGGGAATGAACAGTGATATAAGCATTCTTGCCAATGATCCTGTCTTGTCTGTCAAGAACGTGAACTTGCTATATGACTAAAAAAATGACAGAATTTTTTTCAGTATAACATTTTAACCTGTAGAACATTCATTTACTTTGCTACCTATTCTTACGATTCTTAACCCAATGCTGTCTTTCATACCTCAATACCAAACAAGCCCAGAATATTTACCAGGTAATAAAGACAACAGAAGCAAAATCATTTTTAAGCTATTAGCTAAAAAGATGTGTTTGGTGAAAAAGAGCAGTTTTGTGTTCCTTGACTTTTTTAAGAAACATTTTCTCCCAGCTAATGTCCAATATACTCAGCAAGTAAAATTAGAAAACAGTTTCCACTGCTGTCAATATGCAAAAGCCATGCCACCCACCATTACTTTTCCACAACAGATATAGAAAAAGCAGAATCCCATCTGTCCTGGTGACTGTCAGAAATCTTCCCTCCTGATTAAATAAAAATTCAAATACAATACTGAAACACCGTTTAAAAAAAAAAAGGACTTCTATAGCACACAGCCTCATTTTCTTTAATATTTTCTATAGTAACAATATGGAACAGTTATTCAACTCTAGATTAACTGTCTTTTTAAATTTCTTATCTAAAGAAACATTCTGCAAGCAAATTACAGACTAATAAAAGATAAGAGAAATCAGCTGAACATCTAGTGATATTTACCTAAATTGTTAGTAGCAAATATGTGGTAAGCATTACAAAAACTTGCAAGTTTGGTAAACTCTATAAAAAATTATAGAATACCTTTTCAGAACATTTTATTTGTATAACTGCCAATCCCACTCTATCCTTTAAAGTACAAGTAAATATACAATTCATTATACTTGGACCTAGGGTGGCCAATAGTAACCTGGAGTAAAAAGGCAATCGGGTTTTCTCAAGACATTTACTTTAGGAAATGCCAAGAGATCAGGGCAGATAGAGGCAGGAATTGAAGCCGAAAAGAAGCCGAAAGTAGGAAAAGGTCATGACAAAGCAAGGAAAAACAAACTAAGTAGGACGGGAGAGCAAAACACGGATAAACAGGAGCCATGAAAGAGAGAAGAAATAACAGAATGAAACTAAGCTACATTAACTGTAGGTGGGGGCAGGTGATTGAGTAACTGAGTTTTGTTAACAATAAAAGCACTCAGAAACAAGTATACAGTTCCAGCTTTCTTTGCAGGTAAGGCATTATAAATTTTCTTGGATCCTGGCAATATTCCCATTTTTCAAGGTAACATGGGTTGGCCTGTACCCCCTGTACCCTAAAAAGCTTAACTAAAAATGGATGGATCTATGACATCAATACTTGTGAGATGTTTTCAAACTTTCAATATTCACCTGATCTAGACAGACAACTATGCTCAGCTTTAGTAGATTCTACGAAATTGTTTCACCAGTTTACACCTGTTGTACCACAGCCTCACCAACACTTGGTGTTACATCTTTTTATTTTTTAAGCCACTCAGATGGGCATATGCTGGTATCACTGCTTTAAATTTGCACTTCCTGATGACTAATGGCACTGACTACCTTTTCATATGTTCATTACCCATTTGGATATCCTCTTTATGAAGTGCCAGATCAAGTCTTTTGGCCTTTTTTTAAAATTGTACTGTGTAAATTTTTCTTATTGACTTGTAAGACTCTCCCTACCTTTCTGACATAAAATGTTGTCAAATTATTTCTCCTCAACTAACCACACAGTTAATATGATTAGCTACCTAAATATCTTTGTTCACTGTTCCATGTAAAATCCTGATTCTTCCTTTACTATCTTGGTAAAAGATAAACACCTTCCTCAGATAAAAGAACCTGGCTGAAAACTAAAATTAGTGACATTTATTCCCTCTTTTTAAGATGATATACTTCATTAAGTATTTAGGCGACGTATGGAAGTACAAATGCAAATGTTGGCTCAGGTGAATTCAGCTTTTGCATGCAACAAAACTGTAGGGAACAGAAACTAAAAAAGTTATTTTAAAAGCTCTTGACAGTAGAATTATTTTTATTCCCAGAACACTAAGAATATAAGAGTTAGTACCATGTTTTCTTTCTTGATTTCACCAACCTTTAAAATCATGGTAGTATGACACTATCTACATTTAGATGTTAAAAAAAATTTACTAACCATGTATGGATTACTGGAAGCAATTTAGCAATTAACTCCCACTGTTAGAGACTAACCAAATTTCTTATCTTGAGAGAAACATCCAGAGACATAATGAAGGTTTTTTGCTGGTTAATAAAGTTCAGTTGTGATACCACCTTATTGGGTTTTTCTACAACTTATTTGAGAAAATGGCAAAGCCCTGACTACTCCGGCAGCTAGTTACTGGATTTGCACTTCCCTCAAAAATTAAAATTCTTGAATGTAAAGGAGAAGTAAAATTTGATTCCATCTTCTTCCCTTCATCACTGTGGTAATGACGAAAATAATGTAAAAGAAAAATTAGTTCTAGTCCACTGACCCCATGAAATTACTTATATAAAGTGTACACTAAAAAATAGTAGTTTTAAGCCTTTGCCAATTAATCAGATTCAAAATTGCAAAGCTAAGTTTACATGATAATCATTTATAAAGCAGACAAGTATAGAAAGAACCTCTAGAGTCTGTTAAGAAATTTTTCCAGTATTATAGTTGGTTAAAAATGGCAAACGGGGGACCTCCCTGGTGGTCCAGTGGTTAAGACTCCGAGCTTCCACTGCAGAGGGGGCAGGTTTGATTCCTGGTTGGGAACTAAGATCCTGTATGCCACACATCGTGCGGTCAAAAAAAAGAAAAAAAAAAAAGGCAAACAGAGATAGGATGACTTTATATGACTTTGATATTTAAAAAGTGCTAAGAAGAAACAGGTATATTCTGCCACCTAGCTACTTAAAAATACTTTTATAATAAGTTTATGTCAAATTTAAGACAAAAACAATTAAGGTGTCAAATAAGCAGAAACTGCTCCTAAAAGTAAAGAAAAAGCACCAAGATCAAGCTGACCCTGCCATACCATAGGAAAAAGAAAACTCATTATGGCAAATAGCAATACAATTTTAAAAAGATCTTTAAAGTGAGTCCTGGGCATTGTTTAGGTTGCTCAACTGTGACAATCTTTTTCCACATAATTTCCTGGACAGAAATCCCTTAACTTCTCAGGCTGAGAATAAACCTTTCTTCTGAAAGTAATAAAATGGAGCTTCACATATGAATTATTGGGCTTTCACAAAGGAACAAATGCATACACATTAAATTGCAAAACAATTGCCTGTGGATTCTCACCAAAGAAAATCAACATCTGTAAAAATTACCTGGATTCTTCCTCCCTGAATTGTGTATTTTCCTATGACTCCTTTTGTATCAGATAATTTCCAAAATATGGGGAATATGGGTGGTCAATGACCACCAAAATTTCAGGATCTACTAAGGTTGCTCCCTTATGGAAATAAGGGAATGTCATGATTACCACAAACTCTGTCAGAGCCAAAAAACTTAACTTTTTCAACAAGATTCTTATATCTGCTAGTGCAAGGAGAGCCTTCCTGCTAGTTTTTTTTTTTTTTTTTTTTTTTTTGAGGGATGGGGTGGTGAAGTAGGGGAGTCTATTTCTTTCATGGTAAGAAGAAACTGTGTTTACTCAAAATCATACACATTGCAACTGTAGAAGGTTCCAGGAGTAACCCTATAATTCTTTTAAATAGTAGCATCAACAGATGGTTTATCGTATTTCCTTTATTAATTAATTATGCAGAAAATGCTCACAGAAGCCCTTAGATAATACATAGATACATCTTTACTAGAAATATATTAACTTATCCAAATAAAAAATAACCATCTTAACTTCACATTCATACAGCTTTTTGTTTTCAAATAATTTTCACAAACAAAATCTCGTTCAAGCTCAAAGACAACATGGCAGATGGCTAAGAGATTTAAAAAAAAACAAGCAAACCCTGTCTTTAAAGATTTATTTAGTGTTGTCTCAAATCCTAAGGAGAAAAGCAGAATATGAATGGATTCCACATAATAAAGCCAGCACACTATTCTAAATAAAATTACTGGTCTGGTATACATATGCCCTTTTCCGTATTTTAAATTAAAATAGAATCTTTGAATTTAACAATGACCTCAGAAATACCTTTCTTCCACAGGGGCTGCTTGTCTAATGTCACAGTGAACTATACAGTTTCTAATATACTGAGAAAATTTAAATCATAGAATCATCTTTTTAAAACTTTTCTTGTACTGAGAAAGTTATGCTGGAAAGAATACCAAGGAGGACAAAACAACCGAGCTAGACAAAGAACATAGAACCCTAGTGTATTTCTGTCATAATCATTCTAACACCAACCATGAAGATAAAAGGGTGAAAAAAAAAACCTCCAAAAATTACACATTTCCCTCATAAAATCTGTTTTACAATACTGTAAATTATTTCAACTGGAAAATTTAAGTGTCCAATGCTTTGCTAATTCCTACATAGAAGTTGTAACCCTGAGCCTTTATGGTCCAAAACGAACACTAGAGATATGAAGAAAATATAAAAAATATGAGAACCTTGTGATTGAAGAAGCCCATGAGTTAAGTCAACAAAATATATTTCCCATGAATACATACTTATAGGATTGGCAGAAGTGCTTGCTGGACAAAAGCTCTGGTTCTCAGGTCATACAGACCTGGGTCTGAATGCTGGCTCCTTCACTAATTAGCAGTTTAACCTTGGACAAATTACTTAACCTCTCTATGTCTCAATTTCCTATCTGTAAAAACAGAACAATAATGTTAACCTCATAAGATTGTGAGAGTAAAATGAGATAAAGTGTATAGTGTTTATCACTATATCTGGCACACTGTAATCCTCAAAAATGTTTGTTATCATCATCATCACCTCTACCATATTATTATTGTTGAAGAGGTTCTATAAAATATTTAGAACTCCTGGTATGTATGTATGTATGTGAAACTGACTGATATATAAAGGTTATTATAATGAGCATTAACAGTTTCCTGGAAAGAAAAGAATAGAAACCTCCAATTTCTCCAGCTAAAACCTATCAGGGAAGCCCTAACAAAGGCCTAACAGCAAAAGCAATGAGGGACTATCTGATGACATCAGAAGAGAAAAAGACAGGTCCGCTGTTCCAAGTGTCCTGTCTGGCCATCCTAAGGACAGGTGGTGCCATGGAAGTAACTCTGAATTGAAGTGAGTGAGGTGGAATGATGGGAATATTACACAATATTATACAATATTCTTGATTTATCACAACTTGGTTATTTTGCTTGCTTGTTTGTTTTTTGTGTTTTTTGGGGGGAGATATGTGGGGGGGTATATACTGCATTATGTCATCTCTTCTCCTTTAAGTAATCTACCAAGGTCACACAGCTATTATGTAATAGTGCCAGGATTTAATCCAATGTGTCAGGAACCAGTATCCAGTGCTTAAACACTACAATAAAACGTTGTTACGGCAATCCATGGGCAGAAAGATGTGTTCATATTTATCTTGTATATATATAGTAGCAGAACTCAGATGACACACTCTAACCTGCAGGAGGTGAGCCTATGGGAATTATTTTCAAACATTCTGCCAATGGTAACTGATAGAAGGCACAATCAACATAAAATTGAATCCTAAGTATCTACTAGCCAAAAAGTAGTATAATCTCTGGCAAGTTACTTAAGTTTAATCTAAGCCTGTTTCCTTGTCTGTAAAACAATATTTCCCTGATCGCTCAGTATAGTAGACAGAAAATAAAGCACATGAAGTACATAATACAATAATTAGTACTTGGTGACCCTCAATAAACAGTAGCTCCTATCACCATCATGCCTTAACAATTTGATTTCAATTGTGAATATCAATATAAGAATGCTTGCTTAAATAGTAAAATTACTAAACTTAAGTTCCACATTAATAGTCTTAAGTGATTTTGAAGAATGAATCAGGATACACCTCCTCACTACCTCCCTGTTCCTGGTCTATGGCGGGGGGGGGGGAAAGAAAACTTTGCTGCTTATGTTTGGTGATAGCACTTGAATTTTCTCCCTCCTATGTTAGTTTAAGAACTCAATTTATTTTTAGAATTCAAATTCAATTTAAATTTTCACTGATATGTTGTTTAGTTGGTACATATCAAATGTTTTACATTAAAATTAAATAAGTATTAATAAGAATAACAATTAACAACAATTTCTCCTTGTCTATGAATAAACCATATTTAGAAATCAGAAAGTTTATACAATGTATCTGGAACACTGCTGTTGAATCTATTGTCTAAGAACTTAAATTCACCAAAAATCTGTTATCGAGCATTAAGTCATAATACTCTGAGGGAGACCAAGAGATTATATTCTATTCATTATTCAAGGGTGCAAAGAAATCAATGATATGGAAGAAATATATGCTTTATGCATCATTCTACATCCAAGGAGAAAAAATAAAACAAGAACCCGCAAAGATTCCTGAATCAGCTTTACTAAGAAAAATGAGCAAAATAAAATATACTTAATTAAAACAGAGAAAGCTAGCATTAAGCCTTTAAAGGTCATCTCAGATACAAACATATAAATTAGTTCTACTTAATAATGTCTTTAATCACTAGGAAGAGGGCTGGCCCTGATTAACTACACAAAATAGGCCACTCTCCTTATATGCAAATTTAGCAACTCTCACTGAATGTAGAACTTTTCATCCATAAAAAACATGGTATAATTTTAGTGAATTTAGTTGTGACTCCCAAAACCCTTTCTTTTTCCACTGTGTCATAAATGGGAAAATGTATCAGCCACTCTGGTAAGTAACCTTACATATATTATTTCATGTGTTCTTAAACACATTTAGAAGAAGTGAATTGTCAGGCAAGGTCACATATGTCGTACATGGCAGAGGCTGCAGTGTCTTGTATCCAGGTAAGCCCAGCTCCAAAGCACTGAGATTTTGGAATTCCAGCTCATCTCTCTTTTATTTATTTATTTTTATTTTAAATTTTTATTTAACTATAGTTGATTTACAATATTGTGTTAATTCAGCTATACAGCTTCAGATTCTTTTCCATTATAGGTTATTACAAGATACTGAATATAGTTCCCAGTGCTATACAGTAAATCTTTGTTGTTTATTTTATATATAGTGGTGTATATCTGTTAATCCCATACTCCTAATTTATCCCTACCCCTCTCCTTTCCCCACTGGTCACCATAAGTTGTTTTCTATGTCTGTGAGTCTGTGTTTTGTAAATAAGTTCATTTGTATCTTCTTTTTAGATTTCACATATAAGTGATATCATATAGTATTTGTCTTCCTCTATCTGACTTCCTTCACTTAGTATGATTATCTCTAGGTCCATCCATATTGCTGCAAATGGCAATATTTCATTCTTTTTATGGCTGAGTAATATTCCATTGTATATATATACACCACATCTTCTTTACCCACTCATTTGTTGATGGACATTTACGTTGCTTCCATGTCTTAGCTATCGGCTCATCACTTTTAAATAACAGAAAACTGTTTCTCATCTTTAGACTGTTTTCTGAGGTAATACTATCAAGATAACTAAGATTCACAAAATGTTTTAAAGCAATATAACTCTAAAGCTAAAACAAGGAGAAAAAGAAAGCATTACACAGTCAGATTTCTTTAGGCTGGGAAAAATTCATAATCAAGAAATAAAAGCCAATGCATGATCAATATCAAGAAGAATGTGCCTGTAGTATCCCAGGCCAGACTGGTTTTTCTTGTTGTGTTTGTGTGTGTACATGTTTTGTGTCTGTTAAATAACCAAAACAGGTGTTTCAACTAAACTCTGTGAAACCCAAATGAACAAGTACAGACAAGTATATGAACGAGTCCAAAGTTTTCTTAAGCCACAATCAGGAGTGGCATGGTGAATTTATAACTTTCCCTATTCCTTGTTTTACCATGATATACTGAATTAGCTAATAATGCATACTTATTAATATCATGTATTTCTTTAGTCTACTTACCAATTATTCATAGCAGAAGTCAAAAACTAGCTTTAAATTACAAGAATATGGCTTATACATTTATGTAAGAAAGACTTTTTCAAGGTTTATTAGAAAATTTCATATTTACAAAAATTTAACAATTTACAAATGTTTATACTAAGAATATACCCAAATGGTTACAAATGACAACAAAAATTAACACTGAAGCTTTCAAATATTAGGATTTTAAAATTTGATGTTATTTTAAGAATTCTTTTATCCAGATCATATAAAAGGCATTCACTTTGAAGCAAACCCTAAATACAAAAACCAAATTTGTTTTATATAAAAGGGCATATTTTGTTTTAATAACAATTAAAAATACTTATCACAGAAAATTCCCTTAGTGTAACTCAAATGTTAGAAATAAAATTATTTCAAAAATTTACATCTATACCACTTTAATCTTTACCACCCAAATCATGTTCAACTTTTCAGGAACATATATACATCTCAAAGTTATTTTAAAGGAGTTACCACCAGTCTCTTGCCTAGGTCTCTACGGACAGGTAAACATTGGAGACCCACCTTGTGCTGTTCAATGGCATCTATCCACTGCTGTCTGTGATCTGGATCCTGGGCACGAAGATACCAAACACTATCATTTACACTAATATCAAAGCGACATTCATCAAAATCATGAGGCTGTGGAGAAAAAGGAGAAAATAAAAAGCAAAGTTAATTATATTCTTAGAAGTGCCACACCCTACAGCAAAAACATGAACATACCCATTCTAGCGGGTGGGAGATTCTTGTTATTCTTTTATTTTTCTACTCAAATAACTTTTTTTGAAGATATTTCAAATAAAGAGCACAACAAGGGCATAGTTACCAAAAACTAAGTTTCATTCACTATTCCTACAAATGAGTTGACACATAAACTACAAACATATTAAAAAAAAAGAGAGAGATTTTTCATCAAATACTTTGAGTTAGTTTAACTAGTGAGACTACTGAAAGCACAATTTTAAAAAGGGCCAAAGTAAGTTTCATGAAAGACATTTACTAATTTTTTTCCTGCCTCCATAATTCAAAAGTAAACTCTCATCATCAATAGTTTTATTTCATTACATTTGATAAACAAGATATTTTAATAACATTAACAGTTCCTCCCAAGTATTTCAAATTAACTTCTAGGTTTTTACACATCTTGGATCGCAACAGCCAGGAGAGCTTCCAGTGAAAAGAAAAAATAAAATGAACTTTACATCAGACCTATGTTAGACAGCTAGAGGAAACTGCTTCCATCAAAATGTAAACAATTAGTAAAAATGTCAACTACTTGGTTCAGTGTTTCACATTCTTCATAAGAATATATAAAATAAATATTTTATATATTTGTTTTTCCCCCAATGAATAAGTTCAAATATGACAGGATCTATTTCACAAATACCACCTCTTCCACTGGATAAAGCACAATCAATTTCCTCTCCTGTGAACAATCTTAGCCTTAGAGGACAGAGAATCCTCTCTGGTCAATGTAACAATAAACTTATTTGCTGAACACAATCTACATATTGTGTTTACTCTTTCCCCCCTTTGACAGCATCAATCTTTTATCTCCTTATCAGTTTAACAAAAACAATATGAGATAATTCCACAATGTCTTTAGCCTATGAAACAATTTCTCTTTTAAGATTAAGACAACAATTTATGGTTCTGACTGGCTAAAGGATACAAGTTAAACTTTCTGAATCACTATGTGCTGGGCATCATAGTTAGGGCTACAGTGAGAGATAGAGTGTGCTACAGAGAAGAAAAAGGAAAAAACAAGACAATGCATACTCCGCTTCAATAATTATGAACACAGAAATACATAAAAGACAACATTTAACACATAAATATAATGACTATAAATTTAACTGAAAGCCAAATATTCATAAATCTTAAGAATGGAATCCAGTTATTGAGAAAAGCTTCTTGGAGGAAGGGAAGCATATATACTATCTGAAGAACTAAGTAAACAATTTATCTGATCAGTCTAGTGTTCTAAAAAGCACAGAGGTTTTTAAACTTTTACTTCATAATGATTATTATATTTCTAGTGACTATTCCTGAAAATGTTTTATATTTTATATTATGTTCAATATTCTCATTAAAGCTTTAGAAAATAAAAAGAAGTAATACATATAACAGTCGTCCCTTGTTTTTTGCAGGGGACAGTTTCGAGGACTCCCCTCGGATACCAAAATTTCAGATGCCTAAGTCTCTTATATAAAATGGCTCAGTACAGTCAGCCCTCCTTATCTGCAGATGCTGAGCCAGCGGATATGGAGGGCCGCCTATAATTAGAAATTTACTAGTTTCTCCAGCAAATACTTTTTCCAGCTTTTATACCTTCAAAATTTCCTCACAATCTTCCAGAGAGTCCAATGCCACATTTTAAATATTCCTAAAAACAGGAACCTGCTATTAAGCCTTCTCTGGGTGTGAGTGACGTAATAAAACCTGAAATCAACATAAGTAAACTTTGCCATTACTAAATCTGATAAGTATATCAATTATGATTTCTTCTCTCTATGTTTCAAAGTTTCGATATATGGAGAACTTTAAGCTTTTAATAGATAAAGTTATACATAGGAATGGAATAAAATGATAGTCTACAAATCTAGAATTAAAGAATTTGAAAATTTCATTTGAATGTCATACATTTATGAGATGCAATATCTCAATATCTGCTCAAAGAGATGGAGTTGGCAGAAAGTGTACATAAAGTAGCCATTTCTACCATCAACAATCTGAGGGATAGGTGGCAGAGAAGAGACATGTACCAGTTTTCAGGTGATAGGGAGTTTGTGAATAACAGAGAAGGCTTGAATCCCTAAAAAGTGAAGAAGTGTAGGAAGCTAAGTCTACAAGGCAAAAGAAATGACAGATTTGTTGAGGTGTGTTTAGGGGGATAAATCAAAGTCTAGACAATAAAGCTTACATCATGTCTCAACACACACACACAACCCCTTTAAACACATAATACAACAGTCTCCCTTTACCTAAGAGGAACACATTCCAAGACCCCCAGTGGATACCTGAAACCACGGATCGTACCAAACCCTATAGATACAGCTGACCCTTGAACAATACTGTATTAGGGACGTGGACCCTCTGCACAGTAGAAAGCCCAAGTGTCTTACAGTCAGTCCTCTGCATCTGGGGCTCACCAACCTTGGATTCAACCACTCTTGGATTGGGTAGTACTGTAAGTAGTATTTACTATTGAAAAAATTCTGAGCATAAGTGGACCTGCGCAGTTCAAGCCCTTGTTGTTCAAGGGTCAACTGTACTATGTATTTTCCTATACAGGTACTAATGAGCAGGAAGTATATACAGCATGGATATACTGGACAAAGGAACGAGCCACGCCCTGGTAGGGACAGAGCAGCCCGCAAGAGATTTCATTATGCTACTCAAAATAACATGCAATTTAAAACTTATGAATTGTTTATTTCTGGAGTCTTCCATTTAATACTTTCAAATCTTGAAGGTAACTAAAACTGCAGAAATCAAAACTGCTGATAAAGGGTGGGGTGGGGGAACTACTATAGATAGACTGCTTCATTCAAACACAACTGATCTTTATTTAGAATTTCATTGTTTTGTTCATTAGGCATTACTCCAAAAAATATGCATTAAAATAATATTTATCTTGATTACTCAGTTTTTTGATGCTCTCTTACATTTTACAGCTGAGGTTAGCCCCTCATTGGTCTCATCCTAGTCCTAGCCCTGACAGATGATTATTAGAAGGAAACAAATAAGGTATAAAGGCCAAAAGTAGATGAAAACCACAAGAGGTGGTATATTTTAAGAGATGACATGAGCTATCTTCAGGAAAAAAAACAAACAAACCATAAACTTTAAGGAAGAGATAAAGCAGCAGGCAATGAAAAAAGTAAGCTAATAGAGCTAAGAAAAAAGAAATGAGTTGAAACCACATCAGAAGCAGCAATAAAAAGCAAACAAAGCTAAAAGGGGCATGGTGAACAGACCTGAGAAAAATACAAAGTGAAAGAAATATAATAATGAATGAAGAAGGAGGTCAAGCAAATGATTTAACTGGTGTTTTGAAAGGGGAAAATGTAACAAGTGTAATAAAAAATTCAAGGATACTATCTTTTCTTTTAATAAAATATTCAAGTTACAGATCAGACATACTATACCCAGGAAAAATCAATCTGAAGACTTATTCTGTGAAATTAGTTTATTTAAGAATAAAGAAAATGGTATAGGAACAATGTTTCTCAAGCTTTTTGCATTATCACCCCCACCCCAAGAAAAATAAATTCTCTTTAGTGAGAAAAATTAAACAGTAAGAATTAAGATTTTGTCCAGTAGGTTCTTCTGGGAGGGCCACTTAGATATTGTAATATCTAAGATTATTTCACTTTCCCAAGAACCAAGTATCAGCCCCCACTGAAAATGAGAATGCATGCTATGCAAGAAAGCCAACTACATAAAGGAAAATGTAGGTGGGCCTCATCCTTTATCATGTCAACATTCACTGTTAAGGACGAAAAATATACCAAAAGGTGAAATGGCATTTATATCCATTCTTTGTCTGTCTTGTTAGTTCTTAGGGCCACTATAACAAAAATACCATAGACTGGGTAGCTTTAACAACAGAAATTTCTCACAGTTCTGGAGGTTGGAAGTCCAAGATCAGGGTGTCAGCGTGGGAGGGCACTCACTCAGTGAGGGCCCTCTTCCTGGTTTACAGATGGCTACCTTCTAGGTGTGTCCTCATATGGAGGACAGAGAGCTCTCTGGTCTCTTCATCCCCTCATAAAGGCACCAGTTTCACCATGGGGGCTTTACTCTCATGACCTCATCTAAACCCAATTATGTCCCAAAGGCCTTACCTCCAAATTACCATCACAGTGAGAATTAAGGCTTTAACATATGTCACAACATCCACTATCTATTAAAATAATCTTATAGGAACAAAAGAGGCATAAATCCACAAAGAAGAAGAAGAAAAAAAGTTACCAACAAAATTTAAAGTTGGAATGTGATAACTGACTTATTAGCAGGCCTGAAAATGCTGAAAAGTAAACATCTACAAGGGAAAAGAAGACAAAAGAAGCCAATTTGTATTGGAGGCATCAAGTGGTCCTAAAGATAAAGGCATGGGGAGAGCCGAAAACAGAACTGATCAAAAGTCATTAAAAGGTGCAACTAGACCCCTGGAACCCCACTTGCCCATCCCTCTGTGCAGTAACATTAGAGGCCCCACCTCTCAGAGAGATGATATTAGGTATAAGAAGAAGGGACATTCCTCCGCAGCAGGAGGAAAGGAAAAAAAGCAGTTAAGGAAAAGTGTTCATATTAAAGGATTCCTCCCCTTACTTGACTCCCAGAAGGCTTGCATCCATGCTTGCTCATTCTGTCTCCTTCTGCCTGTAAGGAAGATTCCTATATTTCCTTCTATAGGAAAACTAAGTAATCCAAGAGAAAATAGTAATAATAATAAAAAAATAGTAATAATATTTAAGGGTTTCCTACTCAGGCCCTTAATCAGTATGAAAATTCTAAACCGTGAAGATGAAGAAATAATTACCTTTCAGAACTGGAAGATATGCTTCACCAAAATGAAGGAGTAACCAAGAGAAGTAAGAGGCAATTGAGATCCAGGAAAAGAAGCAGCAAAGGGACTTCCCAGGAGGACATTAAGGAAAATGCCAGCAGCAGAATTATGCAGAAGACAGAAAAGTCTAGATTAGAACAGTATAACAGGATGCTTTAGAAAGGATTTCTCTAGTGGGAGAAAAGTAGAATGAAAAGATTATCTAAAAAGTTAAACTCAGTGGAGAGAGTGTAGGAAGATTTAGCTAGAAATTCAAAGAAAGTCAACCAAATTCTTAATAAACTTTGTTGGCATATAATTAATGTACAATAAACTTTTCCATTTAAAGTGTACAATTCAGGACTTCCCTGGTAGTCCAGTGGTTAAGACTCCACGATCCCAATGCAGGGGGCGTGGGTCTGATCCCTGGTTGGGGAACTAAGATGCTACATGCCGCACGGCATGGCCAGAAAATAAATTAATCAACTAATTAAAAAACAGTACAATTCAATGGTTTTTTCACTTGTATATAACCATGAAATCACTGCCACAGTCAAGATGGAAATGTTTTCATTTCCAGAACCCCCCAAGGATTTCTCATGCTTGTCTGCAGAACATCTTTCTCTGTCACCAGCTTCCAGAAACCAAAGATCTGCTTTCTTTCACTGTATATTAGTTTTCATTTTTTCTAAATTTATATAAATTGAATCAGATAGTATATACTGTTTTTACTCAGTACAACAATTTTGAGATTCATTCATATTGCTGTTGTCTTATAGCTCATTCTTTTTATTGCTGAGTAAATTATGCTGGATGTAACATATTCTACTTATTCATTCACACCTGTTGTTGGACAACTATTTACAGGTTTTGGAATTGTGAATAAATTTTTTGTGAAAATTCATGTCTTTGGGCATAAATTTTCTCCTCTTTTGACCTAGGAATGGGCTGGCTGACTCATAAAATAGGTATACAATTAACTTTAAGGAAATGCCAAAAGTAGCTGCACCATTTTACATTCTCACCAGCAGTCTATCAAAGTCTAGTTACTCCACATCCTTGCTTGGTTTAATTATGGAATCTCTATTCTGTTCCATTGATCTAAATGACTATTCTTACTCCAATAACACTGTTTTGATTATTGTTGCTTAATAGTGAGTCTTGAAATCATGTAGTGTTAAGTCCTCAAACTCTTTAAAAATTGCTTTGGCTAGCCTAGGCAGTTTGCATTACATAATATATATTTCCAGACAAATTTTAGTATACCAATTGCATTAATATCTTAGATTTTTCTATAGATTAATATGGTAAGATGTGATATCTTAATGCTGAGCCTTCTAATCTATGGACATAATATCTCTCCAATTATTTAGGTCTTCTTTATCTTGACAAGCTCACATAGTTTGCAGTTTACAGTGTACAAAGTACAGTATACAATGTTAGACTGATTCCTAAAGTATTTTTTTATGCTACTGTATGTGAAATTGCTTTAAAAATTCAGTTTGCTTATAGCATATGATAACACATTTCATAATCATATATTAACCTTATATTCTACAATCTTGCAAAATTCACATAGTAGTTCTAAAAGCTGTTTGCCTAATAAATCTGAAGGAATCTACAGCAGGGGTCCCCAACCCCTGGGCCACGGACTGGTACCGGTCCTTGGCCTGTTAGAAACTGGGCTGCACAGCAGGAGGCGAGGGGCGGGCAAGTGAGCAAAGCTTCATCTGTATTTACAGCTGCTCCACATCACTTGCATTACCGCCTGAGCTCCGCCTCCTGTCAGATCAGTGGTGGCCTTAGATTCTCATAGGATCGCAAACCCTACCGTGAACTGCACATGCGAGGGATCTAGGCTGCGCACTCCTTATGAGAATCTAATGCCTGACGATCTGAGGGGGAGCTGAGGCAGTGATGCTGGCACAGGGAAGCGGCTGCAAATACAGATTATCATTAACAGAGAGGTCTGACTGCACAGAGACCATAATAAATCAGTTGCTTGCAGACTCTTATCAAAACCCCATCAGTGAGTGGCAAGTGAAAACAAGCTCAGGGCTCACACTGATTCTGCATTATGGTGAGCTATATAATTATTTCATTACATATTACAATGTAATAATAACAGAAATAAAGTGCATAATAAATGTAATGGGCTTGAATCATCTCGAAACCATCCTCCCCTCCCTCCCATCCACGGAAAAATTGTCCTCCACGAAACCTGTCCCTGGTGCAAAAAAGGTTGGGGACCACTGATCTATAGAACAATGATGTCATCTGCAAATAGTTTTACTTCAGCCTTTCTGAACTTTATGCTCTTTTATATCTTTTTTCTTCCCTTACTGAAATGACCAGGATGTCCAATACAATGTTAAACAGAAGTGGTAAGGGCAGACATCCTTGCCCTATCTCTAATCTTAGGGGAAAGGCATAATATATCACCATTAAGCATGATGTCAGTTGTGGGTTTTTGTGGATGCTCTTCATTAGGTTGATGCTATTTCTATTTCTAGTTCCCTAAGAATTTTTATTTTCAATCTAAAGGAGTATTGAATTTTGTCAAACAGTTCTCTTTTCTTGTCTGTCTCCCTCTACCAAAATTTGTTACGAATTTTTGTCTTTAGTTTGTTAACACAGTGAGTTAAAATGACTGATTTAATAAAATTATATTAACCTTGCATGTCTGAAATAAACCCCACTTGGTCCTTTTTATATACTATTGGATTTGATTTGCTAATATTTTGTAAAGGAATACAGTATTTATGTCTACCAGAGATACAGGGCTGTAATTCTATATTCTTGCGTTGTCTTTGACAAGCCTAGGTGTCATGGTTATGCTGCCCACATGATGTATGTTGTAAAGAGTTTGTAAAGATTGGGATTATTTCTTTGAATATATGAAAAGAATATACTTGTGAAATTATATGGGTGTGTTTTCTTGGTGGGGGGAATCAACAAATTCAGATTTTTTAGACATTGGTTTATTCACATTTTTTGTATCTTAAAAGCATTAAGAGGGAAAAATATAATCCTATATTTACCCATATATTTATTTTTTCTGATGCTCTTCATTAGTTCCTAAAGATCTGACTTTGCCTTTGGTGTATTTCCCTTCAGTATGAAAAACTTCCTTCAGCATTTCTTGTAATGCAGATCTGCCCACAACAGGTTCTCTTAATTTTCCTTTCTCTGAAAACATCTTTATTTCATTTCATTTTTAAAGGATATTTTCATTGAATACAGAATTCTGAATGGAAAGTTTTTTCTTTCAACATGTTGTATTTTCTAGCCTCTATAGTTTCTAATGAGAAGTGTATGGTAATTTGAATCACTCTCCCCCAATATATGTGTTATTCCTCTCTGGCTACTTGCAAAATTTTTTAACTTTGGTTTTTACAGTTTGACTATGATTACTAAGATTATCCTGTTTTGCATTTGTTAAGCTTCTTGAATCTGTAAATTTATATTTTTCACCAAATTTGGTAAGCTTTTTACTATAATTTCTTTAAAAAAATTTTTACCCTCTTTTCTCCCTCTTGAGACTCGTTAAAACCCATTTAATTAGAAATTGCCCTAGAGATCCCTAAGGTTCTGTTCATTTAAAAACAAACACAAAAACCTCAAAACCTCTACTAATAAGAATGACTTCTTCTGCTCTAAATTCAAAATCCTGATTTTCTGTCATCTTTATCTACTATAAATCCTATATAGTGAATGTTTTTCATTTCAGATATCATTCTTTTCAGTTCTAAAAGTCCCATTGGTTCTTTTATATATTTTCTTTGTCTCGCTGAAACTGCTTACCTTTTCATTCATTATAAGCATATTTTCTTTTACCTCAAATAATTATATAAAAGCTACTTTAAAATCTTTGTCAGATAATTCCAACATCTAATTCATCTTGAACTTTGCATTCCTTCATGTCTTTTCCCTTGAAAATGTGCTGCAATTTCCTGGCTCTTTGTATGTTGAGTAATTTTGAGTTGATCTTGGACATTGCGAATGTTAGGCTGTGAACTCTGGATTCTGTTATATTACTCTGAAAAATACTGTTTTTGTTTTAGCAGGCAACATTTCAGAAAGCTTTCAGTCCTGCCTGCATACACATTGCTGAGGGGTCAGGTACAAATTTGGGCAGAGTGTTATACTCAGAATCTGGGGTTCCCCTTCTTTGGCTCTATTTTTCCAGATTATTTTATTAACTGGGCCCCTTTTGGTCCTTACAGCTAAAAAAATGGCAGTTTTCTTTAAAGGAGTTTTAGCTCCAAGTCTCTGCCATGGTAGCAGTGACTCAGGTAACACTTCAGACTGCTTTCCAACTGCCTCACGCATGCATGGCTCAGGAGTCAGCCAGAGACTTGGGCAGAGTTTATACACACAATTTTGAGTTCCCCTTCTTGGCTTCTCTTTTGTGGGGTTCCCTCATCCTCCAGCAGCCCTGGTTGTACCAGGTACCTTTCCCAGGTTCTGCTGGTGAAAGACGCTGCCCGGTTTTCCTGTTGAGGTTTTAGCTACCCAGTGCCACCACTATAATGAAGATTTGACACTTATTCTACTCATGGCCAAATAATCTGTCCAACACTGAAATTAAAATCAAAGACTTTAAATTATCCAAGCAGAGCATCTAACTCTTTTTTACAAATAAATACTAAATGACTAAATGCTAAATCTCCTTTAACAAGGAAATAGTCAAATCCTATCAGATTCAAACAAAATAAATCAATCAGTACTCTAAATTATAAGCAACAGAAAATGATTCTTACTCAAGAAGCAAAGGAATTTATTTCGAAGGTATCAGGCAACTTACATTGTTAAGAAATATGAATAAATGAGATCAGAAATGGAAAGGAACCAGGGGAGATTAGGCAAGAGAAGCCCAGTTGAGACTGCACTGTGGGTACCAGCTCTATATACAGGGCTGCTTCCTCCTCAGGACCTTGTGAGCCACTACTGGCACTGCTGCCACCACAGACTGGATGCTGCAGCTGCCAGCACCATCAGAAGAAAAACTTGTCTCTGCTTCTCCACATGATTCTGCTCCACAATCAAGGTAGAGCTAAGGGAGACAAGGACGGGTGGGTGTAAGGGAAGGTAGTGTAACAGCAGTCTGATTGGTTCAGCCTAATTCATATGTCCATATTAACTAAGGGGAGTTCAGGGGGTGGAGGGATACTGGGGTGGGAGGGAAAACTGAGTATCAGGCTTTTGCAGATTCATGTGGGAAACCTACTCTGACTCATGGTAGGGCATTCTTCAAAAGCAGAGAGATTTTGAAAGAGCATGCCACTTATTAACCTTTTTTTTTTTGTGTGTGGTACGCGGGCCTCTCACTGTTGTGGGCTCTCCCGCTGCGGAGCACAAGCTCCGGAAGCACAGGCTCAGCGGCCATGGCTCACGGGCCCAGCCGCTCCGAGGCATGTGGGATCCCCCCAGACCGGGGCACGAACCGGTGTCCCCTGCATCGGCAGGAGGACCCTCAACCACTGCGCTACCAGGGAAGCCCTAGCCTATTGTTTTTTAAATCCACCCTTCTATACTGTTTTGTGCTACTGGACTGGGATGCTGCAAACTACATTTCTCCCCTGCTAGCCTCCTTTGTTAGGTTCTCCCAATATGGGCAATATGCTAGATGGAGTCTGGCAGCCAGGAAGAAGGTAGAAAAAACATGTGCTTTTCTTTGTCTACTGCTTCCCCTCAACAGCTGCCCACCAAAGGTCCTTAGCTCTGGCAGCGGCAGCCAGTTCCAGTCTCCATATTCTTTTAGAACTCCCTGAACCAGCCTCATCTAAGTGTACAGCGGTGGGGGAGGACAGGCTAAGTAGCAAGCTTATTTGTGCCACAGAAGCACAGAAAGAATAAAAGAATGAGAATCAGTAATTTGGAGCTCCAGGTTCCTCTGAAGCTACAAACAGAAAGACTGATTATAAGAAAGAAACAATTAGTCTGCCTAGATACCATCTCTAAAAATAGTCAAATTCTCCCTCTAGCAGAAGATTAGAGGTTTTCTATTTGGGTATGTTGAACTAAAGGAACCCTTAAACTAACGGCAATCAAGGAAAGCTGAAAAAAAGGGTGCAATATTTAAAACAGGAAGGAAGATTAAGGCAAAGTCTATACTGAATAATAAGACCCCCACTCCCACCCCAATCTGATACCATTGCCTACCCAAAGCAATCAAGGCTTCCAGAGAGATGTCTGATTCCAGGACTGGAACAGGTAAGGTACACAATGAACTTGGAAAATCTTGAGCCTAAAGGTAAGGAAGTACTTTTGGAGATGGGGAGGGGTCATGGGGGGAATGTCAAAAGGACCAAAGAACCAACTCTAAGGGACTTCAGTTAGCCAAATCAAGAGCAATTTGATCCTCAAAATACATAAGTACAGCAGTGGATTGAATAATTCAGTAGCTCACTGAATAATTCAGGAATATATGAGTCCATTCTATTAACAAATAGGACAAAAAAAGAGGGTTTTTAAAAAACAAAAACAAAACAGTAGAATGCTGACTGATAAATGTGGAAGGGGTTTATAAAGCTGGAAGATCTCCATTTTGCAATCATTATAGTAATGATTGGGTGGGGGCAGGCATCATAAATGGTCACTAAATCAAAAAGAGAAAATTCTGATGAAGAACAGGATTTTTACATGGTCTTAAAATGTCTTCCCAGGGAGCTTACATTCTAATTTCAAGGAGAAAAACAGTCACTATAAACAGAAAAACTGGACAATCCCTTGACTGGATGATTGAAATTAATATCACATATGAGAGGCAAACAGAAACATGTGCCTCTGATGTGATACCCTGAGAAGGACATCACATCATTTTAGTACTTATTTTGCCAGGGATGCACAACCTGAATCTAATCATGAAAAACTGTAAGATAAACCCCAAATGAATAACACTCTATGAAATAACTGGCCTGTATTTTTCAAAAATATGAGAGTCATGCCAGACAAAGAAAGGCTAAGGAACTGCTCCAGATTAAAATGAACCAAGAGACATGACAACTAAATGCAATATATACTCTGGACTGGATTCTGTACTGAAAGGAAAAAATATGCTATAAAGGAAACTGTTGGAACAAGTGATAAATGTAGACTGTAAATTAGAAAAAGGTATTATATAAAACTTCCTGAATTTGATAGCCAAATTACATACTTAGTAAGAGCATATCTTTTCTTTTGGAAATTACACACTAAAGTATTAAGGGGAAAAGAAGCATGATGTATGCAACGTATTCTTAAATGGCCCAGAAAAAAGTGTGTGTGCGTGTGTATGTGTGTAGAGGAAAAGAATGATGAAAGAAATGTTGTAATGTTAAAATACTGGCGAATCTAGGTGTTTATGGGAGTTATCTACATTACTCTTACAACCTTTCCGTATGAAATTATTTCAAAATAAAGGTTACATTAAAAGATACCAGTAGTCAACTCTACCCTTTCTCTACTCACAACAGTCCCCTCTGATAGCCAGCTGCTTTTTTTTTTAACATCTTTATTGGAGTATAATTGTTTTACAATGGTGTGTTATTTTCTGCTTTACAACAAAGTGAATCAGCTATACATATACATATCTCCTCCCTCTGGTGTCTCCCTCCCACCCTCCCTATCCCACCCCTCTAGGTGGTCTCATAGCACTGAGCTGATCTCCCTGTACTATGCGGACAGCCAGCTGCTTAATCTCTCCTTACATCTCACTGTTAAGGGGAACCAATGTCATCAAATATTTGAGAAAACTTCTAACATTAAAATCAAAGACTAAACACGCCAGGGGAAAAAAAAAAAGGAATTCTGAAGAAATCAATGATGTGAGGACCAAAAGATAAATTTACACACACACACACATCATACACGCACATCCATGCACACACAAACATATACAACTTGTAACTCCAAATAGGCCCTCTTCCCTGCTATCTTGACTTTTAGTTAATTGCCTCCTCCATCTTCTCTTCAGTGCCTAAGAGGCAGCTCAACATATCCAAAACTGATCAGCTGATGCGCCTCCCTAAACTTCTCCTCTTGCAGGCTTCCTTCCACATTTCTGTAAATGGCAACTACTAGTTGCTTAGACCTGAAGTCATCTGACTCCTCATTTTCCTCACACCTCATAAGGAATCCATCAGCAAATCTGCAAATCTTGTCTGCTCTACCTTCAAAATAAATCTGGAATCCAACCATTTCTCATAATCTTCTCCAATGCTACTCTGGTCCAAGCCACCATTGTCTCTCAACTGGATTACCTGCAATAGCCTCCTACAGCTGCCTGATTTTATTTTCCTGCTTCCATTCCTGCCTCCTACAATTTATTCTTAACACAGCAGCCAAAAGTGATCCTGTTACAAGGATCAAATCACTCCTCTGCTCAAGCCTCCAATAACTTCCCATGTCACTCAGCATGAAAGCCAAAGGACTTATGATGACCTACAAGGCTCTACATGGTCAGGTCCCACAACCTCTCTGCCTTCTTTTCCTACTACTTTCCCCCTTGTCTACTCCACTCCAGCGATACAGGCCTCCTTAGAATTCCTTCAAGTGGCCCAGGAGGGCCTTTACAACTGCTGCTCCTTTCCCAGTCACCTATCCCCTTATTCCTTTTCCTCCTTGAATTTTCTATTCAAATACCCCATTTCACCAATTATAAAAACTACCCCCTTTTAAAATCTCTGAAATAAGGACAAATCTTACAACTGATATCAACTAGAATTGGCAATGTGGCATATAAAATAATGGTGTATCGTAAATTTAGTGGCATCAAACTCACTAAAATACAGTAATACTTTGCCAGAGAAACCTCCCCAGATTACCCTACAATAAAAGATGCTAAAATAACAAAACTTTCTTAACAAATATATGTTAGTTTAAAGGGGCAGACCCTGATAACAGATTCCCAGGCAAAGTCACTCTGATTAACTTCATGGCCCCTAACTGCATATTATCTTCCCCAACATTTCTTCTGTTTTTATTTGTAAACCTAATTTGCAAATCTTCAGGAAAATATATAGGAAAGCGAATTTTAAGTATTCATTATTCATTTCAACTTTTTTCATTTAACATATTGACTTGATATACCCTCTGGGTAGTTTGTCTCTTATTTTTACCACAATTTTGAGAATTTCTGAATAAACAAAACCCTTTCAATTTTTTTTTTTTTTTTTTTTGCGGTACGCGGGCCTCTCACCGCTGTGGCCTCTCCCATTGCGGAGCACAGGCTCCGGACGCGCAGGCCCAGCGGCCATGGCTCACGGGCCCAGCCGCTCCGCGGCACGTGGGATCCTCCCGGACCGGGGCACAAACCCGTGTCCCCTGCATCGGCAGGCAGACTCTCAACCACTGCGCCACCAGGGGAGCCCCCCTTTCAATTTTTACCCTCAAATAAAGGCTGGACCATGAACCAGGCAGCCCCCAATTTCTTCATTTTTAATATGCTTTAACATGTGTGTTGTTCAATACAGTAGTCATTAGCCATGTGTGACGAATTTGAACTGAGATGTGTTGTAAGTGAAAATACACACTGGATTTTGAAGACTTGGCATAAAACAAAACATCTCAGTAATAATTTTTATGACTATAAATTAGGATGATAATATTTTGGATATATAAAGTTAAATAAAATATAATAAATTAATCATTCTTAATGTGGCTACTAGAAAGTTTTTAATTACACATGTGGCTTGCATTTGTGACACATTATATTTAAATTCATATTTAGTGATAGGTAGTGATAGTGATATTTTGAGATATCTGCAATACACATAATGCCATGTGATACTATCTGTAATTTCTGTTGGTAAAAAAGTCACAGATACTGGCAATATTACTGTGATTTCTGTCTACATTAATAATTAAAGAAAATGCTAAATTTCACTTAAAAGTTAGTGAAAATAAAGTTGTAATCCTTTCCCACCATGTTTGCAAATCCCCTGTGGACTTGTAATGGAATTTTATTGGTAATGGTCTACAACTAAAAAAAGAACCTGTCCCAAGAATCATAAAAAGCAAACTTTTGCATCCATGCACATTTCCTATTATGATAAAACTATACTATTTCATAGTAAGTAAATTAATACAAATAAACATCTTTTGATATGTTGCACTCTACCTAAAATATATCTTGGCCAAAAATAACTTTATTTAGCTCCAGTCATCTTCTTCAATAATTCTGAATAACATCTAACAGTTTATGAAAATCAAATCCATAACAGAAATACAAAGATTTGCTCTTATTCAACTGACAGGCTTTTATAAAGGCATTATGCTAGACACTAGAAATCATAATCCCGTAAAGGAACTTCTGTTCAAAATAATGTGATGGCAGAGTCCCAAATACATTATATGTTTGTAATGATAACACTACTGGTATGTTATAAAACCTTACCACAATTTATTTGATTGTGACTGCTTTATGATCAAAGTACATTTTAATGACCTTAACTTAGCTCTGAAAACTGATTCTTTCCAAGTCTTCTAAATAGTAATAACAACTTAATAACTTGAAAATATTCATGTCTCTTCCAAAACAAATTTACTTTTTCATAGAATTTGCAAATACAACAGGAATTTGTTTTTTTTTTTTTTTTTTTGCGGTACGTGGGCCTCTCACTGTTGTGGCCTCTCCCGTTGTGGAGCACAGGCTCTGGATGCGCAGGCTCAGCGGCCATGGCTCACGGGCTTAGCCGCTCCGCAGCATGTGGGATCTTCCCGGACCGGGGCACGAACCCGTGTCCCCTGCATCGGCAGGCGTACTCTCAACCACTGTGCCACCAGGGAAGCCCAGGAATCTGTTTTTAACAAGCCTTCTAGATGATTCTAGATGAACACTTAATGTTTGGGAACCCCTGGGCTAATGGAAATCCTTCCACCTGGAAACAGGAGTGGGCAATTACTATTTCTCCTATAATAAGAATCAAAGGCACAAAACAAGATAAAAGCACATATATGAAAAGGTTAAATATACAGTATAAGGTAATATTTATTTGGTTTTGTATAAGGAGAGTATTATGACTACCAAAGGAGTTGATGTGCAAAATACCTAGCACAATGCTTACCACATAACTGCCACTCAGTCCATGTTTCTTTTCTAAAAATCTTATAGTTAAGACAAAAAGACGAGGAGCGGTTCTTTGAAAAGTTGTGGTTTAGACTGAGCCCAGAGGAAAGACAGGTGTTTGATAATGGAGGAGGAAAAAGACATTTTATTCTAGGTAAACACAGAATTCAATGGGCAATGTTAGCAGAGAATGTCAAGGTGCCCGTTAGACAAACAGCCAGGTTGGTGTAGAGGATGTTCATCTCTTCTCCTTAAAACTAACTATTCCATTTCTGAGACAATCGCTAACCTTAACAGTTTTCCAAAGTCTGAACCTTTTACACACATTCAGATTGCTAGCAATAATAGCACAATTAAGCAATTTCTCTGCCCTTATACATAACCACTTGATTCATCTAAATGTCAGACCAACTATCAAAGTCCAGTGAAGGAGCACTTAAGAAAATGAGATGGAATAAATCACCAGTCATGTCCATTCTCTTCTTGATCACAGCTAGTCTTCTTGCTTTAGGAGAGTGGTTCTAAACTTTAGCACGCATCAGAATCATCTGGAGGATCTGTTACGACAGAATGCTGGACCTCATAACCAGAGCTTATTCATTAGGTGTGAGGTGGGGCCTGAGACTTTGTATTTCTAACAAGTCCACAGCTGATACTGATGCTACTGGCTTGGATATCACACTTTGAGAACAACATCCTCTGCCTGTGTTCCTCTTATTTAATACTTGTTTGTTTGTTTGTTTTGAGGTACGCGGGCCTCTCACCGCTGTGGCCTCTCCCGTTGCGGAGCACAGGCTCCGGCCGCGCAGGCCCAGCGGCCGTGGCTCACGGGCCCAGCCGCTCCGCAGCATGTGGGATCTTCCCGGACTGGGGCATGAACACGGGTCCCCTGCATCGGCAGGCAGACTCCCAACCACTGTGCCACCAGGGAAGCCCACTTCCTTGTTTTGAAATGGCACATTTTCCAGAAGAATGTAAAATGTGTGTTTCTTACTTATTATGAGAATTTTCAAAATATGCAAAAATAAAGAATGACCCCCACATACCACTATTCAGCTTCAACAGTTATTAACTCGTAGTCATTCTGGTTTCCTCTATACCCTCACAAATTCACACCTCACTAAACGCATTATTCTGAAGCAAATTCAAAACATAGCACTCCATCTTTAGAGATCTAATTATGTATCTCTAAAATAAAACGTTTTAAAAAAACCACAAGAGGGCTTCCCTGGTGGCGCAGTGGTTGAGAGTCCGCCTGCCGATGCAGGGGACGCAGGTTCGTGCCCCGGTCCGGGAAGATCCCACATGCCGTGGAGCGGCTGGGCCCATGAGCCATGGCCGCTGAGCCTGCGCGTCCAGAGCCCGTGTTCCGCAACGGGAGAGGCCACAACAGTGAGAGGCCTGCGTACCTCAAAAAAAAAAAAAAAAAAAAAAAAAAAACCACACAAGAAGTAAATTTTTTAAGACCTTCGTATTTTAAAATGCTTTTATCTGCCTTTATACTTCCTTAGTGGTTTGGCTGGATACAGAATTCAGGGTCGAAAATATTTCTTCAGAAGAAGGAAGGCATGGCCTATTGCATTTTAGCTTCCAGGGTTGTTCTTGAGAAGTCCACAGTTAACTTTGAATCCTTATCCTTTGCTGTGATCTGGTTTTTTTCCCTCTGAAGCATTCAGGATCTTCTTTCTTCTCAGTAGTCTGACTCACCTCAAAATGTTTCTTTTATGATTTTTTTTTCCCCATCTGTTATGTTGGCCTCTCCTTGGCCCTTTCAGTGTGAAAACTCATGTCCTCTTATTTCCATAAATTTTTCTCACATTCTTGCAATGATGATTCCTTTCTTCTTTGTTCTCTCTTCCTGAAGCTCCCACTGCTCAAATCTCAAAACTCTTGGATGATTCCTTTAATTTTGTCTTTTCTCCTATTCACTATCTTTTTTTCTTTTTTCTATTTTTTTGGGAAATGTCTGTAATTCTACCTTCTGACCCTTCCAATTCTTTTCCATCACTGCAACCATATTTATAATTTCTAAGAGCTCTTTTTTATCCTTTCTTTTTTAAAAAATTTATTCTATTGAAGTATAGTTGATTTAAAATCTGTTAATTCCTGCTGTACAGCAGTGATTCAGTTATACATGTATGTGTGTGCATGTATATATATACACATATTCTTTTTCATATTCTTTTCCATTATGGTTTATTACAGGATACTGAATATAGTTACCTATGCTATATGGTAGGACCTGGTTGTTAATCCATTCTATATAATAGTTTGCATCTGCTAATCCCAAACTCTCAATCCAGGCCTCCACCACCCCCCTCCTTGGAGGCAACCACAAGTCTGTTCTCTATATCTGTGAGAACTCCTTAACTCTTTTTTTTATTATTAATTTTTATTGGGATATAGTTGCTTTACAATGTTTTGTTCGTTTCTTTCTATACAGCAAAGTAAATCAGTCATACGTATACATATATCCACTCTTTTTTAGATTTCCTTCCCATTTAGGTCACCACACAGCATTGAGTAGAGTTCCCTGTGCTATATACACTAGGTTCTCATTAGTTATCTATTTTATACATAGTAGTGTATATATGTCAATCCCAATCTCCCAATTCATCCCATCCCCCCTTTTCCCCTCGGTAACATAAGTTTGTTCTCTACATCTGTGACTCTATTTCTACTTTGCAAATAAGCTCATCTCTACCATTTTTCTAGATTCCACATACAGGTGATATCATATGATATTTGTTTTTCTCTTTCAGACTTACTTCACTCTGTATGACAGTCTCTAGGTCCATCCACGTCTCTGTAAATATCACTATTTTGTTCCTTTTTATGGCTGAGTAATATTCCATTGTATATATGTACCACATCTTCTTTATCCATTCCTCTAGTGAAGGACATTTAGACTGCTTCCATGTCCTGGCTATTGTAAATAGTGCTGCAATGAATATCAGGGTGCAACCATAATTCAAAAGGATGCATACACTCTTCTTCCTTTTTTATAGTATACTTTTTTTTTTTTTTGCGGTACGTGGGCCTCTCACTGTTGTGGCCTCTCCCGTTGTGGAGCACAGGCTCCGGACGCGCAGGCTCAGCAGCCATGGCTCACGGGCCCAGACGCTCCGCGGCATGTGGGATCCTCCTGGATCAGGGCACGAACCCGTGTCCCCTGCATTGGCAGGCAGACTCTCAACCACTGTGCCACCAGGGAAGCCCTATAGTATACTTAAAAAAATTTTTTTTTTGGTTGCATTGGGTCTTTGTTGCTGCACATGGGCTTTCTCTAGTTGCGGCAAGCAGGGGCTACTCTTCGTTGTGGTGCGCAGGCTTCTCACTGTGGTGGCTTCTCTAGTTGTGGAGCACGGGCTCCAGGCACGCAGGCTTCAGTAGTTGTGGTGTGCAGGCTCAGTAGTTGTGGCTCGCGGGCTCTAGAGCACAGGCTCAGTAGTTGTGGCGCACAGCTTAGTTGCTCCGCGGCATGTGGGATCTTCCTGGACAAGGGATCGAACCCATGTCCCCTACATTGGCAGGCGGATTCTTAACTACTGCACCACCAGGGAAGTCCCAATAGTATACTTTTTGATTTAATGATTCCAAATACTCTTAGCTCTTTGAGAATACTAACAAATTTTCTTATTTTTGTGGAATATTTGAGTAATTTGTTGCCTAGTACTGCATTTATTCTCTTGATCTCTTTCATACTGAAAACTTTCCTCACATGTCTGGTAGTTGTTGACTGCTCATTTTGAAAAGTGGGGGATCTAAAAACTGATGGGAAGCTGTAAGGCCATGGATAGTTTAGTCAAAGATGGGTTTCACTGTGGGATAATGTAGTTGGTCTACTTTGTTGGGGAAGCTCTAATGCTATCATTAGGTCTTTCCTCTTGAGCTGGTTGGATTCTCTAGAAAAGACTACAGCAACCTCCTGCCCTGAGAGTGAAGGTTTGTTAGCTAGTGTTTTGGAAACCAAGTGGGGAACAGGAGTGGGATGGGATGGAGGGAGGTTTCAGTATTCAGTCAGCATACTTAATCACCCTCTATTCCTTGCTTTCAATTTTTTCTAGTGCCTATTTCCCCACTCTCCAGCCCAGAGATCAATATTTTATCCACCCTAAAAGAATAATACACCATCTTTTGTCAGGTTAGGGATAGGTCAATCACCCAACTGCCCACAGTTGGGGGAGAAAAATCTGGGGATGTGATTGTTTCTTAAACTGATATTTGACTCATCTTCCTTATTTACAACTTCCACTCCCAGTTCTTCTTTCAAGAGGTATCTGGTACTGCTGAAGTATTATACAGTTGTGATGTAAATCTAGTTCACAGCATTCCCAACTCATAGCTTAGGAGTTGGATTTCTCAGATCTACAAACTCACTTAGTACTTGTCCATGTTTTCCAGGTTCTAAAATTCTGTCTTCTATTGTCTCCTCACTTTTCTCCCTTTTGGGATTAAAAAAAAAATTTTATTTTTTTTGGCGGTACACGGGCCTATCACTGCTGTGGCCTCTCCTGTTGCAGAGCACAGGCTCTGGACGCACAGGCTCAGTGGCTAAGGCTCACGGGCCTAGCCACTCCACGGCATGTGGGATCTTCCCGGACTGGGGCACGAACCCGTGTCCCCTGCATCGGCAGGTGGACTCTCAACCACTGCGCCACCAGGGAAGCCCGGATTAAAAAACTTTTTACCACTTTACTATTCTTTTTATGGGCAAGGAGATAGAGTAGATGAATCTTTACCCGGATGAACTTCCTGATTTTTTAAAAGCCAAATGAAACCACTTGAAGTCCTTCATAACAGGAGAAAACCTCACTTTATGAAATTGGGTTTATACATAAGTTTTCAAAAATTACTACCCAACCCGATCTCCCACCCTCAAGACATTATCACTTTAGAGACCACCTTAATTTCTGGATGAGCTTCAACTGGTCGTGACTTCTTGGTCTCTTGATTCCTTATAATCAATTTATAAAAGATCTTTTTCTTTTTTAAGTGATAAATCCTCACTAGTGAGAACATATATTTTTAAAAGAAGTAATTGTTGCATAACATATCTCTCTACCTGGGGACTAAGAGCGTATCTCATTCTTTTTATCAGGTATGGTTTTCTTCCTTAGATGAAGAAAGGACAGAGATCAAGCCTACACAGCACTCACTCCAAGGAAGAATCTCAACAGTAATACCAGCTTCCCTGGTGAAATCACTACATGATGAGTTGTCAGCTTGTAACTTTAAATCTAAAGCTTTGCCACTTTAATTAAATGGCAGTGTGCCACTGTAGACCCAAACTAAAATATTAAAATTAAAAAAATTGTGAGAAATGTTGCCTCCATACAAATAACCTAAGAAAATAACTAATAATAGTGCTGGTATCTTTGGAAACTACTCTGGGAAATAAATAAGCTTCAAAGGTTCCCAAAAATTCAGCAAAATATACATTCAAATGTAATTTATTTTCTAATGACAGTGACAAAAATCAGTCTGTTAGGTTGGCAGAAAATATTTGCCAAATACATGTCTGAAATTATGGTATCTGGAATATATAAAGAACTTTCATAACTCAATATTAAGAAGATGAAAAGAAACAAGATTTGAGCAGACATACCATCAAAGAGATATAAATAAAAAGCAGATGAAAAGATGTAAAACATGATTAGTCATTAGGAAAATGCAAATTGAAACCACAATGAGATATCACTACACACCTACTAGAATAGTTAAGATAAAAAACAAAACAAACAAACAAAAAACCCAAAAAACAGGTACTGACAAAAATGTTGTGCAACTGGAGTTCTCATACACTGTTGGTAGAAATATAAAATGGTACTGCCACTTCGGAAAACAGTTTAGCAGATTCTTTCTTTAAAAAAAAAAAAAAAAAAGGAAATAGAGACACAGATGTAGAGAACAAATGTATGGACACCAAGATGGGAAAGTGGGGGGCGGGGGGTGCGATAAACTGGGAGATTGGGATTGACATGTATACGCTAATATGTATAAAATAGATAACTAAGAAGAACCTGATGCACAGGGACTTCCCTCGTGGTGCAGTGGTTAAGAATCCATTTGCCAATGCAGGGGAGGCAGGTTCGAGCCCTGGTCTAGGAAGATCCCACATGCCACGGAGCAACTAAGCCCGTGTGCCACAACTACTGAGCCTGCGCTCTAGAGTTCACGAGCTACAACTACTGAGCCCACGTGCCACAACTACTGAAGCCCGCACACCGCAACAAAGAGTAGCCCCCGCTCACTGCAACTGGAGAAAACCCACGCGCGGCAACCAAGACCCAATGCAGCCAAAAATTAAATAAATAAATAAATAAATAGTTGTTATTAAAAAAAAAAAGAACCTGCTGTATAGCACAGGGAACTCTACTTCGCTGTACAGTAGAAACTAACACAACATTGTAAAACAATTATACCCCAATTAAAAGAAAAGAGATTTCTTTTTTTTTGATGTCAACAATTTTTAAAATCTTTATTGAATTTGTTACAATATTGCTTCTGTTTTATGTTTTGTTTTTTGGCCTCAAGGCATGTGGAATCTAGTTCCCCGACCAGGGATCAAACCCACACCCCCGGCATTGGAAGGTGAAGTCTTAACCACTGGACCACCAGGGAATTCCCTGGCAGTTTCTTATAAAGTTAAACATACACTTACCATAGGACCCAGCAATCCCATTCCTAGGTATCCGCCCAAGAGAAATAAAACATTTACACAAAGACCTGTAGTTGAATGTTTAGCAGCCTTAATTATGGTAGCCCAAAACTGGAAACATAAATCTATCAGGTGGTGAATGGATAAACAAACTTTGGTACATATATACGGTGGAACAGTACTCAGTAATAAAAAGGAGTAAGTTAGGGATACATGTAACAACACAGATGACTCTCAAAAGTATTACACTAAATGAAAAGCCAGACACAAAGTGCTGCATACTGTATGATTCCATTTATATAACATTCTGGAAAAGATAAAACTATCAAAACAGTGGTTGCCAGAGATTGGGGATGGGGAGGTAACTGATTACAAAGGGGCAGGTGAGAACTTTCTGGGGTGTTGAAAACTGTCTATAATCTGATGGTGGTAGTGATCACATGACTATATACATTTGTGAAAACTATAACTGTACACTTAAAAAGGGTGAATTTTACTGAGTGTAAATTATGCCTAAATAAATCTGGTTTTTTAAAAGGTACAATATGCCTTAAAATAAACCACACACAATAAATAGTAGAACAAGTGAAAAAAACAATCTGTCAGGAACATGAAGAAAGCATATAAACAGTTAACTATTTATATATTATATAGTTTATACACACATACATATAATTTAAGTTATGAAACAGAACCACTTGGTGGAAGGAAAATGCTTACAGGAAATGCATGAGAACCTGTTCAAATATGACATGTCACATATTCCGGCTTTAGTAAGTCACTTGCATCTTTGTCTCCCTTTAATAAAAAGTTCTGCCAGCTTCTCCTTTCTTCTTTTAAAACTGTAGGCTCTATTTCTAATACAAACATATCACAAAATAAACTTAAAGAAATTTGAGTGCCTCTTATGTTGCCAAGAACAAAAGTACAAGTGCTTTTGTTATTTTGTTTAATGCACATAATCATTCCACCCTTAGATCTTATGCACCCATCTTTAACCACTTTAGTTATCTGTTCAACGGTACCTTTAGCCATAAGAAGCAGAGCCCAGATCTAAATCCAGGTTTAACTTCAGAGCCCATGAACGATATTTTAAGCACTTTGGAAATTAAGATAAAATGCTAAATAAAAAATACGAAATATGTATAGCACAGGAATTATAGCCATTACCTTATAATAACTTTTAATGGAGTATAAACTGTAAAACTACTGAATCACTATGCTGTATACCTGCAAGTAATAAAATATTGTAAATCAACTGTACTTTAATTTAAAAAAATGCTAAGTAAAAACTGGCATATGTGAAGCTTAAAAGACCTTCAGAGAAACTAAGAAAACAAGCTTCTTGCTAACTATTTCAAGCAGGCAAATGTAGAAAATTTTGTGTATTCCTTGCTTTAAGGAAACTTGAATGCTAAAATACAAACTATACTTATTAGAGATTTAACGGAAGACAGTAATAATAAATCACAAATTTCTTTTCACTTTTTTTATTTAGAAAAAAATTGATAAAATTTACATGTAAGTAAGAAGCATATATCTCAAACAGAGCTTCTTAGGATTAAAAGGGAAAAAAACCCCTTTTATCTTAATAAGATGCTTTGTTCAAAACAAATTTTAAAGAGTTGTTTTATAAATACTTAACAGTCATGTTCCTGTAAGTCTTACACAACATAAAATGCATTGTGTATACATTTTTCCTATGCTCACTGACATACAATAAAATAACACCAGGTGGGCTTCCCTGGTGGCGCAGTGGTTGGGAGTCTGCCTGCCGATGCAGGGGACGCGGGTTCATGCCCCGGTCCGGGAGGATCCCACATGCCGCGGAGCAGCTGGGCTCGTAGCCGTGGCTGCTGGGTCTGCGCATCCGGAGCCTGTGCTCCGCAACGGGAGAGGCCACAACAGTGAGAGGCCCGAGTACCTCAAAAAAAAATAATAAATAACACCAGGTGGGAATCAGGAGACGAGTTCTAGTCTTAACGCTGATACTTTCATGGGTTATGGGTTATGAGTTACATTGCATACCCTGAAATTTGTATGTTGAAGCCCTAATCTGAAGTATGTCAGAATGTGAATTTATTTGAAAATAGGGTAACTGGAGATGTAATTAGTTAGGATGAGGTCACACTGGAGTGGAATAGGCCCCTAATCTAACTTGGTGTTCTTATAAAAAGGGGAAATCTGGACACAGTTACGTGCAGAGGGAGGATGCCATGTAAACATGAATGAAGAGATTGGGATGATGCATATATAAGCCAAGGAATGCCAAAGATTGTCAGCACACCACCAAAAGCAACAGAAGGAACCAACACTGACAACATCTTTATCCAGACTTCTAGCCTCCAGAACTGTGAGACAATAAATTTCTGTTATTTAATTCAGTAAAGTTGGGGGATAAAAAATTAACAGAGAAATCTGTTGCATTTCTACACACTAACAACGAACTATCAGAAAGAGAAATTAAGGAAATAATCCCATTTACCATCATGTCAAACAGAATAAAATACCTAGTAATAAACTTACCTAAGGAGGTAAAAGACCTGTACTCTGAAAAACTATAAGATACTGATGAAGAAACTGAAGATGACACAAACAGATGGAAAGATATACAATGTTCTTGGATTGGAAGAATCAATACTGTTAAAATGACCATACTACCCAAGGCAATCTACAGATTCGATGCAACCCTTATCAAATTACCAATGGCATTTTTCACAGAACTAGAACAAAAAACTTAAAATTTGTACGGAAACACGAAAGACCCTGAATAGCCAAAACAATCTTGAAAAAGAAGAACAGAGCTGGAGGAATGACACTCCCTAACTTCAGACTATACTACAAAGCTACAGTCATCAAAAAGCATGGTACTGGCACAAAAACAGACATATAGATCAATGGAACAGGACAGAAAGCCCAGAAATAAACCCGTGCACTTATGGTCAATTAATCTATGACAAAGGAGGCAGGGATATACAATGGAGAAAAGACAGTCTCTTCAATAAGTGGTGCAGGGAAAACTGGACAGCTACATGTAAAAACAATGAAATTAGAACATTTTCTACACCATATACAAAAATAAACTCAAAATGGATTAAAAACCTAAATGTAAGACCAGATACTCTAAAACTTCTAGAGGAAAACATAGGCAGAACACTCTTTGACATAAATCACAGCAATATCTTTTTGGATCCGTCTCCTAGAGTAATGGAAACAAAAGCAAAAATAAACAAATGGGGCCTAATTAAACTTAAAAGCATTTACACAGCAAAGGAAATCATAAACAAAACAAAAAGACAACCTACGGAGCAGGAGAAAATATTTGCAAATGATGTGACCAACAAGGGCTTGATTTCCAAAATATGCAAACAACTTATACAGCTCAACATCAAAAAAACAAACCAATTAAAAATGGGCAGATGACCTGAATACACATTTTTCCAAAGAAGACATACAGATGGCCAAGAGGTATATGAAAAGATGCTCAACATCGTTAATTATTAGAGAAATGCAAATCAAAACTACCTCATACCAGTCAAAATGGCCATCATTAAAAAGTCTACAAATAACAAATGCTGGAGAGGGTATGGAGAAAAGGGAACCCTCCTACACTGTTGGTGGGAATGTAAATTGCTGTGGCCACTATGGAAAACAGGATGCAGGTTCCTTAAAAAATTAAAAATAGAGTTGCCACATGATCTAGCAATCCCACTCCTGGGCATATATCCAGAGAAAATGATAATTTGAAAAGATACATGCACCTCAATGTTCACTGCAGCAGTATCTACAACAGCCAAGACATGGAAGCAACCTAAATATCCACTGACAGATGAATGGATAATGAAAATGTGGGGTGTGTGTGTATGAAATATGAATATTACTCAGAAATAATAAAAAAGAGTGAAATATTGCCATTTGCAGCAACATGGGTGGACCTAGAGATTATTAAGTGAAGTAAATCAGACAAAGACAAATATATGATACCACTTATATGTGGAATCTTAAATGATACAAATGAGCTTATTTACAAAACAGAAATAAACTCAGACATAGAAAGCAAACTTATGGTTACTAAAAGGGAAAGGGGGTGGGGGAGGGATAAATTAGGAGTTTGGGATTAGCAGATACAAACTACTGTATATAAAATAGATAAACAACAAGCACCTGCTGTATAAACCAGGGAACTAGATTCAGTATCTTATAATAACCTACAATGGAAAAGAATCCGTATATATACATATTATATGTATATACATATATATATTATATATATACACACATATATCTGAATCACTTTGCCATATACCTGAAACATTGTAAGTGAACTATACTTCAATTGAAAAAAAAAAAAAAGACACCCAGTTTGCAGTTCTTTGTTATGGCAACCCTAACAAACTAACACATTTTGTAATTACATAATTTTGGATAAGTTATTTCAACATTCTTGGCTCTACATTTCAACTGGTATCTTTCTTTATATTTTTCCTCTTCCAAAACCTCTCACCAAATATTTTAAATATTTCCCACTATATCTAACTATTTGAGTTACATTATTCGAGTTACATTCCAGTTACCTAAAGATGCAAGATAATTATTTCCAAATGAACTGCTGAACAGATAATATTAGTTTCTAAAGGCATAAATCTTAGTAGTATAAGGTTCTAATTTCTTTAGAAATTCACTGGCAAATGCTCCTCAAATGAAGAGAATTATCAACTAGTATCTATCTAATGCTTTTACTGGTCGTTATACCTTCCTCTCTTTCCTTTGGTTCTTTCTTACTAACACAGTTCAATAGAGCAAAATTGCACATCTGATAAAAAGCGAACTTCTGGGCTTCCCTGGTGGTACAGTGGTTGAGAGTCCGCCTGCTGATGTAGGGGACACGGGTTCGTGCCCCGGTCCGGGAAGATCCCACATGCTGCGGAGTGGCTGAACCCGTGAGCCGTGGCCGCTGGGCTTGTGCATCCGGAGCCTGTGCTCCGCAATGGGAGAGGCCACAACAGTGAGAGGCCCATGTACTGAAAAAAAAAAAAAGCGAACTTCTTGGACTTCTTACTAATCTGGAGTTCCTCGTATGATGATTAGTTATGGCCCTACTCATCTTTGGTGAGATCCAATTTGCTGAACATCAATTTAAATCACAATTTTTTACTTTAAAATCCCACATTCAAAAACTTTAAAAATTAAAAAAATTTTTTTCTTCCAGTTTTACTGAGAAATAGTTTACTCAAAAACTGTTTAGGGCTTCCCTGGTGGCGCAGTGGTTGAGAGTCCACCTGCCGATGCAGGGGACACGGGTTCGTGCCCCAGTCCGGGAAGATCCCACATGCCGCAGAGCAGCTAGGCCCATGAGCCAGGGCCGCTGAGCCTGCGCATCCGGAGCCTGTGCTCCGCAACGGGAGAGGCCGCAACAGTGAGAGGCCCTCATACCGCAAAAAAAAAAAAAGAAAAAAAGAAAAAAAAGGAAAAAAACTGTTTAGATCTGACTACTCTTTATTTAGCACTTAAAATTTTTTTTGTTTAATGATCCTTTTCAATTTTGAACACTTCCTTCCCTTTCTTTTTTTTTTTTTTAATTTAAATTTAAATTTTATTTATTTATTTTTGGCTGCATTGGGTCTCTGTTGCTGCACGCGGGCTTTCTCTAGTTGCAGCGAGCGGGGGCTACTCTTCGTTTCAGTGCACGGGCTTCTCATTGCGATGGCTTCTCTTGTTGTGGAGCAAGGGCTCTAGGCACGCGGGCTTCAGTAGTTGTGGCTCGTGGGCTCTAGAGAGCAGGCTCAGTAGTTGTGGTGCACAGGGCTTAGTTGTTCCACGGCATGTGGGATCTTTCCAGACCAGGGATCGAACCCGTGTCCCCTGCATTGGCAGGCAGACTCTTATCCATTGCGCCACCAGGGAAGCCCACTTCCCTTTCTTTTACATCTCTGTTGGCTTCTTTAATTGTGCCAGGATCTTTAAATTTCCTCCCTTCTAACCCCTACCTACTTAAGAGCTACTTGGCTTAAAATTTTTTTCAATGTAGCAGTAAACATTTTCATTACCTTTCAGTTTTCCGTCTGAGAATATTGAAACACTAAATTGGTGAATAAATTTTACTATATCCAAGCTATAATAAGAATAATACGAATCCCATTCATTTGGTAATTAAAGAAGTTTTATAAGATAGTAGGTATACAAAGTCAGATACCTAAGGTAAGACTTGGGACTATAGATACATCTCAGGCAAACCAATTCTAAAGACATTACTATTTCCATTTTACCAAAAATCTCTACCTACCTAATTCCTGAAACATCTTCTAATCTCAGTAGCTACAAACAAACCACTTCTTTTATTTTCACAAAAGGATCATTAGCAGTTTAAAGAACTGATTAATGAAGTATTAGCAATATAATTTTAAATATGGTACAAAAAGGAATAGACAAACCAACTGAAGAGAAGAGAGTCCAGAAACAACATCAAATACACATGGTAATGTAATATACAATAAAGGTAACATTTCAAACCAGTGGGGAGAAGATGAATTTTTCAATTAATGGTATTAGACTCCATGGTTAGCCATTTGGGAAAAAATTAGAAAGCTAAATTCCCACATCACTTCTTACACTAAAATAACTCCCACGGGAATCAAATTCAAATGTAAAATTGTAGATGAAAATGTAACTACATTTATATAGAGTTATACTCTTTGAGTTATGTTTTAGTTAAACATAACTAAATACAGAAGCCATAAAGGAAAAGGTCAATAAGAGCACACAAAATTTTTTAATTTCTGTTAAGGCTTAAAGAGAATATAAAATAAGGAAAGAAAAAACAGACAATGACAACCTGGGGGAAAACATTTGCAATAAATATGACAAGTTGCCAAATATCATGATATAAAGAGCTACGAATCAATAACTGAGAAAGAGATGAACAAGCGATGAGAAGAGGAAAAAATGAATTATAAAGATATGAAGTTACCCTCTTGAATAAAAAAGTGCAACTTAAAATAATGAGACACCATTTTTATCTAGCAGTTTGTCAAATATTTTAACATTTGCCAAAACCTGACTTTCCTCAATATTTGAGAGTATGGAGGGACTTCCCAGGTGGCACAGTGGATAGGATTCCACACTCCCAATGCAGGGGGCCTGGGTTTGATCCCTGGTCAGGGAACTAGATCTCACATGCATGCTGCAACTAAGAGTTCGCATGCAGCAACTAAGGAGCCCGTGTGCAGCAACTAAGAAGCCCTGGAGCCACAACTAAGGAGCCCGCCTGCCGCAACTAAGACCCAGTGCAACCAAATTAAAAAAATATATATTTGAGGGTATGGGGAAATAGGGACACTCATGCACTATTTGCAGAAATGAAAAGTGGTACTTTTGAAAGGGCTTTTGAAAGGGTATTTTTTAAATACATATGTTTGTTTTAAGAGTGTTTGTAGTAAAACAAATTTATACATGATCTAAATTTCCAAGAACAGGGAAGGGGCAAATAAAAAAGACATGGTACGTCCACAATATTCAACAAAATGTAGTAAATGTCCAAGACATATTAAAAGAAAACAAGGTGCAGAACGATAGATTTAGTATAATGCCACCTGTGTAAATGAAAATGAAGGATATAAACAAATAAATGTTTATATAGGCATACATAGTATCTGGAAGGACAGACCAAAAATTTGACTTTCATTATGTCTTGAGTGCAGGACTAAGAGTAAAGAGAAGCATTTACTTTTTAAACCTCTTCATGCCACGGATTATATATTTTTTTTTTACCAAGAGTACTTTATTTAAAAACAGAACTTAATAAATAACAGTTTAAATACTCCATAAACATTGTTTTTGATTGATGAAACACAACTAACATATATTGAACATCTACTACATGGCAAGTTTTGTAGCAGGGACTGAGTCTTAAGCAAATAACTATTAAACTATAATAATTAAGAAATTCAACTTTCTACAAACATTTATTAAACATACAAACAGGTGATTTCCCAAAAAGTGACAGAGTACTATTTTTCCTCTCAGTAACTTATTCCCAATCCCTTCACGTTAAGAATTATTTCCAGGTAACAAATTCTCCCAGGAAATACTTTGTTCCTTGAAAGTATTTCACTCAATTTATTATCACATAACTAAAGAACATGATTTGAATAAGGAATGACTTAATTGTTAAGCTAAAATAATAGTGAATTTAACAATGGATTAGGTTCTATCAGAAAAGGTGGGTTCAAACATTAGGTTCACCAACAAATAATAAATATGTTAATGAATGGTTACAGTAAAGTCACAACTCTTCAAGTCCGGATTTCCTCATATATGAATACTATCAATTTCATAAGGATGTCATGTACACAAATTCAACCATATTTATTCTTTGCCTTCAGAGATGAATTGATACATATAATGGCCCATATTTAAGAAAAGCAAAAGATACCTATTTAACAGAGGTTAGTATTACATTTTAAAAATTTAACTCAAATACATACTCTATTTGTAAACTTCATTCTGAGAAGTTCACTGAATTCAGTTATATTTTGTAATTTCCTTGAAATATGTAACAGTGAACTTATGAACCGACAGAATAGGAACAGAGTTGAAGAAGTTCAGGAATATAAATACTTGTGTTTCTCCATACCACCTGGTTAACTATAGCGAAGACTAACTACCACTCAGATTCTGCTGCTTCCTTCATTTTTTTTTTTTTTTTTACCTTCTCTACTACCACTTAGCCCAGTGAGTACTTCCACTAGGTCCCTTCAATGTTTTCAAATTGTCTTGCTTTCCTACTCATTTCTTTGATTATGAACCACAATGAAAAGTTCTACAAGCAAATACAGATAACAAAAATACCAAAATAACAACAACAAAAAATCTATGAAGAGCTAAGATTGTTTTTTCCTGAGCAGATGCAATGTAAATATTTATTAAAAGTTTTTCTTTTCCCCAAATAAGCCATGCACTATTACCACAGTCCATAATTCAAGACAGGATAACTAAATTTAAACTAGCATGGTACTCTAGGAATACTACTAGTTAGGAAACAATAAAGATATAAACTATTTTCAGAGTCAAACAAGCACTGTAACTAACAAGCATCCAACAATATGCAAAAGAAAGAAGAAGCGGAAGAACCAAGAGAAGACATTTCAAAATTGTAAAGTACATTACTATCCATGATTCTTTCCTCTAGCATGAATAGTGATCTATCTCAAGAGAAATAAAACCCCAAAATATTAACTATCAATAGATACAATTTCAAAAGTACATTATAACGTACTACATACCAGTCCAAATAAATAGTGAGCCTTTATGTTCAAACTATTTCTTTAAAATTGTCCATAAGAATGGAGAGTAGTAGTTTCATTCTGAACGTTTCCAAACAACCCCTCTATAAGTTTTTCCAACTCAATATCCAACTAAGCTTTTATTTTCAAACTCTGAATATATAAGAGGGGCAGAATGTATGAAAGGTGATGGAAAAATACTACATGGTTTTACTTAAATGTGTAACATAAACATATGTAAGTTATATTTAGATATCAACACATATCCAAGTACACCATTTATCTTTATAAACAATATGAACTCTAACGTAACATGAATTCTCTTTGAATGTATAGTAAAATCTATGATTGTTTTAACACACCCATTTTTAGATTTTAACTACAACAGCTTCCTTAACTGACCTCCATTTAACTCACCTGCCTTAGACAATACCTTTTTTTTTTGCCCTTTATTAAATATGCCTCGACATGCTGACCACTCTCAACTAGTATGCTATTTTTAGTATACTCAGGCACTTCTGGCCCACTAGTTGAGTTACATGTTTAACAAGTCAGTTGGTTGTTCCTAAACCTGTTTATGCCAGTTTACTTGCTGTAGTTCTTACATAACTTAAACATCATGTAAATCTATGGAATACAACAGCAAAGAGAGCTGTTTCTATGTAAACTACATTGAATGCGAGCTAAGTAGAATGACTCAATAAAGGTAAGTTAAATAAAGGTGAGATATCTGTAAAATATTAGGGAAAAACATTAAAAGTCAAAAAGAGGAACCTATATTTAGGGTTTTTCAAAAGTATCTTTAAGTTTTTATTCCACTTTAGAGAATCAAAACTGGAAATTGCAAATCAAGCATTACGGATATAATACTTTACCCAAGAACAACTTCTCTCAACTCCATATTCAAAGACATACTGTTAGCTCTACATCAAAAAGTTGGTAAGTGAATTTAGATTTATATATTTTAAGTCAAAATTTTAAAATGTTAAGATATGTATATTTTTATTTTCCTGCTTTAACTTTTTCAATAACTCACCAAGTAACTGTCCCCATCTATCAGATATGAAGCCATCTACCATCTTTTTTTCTGAAGCCCTTGTTTAATGGCTTGCTGTAACCAACTAGATAAATACTACATGTCTATATAAAATAACAGTATGTAGTAATACACTCTAAAATAATTTTATGGAAAAAAATATTAGACTGCATGCTCCACAAGAGAAAGGATCTTAATCTGTTTTGTTCATAGACATATCCCAAGCCCCTAGAATAGGTTCCTGTGTATAACTTATGCTCAATAAATATTTGTTAAATGAAGGAGAACAGGAGCTTACCGTGACGACAGCCTTGCTAAGACAGATGGATCCTCTACAGCCATACTCTGTCTCATCTTCAGATTTGTAGTAACTCAGAGTATTATTTTTCAAAACTACCCAACGGTCCTGCCACCCATGAATGTAGTTTGTCCACTGGAGGAGAAGAAGACAAAAAATTAAGTCAGTATTTTAGAAATCCAAACTTTCTGAAACAGCAGTCAATCTAAGTTTAAAACCAAAATGTGAGAAGTGCTAACTTAATTATAAACAGTAAAAAAAAAAAAAAAGTGAAAAGTTAAAATTTTCCAGATTGTATATAATTTTCAATAATTTCTACAAAATTATAAATAAAATAGATAATAAAATATAACATTTTCTTCTAATATTTGAGGAATAAAACTGAAGCACATTTCAGTTAAAAATTCTGCTTTACTCTTTGTGTGCTTTCATCCTCCCCTCCTCACCACCTTCAAAACTCTTAAATTGTTTTGGTCCCTGCCATAATTGACTTATTCAATAGAAAAGTAAGTTTGGCTATACAGTCTGTCATTCTCCTACACCAAGTACTGCTGCATGAAGCCTTCTAAATCAACAGAAGTAGAAGTCAATCATGGCCCAAACTCTATTTTTGTTGTAAGTTATTCCTACATGAAAATGTACGATGTTTACGACTACATTAAAGTAAAAACAGATTATTAATCTTTAGTAAGTCTACATCAACTTTATTTTTACCTCCACAGAACTCAATATTATAGGATAGTTAATTCATTTTCTAAGTTTCTCTGAAGATCTATTTTTCAAACTCAAGAGTAAAATACAAACATAAAATTGGTTTTCAAAAACATACTTGGATTATCTGTTTCCAGTACCTACAAATAGTTTCTGTGTTGCTAAAGTTTCGCTGCTGCACAGTGAAGATCACAATCAATAAACTTGCAAAGGCAGAAATGTAACCTCTATGGGAATTGTTGATATTGCATATTTTTATGCTCTGGGGTTTTAAGTACAGACAATTCCAAAAACTATCTGCTAACTCAAAAACTATCTGCCAAAAACTAACTCTAAATGGATTGTTAAAAATATACTGCATTGGCTCAGAGAAATCTTTTCTTTACTATTTCCTAATTCCACAGGTTTGAGATGGTTCAGCTCTTGTATCTTCTAAACTCCATCATTACAGCCCCTCCCTGAGAGCTATCCATGCTGGCAATTTAACTCATTCTTTCCTGAGGGCTCTCTAATCACTATTTCCTCATTTTAACTCCCTGCGATTTACTACCACTTAAGACACCGACTTGAAATAATGATGGTTACATACAAAACTAAATTTATCTCCACCCATAGGATGCACATCCCCCTCTGTTCCTATTTCCTTGGCTATACTGTTACTGCCACAGCCATTCAGACTCAAACCTGGCTCAGCGTTCCTGTACTGTATGGACAGAGCAGTGGATACAACATCAGAGAGACTCAACTACTTTTACTAGCTGTGTGAAAAGTTCTGACAAATTATTTAACTTTTCTGAACTTCAGTTTTTTTCCTCAGTCATTTGAGTGGGTGAATAAAATCATGAATACACCTACTATATTCCTAGGAGATACTCAATACCTGACTGGTCCTTCTTAATCTTTATAGCCCATTATCAACTCCTATTCATCTTTCCTTCCTATTAAACCCTTAAATCTGACCCCTTTATTTTCAAGTAATCCAATCACATTATCAGGTTCCTGGATTCCTGAGAAGGCTTAATAACCTTACCTCTGATATCTTCTGATTTTTATTTCTTAACTTACATAATCTTATTTATTAGGCATATTTTGCTTATTTATCTTACATATTAACCTCATTGAGCCTCCAGCTCCAAAACTTACATGAACAACTCCCAATTGCCTGTAATACAAATCCTTTAAACTGGCATACCTTAATCCTACCTCGCTTCCAATTACTGCCCGTCAGAAAGCTACTAACTGTGATTGTGGCCAAGTTACTTACCTGTTTGTTTGTTTGTTTGTTTCTTTGTCAAACTCTACCTCTTAAAGTTGTTTAACATTAAGCAAGAACAGACTTAGAACACTGCCAAGCACACAGTATTTTCTCAGTTGGAGGCAGAGCTATGCATAGCTAATGAAGCTTAGAAACCTTCAGGGAAGCTCACAAGGACACCTTCCAAAGTGACAGAAGGGGCCCTAGAAATCATGTGTCCATATTTTCATATTATTTTCTTACAGAGGACCCAATAATTACATAAGCTTCAGGATTTACACAGAAAATGTTAACTCCTATTCACAGCTAGAAGGCAGATTTTTGCCTTTTCTCTACCCTCATAACATTCCCTTGCTCTTAGCCATTTAACAGAGACAAGGCAATATGCAGACACTGCAGGAGAAGCAAACATTCCTGCCTCCAATAGTCCAGCAAGCAAATATTCAAGAGGAAAAAAAATACATTTAGAAAAAGAGTCAGAAGCAAGTTACAAATAAAATGCTATAGGAATTCAAGGGAAGGAGCTCTGGGATGGTTGGTGAAATAAGAAAAGTCTTTATGAAAAGAATAGTTGAGATGGACTCTACACATGGACAGAATTTCAGCCAACAGTTAGGTATGTGGAGAAAACGTTAAGGTAAAGATAAGATAAAAAGGATGGAGGGAATTCAGAAGGAATTGGATGAGACTGACCAAGGCTTAGTTGCTCTCAAGTCCTACTAAGGCATGAATCTTTCCCCATCCACAGTCTATCTTGATATTTGTTATAACCACCTAGAATTATTGTCTATCCAGTATTTTTGGAACTTACGTGCCTAAGAAGCGAGTCTGTAGAAAGTATATTTATATTTAAAAAAAAACCTTTGGGCTGGTGTACAAGTTTACTCCACCACCACCATTCCAAACTCACTCCATTTGGGGGGGGAGTGGGGGGGACAAAACAAATTAGTATTTGGACTTAACTACATTACTAAGCAGAAGGAAAAGAACAGAGGCTGAGTTCTAATTTTGTTTAAAATTACCAGGTGAATATAAAGGCTGAAAATATATACGTACTTTAAATTTAAAAGCATACACTCAATAAAAAATATTATTGATTAAAAAGCTTCCAAGAAAACATATGTAACCATAAATTGTTAAATTTCAGGGAAATTTCCTTCATGGCTGTTAACAAGAACACCAAAACTACGTTGATTCTATGTATGCAGCAACAATGAAGTTATTTACGAACCAAAGAAGTGGTCAAATACTACATTTCTATACACTTAGATATCAAGGAGATAGTCTTCCTTTTTTTTGTCATGAAGTATACACTTACTACACTGCTCTGCGTAAGTGATACTCATATACTCATATACAGTACATACTCAGAGCACTGGTGACTCCGCCAATCACTACGATCCTCCTACCCCCCAAAAAGTGATGATCAACAGTTCAAAAGTACGGCTTGTTTTGTAAAATACCTAACACTCCACAATACTAATTTGGAAGTCTGCTTCTCATTTAATGAGAAAAAAGTGGTGAAATTACCTGAATCACTGAGAAGCAAAGAGCCCATTTCATAACAGTTCCAAAGAGAAATGTATACCTATTGCACTACGTGTTCAATAGATTCTTAAATTACACGATACATTTAATCCAAAGAAACCCTAGGGAGCTTCACTTTACTGAAAACTTTTCACTGAAATTCCAATAATGATCACAGTATCAACACACACCATAATTTTTCTGTATGCAAATGAAAGTTAACACTCGCAAGCCTTAGTTCTGACATACTCATGCCTTTCTTAGGTCCTTTCTCAGCCTTCTAAAGACAATATAAAAGCTAATATGAAACAATTCCACAAACAACGTCCCAATGCTTAGCCAAAGTATGTATACTGGAAGCAGGGTGATTTCTTAATAGCCAGTGGCTGCACATGATCTAGGATCTTATGACCAGCCTGTTGAGAGACTGGACCTTGCTCCCCCTCTCCAAATTAACTGCTAGCTCCAGCCATTTCTAAAAGTTTAACAGGAAGAGAGAAGGAAGTAAAAAAGACAATGTGGATCTTCTCATAGCAAAGACGTTAAAAAAAAAAAAAGAAAAAAAAAAGAAAGAAAACAAAAAGAACCCCAACAACAAACCCCAAACTATGTACTACCAAAAGAAAAGATCACCCACCTTCTCTCTTAAAAAGGGCTTCATCCAAACTCTACAAACTCTACAAATGACTATCTCCTTTGCAAAAATTTTGGAAAAGTGGTTTTAAAAAATTTAGGAAAAGTAAGATGTCTTTTCCTTACTCTGGCCCACTGACTGCAAGAATATTTTACTATTAAATAATACTCTTCTTCCTCAACTAAAGGTCGGTCTCCATTCTGACAGGTTTCAAGTTACTATGAATATTTCTTGTACCTATTACCTGACTATTCAATAGCTCTTCTCTGAACTGGGGTAAAGAGTAAGGGGAAAAGTACAAAAGTCCTCCTCTCATTGAGACCTTTCACTACATCTAGGCTGGCATAGTTTACCACCTCAGATTTCAGCACCAAGCCGAGTTGCTCCGGCTTCTATCTCAAAAGTAGGGTCTGCAGAAACCCCTCAACCCTATTCTGCTTGGCATCTCCGGACTAATCTCGTTTGAGAGGTCTGAGGTGCACGGTTCCCATGCCTAGTCCTTCGGGTACCGCTGTTGCCCAACCCAAATTGCTATACCCGGACAGCTGCCGCCCGGGGTCCTAAGTCACGGTGCGCATCCCGCTCCCAAACAGGATCCGGGGTTGGGACAGGTCTTTCCCGGTCCCAGGCCGCCGAGCCCCAGAGCAGGCGAGGAAGACAGTCCCCTTCTGCCCCCACCCCCACCCAACCCTGGCCCGGGCACTCGTGCCGCAGTACTCGGGCCCACACCCCGGCACATTCCGCAGCCCCCGCCCCGACAGAGTCTGTGCCTCGCGCCCAGCCCCACCCCATGCCCTCAGCAGCTCGCCTCGCCGCAGGTGAGTCTGGGCAAGGGGTCCTCGGCCCCGCGGGTTGCTCACCTTGCTGAGGACCCCGCAGCGCTCCACAGGCGGCCCGGACTCCGTCTCCGGATCCTCCTCCGAGCCCGACGAGTTCCAGCTCTGGTTATCCGACATGGAGGCGCGACAGCCGAGCAGGAGACCGGCCCCCGCTCCCTGAGCTGCGCCGTTGGAGGCGCCCAGTCCCCGGGGTGAAGCGTCGGAGGATGGCGAAGGAAGGAGTGCCCGCTCGGGAGCAGGAGGGAGCTGGAGGAGGGACGAAGTGCGCCCGCCGCGCCGCCGCCGCGCCTGACACCGAGCGGACCGGGGAAGGAGGACGAGTGGCGAAGGAAGCCTGCCCTTCCAGCCGTCAGCCGCCGCCGCCGTCGTCGCCGTCGCCGTGACCCCTGCGCTCTGCCCGGCGCTGCCACCCGAACTCAGCCCCCTCGGTGCCAACCTCGGGGGAAACGAAAAGGGGAGGAAGAGGGGAAAAGAAAATCTAGCTGCAGAGACCCAGGTCCACTCACACCTCCGCTACCGCCGCCATCTTCCCGCCTGGCCCACTATTTACCCTCCCCTCCCCTCCCCTCTCCCCTCCCCTTCGTCCTCCCATTCTCCCCCGGCTCCCCGCCCCGTCCTCCTCCCAACGTCTGACGCGACACGCCGAGGCTCGGAGTCCCCTCCCGCAACCTACCTCCTGCCCTCCCGAGTGACGCCGGGTAGAAAACTAGGAAGAGCGGAGAAAGGAGAAGGAGGGATGGGGACGCGACTGTGCTGCATTCTGGGAAGGACGCTGCTCCGTACGCCGCGCAGCCTCCTGGGAGTTGTAGTCGCGGTCCTGAGGTAACTGGAGAGAGAGCCGAGTTGGTAAGTTTTGCCGCTTTGGGGACGGGCAAGGGGAGGGTGGGCTTCGTTTGACAATTGCGTGACCCGTCCCCTCGGCCATGCGCTTCTATCTCAGCCTAGTGTGTTTATGATGAACTTATGCCGGGCTTGTGGGCCCGGACGTGAGATAACTCTGTTGAGGATGCCCGGGCTTGCCCTCCATGGCGGCTTCCCGAAAGCCCGGGAGCATCTTGCCGCTTGCCCGGACAGAAGTGTACCGGGCGCTTCCGCTTCAACCGGGGGCCAGGGGTTTGCGACCTCTCTAATAACAAGGGCGTTTCTTTCCGTCAAACCACCTCTGCGAATTTCGAAGGTCTTCCATCTCGCTCTTTGGAAGTTAGACTTCACACGACGTTTCCCTCTTTAGAAGGAAGCATTTAGTCCCTTCTCACCAGAGCAAGAGCTTTTCGTTGTTAGATTTACAGAGTTTTTATGTGGAAAGTAATTTTGAAGATATCAGAGAATAAATGACGTTGAAGAGTTTTTAAAGTAAAATAAGAATGTGAGATGAGAGCCTGGAGTTTTCTCTTAGTTGTAAATGAGTGTTTTCCTGACACCCAAGTTAACAACAGTCTCTAATGACCTATCTTCCTCTGAAAGATAGGAGAGGTTAGAATAGAAACTGTCATGTATAACAAAAACCAAAGTGCAATGATCTTATTGAGTAATAAGGGATTAGGCAATAGGAGGCTGGCTTTGCTTTAAGACTAGAATTGAATTAGTGGAAAGACCAATAGAAGATCTAACAAATCTTGTTTAGTCTCTTTGCATACATTATAAGGATAATTTTTATGGGGAGAGCTTTAACTTTGTAGCTTCAGTTCTTTTATCCTGTTTGCCACTTCTCCATCTCGTCAATTTCCTAATAATTGCCAACAGTAAAATTACTTATTAAACCTTAGAAAGAATACCTGCTTACTGCAGGTGACAGGAGAATAGAAGTGAAATTTTGAGTCTAGGGGAAAAGGCACAGTGGCCAGAAATAGCTCTGGTAGCCAAAGAGGTCAATTTAACTGGGATCTTCAGGAAAAAAACAGAATGATGGAAAGTGTCTCTGAGAAGTACCTATGAATCTTTCATTTTCCTAGATTTACACTTTAAAATGCTGGATCTGTTGTAAATCAGTTACAAATCATTTTTCCATTGTGAAATCAAGTGACAATGCATAGTTGAAAGTCATTCAGATGAATAAAACCTTGAGATAAAGCTTTTGAAAATACTTTGTCAACATGTTAATTAAAACACAATCCAAATTTTGTCATTCAAAAAAGAAAAAACCCACTTAGCACATTTTTCCTTTTTATTGAATTAGTAAATTATACCTTTAGAATATCAAATGTTGTAGCAATTAAATTTTGCTTTGCCTTCCGATTACCTAATACAGTTGACGTCCCTTTTCTGATTCTTTTGAGCTCTAGGTTTTAAAATGTCATTAATCTCAAGGAAATGATTGTGAATTGTTGAGAACTCCACTTCATAATGCAATTTAGAATTATGGGAGCATAGTATATATTTATTTTTATTTTATTTAAAAAATTGTTTTGGCTGCATTGGGTCTTCGTTTCTGTGAGCAGGCTTTCTCTAGTTGCGGTGAGCCGGGGCTACTCTTCGTTATGGTGCGCGGGCTTATTGTGGTGGCTTCTCTTGTTGCGGAACATGGGCTCTAGGCACGCAGGCTTCAGTAGTTGTGGCGCACAGGGTTAGTTTCTCTGCGGCATGTGGGATCTTCCCGGACCAGGGATCGAACCTGTGTCCACTGCACTGGCAGGCGGATTCTAACCACTGAGCCACCAGGGAAGTTCCTATATTTATTATTATTATTTGTGTGTGTGTGTGTGTGTGTGTGTGTGTGTGTGTGTGTGTGTGGTACGCGGGCCTCTCACCGTTGTGGCCTCTCCCATTGCGGAGCACAGGCTCCGGACGTGCAGGCTCAGCAGCCATGGCTCACGGGCCCAGCCGCTCCGCGGCATGTGGGATCTTCCCGGACCGGGGCACGAACCCATGTCTCCTGCATCGGCAGGCGGACTCTCAACCACTGCGCCACCAGGGAAGCCCCCTATATTTATTTTAAATGGAACTTTCTATTTTTTTTATGCATTTCTTTTTTAAAAAATATATTTTTTTATTTATTTAATTTTTTGGCTGCATCGGGTCTTAGTTGCGCCACACAGGCTCTTCATTGTGGCGCACGGGCTCAGTAGCTGCAGCACAAGGGGTTAGTTGCCCTGTGGCATGTGGGATCTTAGTTCCCTGACCAGGGATCAAACCCACGTCCCCTGCATTGGAAGGTGGATTCTTAACCACTGGACCACCAGGGAAATCCCTTATGCATTTCTAAGTTGTGTGATTGTAACCACCAACACTAATATGACTACAGTACCCACTTAATCAGTAGGAAATTGTTTCATTGTATTTAGAATTAATATGAGAGAAATTGTCTTTTTAAAAATGTTTTTGTGGGACTTCCCTGGCAGTCCAGTGGTTAAGACTCCGCGCTTCCACTGGAGGGGGCATGGTTTCGATCCCTGGGGTGGGGGTGAACTAAGATCCTGCATGCCCCATGGCATGGCCTAAATAAATAAATAAAAGCTATTGCCACATTGTCTCTCTATACTTACAAGACTATTTAAAAATGTTTTTAAGTACGAAGGATTTTTGTATATTGTTCAGAATACCACATTAGAGGTTGGGATTCACTTTATTTTTGCTAATGGGAAGAAATTGCAATACAGTAGTAAAATACATGAGCTTTCTCTTTATGGTAAGAGTGACAGCTTCTCAGTTTTCTCGCTAACTTAGAACCTTCCCCAACTTTCTTGTAAATATTCCATATTTTCTCTTTTAGTAGTTTTTTTTTAACTCTTAAAACTTGAATCCACCTGGGATTTATTTTTGTGTATGGAATAAGGTAGGAATTGTTTTTTTAAGGACAGCAGCTTGGCCCAACATTTTATTTAATAGCCTATTCTTACGCTTATATTTATGTGATATACAAAATCTACATATATCTAGGTCTGTTTCTGGACTCCATTCTTTTTCATTGATCTACTTGTCTATACCTGTGCTAATACCATACTGTTTTAATTATTTAACTTTATACTATTTTCGTATATAATACCAAAACTCTCCTGGTGTTCTTTTTCATTTGGATAGTTTTGTATATCTTCTCTTCCAGATGAATTTTAGAACACCTTGTCAAATTGCATGAAACACTCTATTGGAATTTGGATTAAGAATACACCTATTTTATGAAGAAAATGACATCTTTACAATATTAACTCTTAGCCTCCGTCAGGCACTTTACATATCTGATCTAACTTATTCCCTATAAACCACATAAGGTGAGCATTGTTGGCCTCATTTTAGGGATATGAAACTGAAGCTCAGTGCTGCTAAGTAACTTATACAGTGTCAAATAGGTACTAAGTGTTGGAGTTAGGATTTGAACACAGATCTGATTTTAAAGATCATACTCTTGGGCTTCCCTGGTGGCGCAGTGGTTGAGAGTCCACCTGCCGATGCAGGGGACACGGGTTCGTGCTCCTGTCTGGAAAGATCCCACATGCCGCAGAGCGGCTGGGCCCGTGAGCCATGGCCGCTGAGCCTGCGCGTCTGGAGCCTGTGCTCCGCAACGGGAGAGGCCACAACAGTGAGAGGCCCGTGTACCGCCCCCCCCCCCAAAAAAATCATACTGTTTTCTTTGCTTCAGAATACCTCTAAAAGTGGGAAGAATTATGTAAATAAATAACATATCCTGTAGATGAGTATATCAGAGCAACTATGCTCTTAATTCAGCTAATGATTTTGCGCATCTTTCATTTACCCACTGCTTACATCTATGCTGTCTTATTTAACCCCAATGTAGAATTTATGATTGCTATACTATTTCTATTATTATTTCTATTTCTAATATTTCACATGAAGAAACTGAACCCAGAGAAGTTAAGTAACTTTCCAAAGGTCATACAGCAGTAAAGAGCATAGTTTGTGGTTTGAGCCCAACTATCCTGATTCCAGCGTCCATTCTCATCCCACTAGAGTTCTTCATTTCCTCTTCTTTCTCCCTATCTTCCACTTCACCTCATTCTCCCACCTTTTTTCTCGTCAAAACACCAATCCCAAAGCCTTCATCCCTACCTCACTCTCTCAGTGCAATGACACAGAAGCCAAAAACCCAGAGGTGCTGGAAGTGAGAATCTTGCAACTTTACTGATCAACAGGTAGAGGCATGGAAGGGAATATCCAGTCGCGCCTCCCCCCACTCCCACCCCGGCTGCGATGCACGGATTGTGGGATCCTAGTTCCCTGACCAGGGATGGAACCTGGGTCCTCAGCAGTGAAAGCGTGGAGTCCTAACCACTGGACCACCAGGGAATTCCCGGGAATATTTCTTCTTGATGCTAGAACTGTAGTAGGAGAGGATGTCCCAAGTTGAAATTGAAGACATTGTCTAATGTTTTTAAATGATGCTATAAAGAGCCTTCATTAGTATCTTAGCCTGCCGTAACAAAATACCACAGTCTGGGTGGCTGTGGTCCCTCTTCCTCTTCTTATAAGAACACCAGCCCTATTGGATTAGGTCCCTACCCTTATGGCCTCACTTAACCTTAGATATCTCCTTATAGGCCCTGTCTCCATATACAGTCACATTGAGAGTTAGGTCCTCAAAATATGAATTTGAGGGGAACACAATTTAGTCCATAACAGAGCTTATAGGTTCTGTATTCTCATAGTATTTATTATGGTAAAGATGCATTTGGAGTAAAATAGTCCTTTTTAGCTAACCTGGGAATTTAACTGTTCTTTGTAATCTTTATAATGCTGTTCCCAACTGAAACATAACTAGTTAAAAACTGGGGATTTACATAAGAAACTTGATTTTGAAAACTTAGAGATACTAATCTATGAAATAGAGGTAATGATCTATGAATAGCAACAGTCTAAAAACTAAAGCACCAGTGAACAAAACACAGCATATGAATAAAACAACTGATTTTTTTTGCCCTATTTTAATGTCTTGAATAATAATCTGGGTGGTGAAATTATGGACCACTTGAATTTTTCTCTTTGTACCATTTTGTATGAAAAAAATATATCATGTGAGTATGTTTGTGCATGTGTATATGTATCACTTTTGTAAGAAGAAATGGTAATTATAAATGATATAAATTAAAGATTCATCTCTTTACACACAGTGTTCTAAATTAATTTTCAAGTTAAGAGTTGTTAAATGTCCCTGTTTTCCATACATTTTCCTCTTTACCATCAAGAGAATTGATGATTACAGGGTTTCTTAAAAAGGCCCCATCATTGTCTTCAGAGTTATTTCCCCCAAGCTCCTGACCCCGTCCTTCACATTTTGGTACATATACATAATGACAGTTATGTCACAACTGCTGTCTCACTGACAAGGATTATATGAATCATCCTGATTGTTTAAATGAAAAAATGTGTGTTCTTGAAGCAGTGAAATATGGTACAGTCAGCCTTCCCTATCTATGGGTTCTGCATCCTCGGATTCAACCAACCTTAGGTCAAAAATAGCCAGAAAAAAAAAATTCTAGAAAGCTCCAAAAAGCAAAAGTTGTATTTCCTGCCCACCAGCAACTATTTACACAGCATTTACATTGTATTAGGTGTTATAAGTAGCCTAGAGATGATTTAAAGTATACACGAGGCTATGCATAGGTTATAGGCAAATACTGCACTATTTTACATAGAGGTCCTGAGTATTCATGGATTTTGGTATCCGCAGGGTGTCCTGTAACCAATCCCTTGTGGGTACTGAGGGAGGACTGTACTTGGTTTTTTAAGCATTCCCCCTTCTTTTTTCCCCCCCTAAGAGCACTATTTGTAACTTTTAGAATATAAACAGACAGTCCCCTACTTAAAATGATTCAATTTAGGATTTTTTGACTTTATGATGGTGCAAAAGCAACACACATTCAGTAGAAACCATACTTTGAATTTTGAAATTTGATCTTTTCTCAGGCTAGCAACATGTGACATGATACTCTCTTGTGATGCTGGGCAGTGGAAGCAAGCCACCAAAATTATGAGGGCTTAACAACCATTCTGTACCCATACACCTGTTCTGCTTTTCACTTTCAGTACAGTACTCAGTAAATTACATGAGCTATTTAACATTTTATTATAAAATAGTGTTTGTATTGGATAATTTTGCCCAACTATAGGCTATTGTAAGTGTTCTGAGTACATTTCAGGTGGGCTAGGCTAAGCTATGATGTTCAGTAGATGTATTAAATACTTCTCCTACCTAAAGGTATTTTCAGCTTACAGTGGGTTTATTGGGACATAACCCCATCATAAGTCAAGGAAGATCTGTGTGTGTGATGGGGGGGACACTACCATTGTGCAAATTGCATTTTTAATTTAACAGTATATTGTGAACATCTATTTTGTAGCGTTCGTTTTAATGACTGCATAGAATTCCTTTTTTGATGGGCAATCAACATTTTTCATGTTTCGCTATTACAAAAACGCTATAAAGAAACACTAGTTTAACTTTATTTTTGTGCACTTGTCTAGCTCTTTTTGGGGGGTAAATTCCCAATAGTGGGCTGCTCAAACAGAGAATATGTACATTTTACAGTGGGAGACTATCAAATTGTCCTCGAAAAAGTTTTCATTAGTTTACACTGCCCAGTAGTGTGTCTGAGTCCTTCCTCCCCGCCCTCCCACCACCCCTCCCACCACCCCACCTGCCCAAATACCTGAAGACAAAGGATGGTGGTAGGATAGCATTTGAGCAAGCTATTGGAAGGAGATAATGGTAGGAGGTTACAATTTCAGAAGGAACCACATTGGAATACTTTTATCGGTGTTTATTTTGGTTGACCAGTTGGATGTTATACTATTATTGATCTTATCAAGGCTCTTTGACTGAAGGAATCAGAAATATGTTTGGGGTAGCTCAAATAAGAGAATGTTATTGTAGAGATCTCTGAATCCTCAGCTGGACCTCGTACACGTATTTCAGTACTTGGAAAATGAGGATTTGGTGTTTTTCTATTCATCTCTGGGGCTTCATATCTTTCATCTCTATGTTCTTGTGTTCTCAATCTCAGTTTATTTGTCTCTTCAAATCTCATCTTGCATGTTGTCCAACTTGTTTTAACTACCTGTCAGTTTCAGGGCTCTCTCAATGTCTCTTAGTTCAGATTCTTAAAAGAAATAGGTAGTTGGCCAGCCAGTGCTCTCTAATCAGCTCTTCCCAAAAGTGTGGAATGTAAATCTACTTCTTCTGTGGTTTGTTAGGAGTGGGAGGCCAACTGGAAACAATAGGCATATCTAGTATATATAATGTGCATTATATTCTAACTGTAGTGGTAGGAAAAGGGGCATTCTGAGGAGAAAGAATTATTTAACATGTGAAAATCTCATTGTAAAGCACCACACATATTAATTCTTTTCAAAGGCATAAGCCCATACTAGCACATGTTAAATGGTTAATATGTGCAGTGTTAGACTGCATACATTATTTTGTTCCACTAAAACATGAGTTAAAAATTTTTTTATCCACTTTTTTTCTGATTTTAGTCCCCAGAGTAGTGCTCAGCACATAGAAGGCAGTCAATATAATTAATGTATTTTACCTTATCTTTCAGTTAATAATTTAATTCAACAAGCATCTAATATGCAGGATATTATGCTGACTACTGTGGGTAGTTTCTGTTGTTGTTGTTATAAATTTATTTATTTTTGGCTGCGTTGGGTCTTTGTTGCTGCACGTGGGCTTCCTCTAGTTGCGTCGAGCAGGGGCTACTCTTCGTTGCGGTGCACAGGCTTCTCGTTGCGGTGGCTTCTCTTGTTGCGGAGCACGCGCTCTAGGCGCGTGGGCTTCAGTGGTTGTGGCTCGCGGGATCTAGAGTGCAGGCTCAGTAGCTGTGGCGCACGGGCTTAGTTACTCCGCGGCATGTGGGATCTTCCTGGACCAGGGCTCGAACGCGTGTCGCCTGCATTGGCAGGTGGATTCTTAACCACTACGCCACCAGGGAAGCCCTGTGGGTAGTTTTAAAATAGTGACAGATAAAAAAAAGAGCGAGGGTTGTGGGGGTCTGCATTCAAGGAGATTAGAACAGAAAACAAGATAAGAAAGGTATACATGTAACTATAGGAGTTGAACTAGTATTTTGTAAGTTAAAAGAAGGTAACTTTTACTCCTACCACCTGACAGTGATAAATCCTGTTCTGTAATCGTGTTATCTAATCCTACTTCTACTGGATCTCTGTAGGCCACCTGCTCCAGGTCTTTTTAGTGAAAACAATGGTTATTTGGAATTTTAAAGAAAAAAGGATTGTCCTCATTTGCTGATCTCTTTCCACCAAGTTATCATGTAAACTGTTTAATGAGTCTTGTCACATTAGAAATATTATAAATTGGTAGATCTATTTATGGCTTATAACTCTGTGTGTGACATTCAGCATGTCCCCTAAATGAAGTTGAGAAGTTTAAAAGATTTAAGAGCTCCTCTGCAAGCCTTTTTCCAGTTTAGCCTGTACTACTTGCCCTTTTGAATGCTTTTTTTTTTCCTTTTCCTGTTTTGACTATTAATCCATCATATTAGCCTGTTAGGCTTAGTGTTCCTGTCAGGCCTATTAAAGAATCGTGTAGTTTCTGCCACTGTGGTGATTCCCCCTGAGTTCAGAGTGAGCAAGCAGACAGTCCCTGGGTGAATCCTAGGGCTTCATCCTTAATAACCGTATGACTTTGGTTGTGTATTAAATAAATGCTAACTTAATAAATGGCATTAGTATAACCAGTCTTTTTATTACTATGTATATCCCAATTGTTGTGGTGTTATATGCATTTGTAAAATGACATTTACATAAGTATATCAAAGTGGATATTCATTTACGTAAAATGTGAATGCGTCTATGTCCATTTCTGATGATGTAAGCACCAGTTTCAGAAATATTAGGGGCTACAAGAAACTTACATGTTTTCATCTTTTATGACATTACACAGAATTCTTTTGTGATAACTTTATGAGTGTATTCAAATAAGGGGGTCGTATACAAACCTGTAAAGTGAATGTAGGAATATTGAGGGCATTGCTCCCCTGTGTATCTTAAACTTTTGAGTTGGTGCAAAAAAATGATTGTATTTTACCTATCAATAGTCAGCATCTGGCCTGCCTATCTCCCAAATTAGTGATTTTCTCTTAGACTTAGATATTTACAGGTATATTCATATCCAATGTAAGCAACCCAAGTGTACCAGTCTATGAATTAACTTAATTAAAGGATCTGTCAAGTTTTTTAAATAGTTGAACAAATTTTCCGGTGGCTGAGAAAAATACCAAAAGCCGATCATAAAATCTAGTTGAGTAAAAGGAGCCTTGTAGTTAATCTGACCAGTTTATGTGCATTCTTTATGTATGAATGGTCCCCACAGCCAGACAGCTGCAGAATTTCTCTCCTTCCTATATATGCTGGTACTATTTTTTTTTCCCTCATTCCTCCCCTTCCCCTGCATTACTATTGTTTATATGTGTTGTGCATTACTATTGTCTGTTACTATTTTTCTTCCTTTTCTGTTCTTCCTCTACTGTAGCAGTCATTGGCAGTAGTGATGGGAAAAGCAGAGGAGGGAGTAGGTGAGAAATAGTGAGAAGCTAGAAGAAGAAAAAGCTGTAATAGAACCTTCATAACATGCTTTCCATCCTGTTGTAATTGACTTATAGGAATAGTGAAAATTATGTTACGCCTGTTCTTAATTCTTACCTCAGTCCTTTTTCCCACCTCACTATCTCAAGAGCCCCTAAAATTCTCACCATTTTCCCCAGCCCTGTGACTGCTCCTCATATCTTGGTTTCAAATATAGGCTTGATGTCCTTTTACTGTATCCCAGTCTCATATTTTTTCCCTCAATTATGATTCTAAACGATTAGTAGCACTAAGTTAGGTTATCCCTGTTGTGATGATGGATATTTAACTAGGCATTGCCAATATTTACCTTGCTTACTTTCTTTTTCTTTGTTCTGTTTCTAACTACCCACACTCCATTTGGATTGAAAGACTTTGTTTTATTGACATCAATTATTATTATTATTATATTATGCCCATACTGCTAGGACTTGCCTGTTACTCTGATCCTTAAGGTGAGTTTGCATATATATCTTAGACTCCCTTGTGTATTGATTTTTACCATTTAACTCTCCAAGGACAACTTTATTTGAGGGGGGAGGGGGAGGTACTCATTGATACCTTAATACACTGCATACAGCTACTTAGGAATAAGTCACATCTCATGGACAGTTCTAACATTCAGCATTAAGACTGATTTCAGAAACAGAATTTCGAAGAGCATGTAGGCTACCCTTTTGTCCTGTTTCCTGTTGTTCAGAGGAGAGCCAAGTCAGGCATGTTCCAAGCAGAATTATTCTTTCTTACTGTTGAATAAAATTGAAATTGTATTTCATTATCTTTTATTTATACCTATTTGGTTTTGTGGGTTAAAAACTTGTCCGGGGTAGTTGTCATTTAATAGGTTTGACTATAACAGTAAAAAATACTTTAGTCTAAAAAGTACATAGTGTACATATGTAATAGATGAACAGGGATGTTAGTGTCCACTCTCTGCATGTATATATTTTCTTTCTATTTTTCTCCCCAAGCTTTTGAGTCTCTAACTTTTAACCTCTTTTCATTACATTGAGAAATTACATTGAAAAATTATTTTGTTAATATGTTAAAGCCATACTATATAGAGCATTGTGGTATTCTTAAGTATTGGTAGAATCCTCATGATAGTTATTTTGTAAATGTGTTTGCTTTCTGTTTTTCTCCCCAGCCCTTTCATTGTTTCACTTTTACTGTAATTTCAGATCCTCTTCTTCTTAGTCAAGTAAGCTGAAAAATATTGTTATGGAATATGTATGCTGTTATGGTGATATAGTTTATTAATATACAGTTATCTTCATCTTCATTTAAAGTATTTATTAAAGAACTTGCTATATGATGATCCTGATTAAGGTGCTGTAAAAATGAGATATATACATAGACTCATTTTTTCTAGCATACAGAAATGTATGTCTAAGAATGTAGACAATAATGCTAGACTGTTTCAAAATATAGACAAAAATAAGTAATAAAACTATTGATATGTTTTTAACAGTTACATTATTATTAAAGAGCAAGTAAAGCTTTAAAATTACCTGTCACATAGTGAGTGTTCAGTATATATGGATTAATGGAATAAGTTTAGTTGGTTGATGATTGAAGGGAAGTTGTAGGAATTGCAATTAACAGGGCCCAGGAGAAAAATCACTAAGCACCGTTAAAATTCATGAGAAACTAAAGAACCAAATTCTATCATAGTTTTTTTTAAGGAAGAAGTATCATTTGTTAAGGACCTACTCAATGTCAGACATTGTTTTAGGGTTATTACATCTAGTATTCATTTTTTTCACAAAAATCCTGCAAGATGGACATTATCCTATTTTACATGTAAAGAAACTAAAGTTCAAAGAAGTTAAATAAGTTGTCCAAGGTCCTAGCTAGTAAATAGTCTAGCCTGGACTTTTGAACTTCAGAGGCTTATACTATGTCCTTTTTTTTTTTTTTCCTTTTTCGGTACGTGGGCCTCTCACTGTTGTGGCCTCTCCCATTGCGGAGCACAGGCTCAGCGGCCATGGCTCACGGGCCCAGCCGCTCCGCGGCATGTGGGATCTTCCCAGACCGGGGCACGAACCCGCGTCCCCTGCATAGGCAGGCGGACTCTCAACCACTGCGCCACCAGGGAAGCCCTATACTATGTACTTTTAATACATATACAGTTGTCTCAGTATCCTCTGGGGGTTGGGTTTGTTTCCAGGACCCCGAGGATGCTCAAGTCCCTCGTATAATAGCAGCATAGTATAGTTGGCCTGCCATATCTGCGTTCCACATCTGCGGATTCAGCCAACTGCAGATGCATTGGTTAGTTGAATCCCTGGAGGTGGAAACTGCAGATACCGGAGGGCCAACTTTATTTAGACAAACAGCAACAACTATGATTAGTATTATTAAACATTTAAGCATCTGTTACTTTCTAGGTATGTTGCATACTTTTTCTTTAGTTTGACAATTTTCTTAAAAGAAAATTCATCCACATACATTTTCAAGCTGCAATAACATATTATGTAGCCAGTCTACAATTTTTTTCTATGACTGATAACTAAAGGAGTGTGTTTGCTAGCAAGACTATGTTCTAATTACCCATAAATAATTTTTTAAATTAATTAAATTTTTGGCTGCCTTGGGTCTTCATTGCTGCACGCGGGCTTTCTCTAGTTGTGGCAAGTGGAGGCTACTCTTCGTTGCGGTGCGTGGGCTTCTCATTGTGGTGGCTTCTCTTGTTGCGGAGCACAGCTTACGGGCTTCAGTAGTTGTGACTCGCGGGCTTAGTTGCTCCGCAGCATGTGGGATCTTCCCGTGAGATCTTCCCGGACCAGGGCTCCAACCCACGTCCCCTGCATTGGCAGACACATTCTTAACCACTGCACCACCAGGGAAGTCCCTACCCATAAATAATTTAAGTGATCTCTAGAGCCTGTTGCAATCATCCTTTTGTCCAATGTTGATAAAGGAGTTATGTATTGATTTAACTCTTTTGTATCATGAAAAGTAGTAATTGGCATTTATTATCACTTTATTTTTTATATTTTGGAGTAATTTATGAATAATCTTGAGAAGTAACAATAAAGGGATAGTGAACAACATTGTTATTAGAAATTGTAATAAAAATCAAAACTTAGTAAACATAGGTTTTTATTTCATATTTTCCTGAAATAGGTAATGTTCTTTGAAAGTAACTCTAGCTGCTCATCAACTTTTATGCATGATCCTGGAACTACCCATTTAAAAAATAAAGACCCCAGGGCTTTCCTGGTGGCTCAGTGATTAAGAGTCCGCCTGCCAATGCAGGGGAGACAGGTTCGAGCCCTGGTCCGGGAAGATCCCACATGCCGTGGAGCAGCTAAGCCCGTGTGCCACAACTACTGAAGGCTGTGCTCTGGAGCCCGCGAGCCACAGCTACTGAGCCTGTGTGCCACGACTACTGAAGCCCGCACATCTAGAGCCATACTCCGCGACAAGAGAAACCACCGCAATGAGAAGCCCACGCACCACAACAAAGAGTAGCCCCCACTCGCCGCAACTAGAGGAAGCCCACGTGCAGCAACGAAGACCCAACACAGCCATAAATAAATAAATAAATAAATAAATATCCCAGATTTCATATGCATCTTTAATAGATGCTAGCTTATCATTACTTCTGGCTCTTTATCTTGCACTTACATCATCCAAATGCAATGACATTAAAAACTTTGACCTCTCATAATCTTGTTAAAGAAAAAAAATTTTCTTTCCTTCATAATTGTAAAACATTTTCATTTTTATATTTATAAACATTAGAATGAAGGCCAATAAAGTTTTCACTTCTTCATCATCTATTTCTTTCCTGTCCCTTTTGTATAATATCTGCATTAAGCATTTGTGCACTTACAAACTATATTAAGTAACTTTTAGTGCACAAACATCATAAAGGATGAAAGAACAGTGTCATACATCCTGTTAGCAAAATGGGATATTCCAAATTCTTGTTGCAAAATATGCTGTGATGAAGTCCTTCCTGTTGAATGACAAACTGAATGGGAATGCCATATTTGCTTTTTATTCTTAAAAGTGCATTGTTTACTCATTGATTTTTGAGTTTCAGAAAATATATCTATTTGAATCATCTGAAATTTCAGTCCGAGATTTTGCTTATAAAATTAATTTCAGGGCTTCCCTGGTGGCACAGTGGTTGGGAGTCCGCCTGCCGATGCAGGGGACATGGGTTCGTGCTCCGGTACGGGAAGATCCCACATGCCGCGGAGCGGCTGGGCCCGTGAGCCATGGCCGCTGAGCCTGCGCGTCCAGAGCCTGTGCTCCGCAATGGGAGAGGCCATAACAGTGAGAGGCCCGCGTACTGCAAAAAAAAAAAAAAAAAAAAGTTAAAATTAATTTCACTATCATTATAGTTTAGAATGCTATTAATCTCTTTACATTTATCTTCTGATTTGTCTGATAATTGTGAAACTCTTCTGTCAAATTTCCTATTTTTGCCAGTATGGGCAGAAAATGAAAAATTTAGAACTCTCAACTATGTTTAATGAAAACTACCAAAAAACAAGCCCCCCAAAACAAACAAACAAAAAAAACCCTGCAAAAATAGTGTCTTTATGCTTCTCTTATACTTTCTTTCAAAGATATGATACTATCGGGCTTCCCTGGTGGCACAGTGGTTGAGAGTCCACCTGCCGATGCAGGGGACACGGGTTCGTGCCCCGGTCCGGGAAGATCCCACATGCCGCGGAGTGGCTGGGCCCATGAGCCAACACAATAAGAAAACTGAAGAACAATGTAATAGTGATGATTTATTTTACTACTAGATCATCTTTCTAGATGGTTCCATTCTATTTTCTTATTATTTGAAAAAATAATTGAGTAGTAATGATTAAATAATTCCTAGGATGATAAAATAACAAAATACTCAAGATATAGGAAAAATAAGATCCCTAAGATACCATAAAATATCTTCAGTTTATAGAGATCACTGTAATGTATCTTCAATTTACAAAGGATTCAAATAGATCCATACAGAAATTGCAAGATAAGGTGAATTTTATTCTGATAAAAAAAGAATAAATTTTTTTTGTTCTTTGGAAGATTCCTAAGAAGGAATAAGATTTGAAATATCAATGCTTACAATAAACTTGCTCAAAGAAAAAAACTCGAAAACTAAAATTGAGTCTAATAGATCTTTGTGGTATACCAAGGGTTAATATGACCACATTTCTAATCTTATTTCATAACCAAATCTGAACTAGTTAGAGTAATTTTTAAAAAAATATAAAGTATATAATAAATATCTGACCTTAGGGACATCTCAATAGGTCATTTTTGTTAGAAATATCTAAAATATTAACAGAATTTTTTGGTTTTTTCACATAAAAAATGCATGGCTATCATGTATATCCCATTGTAGCAAGCATTTCACAGTGGAACCATACTTTATACATCATGATCTAAGAGGATTATTAGAAACCAACCAGAATTCAAGGGAATCAACGACCAACATGGGATATTTACTTTAGCCTCAAGCAGACATATTAAAAGATGTATGAAAACAAAAAAAAGATGTATGAAGTAAAGAAACGCTGGTAAATTCCAAAGACAAAGCCCTTCTCCACAAAGCCCTCTGCTTCTTTCTAGGGATTATTGCTAGTTTTTTATGGAATGAGAACCCAAACTATATTGTGAGTAAGATTAGTATAATGCTTGATATTTCAGGTACATAATTCAAATAAATTTTGTAGGTCATAGTCTTGGAAAAGAAATGTTGGGAATTTTTGAAGCCTTGGAAAGCATTTTTTCTCTTTCTCATTAGGGGAAATTTTAGAAAAAGAGAAAAAAAATTAAATATATGCAATATGAGGGTAGGAGGGGATGAGGAAGGCAGCTCTGCTGCATATCAGAGACAGAGAAAACCTTCAGATCTTTAAAAGGGCAGATGAAGAGGAAGCAGGAGTAGAAGGAAGTGTTCACGGAGAATATAGGAAACTGGTCTAGATCTGTCCTTTGAAGGAAGGTGAGTTTCTAGGCACATCATGACCAAACTGTTGAAACCAGAGATTCAGAGGAAAAACTTGAAAGCAGTCAGAAAGAAATGACACATCATATATAAGGAACAACAGTTTGAATGATTGTGGTCTTAACAGATATAATGGAGACTAGAAAACAGTGAAGCAACATCTGAAAAGTACTGAAAGAAAAAAACTGTCAACTCAATTCTATGTCTGATGAAAATATCTTTCAAGAATGAAGGTAAGGGACTTCCCTGGCAGCGCAGTGGTTGAGAATCCGCTTGCCAATGCAGAGGACACAGGTTCAATCCCTGGTCCATGAAGATCCCATGTGCTGCGGAACAACTAAGCCCACGTGCTGCAACTACTGAAGTCCGCATGTCGTAGAGCCCGTATGCCACAACTACTGAAGCCCGCACACCTAGAGCCCATGCTCCACAGCAAGAGAAGCCACTGCAATGAGGAGCCTGTGCACCACAATGAAGAGTGTGGCCCCCGCTCACTACAACTAGAGAAAGCCTGCATGCAGCAACGAAGACCCAACGCAGCCCCCCCCCAAAAAAAAAGAATGAAGGTAAAATAAACCTACTGGCATCTTAGGCAGTATTTATATATTTAGCGTACAGATTTAAAATGTGGGCTCTGGAGACAGAATCTGGATTTGAATTCCAGCTTGGACACCTTCTGTGATCATGGGTGAATTACATAAATTCTCTAAGCCTCAACTTCCTTACATATTTTACTAATATTTACTCCGTTGGGATAATATCTAAATTAGTGAATAATCATGAAGAATAAATTAGAGAATGCCTCTCAAGCAGTTAGTACCTGCCTAGCATATGGTAAGTTGTTAGAAAATGTTAGTTATCATTTATTCATATTTTCAGCAAATGTAGCTAACCTTCTAGAATTTCATATTTTCTATTTTCATCTGTTTTATTTTTTCCCCTGACTTGAGAGAGTTTGGCTGACAGTATTGTAAAAGAGAAATCATTTTTGCTGCTACTTTGACTTGTACCCAGACCATACCTAAGAAGCTCTCATTTTCAGAGGAAGTCTTTCTTTTTATGAATAATGCTTTCACTTTATTTCATGTGTCACTTTAGGGAGAAATATAGGACCTTTTATTTTATTTACTTTTGGGGGGGTGGGGGACAAGGTTCTGGTCTCAAGATACAATCAGTGCCCATTTTGTTTTCAGTGTCATTAAAGTACAATTAACTTTATTTTTTTAAAAAAATATTTATTTATTTGTTTGCAACGGGTCTTAGTTGTGGCAGGCGGGCTCCTTAGTTGCAGCTCCAGGGCTCCTTAGTTGCGACATGAGAACTCTTAGTTGTGCCATGCATGTGGGATCTAGTTCCCTGACCAGGGATCGAACCAGGGCCCCCTGCATTGGGGAGTGCAGAGTCTTATCCACTGTGCCACCAGGGAAGTCCCTAGGGCCTTTTATTTTGATAATTGATTTTTATTTAAGTTATTAGGTAAGACAATGCCTGGTAAAAATGAACTGTTTATTTTAGTTGCTATGATTATTGAAGAAATTGCCCTTTGGATCACTAGGAAGATCTGCAGTTGATCCCCAAATGTATTTTCCTTTGTATAGTGTTTCTCACATGTCAGGATACTCTTTTAAAAGTTCCTGGTTTTTAGAAAAGTCTGAATGAACATCATATTTTCATAATTTTATTTTAGTTTTCTTGTTATTATTTCATGTTCTTCATCTGAAGACTTCCTAGGCTTAAGAGAGTTTTCAAGACCATGATGTCATTTAAAAATAAATTTAGACCCTAACTTGTGCTTTCTATTACAGTGAATGTATGATATTTTATCTATTATCATTCACACTACTTTGATGTTACTTCCATATCAGTCTACAAAACTACTCTTGTTTTTTTTTTAATTTTACTAATTTTCTATTTCATCTTCTTTGTATTTATAGTGTAGTGGTTAAGTGTGATGGCTTTGAAGCCAAATCTGAAATAGTTGCAAATCTCTATGACCTTATCTAAGATATTTACTAAATCTGCACTTCTGTTTCCTCATCTCTCCAGAAAATTAAATAGGATAATGCATGTAAAACACTGTAAGATCCAAATGCTAACTTTTGATTGCATTTAAAAAGACTTAACTGAGATGTTACCATTAATTCTATTGCTTCCTGTATATTAATCTGCCCATCAGCCACTCATTCAGCATACATTTATTAAATAACAGGCTCAATGACCTAGCACTGTACCAGTTTTTGCCCTCTTGGAAGTTTATATTTTAGTTGTACTAAGTATAAAAAATATTGCCTAATTTTTTTTGCACAGATTCTAGGAGAAAAAGTTATTTGGCATAAAAGTTACTTAGTTGATCAGTTTATTAGTATGTTTACAGTTTTCACCTTTATTCAAATGAAAACAGTTGGGGAGTTCCTTGGTGGTCCAGTGGTTAGGACTCTGGGAACTAAGATGCTACAAGCTGCGTGGGGCAGCAAAAGAAGGAAGGAAAGAAAGGAAGAAAGAAAGAAGGAAAGAAGGAAAGGAAGGAAGGAATGAAGGAGGGAAGGGTAGAAGGAAGGAAGGAAGAAAGAAAACAGCTGTTTTAAAGCACTGCTACTCAAAATGTGGTCTGTAGACTGGTGGTGTTCCATGCTGAGATAATTACAAAATTTGATAGTAAGCTGTAAATATATATATATTTTTAAAAGCTATATATGTTAACTATCTCACCGTTTCTATGCATCAAGAATCCTGGTGGGGCTTAACTGAGTGCCTTTGGCTCGTAAGGTTGCAGTCAAGCTTTTATGCAGGGCTGCAGTCTTATCTGAAGACTTGACTAGAGGAGGATCTACTTCTAAGCTCACACACATGGAGCTCTTCGCAGGGCTGCTTCACATGGCAGCTGGCTTCCCCAGAGTGAGTAATCCAAGTGAGAATGAGAATATTCAAGATGGACATCACATTGTTTTATAACCCATTCTTGGACATGACATCTTATCACTTCTGCTGTATTCTGTCTTTAAGAAGTGGGTCACTGAATTACACGTAGAATTTTTTTGTTGTGCCTTTTTCTTGTTTTTCCTAACATCTGTGAAGTATTATTAAAGATAATTATTTTAGTAGTATTAGGAAATGGCTATTTCATTTGTAAATGAAATTTTGTTTCTTATTGTACTTGGCAGTATAGAAATGAGTGCTTCACATGCTGGAAGCTACTGTCAACACTTGATCAACTTTCATAATTTTATATCGTGTGCAGATTTAATAGCAAGGTTAGTTAACCATAATTTACTGGCATTGGGCAAGGGCTTTTTGGCAAAAATATTAACTTAGTGGGTTTTGCAAATATGCTAATGCCATTATGGTTTAAAATTCTGAAATATGATAAATTGAAGTTCTCCCTTTAGTAAAAACCAATACTTTGTTTTAACAGTTTATAATTATAATCATATAGCAAGAAGCCATATTTTAAGTCCCAAAACAAGATTGCTATTAGTCTTAGCTCTAAACCTTTGAGTAAAGGAGGTAACAAGTTATATGGTTCTAATCTCTGTTGAAATAAATGGATGCTATTTTCAGAATCTGCTTGACTCCCAACCTTTCAGGCTGGTAAGGAAGGTAGAAACATTTCCAATGATTATTAGATTGGAAATCAAAAAGAAAAATTCCATAAGGAAACCAAAGCAAGGGATTCGTTTTCCTTTTTTAAAGAAAATTATGGTGTCCTACAGAGACAGAGATACATCTTGCTTACCTGTGAAGGTTATATAATACAAGTGCATTTTTAGATTAAGGGATGAAAATTATTTGTTAATGTGAGCATTTAGCAGATATTTACATTTTTAGAATATACATATTCTAAGCTAGAGTTCCAGAGATTGTCTTGGGAATATTCTGGAATTTCATTAAAAGCCTTACTCTGAAAACTTGATTTATTCTTACAAGTATATTAATGTGATTTTTTTAAATATTAAAAATGCATTTATTTGTCAAGCTTCATTAATATAAAGTATTTCTGTACATATTCTAGACAGTAGTATACGTGATTTTTAAATCAGTCATGCCAAACATGACAGTGCATTCATACAAGTTAATCATTATGAGATCGAATTCAACATTAGGTATTAATGTTGAAATTTCAAATATGTCTAGACTTGATTACCTTAATATTATATTCATACACTTAAGGTAAACTAAACTATAATTGCTTGGTATCTTGATTTGAATTTTAGGATCATGTCAGTGGTACAGCCTTAAAAGCCATGAAGAATATTCATGGCTTTTGGTTCACTGAGTTCCACAGGATCCAAAGGGTGGGTGCCATTTGTTCTTTCCAACTTCCCTAAAGTTAGGTGACATTTCTTGTGTATGGAGATGAGGGAGATTGTGTGTGTGATTTTTTTCACTTGTCATTTATTTAGTAATGAAGATCTTTCTTATTTTTCTATCATTTCTCAATCGATTACAGGCTCATATTTACAGCCAGGCCTGTAGGCTTCATCACATTGTAGAGAAATAAGTAAGAATGAAAGTGAGAGGAGAGACTCCACATTTGTTGCATGCATACTGTATGTTTACTGTGCTGTGGGCTCTTATATATATCACACATTTAATCCTCAGAAACCCTGAAAAGTAAGTGTTGCAGAGCAGAATACCAAGATTCATACACCTTGAAATCACATAAATTGCCTAAGAAGACACAATTTAGTTAAGTTTCACAGTTTAAGTTTCAGTCCAGGTCTTTCTGGCTTCAAAGCACATACTCTTTTTTTTTTTTTTTTTTAAATAAATTTATTTATTTATTTATATTTGGCTGTGTTGGGTCTTTGTTGCTGCGCGTGGGCTTTTTTTTTTTTTTTTTTTTTTTGCGGTATGTGGGCCTCTCACTGTTGTGGCCTCTCCCGTTGCGGAGCACAGGCTCCGGACGCACAGGCTCAGCGGCCATGGCTCACGGGCCCAGCCGCTCCGCAGCATGTGGGATCTTCCCAGACCGGGGCACGAACCCGTTTCCCCTGCATCGGCAGGCGGACTCTCAACCACTGCACCACCAGGGAAGCCCAGCGGGCTTTCTTTAGTTGCGGCCAGTGGGGGCTACTCATTGCAGTGCGCAGGCTTCTCATTGCAGTGGCTTCTCTTGTTGCGGAGCATGGGCTCTAGGCACACGGGCTTCAGCAGTAGTTGTGGCTCACGGGCTCTAGAGCGCAGGCTCAGTAGTTGTGGCGCACGGGCTTAGTTGCTCCACGGCATGTGGGATCTTTCTGGACCAGGGCTCGAACCCGTGTCCCCTGCACTGGCGGGCAGATTCTTAACCACTGTGCCACCAGGGAAGTCCCCAAAGCACATACTTTTTGCACTGTGTCAAAATTTCTCTTAGAACTGAACTCTTTTTATTAAGTCTTCTGAGTATTAAAATAAGCATTTAGCATATTTAGATCTAGTTATGAAAAAAATAGGTATCAGTAAGTCTGGACTACTTTTGCTTTTATGGGTTAATAACATTAGTTAACATAAATGACTTTTATTGTATAAGAGATGATAGTTTAATAAACTATTCTAGCTCAGTGTTTTACAAGGGTTTTTAAATTTATGCTCCTTTCACAAACCTTCCTTTAATGTTATTTGATGCTTCAGAACAAGTTTAGTATCACTAAAACCAAATCATTATTACCCAACCATCTATAGCATATAACCCTGAAAGAGATCATCTCATCAAGAATAATTATTTTTGCTAATTTAATATAAATTCCAGATCCTTTGTTATCAGAGGCTCTTCTATGTCATGTCTATTTAAATGTATTTTCCTAACTATGTTAGTAATAATTTACAAATAGGTTGTTAATTTTTAAAACCAAAGTTCTTTTAACAGAGTATAATCTGAACAGAAGTCAGATACTTATGGAGTTTTTTATTTATTAGGGCGGGGGGAGGCATGTGGATTTATTTTAAATCATTTTGGGTTAACTACTACAAAATCACAACTTCTTACTAATTTTTTTTTCCTATGATTGGCAGATTTTCTGGATGTTTAATTTTTTGTTTCTGGTTTTCAGGCATGTATAGGACCAGGAAGAAAACATAATAATAATGATTTTTAGAGCCTGACTTCTTATGGAAACCATCTTTTAAAATTCATCAATAGTAAACGATTGTCAGCTGAAAACTGTTAGTTCAGTCTTGGAGTTGGTAACAATTTCAGTATATATCAGTGTTCACACAGGTATTTCTAAGGAATCAGGAGAACCAAAGAAATGAAGCTTATTATTAACTTTTCCTTTTCTTTAGGCTACCTATTCTTTTACTTTAGTGATAGAATATATATGAAGAAATTATAAGAGAGCTGTACAGCATTTGTAGAACAAAGATTTAAGGAAAAGTTTGAGATTTCATGTGAAAGGGTTACGTTGCTAAAAATATTTTAAACTCCTGCTGTAGACTGTTAGAGCTATTTAAGAAATCAGCAGTGGATCAAGATTAGGGCTCAGAAAAAAATTGGAGCCATTTGGCAGAGGAGGTAATTGAAGTGATCATTTTCCCAGGATAGGAAAATAAAATAATATCCTGTACAACTCGTTCTGACTTTATTAAATATTTTCCTTCTAATAATATAGGAGATAGTATAGTGATAATATAATAGTTGAAATTTCCTACTAGTGGTGTAACCTTCCCTTATTATCCTGGCTTCTTATGCAATTCTATATTAAATTGGTAACATTTGAGATTGTAGAATTTTAAAAATTATTACAATACCCAAAATGGTACCACAAGAGAACCTTTTCCTCCTTTTCTAAGACCATATGTATTCAACTATCCCTTAAGGTTTGTGTGCTTTACTATATACCTCAACTAAAATAATTAATCTGTTTGGTATCACGTCTACAAAAGTAAATATTTTTGCTGACTTGATCTAATACCCAATGAAAGAACCTCTTGGCCTACCTCCTTTGTGTGAGTATAAACAAAGTTTTCCTTGTTAAAGAACCTGGAAGACTTTTTACAAAATATGCAACTCATCATCAGAATAGGAATGTATAAACTGAGCTTTGGGAATTTACCTTTGAACTGATTTTTTTTTTTTTTTTTTTTGGCCACACCACGCAGCATCTGGGCTCTTAGTTCCCCAACCAGGGATCAAACCTGTGCCCCCTGCATTGGAAGTGTGGAGTCTTAACCACTGGATTGCCAAGAAAGTCCCTGAACTGATGTTTAGTTAATGTGTTTTGTATCAGGATATATTTCATTCTGTACTAAGAAGCAGATAATTTCAATTTATTATTCTCTAAGTGCGAATTTTATACATCTGTAGGATTATGTAGAGTGTAGGGTTTTTGACTGCCTTCTGTCTCATTCATCTTTGAAATAAATTAAATTAATAGGCAACTCAGGAAAGAAAAATACAATTGAAGAGAGTATATGCATGGTTCCCTCTTAAAGAATAGACCTTAAATCCTTGGTGAAAGGTTGAGGGTTTTTTTGGCCAAGCCATGTGGCTTATGGGATCTTAGTTCCTCAACCAGGGATTGAACCCAGGGGACAGCAGTGAAAGCGCCAAGTCCTAACCACTGGACCACCAGGGAACTCCCAACTTAAGTTTTCTTTTAGCATACATCCCCTTGGTTTAAGATCTGTGGGGTTACATTATTTCTGTTATTTCTCTCAGTGATACATATAAATTTTTAAATATTGCAGATAATCCTATCTCAAATAATTTTGAAATTTTTGTACATCTTATTTTGCAAAGATATAAAAAGCTAAAGCTAAAAATACAGAGGTGCCTCTGTGCTTTAATTCCCATCATATAGAAATTGTAGAGACTTCCCTGGTGGCACAGTGGCTAGCCTGCCAACGCAGGGGATACAGGTTCAAGCCCTGGTCCAGGAAGATCCCACATGCCGCGGAACAATTAAGCCCGCATGCCACAACTACTGAGCCTGGGCTCTAGAGCCCACGAGCCACAACTACTGAGCCCGTGTGCCACAGCTACTGAAGTCTGTGCATCTAGAGCCCGTGCTCCACAACAAGAGAAGCTACCGCAATGAGAAGCCCGTGTGACACAACGAAGAGTAGCCGCCACTCACCGCAACTAGGGAAAGCCCGTGCACAGCAATGAAGACCCAACACAGCCAAAAATAAATTAAATAAATAAATTTATTTTTTAAATGTTAATTTCTTTAAAAAATTGTAGGCATGCAGTTTGAGTGTATATGTTCATATATGTGTGTGTAAAATAATTGGAGAGGAACATGTTAACAAATTAATCTGTTAAATCTTGGGGTTGTGATTTTTTAATTTTCTTGAAAATTTAAAAAACTTTTTTGTAAGCAATGAAAATGAAAAAGAAAACTTTAAGTCAGGCATTAATTTGGAAATTACTACATTAAAATTAGAGTAATATTCTTAATTTGATACATTTAATTCACTGTATTTAAGTGTAGATTGTAAAAAGAACATTTAATCACAGTCTGAAGTTTTGTACTGGGTGCTTAATCTGTTCAGACATTAAATATTTGAACATTTGAGGGATTTAAAAATAATATTTGTTCTTAAGACATATAAAGGTTTTCTGGGGGGGTGGTTATTGAGTTTGGTTATTTACAGTATGTTAGAAATAGGAAGCAAGCTCTGTCTAGGAGCCTACTATAGTTTAGTTTTCCCTCCTCCTCTTTCCCCTCTTCCTTCCCCTCCTGCTTGATCCTCTCCTTCGCTCTCTGTTACCCTTAGTATATTTTACCTGTTTCCTAGTAGATTAATTCCAGGTGACTTTGGTCAATATGCTAAGCACTTGTGATACTGTTTACATAGTTTTATGCGTTTTTTTTTTTTTTTTTTTTGGCGGTACGTGGGCCTGTCACTGTTGTGGCCTCTCCCGTTGCGGAGCACACGCTCCGGACGTGCGGGCTCAGCGGCCATGGCTCACGGGCCCAGCCACTCCGCGGCATGTGGGATCCTCCCGGACCGGGGCACGAACCCGTGTCCCCTACATCGGCAGGCGGACTCTCAACCACTGCACCACCAGGGAAGCCCTTGTGTGCTTTTTATACGGAGGAGGAACCCTACCGCAGAAAACTTCTTTCTTAGAATTCCTTCTGAAAAATTCTAATTTTCCTTTCTTACTATCACCAAAACAGAGGTTGGCCTTACATTTTTAAAGTGGTAACCTGAATAGTCAGTGGTAGACTCAGACTGGAAGAATTTGAATATTTTCAGAGAAAATGTGCTTTTAAACCAATATGCTAAACCACAAGAACCCAGAGTTCTTTCCTTTGAGCTGTGCATTACTGTTTGTGCAGCTTCTGAATTGAAGTTAACAGACTGTATTCTGTAATATTGAACTATAAAAATGTTTGACTATTCTCTTTCTCAAAAAATTTTTTTGTTTATAAGTCACAGTTATATCCATTCATAGACCTTGGGACTATATATGTGAGTGCATAGTAATCGTAGAACAAGTACTTCTTTGGAAGCAAAACAAACAAAATTCATCTATATGATCTGTGAACATTAGCTTTTTCTCAAGGATGCTCACAGTGTACCCTGTTCCCTTTTAGAGTCTCTTTATCTTAAAGAGCGACGTAAGAAAAGTAGGACTAGTGATTTTCACAGCTCTGGAAATTTGGCTTAACTTTAATAACAATAATAAATAATAAGTATTGATTGTGAGTTTATCATGTACCAGACATCATACTAGGCACTCCCATTATATGCTGTCCTTACAAAGCCATTTGAAGTAGTACTAAATCTCACTTCCCACAAAAATAGGGAATTTATCATACTTTGTTATATTACGTGATCATCTCTGCTAGAAGCTCCCCCTTTCAATTTGTGGACTTCTAGATAAAGAAATTCAGAGCTAATGGGAAGAATACAGATAACCAGTGCTAATGAGAAATTTTAGACATTTGAAAATAACAGAAATACTAACCAATAACAACAAAAGCAGACTCACCATAGTAACGCAAATGATAGTACCAAAAGGAACTCATAGAGATCCAAGTATGCTAAAACTTAGTATGTTATTACCTTTGTCCATTGACTTTTCTTAGATTTAGATATAATTGAAAAATATTAATCAAACAAATTAAATTTAACAAAGTAACTTAATTTCCCAAGGTAGAAACACCAGCTAGAATTGTTTAATATTAATGGAGCCTAGCATTCTAATATGAAATTCAAAATATTCTTATATTATAATAGAAGTCCTGAAAGCTTTAATAAACCAATTTAACCATGAAATATCATAGGAAAATAAGGCTTATAAAATCAAAAGTGGTTAAGCTCATATACTTTCCTTACATATGTAATATTGAAATAAGGGAAAACAACGTATTTTTAAATTAACTTCAGAAAAGCAGTTTTTCTCCCAATCTTTTAATGTGATTATGTGAACTTGCTATGTGAATAAAAAAATGAGAAAATGATATAAACTGTATTTGATCATTTAACAAATGTTTATTGACCACCTACTCTGTGCCAAGCACTGTTTGAGGCATTTGGTATACATCAGTGGGGAAGAAAGTTCCCTGCCCTCATGGAACTTACATTTTCACAGGAGAGGTAGACAATAAACATAATAAGTAAGTAAACTTATGTTAGGGAATGATAAACATAATAAGTAAGTAAACTATGAAAAGCAATGGGGCATTGGAAAGAGGGTGAAGGAGGGATAATCAGGCTACAATTTTAAATAGGGAAGTCAGGATATGCCCTTATGAAGAAGGTGACATTTAAGCCAAGACTTGAAGGAGATAAGGGGGTTTAGACAAGAGGATATCTGGCCAAAGAACCCTCGAGGAGGAAGGAACAGCCAGTGCAAAAGGCCTCCAGATCAGAGTGTGCCTCGCTGATTTGAGGAACAGCAAAGTTGGAAAACCGTGAGCAAGGGGGAGAGTATTAGGTATGAGGGTAGACAGGTAACAGGTAATAGGGATACAGATTCTGTAAAGATTTGGGGTTTTATTCTGGAGTGAGATGAGGTGCCATTGTACAGTTTTTATTAGAGGAGTGATATGACCTAACTCATAATTTAGAAGAATCAGTTGGGCTACTGTGTTGATAATTGACTATAGGAGGGCAAGGGTAGGAACAGAGACTATTTAGGATTATTGCTATTGCAATAATCCAGGCAAGAAATAATGGTGGTTCAGACTAGTGTGAAAGCAGTGAAAATAGTGAGAGGAGGTTACGTTCAGGGTGCATTTTGAAAGTAGAGCCCACAGGATTTCCTGACAGTTTGGATGTGGGGTGTGATAAAGAGGAGAGTCAGGAATCACTACAAGGTTTTTTGCATGACCAATTGGAAGGGATTAGAGTTGCCCTCAACTGAGATGAGGAAGGCTGAAAGTAGAGCTGGTTTTGGGGATGGAGGCAGAGAATTGAGAAGGTCAATTTCAGACTTGCTAAATTTGAGATGTCAGGCAGGCATTTGGACTAGAGCTGTAAACTTGCAAGTCATTAGCATGTAGATGATAGTAAGTCTGTGCCCATGAAACTGGATATATGTTACCTGGTGATGGGGCATCAACAAGGCAGCAAGGTGGGAATTTCCTGGCGGTTCAGTGGTTAGGGCTCCGGGCTCTCACTGCCAAGGGCCCAGGTTTGATCCCTGGTCGGGGAACTAATATCCCCACAAGCCACTCAGTGCGGCCAAAAAAAAAAAAAAAAAAAAAAAAAGGCAGCAAGGTAATGAAAACTAACTTTACCTATCTCACAACTTTGCCTGGTGCCAGTATTGCTGATAGCCCAGTTCTTCTCCAATTAAGGACCAAAACCAATTCTCAGAGTTTTGGGGCTAAGTAATATACTATATGTGAAGTAGTAGGCATTCAATAATTGTTTCTTTTCCTTTCGTACATTTTAACATTTAAAGGACAAGGCAGCTTAAATGTAGGATGTCTGCATTTAGCCTCTTCACTCTTCAGTAGTGTTGGTTTGGGGAAATTATGAATGAATTACATTGACCTGTTTTACTAGAAAAAGAAATTATTGGATTACTAAAGCATAAGGCAAAATACAGGATAATATTAGGCTGAATATGAAAGCTGAAGAGAAAAAAATTCAAATGATAAGAACAGAAGATCAACCTATATTCCCTTAGGTACCTAGAAACAACATCACTAGTGGTTCCAATACTTTAGGGCACACTGGAATTATCTGGGCATCTCTTAAAAATACTGGTATCTGGCTCCTACTCCCAGAATTTCTGATTTATTTGGTATGGGATACAACCTGGGCATCCAGAGTTTTAAGATCCCTCCAGACATCCCTCTAATGTGTCGCAGAGTTTGAGAACTACTGTGTTATACACTTTTTTTGTTCTAATGGAACTGTCACTAATAATCACAGTATTCAAATTTCCTTCCATAATTTATTTTATTCTTCGCTGGTGTCAAAAATGGAAGCAGCTATCAAGAAAAGGTCCTATTGGGCTTCCCTGGTGGCGCAGTGGTTGAGAGTCTGCCTGCCGATGCAGGGGAAACGGGTTCGTGCCCTGGTCCGGGAAGATCCCACATGCCGCGGAGCGGCTGGGCCCGTGAGCCATGGCCGCTGAGCCTGCGCATCCGGAGCCTGTGCTCTGCAACGGGAGGGGCCACAACAGTGAGAGGCCCGCGTATAGAAAAAAAAAAAAAAAGAAAAGGTCCTATTGAGGGCATTATCTAAGTGAAATAAGTCAGAGAAATTCAAATACCGTATGATCTTACTTATATGTGGAATCTAAAAACAAAAACAAAAAACAACTCACAGAGAACAGATTGGTGGTTGCCAGTGGCAGGGATGGGGCGTGGATGGGAGGGGTGAGGGGTAGGGGGATGGGGGAAATAGATAAAGGGAGTCAAAAGGTATAAACTTTCAATTATAAAATAAGTCATGGAGATGTACAGCATGGTGACTATAGTTAATAATACTGTATTGTATACTTGAAAGTTGCTAAGAGTGTAGATCTTAAAAGTTCTCATCACACGAAAAAAAAAACTATATATGATGATGGATGTTAAATAGAAAGAAAAGAAAAGAAGGGAAGGGAAGAGGAGGGGAGTGGTGGGGAGGGAAGGTCCTCAAGGCAGAGTAGAATAAGTGAACCCTCTGTAAATCATGCAAATCACTGCCATAATTTGTTGTAGATTCATGGCAGCTATTCACCTGGCCATTTATTTGTAGTATAAGTGAACCCCAAATTGGGGGCAGCTGTGATGTCATGGTAGCTGCTTTAGACTTGGAGTAAGAAGACTTGGATTGAAATCCTGGTTCTTTTGCATATTATCAGATAATTATCATAATTGCTTATTATCAGTTATTATCATAATTACCCATTGTGATGGGCAATTCATTTAACCTTCCTGAAATTCAAATTTCTTTCTCCCTAACATGAGAATGAGCAAGTCTATTTTGCATGGTTGTAATAATTGTTTTTAAAAGTGAATGTATGTGAAGGTAAATTATAAAGAATTATATAAAGACACTAAAGAATTATTATTTGAAATCAACCTTAGAAGTGACATAACATTGTAAAATGTAATGATTTCCTGGAAGTGGATAGATATTTCTTCCTATATTTTTTCACTGATTTAAGAATGGAACTCTGCAAACAGTAGGTAATAAATGTTTTTGATCTTAATGTTAGGCAGGGAAATTGTTATTTTGTATTTATTTCTTTTACAGTGTATTAATATGGGAAAAACATGAACTGTCGGACACAGATGTTGTCACTTATTATCAAATTTGTGTCGCTAGGCATGTTCTAAAACTTAGGTTTCTTTTCTATTTATCTCTACCTTTCAGGGCTGCTGTGTAAAATTCACGTGTAAAGCACCAAGCATAGTGGCTAGCACAGGTTGGCAGGAAATGTTGATTCCTTTCTTCCCTCCAAGAGTATGATAATCTTGGGATAATAATTTTAAAATCTGAGTAATAATTATTTCTCCATAACCAAAAAATCTTAACTGTCATTTTTATTTTGCTGATTTCTATATCATTTTAACTTTTAAATGTCCACCCCTCTCCCAAAAAAGCCATTTTAACTTTAACTTTTTTTTTTTACTTTAAGTTTACACCATGGATAGCACAGAGGAGAAGAATAACAGCACAAAGGAGAAGAATGACAATTACAAAGATGATCTTCTGCTAAGGATGGGACTTAATGATAATAAAGCCGGAATGGAAGGATTAGATAAAGAGAAAATTAACAAAATTATAATGGAAGCCACAAAGGTATGTTTCTTTTTTCTTTCAATATCTTTAATTTAGTAACTTTTTAACTTTCTGTTTAAAAGAAAATTAGTGTTTTAAATATCCTTTTAATTATAATTTTTAATATTTTAATATATAAAGTTATTAAGCTACAATGCATATAGAATAATTTCCCTTCTCTTCTGTTGCTTTTGCCATCCAGTTTTCTACTTCACATGCACATAGTATGCATGTTAAAGCAAAATAACGTATATCTTCTTTTTCATCCTTTTTTTTTCACCCCAATAGGAGAATAGTACAATTGTGGGTTTTTTGTTTTTATTTCAGTTAATATATCTTTGAAGTCTTTCTGTATAAGAAACTAGAGATCTTCATTCTTTTTTATGCCTGCATATGTGGATATACTATACTTTATTGAACTAGTCAGAATCTTTATGGATGGACATATAATAAGTCATTTCTAGTCTTTCATTTTTACAAACAATACTACAGTGAATAAGCTTGTATTTCATAACTTTACATATGTGCAAATATAACTATAGGAGAGATTCCCAGAAGTGGAATTATTCCACCAAATACATATAGCATGAAAGGATATATGCATGTGCAGTTTTTAATTAATTGTGCAATTGGCCTCCATAGTAGTTGTATCAATTTACATTTCCACTGCCAATATGTGAGACTATGTTTTACCATGCTGCAACCATACCAACATAGTGTGTTACTATACTTCTGGATTTGCCAGTCTATGGTAACACAGAGTTGCATTAATTTATATTTCTCTTATTGAAAGGTGAGATTGTACATCTTTTTCATATGTTTAAAAGCCACTTACATGTGTATTTTTTACACACTGTCTCTTCTTACCCTTTGCACAATTTTCCATTGGATTATTGTTTACCTTTTGACTTTGCTCATGGTAGTTTAGTCCTGTGCAGTAGTTTTTTGTTTGCTTCTTTTTACGTACTTGAATTAGTTAACTACATATGACTTTCTCCAAGATCATAAAAGAGTTCTTTAATGGTTTTTTTCTACCATTTGGGGGGTTTCATTTATGTATTATGAAATATCCATGCAGAAAGGTATAAAATTTAAGAGAATATGCTTATTCTTAGCAAATGCATGCTGATAACTGCACCAACTTACTCTCAAATGGTTTAGCCAAAAAAAGAGGGTGGAGAGAGAAAGAGAGTGAGTGTGTGTGTATGTGTGTGTGTGCGCACACAAGCACACATAAAAGTTGGGAGAGAAACCGAATGTAGCAGGATATCAACAATTGGTCAATCTAGGTGAGGACATATAGGTGTTCATTGTACTATTCTTTCAACTCTTGAATATTTGGAAATTCTAAAATAAAGAGTTGAGGGAAAAATAATTTTTTAAGCATATAAAATGTAGATACAATTTTAAAAGTATCAATAAAAGATAATTAAGAGATGAAATAAGGAAATATAACATATGGGTTGGATACTGGTTGGAACAAATACATTTGGAACATTTACAGGAATTTGAATATAGGGAGGATACTAGATAATATTAAGGAATTATTGTTAATTTTATTAGTTATGAAATGTTATTATGATTACATATTATTATGGAAAATGGCCTTATTTTTAAAGATACATGCTAAAATACTCTATAGAATAGCTAAATGTCATTATATCTGTAATTTTCTTTAAAACAGTTCACTTAAAAAATCATTGAAGGAAATCAAGCAAAATATTAACAGTTGTTAAATCTCAGTGATAGTTTTATATATTATTTATTACAGCAATCTCTATATTTTTCTGTTTCAGACTTCTTTGAAATTTTCATCATAACAATTTTTAAAAGACAAAGAGTAAAGCCTATGATCCTAGTTTTCAAGTTAAGAAATAGAATATTTAAATTATCTTAGATGTCCCTATCAGATCTTCCCTCTTTCTTCCCCATGTCTCAGTACCATTTACTAAATAGTCCATCCTTTCCTACTGATCTGCAGTGCTTTCTACTGTTCTGGTAGATTATTTGTCTGTTCTTGCACTATACAACATGATCTTAAATACAATACTGAACATTGGGGTGCATGTGTCTTTTTGAATTATGGTTTTCTCTGGGTATTCACTGGTGAATTTTATTTGACATTTAAAGGAGAAATAATACCAATACTCCATAAGTTCTTCCAAAAAATAAAGAAGGATGGAACACTTCCCAACTCTTTCTATGAGGCCTGTATCCCCTTAATACTAAAGTCAGACAAGCAGAAGATTATAGATCTTTATAAATGTAGAAGTCCTCATCAAAATATTAGCAAACTGGATCCAACAATATATTAAGATTATGTAGCATGACCAAATGGGATTTATCCTAAGAATGCAAGGTTGGTTTAGCCTCCAAAAATCAATTAATGTACTATACCATGTTAATAGAATTAAGGGCAAAAAACACATGGTCATGTCAATAGATGCAGAAAAATCATACCTGACAAAATCCTATACCCATTCATGCTAAAAACTCTTAATAAACTTGAAATAGAAGGGAACTTCTGCAACCTAAAAAGGACATCTATAAAAACCTATACACCCCAATAAAAATTAAAAAACAAAAAACAAAAAAATCAAAAAACAAAAAACCCTATAGTTGTCACTATACTTTATGGTGAAAGACTAAACACTTTTGCCCGAAAATCAGGAGCAAGGCAAGGATGCCCAATCTCACCTGTTCTTTTCAACCTAGTTCTGAACATTTTAGCCAGTGCTGTCAGGCAATTAAAAGAAATAAAAAGCATCAAGATTGGAAACAAAGAATTAAAACTATCTGTTCACAGGTGACATGATCTAATATATAGAAAGTCTTAAGGAATTTCAGGAGTGCAACAATTGTACCCTGAAAATTACAAAAACTTGGTGAGGGAAGATAATGACCTAAAAAATGGAGACATATGGCTATTCAAGGATAAGAAGATTCCATACGGTTAAGAAGGCAATTCTCCCCAAATTGATCTGTAGATTCAGTGTACTTCCCTCATCAAAATTCCAGTGGTTTTTTTTTTTCTGCAGAAATTGACAAACAGATTTTAAAATTTATATGGAAATCAGAAACACCTAAAATAATCAAAACAATTGTAAAAAGGAACAAGCATGGGGGTCTGACTTTCCTATTTCAAAACTTACTATAAAGCTACAATTATCAAGACAATGTGCTACTGCCATGAGGCTAGACATATAGAACAATGGAGCAGAATTGAGAGTCTAGAAATAAATGTTTATAGTTTATTGATATTTGTACCAAGGCAAAAAGATAGTCTGTTCAGCACATGATACTGGAACAACTGGATATCCACATGCAAAAAAGATGAACTTATTAGACCCTTAACTCACACCATACACTGAAAATTAACTCAAAATTGACTTAAATGTAAGAACTAAAGAAATAAACCTTTTAGAAGATAGGAGAAAATCTTTGAGATCTTTGGTTAGGCAAACATTTCTTGGATACAACACTGAAAGCACAGTCAGTAAAAGAAAAAGTTGACAAATAGGGCCTCATCAAACTTCAAAATGTTTGTACTTCAGAAGATACCATTAAAAAATACAAAGATAGGACTTCCCTGGTGGCGCAGTGGTTGAGAGTCCGCCTGCCGATGCAGGGGACATGGGTTCGTGCCCCGGTCCGGGAAGATCCCACATGCCGCGGAGCAGCTAGGCCCGAGAGCCATGGCCGCTGAGCCTGCGCGTCCGGAGCCTGTGCTCCGCAACGGGAGAGGCCACAACAGTGAGAGGCCCACGTACCGCAAAAACAAAACAAAACAAAACAAAGATAAGCAACATACTAGGGTAAAATATTTGCAAAATAAGAAGACAACCCAATCAAAAAATGTGCAAAAGATATAAATAGACATTTCACTAAGGATAAGAATGGCTCATAAGCACATGAGAAGATGTTCAACATTAGTCATTATAAAAAGGCAAATTAAAACCACAATGAGATGCCATTCATAGTATTATAGCCTAGAATGGCTGTAATAAATAAGACAGGACTTCCCTGGTGGCACAGTGGTTAAGAGTCCGCCTGCCAATGTAGGGGACACAGGTTCCATCCCTGGTCTGGGAAGATCCACATGCCATGGAGCAACTAAGCCTTTGTGCCACAACTACTGAGACCACGTGCCACAACTACTGAAGCCCACACTCTGCAACAAGAGAAGCCACCGCGATGAGAAGCCTGCATACCGCAACAAAGAGTAGCTCCTGCTCGCTGCGACTAGAGAAAGCCCACGCACAGCAACGAAGACCCAATGCAGCCATAAATAAATAAATTAATTAATTAAAAAAATAAGATAGACAGTAACAGATGTTGCAAGGATATAGAGAAATTGGTACCCTCATACATTGCTGGTAGGTTTGTAAAATGGTTCTGCCACTTTGGAAAACAGTTTGGCAGTTCCTCAGAAGGTTTAGCATGGAGTTACCATATAACACAGAGATTCCACTCCTAGGTACTTATCCAAGGAAGATGAAAACATGTGTCCACACAAAATGTGTACACAATTGTTCATTGCAGCGTTTTTCGTAATAGCCAAAAAGTGAAAATAATTAAATGTCCATCCACCTTATAAATAGATAGTATGTTCAGTGATGGAATGACGGATGATTTTCTAAAAGTTATTTTCTACATTTTATTTAATGGCTAACATTAAATTTGTTAAAGTACTGTTTACCTAAAACAACTAGACTGCCAGTTATTTCTCCACTAAAAAAATGGGTTTATTCAAGATCAGCGGAAAATTGCAGTTCAAGGTCTGCAACCATGGCAAGCCAAATGCAAGTCCCCAGCAAACCTGGAGAGGAAAACTCTTTCCAATAAGGGGAAAGGAAGTTGGCAAGGGTATAGTAAACAGAGTCCTTGACTTTTCATTGGCTGAGTTCTTGCCAGAAAAGGAGTCTTCTTTGTCTTGCTTTCTACTATCATCAAAGGGCATGAGAGCTCCCCCTTTTGATCTCTGACTCTATTTAATTGAGGTTTCTGTTAGTTAATTTTTTACAATAATTTTTAAGTGAAAGTGAAGGAGATAACTGATGACCCAGCTGACTCTAAGGCCTTGGATATGCCCGGAGGATCCCAACTAGGACACATTGTTATTTTCTGAGTGCAGATCTGTACTCATCTCTAGAGTTTGTACTGTGCTACATACTGCCTCACAACATTCCTATGATTTAGGTAACTATAAATTCATTTTACAGATAAGGAAACCTAAAACATAATAAGATTAATTTTAGGGTAACCTAGCTAGTAAGTAATGGAGGTAAGTTTTGAATTCAGTCATTCTGTTTCTAGAGTCTGTGCTCTTAGCCATCAGGTTTGCAGTGATGCTTCCTTCAAACATTCTTCTTATACTTTATTTTGTTTTCCTATGTAGGGGTCCAGATTTTATGGAAACGAGCTCAAGAAAGAAAAGCAAGTCAACCAACGAATTGAAAATATGATGCAACAAAAGGCTCAAATTACCAGCCAGCAGCTAAGGAAAGCACAATTACAGGTATTAATTCAATTGCTAAATAAAGTGGAAGCTGGTAGAATAATAATTGATAGTTAAAATGCATCATGGTCAAGTCATAACTGAAAACAAGGTGAAATGTAAATGTTCATTACATCGTAAAGCATAAAATTTAACAAATGTGCATAACAACTTTGTTAAATACTGCTCTACCCTTTTACATAAAGACCCACACCTAGACATTGTCACCTGCATTATACAGAAGAGTAAATGGAGCCTTAGTTAGGTTGTGACTTGCCCAGCTTCATATGACAGGTAGTTGGCAAAGCTAGGATTTAATCCAAAGCTTTTGTTTTTTTTATTATATATGTACATTGCAGCTAGAAAAGCCCACAAGATAAATGTGGCATGTTTTCTGAAAAACTAATTTTGCAAAAAAGATTTGGGAGAACATGTTAACCAATTAAATTTGAAAGTACTTTAAAACATAATTGTGTTACAGTAAAACGAAAAGTCATGTAAATGGTAGAGTGCCAAATGTATGTGAACTTTTAAGATAAAACACAAGACTTCTAAAAATGTGGGGCCTTTGGCTTCTTCAGCATCTTTGGGGAATAAATACTCAGTTTCCTGTGGTATTAAAAGTTATTTCAGTAGAAGAGTTTGAGAAGAGCCAAGCTACAAGGCATCATGTGGTAGACTGAGAACTCAAAGCAGTAACATTAAAGTTTACTTTTAAAGACAGTTTTACCCTCTGGGACTTCCCTGGTGGCGCAGTGGTTAAGAATCCGCCTGCTAATGCAGGGGACACGGGTTTGAGCCCTGGTCCGGGAAGATCCCACATGCCGCAGAGCAACAAAGCCCGTGCACCACAACTACTGAGCCTGAGCTCTAGAGCCCGCGAGCCATAACTACTGAGCCCATGTGCCACAACTACTGAAGGCCATGCAACTAGAGCCTGTGCTCTGCAACAACAGAAGCCACTGCAATGAGAAGCCCGCACACTGCAGTGAAGAGGAGCCCCGACTTGCTGCAACTAGAGAAAGCCTGCACACAGCAACGAAGACCCAACACATCCAAAAATAAATTAATTTAAAAAAAAAGTTTTACCCTCTATCAAAATCTGATTCAGTTTTACAAAGCACTTTAAGCTATAACATAACAATAAAATTATAATATTAATCTACTGTGCTACAAAATTCTTTTCATGATAGAGTTCAAAGATTATAAATTTTGTTTTCTTTATCAAACTACAGTGTGTCATTTTCTTTTTTGATATATGCTTTCCTAGAGCATAAGCTAGTTTTGTTTTTTTTTAATTTTATTTATTTATTTTTGGCTGCGTTGGATCTTCGTTGCTGTGCACTGGCCCCCTCTAGTTGTGGCAAGCGGAGGCCACTCCTCACTGCGGTGCGTGGGCTTCTTATTGCAGTGGCCTCTCTTGTTGCGGAGCACAGGCTCCAGGGGCACGGGCTTCAGTAGTTGTGGCTCAAGGGCTCTAGAGCACAGGCTCAGTAGTTGTGGCGCATGGGCTTAGTTGCTCCGCGGCATGTGGTATCTTTCTGGACCAGGGCTCGAACCCGTGTCCCCTGCATTGTCAGGCAGATTCTTAACCACTGTGCCACCAGGGAAGCCCCAAGCTAGTTTTTTATCTTCTGTGTTAAGTGGTCTGCTATCATGACTAAAGATGATTTGTCAGTCAAATCATCAGTTTTAATGCTTCATAGCAGTCCACTGTATGGAGGTGCATAATTTATTTACCTCATCCCACCGTGGTTCCAGTTTTTTGCTTTATATACAACATTGGGATGATCATTTGTATTCATGTATCTTTGTACTCTCCCGTTCTGTTATTTTCACCAAAGATGGTACCATTTTACATATTCAACATAAAAGTGCTGGTTTCCTCACATACTTGTTTAAAACTAGATTTTGTCAATTTTATCAGTCTTTTAGTTTTTGCTGATACAGTGTCTAAAATATTATTTCATGGTTGTTTTAATTTGCCTTCCTTTGACTATGACAGAGAAGGAATGTCTTTTCACATATGAATTAGCCATCAATATTTCCTTGTTGTGGGAATATCCTCCTTTATTCTGTTTGTTAGGATATAGGCTAAGTAGCTAGCACAAGAGACTCAAAAATAAAATGGTTCAAATAAGTTTATTTCTTTCCTACATAATAGGTATGTAGTCCCAGCTGGTCTGGTGGTTCTAATCACCATAGTAATTTAGAGACCCAGGTTCTACATTGTCTTGTTCTATCACCCCCTAGTGTTATCCTTACCTGGATTGACAGAAATGGATTACCTTCAATCCATATTCCAGCCTCTGGGAAGGAAGAAAAAACAAGGAAAATATCATCCAAGGAAAGTAATTTACTATTAAACAAGTGAAAAAGAATTTGCACACATTACTTTAGCTCACATTGAAGTTTCACGGCCACACCCAAGTGCAAGAGAAGCTGTGAAATATATTCTCTAGGTGGGTGGCCATGTGTCAGCTAAAAATCTATTACTATAGAAGGAAGAGAGAGTAGATTTCAGGGTTCAACTAGCAGTCTAAAGCAATACTCTTTGCCCACATTTCTAGAGGAGTTTGTATCTTTTTCTCCCCGTTTATAGATCTTATCATACATGAAAAAATTTTTTTCTCTGCCAGTTGTAAAGATTTTTCTAATATGTTGTTTGTCTTATAATTTTGCAGGGATTTTTTTCCCTGTACATTTTTAAATGTTTATGTAATCAAATCCAGCAGTGTTAAAAAATTTTTTCTTGGCTTTAGTATTGTGCATAGAAAGTTATTCCTCACAACCAAGCCTGTATGTTCTTTTAGTATTTTTATAGTTTTTTTTATATTCAAATCTTTAGTCCATTTGAAATTTTGATGTAAGGTATGAAGTATATTTTTCTTAAATAGTATTATATTTTCCCTTAATGGTATTATTTTTCCTAAATGGTGATCCACTTGTCCCAACATCATTCATTTAATCATAAGTCCTTTCTCCACTGAATTGAAATGAGGCACTTCCATATACTAAATTTTCATTGTGCTTGGATTTGTTTCTGGACTCTCTCTCTCTTTTTTTTTTTAAATAAATTTATTTATTTATTTTTGGCTGTGTCGGGTCTTCGTTGCTGCATGCGGGCTTTCTCTAGCTATGGTGAGCAGGGGCTACTCTTTGTTGTGGTGCGTGGGCTTCTCATTGCAGTGGCTTCTCTTGTTGCGGAGCACAGGCTCTAGGCACGTGGGCTTCAGTAGCTGTGGCACATGGGCTCAGTAGTTGTGGCTCGTGGGCTTTAGAGGGCAGGCTCAGTAGTTGTGGCACATGGGCTTAGTTGCTCCATGGCATGTGACATCTTCCTGGACCAGGGCTCAAACCCGTGTCCCCTACATTGGCAGGCAGATTCTTAACCACTGCGCCACCAGGGAAGTCCCTGGACTCTCTTTTAATCAACTGAATCTTTCCCCATATCAGTACCATGCAGTTTTATTTATTGAATCATAATAATATAGTTTAATATTCCCCCTCACTACTCTTTAGAAAAAAAATTTTTTTTCTCATGCATTGTGTCTTTCACATAAGTTTAAGCATTATTTCATCAAGTTAAAAAGAAATTCTATTCTGTCCACAGTAACACTGTTTTTAAGTTGATATTAATCCTTAGGCAGTTTACTTTCTCTTTTTGGTAAGTTTTATTGATTTAGAGTCTACAAGTACCTTTAATAAAGTTTTAAAGATGTAATACATAGGAGTGGTACAATATAACAGCTTCTTGCTGTTTATACTACTTTTAAAGCTCATTTCCTTAAATATGCTAAAAATCTGAGGAAACAGAAAATACCGTACATTGTGTAGCAGTACTTCAGGTTTTGCTACGGTTTTAGTTGATATTCCATGGGAGGCTCTGCGGCATCTTTTGCAAGGGAAATGGCAGGAAATGTGTTTTATGTTGATTGTAAAATTGTTTCAGTTTTTGAGCTTCCTTTAAAAGAAGTTGTATAAGTGGGAGGGTATTGAGGAAATCCTAAGGAGTCTAGAAGGTCTGAAAGAACAGAGAGGTTTTCATGGGAAATGTGTTTCTATTTTAGAGTCATGAAATTTCCAAATAGTAGATTTTATTATGTGTGATAAGATAAGAAAGCTCTGTAGGCATAAACTCCCTTGATGTTTCTTGAGAACCTCCCTAAGTATTCCCCACCCCATCCCATCCTCATTAAACTTCTTAAAAGCACAATCATTTTTGTAGCTGTCAAAACATCTTATTATAACATGGGCTCTTGAATTGAACAGACAAACATCCATGTTATATTAAATGGCAACTACACAGCAAATCAGTGCATTTTGACCACTTTAACACTTGATTTGGAGAACCCAGATTTACTCAACAATTTTTAGGGTAGTATTAAGTCAAGAAAATGAAAAACAATATTTCTGAAGTAGTCTCCTAAATGTAATCCAAAAGTGGGATTTTTAAAACATAAATAAGACATAATATGGTATAAAATATACCACTAGAGCTTGGTTTGAGCTTATTTCAGTGTTATACACTTTAAGAATTCATTTTAGGGAGGTATCCTAAAATAATGGAAAGAGCACAGGCTTTAGAGTAACCTGTTTTCCAGGTCTAATTCTAACATTTACCAGCTCTATGACTTAGGGCAAATTAAATAATCTTACTGAACTTTAGTTTCATCTATAAAATGGGAATAATAATTATTCTCTCAATTAATTTGACCATTAGGTGAGTTAACATAAGAAGCATTTTTCATATTACATATAATATACTCAGTAAATGTCATTTCTACTTTAAAAATTATAGTTAATATCACTAAGCCCTTACCATATCCCTAGATAAGTGAGTCATATGGGTATCTCTTAATTCTTTCAACCTTTTGAAATTGGTTTAGTCCCTCTTTACAAATAAAGAAAGTAAGGAGGAGAGGGATTAACTTACCCACTATCATGTAACTAGTAAGTGGCAGGCTTGAGACCCAAGCAAAAACCCACTGTGACACACGCTGGCTCTGAACTGTAGCAAGAGGGACTGGGTACATATTAGAGACTCAAATCAGAACTTGGAAGTCATTTGGAAGGAAAAATGGAAGAAAGGAAAACATGAATGAGAATTTCAGTAGAAGAAACTGGAAAAAAGCAGTGGTGGTATGCATTTGGTAGATGTAGAAGAAAGAGTTCAGATAAGGGTGACTAATGAGAGATAGTAAAGCAAAGTGGAATGTGAGTCATTCAGTGGCGAGGTTTCCTTTTGGCACCTGTACACTTGTTTTAAGCACAGAAAAGACAATAGATTGCTGAGGAAACCGTCATAGCATTAATGTATGAGTCTAAGGAGAATTTTTTCCCATTTGGTTTGTTTTCTATTTATTATCTTTTTTCTTTTCAGCGTTTCTGGGTTAAGGTATTTCAGATGCTGCTCCCTTATTCTCAGTTGACTCAAATCTAAGGCACATTTTCTGGATTGATATATAGAGTCGTTTTTAATCTACCCTTGTTTTTATTAGTCTCCATGAATTGTTTACATCTTTTTTTATGTCAAGATGCTATTCTCTAGTTTGAAATTGAAGTACTGGAAGAAATAGTTATTCTAAATCTGGATGATAAATTGGAGTAATGTTAAAACGTTCCGTTTATTAGGTGTGGTATCTCACTGTGTGAGATCAGCCTTCTCCAAACTTTTTCTACAAATAGTACTTTCTCTTTTTTAATCAGAAATATATATATTATATATATAGAATAAATATATATAAAAGAATAAAATTTATACTGATATGTATAAATGGGTGTACAAGTCTCTCCTCCCTTTCTCTTTTATGAGGAAAGAATTTATGTTTGTTTGCTTGTTTACATAGTTACCATTATTTATTTTCATTATGAGAACCTTTAAAATTTACATTCTAGTAACTTTCACATATCAGTACAGTATTGTTAGCTATAGTTATCATACTGTACCTTAGACTCCAAATCTTACTCATCTTTTTTTTTTTAACTGAAGTAGGTCAGTTGACCTATAACACTATGTTAGTTTCAGGTGCACAATATAATGATTAAATATTTCTGTATGTTACAACATGATCACCAGGATAAGTCTATAGTTACCATCTGTCATCTTACAAAGTTATTACCGCATTATTCCCCATGCTGTACACTTCGTCCTTGTGACTCATTTATTTTGTAACTGGAAGTTTGTACCCTTTAATCTCCCTTTGAGGAAAACTTTTTAAAGCAGATAAGGTCTTTCTCCTGATGGAACTCACAATTTAGAGTCTAATATTACAGTAAGTGCCATAGTAAGAGCAGGAAAACAAGTAAGGGAACATTGAATTCTGTGGCATAGAGGACAGAGATCCAATTAAGTTACAGAGACACGTCGGAGCTGGTCCTTGAAGGGTTGGTGACAGAACTAGGAAGGGCATTCTGCACAGAGGAACAGCCTGAAGAAGGCACAGAGCACCCCAGCTTATTCAGTGAGTTGCAGCCTAAACAGGAATGGATCCTCTAGGAAGTCTCACTGTGGCTACTGGAGACAAATATGAATCAGGGTGATTGTTTCTAAAAGAGGAGTTGCGGGGCTTCCCTGGTGGTGCAGTGGTTAAGAATCCACCTGCCAATGCAGGAGACACGGGTTCGAGCCCTGGTCCAGGAAGATCCCACATGCCACAGAGCAACTAAGCCCGTGCACCACAACTAGTGAAGCCCATGTGCCACAATGACTGAAGCCTGTGCACCTAGAGCCCGTGCTCCACAACAAGAGAAGCCACCACTATGAGAAGCCTGCACACCGCGATGAAGAGTAGCCACTGCTCACCACAATGAGAGAAAGCCCGCACACAGCAACAAAGATCCAATGCAGCCATAAATAAATAAATAAATAAATAAATTTTTTTTAAAAAAAGAGGAGTTGCAGTTTTAACTTGTAGCTAGTAGGCCAGGCGTCACTATAATGTTAAGAAGGAAGACCTTGCAAAAAACAATTCTGCAGAATGAAAACAAGGTTGAAGTCCAACGAGGGGAAAAAGCTAAATTATGCCCCTGAAACTCTCCACCTTTTAGGAAACCTACTCTAGGGATCTCCACATGATGGAAATTGCTTTCATTCCAGAGCTCACCCCACTTATTTCTTTCTGGCTGCTTTTCCCTTAATTTTTTACTGCTTTGTTTTGCAGTTCTCCAGTGATCCTTTTGGTAATAGATTGCATTTATTGAACTTTTACCATGTGCCAAGACACTCTTCCATGCTCTTTATGTATTCTGTTTCATTCAATAGCTTTCTTTTCTCTTCTCTTCATGATTTTACTTAATGCTCTTACTGACTTCCTTATATGTTACTAGATCAAAATGGTCACACAGCCACCCCCAGCTGCAGGGGAAGCTAGAAAACTGTGTATTTAGCTTTTTCAGCCTGTATAGTAGAGGCCACAAAAAAGGAACACTTGGGAATGGGTATGTCTGCTACATAAACCCTTTTCTTACTGCCCTACTTTGGTTATTTCTTTCATTTCTCTTTCTTCTTTCTTATCAATCCAGCTCTTTTTCTGTAAAGAAACAAAAAAATTCCTTAAAGATTCTTCACTGTTATATTTGATATATTTATATATGTTGAAATTTCATGAAAGGATAAATTACAGATTAAATTTTCAATTTTGATTTGAATACACTAACAGTTATCAAATTTTAGCCTTGTAGGGCCTCCCTGGTGGCGCAAGTGGTTGAGAGTCCGCCTGCCGATGCAGGGGATGCGGGTTCGTGCCCCGGTCTGGGAGGATCCCATGTGCCGCGGAGCGGCTGGGCCCGTGAGCCGTGGCCGCTGGGCCTGCGCGTCCGGAGCCTGTGCTCCGCGGCGGGGGAGGCCACAGCAGTGAGAGGCCCGCATACCGCAAAGAAAATAAAAAAATAAAAATAAAAAAAAATTTTAGCCTTGTAAAAGCAATTCTACAGAGGAAATGTTTACAGTATGCCTTAGGATGATTGATTGTACAGTAGTATTCAGCATAAACATCATATGCCAAAGAAGTATAATCTTTTATTGTACATTTCCTTTGTTAATATTCTAAGATGTTAATATTATGAGTCAGGTGGGAGTTGTTGTTTATTTTACCTAAACTGCAGCTTTTAGTTACAGTAAGTTGTTTTCCAAATTTATAAAACAGTAGAATCATTTGATATATAAGCAGTTGGAATGCTTTATTCATTCAGTAAATATTTATTAAGTACCTGTTATGTACTTGTGGGTATTGAAAAATGAAAGAGTTAGTAGGGAATGATATTTGAGAATAGACTGCCTATGTTCATGAAAATAAAAGCCTTAATAAACAGTAATCGAATAGATAGGTGTGGGGATGGGTGGGTGAGTGGGTGGCCAGATGGATGGATGGACAGACAGAGACAAATTGACACCTACTAAAAGTAAGATTAGTAAGATTAGTGTTGGGAATTCCCTGGCGGTCCAGTTAGCACTTGGTTCTTTCACTGCCATGGGTCCAGGTTCGATCCCTGGCTGGGGAACTAAGATCCCACAAGTCACTTGGCCAAAAAAAAAAAAAAAAAAGATTAGTGTTATGATTAGTGGTATTTCAATATTGTGTTGTCTAAAGTATGTTAACTTTTTAAAAATTAAGGTTGACAGATTTGCAATGGAATTGGAACACAGCCGGGATCTGAACAATACCATAGTACACATTGACATGGATGCTTTCTATGCAGCTGTAGAAATGAGGGACAATCCAGAACTGAAGGATAAACCCATTGCTGTAGGATCAGTGAGTATGTTGGTAAGTAGATAAAGATCAAAGACAAATAGGAAGTTCATGACATATTCATATTCAAGTAATCCTTACTGATTCACAAAGGGGAAAGATTATTGAGTTCTACCAGTTCAATCAGAGTATTTATATGTGTTCAATTACTGAATCCTTTCAACATCACTTGAGGTACAAATTTTTATTTCCATTTGACAGATAAGAAAACAAAGTCAGAGAGGGGTTTAATAATGTCCCCAAAGTTACAAACCTGGTAAATGGTAGAGTGGCATTGTATCTTTCTGTTGCAAATTATATTTTTCTTAAGTAACTGTTCTAGTTAAAGAGAATAGAAAAAGAAAGAAAAGGAAATGTTATTCTAAAGCAGAGGTTTGCAAACAATGGCCTACAGGCCAAATCCAGCCCGCTGCCTTATTTTGTAAATAAAATTTTATTGAACACAACATTGTAAATCAACTATACTCCAATAAAAATTTAAAAATTTTTATTGGAATACTGTCACACCCATTCATTTATTATTGTTTCATTAAAAGAGCAGAGTTTAGTAATTGCAACAGAGGCCATATGATCTGCAAAGCCTAAAGTATTTGAACCCTTACAGAAAAAGTTTGCCAGCACCAGTTTTGGAGTAACATGTTTTATTAAGGTAAGTACTGTAATTAAGTGGTTTTTTTCCATGACTTGAAACCTTTGCACTTCTGTGACTATGTTGCTTTTCCTTATTGCCACCCTCACCATAGTAGGTAAAGATGACCAGGATAGCTTTGTGTAGCTAAAGATGTGTTGGGAATTAGAAACAGCAACTGGAGTATATGGGTTTTGGTATTAAAAAAATACAAAAGAAATAAGGAAGGTTCTTTCCTGTTCTACTCCTTTCAATGCCTTAGATAACTATTAACCTGATTCCTGAGTTATTTTATTATAAAACTATAATCTGTTTGTTCATTATCTCTGCTCCCACAAGTATGCAGGCAACTAACAATCCTGGTTCCAAAGTAATGTTCGTAGGAAAGGATACTCTCCTCTCTTACAAATCATCAACTAATATTTGAAAAAAATATATTTAATTTTATTAAGAATATATTTCACCATATATTTATGTGAAATTATGTATATGAACCCCTTCAGTACTTACTGGACACCCATTTATGCACATGATTCTGTAATTTGAGCAGAGGACAGTGGGGATGGTTCATCTCTACTCCATTTGGGGTTGGCTGGGCCTATTTAGCTGGGGCTGAAGGATCCAAAAAGGCTTCACTAACATGCTTCCAGCTATGAGCTTTCCACTCTATGTGGTGCATCATCATTTTGTAATCTAACACAAGATCTTACATAGTTGCTGGATCCCACAAAAGCAAAGGCAGAACCTGCAGACTTTTTTTTTTAATTTATTTTTTATACAGCAGATTCTTATTAGTTATCTATTTTATACATATTAGTATATATATGTCAATCCCAATCTCCCAATTCATCCCACCCCCATCCCCACTTTCCCCCCTTTGTGTCCATATGTTTGTTCTCTACATCTCTGTTTCTATTTCTGCCTTGCAGACCAGTTCATCTGTACCATTTTTCTAGATTCCACATATATGCATTAATATATGATATTTGTTTTTCTCTTTCTGACTTACTTCACTCTGTATGACAGTCTCTAAGTCCATCCACGTCTCTACAAGTGACCCAATTTTGTTCCTTTTTATGGCTGAGTAATATTCCATTGTATACACGTGCCACATCTTCTTTATCCATTTGTCTGTTGATGGGCATTTAGGTTGCTTCCATGACCTGGCTATTGTAAATAGTGCTGCAGTGAACATTGGAGTGCATGTATCTTTCTGAATTATGGTTTTTGCTGGGTTTTTATTATGTTTTTTTAGTTTTTTAAGTAACTTCCATACTGTTCTCAATAGTGGCTGTATCAGTTTACATTCCCACCAACAGTGCAAGAGGGTTCCCTTTATTCCACACCCTCTCCAGCATTTGTTCTTTGTAGATTTTCTGATAATGCCCATTCTAACCGGTATGAGGTGATACCTCATTGTAGTTTTGATTTGAATTTCTCTAATAATTAGTGATGTTGAGCAGCCTTTCATGTGCCTCTTGGCCATCTGTATGTCTTCTGTGGAGAAATGTCTCTGTAGGTCTTCTGACCATTTTTGGATTGGGTTGTTTGTTTTTTTAATATTGAGCTGCATGAGCTGTTTATATATTTTGGAGATTAATCCTTTGTCCGTTGATTCGTTTGCAAATATTTTCTCCCATTCTGAGGGTTGTCTTTTCATCTTGTTTATAGTTTCCTTTGCTGTGCAAAAGCTTTTAAGTTTCATTAGGTCCCATTTGTTTATTTTTGTTTTTATCTCCATTACTCTAGGAGGTGGGTCAAAAAAGATATTGCTGTGATTTGTATCAAAGAGTGTTCTTCCTATGTTTTCCTCTAAGACTTTTATAGTGTCCGGTCTTACATTTAGATCTCTAATCCATTTTGAGTTTATTTTTGTGTATGGTGTTAGGGGTGTTTGTTTTACATGTAGCTGCCTAGTCTTCCCAGCACCACTTATTGAAGAGACTGTCTTCTCCATTGCATATCCTTGCCTCCTTTGTCATAGATTAGTTGACCATATAGGTGCATGGATTTCTCTCTGGGCTTTTTATCCTGTTCCATTGATCTGTATTTCTGTTTTTGTGCCAGTATAGTATTTTCTTGATTACTGTAGCTTTGTACTATAGTCTGAAGTCAGGGAGTCTGATTCCTCCAGCTCTGTTTTTTTCTCTCAAGATTTCTTTGGCTATTTGGGATCTTTTTTGTCTCCATACAAATTTTAAGATTTTTCTTCTACTTCTGTAAAAAATGCCATTGGTAATTTGATAGGGATTGCATTGAATCTGTAGGTTGCTTTGGGTAGTATAGTCATTTTCACAATATTGATTCTTCCAATCCACAAACATGCTATATCTCTCAATCTGTTTGTGTCATCTTTGATTTCTTTGATCAGTGACTTATACTTTCCTGAGTATAGGTCTTTTACCTCCTTAGGTCGGTTTATTCCTAGGTATTTTATCCTTTTTGTTGCAATGGTGAATGGGATTGTTTCCTTAATTTCTCGTTCTAATCTTTCATTGTTAGTGTATAGGAATCCAAAAGATTTCTGTGCATTAATTTTGTATCCTGAAACTTTACCAAATTCATTGATTAGCTCTAATAGTTTTCTGGTGGCATCTTTAGGATTATCTATGTATAGTATCATGTCATCTGCAAACAGTGACCGTTTTACTTCTTCTTTTCCAATTTGTTTTCTTTCTTTCTTTCTTTATCTTCTCTGATTGCCTTGGCTAGGACTTCCAAAACTATGTTGAATTAGAGTGGCGAGAGTGGATATCCTTGTCCTGTTCCTGATCTTAGAGGAAATGGTTTCAGTTTTTCACCATTGAGAATGATGTTTGCTGTGGTTTGTCATATATGGCCTTTATTATGATGAGGTAGGTTCCCTCTGTGCCCACTTTCTGGAGAGTTTTTATCCTAAATGGGTGTTGAATTTTGTCAAAAGCTTTTTCTGCATCTATTGAGATGATCGTATGGTTTTTATTCTTCAGTTTGTTAATATGGTGTTATCACATTGATTGATTTGCATATATTGAAGAATCCTTGCATCCCTGGGTTAAATCCCACTTGATCATGGTGTATGATCCTTTTAATGTGTTGTTGGATTCTGTTTGCTAGTATTTTGTTGAGGATTATTGCATCTACATTCATCAGTGATATTGGTCTGTAATTTTCCTTTTTTGTAGTATCTTTGTCTGGTTTTGGTATCAGGGTGATGGTGGCCTCATAGAATGAGTTTGGGAGTGTTCCATCCTCCACACTTTATTGGAAGAGTTTGAGAAGGATGGATGTTAGCTCTTCTCTATGTTTGATAGAATTCACCTGTGAAGCCATCTGGTCCTGGACTTTTGTTTGTTGGAAGATTTTTAATCACAGTTTCAATTTCATTACTTGTGATTGGTCTGCTCACAGTTTCTATTTCTTCCTGGTTCAGTCTTGGAAGGTTATACCTTTCTAAGAACTTGTCCGTTTCTTCCAGCTTGTCCATTTTATTGGCACAGAATTGCTTGTAGTAGCCTCTTATGATGCTTTGTATTCCTGCAGTGTCCATTGTAACTTCTCCTCTTTCATTTCTAATTTTATTGATTTGAGTCCTCTCCCTCTTTTTCTTGATGAGTCTGGCTAATGGTTTATCAATTTTGTTTATCTTCTCAAACAACCAGCTTTTAGTTTTATTGATCTTTGCTATTGTTTTCTTTCTTTCTATTTCATTTATTTCTGCTCTGATCTTTATGATTTCTTTCCTTCTTCTAATTTTGGGTTTTGTTTGTTCTTCATCTAGTTGCTTTAGGTGTAAGCTTAGGGTTTTTTTTGAGATTTTTCTTGTTTCTTGAGGTAGGATTGTATTACTATAAACTTCCCTCTTAGAAATGCTTTTTTTTGCATCCCATAGGTTTTGGATTGTCATGTTTTTGTTGTCATTTGTCTCTAGGTATTTTTTTGATTTCCTCCTTGATTTCTTCAGTGATCTCTTGGTTATTTAGTAACGTATTGTTTAACCTCCATGTGTTTGTGTTTTTTACGTTTTCTTCCCTGTAATTGATTTCTAATCTCATAGTGTTGTGGTTGGAAAAGATGCTTGATATGATTTCAATTTTCTTAAATTTACCAAGGCTTGATTTGTTACCCAAGATGTGATCTATCCTGGAGAATGTTCTGCATGCACTTGAGAAAAAAGTGTATTCAGCCATGTTCAGGTGCAATGTCCTATAAGTATCAATTAAACCTATCTGGTCTATTGTGTCATGTAAAGCTTTTGTTTCCTTATTAAGTTTCTGTCTGGATGATCTGTCCATCAGTATAAGTGAGGTGTTAAAGTCCCCCACTATTATTGTGTTACTGTCGATTTCCTCTTTCATAGCTGTTAGCATTTGCCTTATGTATTGAAGTGCTCTTATGTTGGGTGCATATATATTTATAACTGTTATTTCTTCTTCTTGGATTGATCCCTTGATCATTATGTTAGTGTCCTTCCTTGTCTCTTGTAACATTCTTTATTTTAAAGCCTATTTTATCTGATATAAGTATTGCTATTCCAGCTTTCATTTGATTTCCATTTGCATGGAATATCTTTTTCATCCCCTCACTTTCAGTCTGTATGTGTCCCTAGGTCTGAAGTGGGTCTGTTGTAGACAGCATTTACATGTGTCTTGTTTTTGTATCCATTCAGCGAACCTGAGTTTTTGTTTGGAGCGTTTAATCCATTCACATTTAAGGTCATTATTGATAAATATGTTCCTATTACCATTTTCTTAATTGTTTTGTGTTTGTTTCTGTAGGTTCTTTTCTTCTCTTGTGTTGCGCACTTAGAGAATTTCCTTTAGCATTTTTTGTTGAGCTGGTTTGGTGATGCTGAATTTCTTAGATTTTGCATGTCTGTAAAGCTTTTGCTTACTCTGAATGAGTTCCTTGCCAGGTGGAGTAATCTTTGTTGTAGTTTCTTCCCTTTCATCACTTTAAATATATCGTGCCACTCCCTTCTGGCTTGTAGAGTTACTGCTGTGAAATCAGCTGTTAACCTTATAGGAGTTCCCTTGTATGTTATTTGGCATTTTTCTCTTGTTGCTTTTAATAATTTTTCTTTGTCTTTAATTTTTGTCAATTTGATTAGTATGTGTCTTGGCATGTTTCTCCTTGGGTTTATCCTGCCTGAGACTCTGTGCGTTTCCTGGATTTGGGTGGCTATTTCCTTTCCCATGTTAGGGAAGTTTTTGACTATAATCTCTTCAAATATTTTCTTGGGTTCTTTCCCTCTCTCTTCTCCTTCTGAGACCCCTGTAATGCGAATGTTTTTGTGTTTAATGTTGTCCCAGAGGTCTCTCAGGCTGTCTTCATTTCTTTTCATTCTTTTTTCTTTATTCTGTTCCATGGCAGTGAATCCCACCATTCTGTCTTCCAAGTCATTTATCTATTCTTCTGCCTCAGTTATTCTGCTATTGATTCCTTCTAGTGTATTTTTCATTTCAGTTATTGTATTGTTCATCTCTGTTTGTTCTTTAATTCTTCTAGGTGTTCTTTAATTCTTCTACGTTTTTGTTAAACATTTCTTGCATCTTCTCGATCTTTCCCTTCATTCTTTTTCTGAGGTCCTGGATCATCTTCACTATCATTATTCTGAATTCTTTTTCTGAAGGTTGCCTATCTCCACTTCATTTAGTTGTTTTTCTGGGGTTTTATCTTGTTCCTTCATCTGGTACATAGTCCTCTGCCTTTTCATTTTGTCTGTCTTTCTGTGAATGTAGTTTTCGTTCCACAGGCTGCAGGATTGTAGTTCTCTTTGTTTCTGCTGTCTGCCCTCTGGTGGATGAGGCTATCTAAGTGGCTTGTGCAAGCTTCCTGATGGGAGGGACTGGTGTTGGGTAGAGCTGGGTGTTGCTCTGGTGGGCAGAGTTCACTAAAACTTTAATCTGCTTGTCTGCTGATGGGTGGGGCTGGGTTCCCTCCCTGTTGGTTGTTTGGCCTGAGGTGACCCAGGACTGGAGCCTACAGGCTCTTTGGTGGGGCTAATGGCGGACTCTGGGAGGGCTTACGCCAAGGAGTACCTCCCAGAACTTCTGCTGCCAGTGCCCTTGTCCCCACAGTGAGCCACAGCCACCCCCTGCTGCCTCTGCAGGAGACCCTCCAACACTAGCAGGTAGGTCTGGCTCAGTCTCCTATGAGGTCACTGCTCTTTCCCCCTGCGTCCTGATGTGCACACTACTTTGTGTGTACCCTCCAAGAGTGGAGTCTCTGTTTCCCCTGGTCCTGTAGAAGTCCTGCAGCCAAATCCCGATAGCCTTCAAAGTCTGGTTGTCTGAAAATTCCTCCTCCTGTTGCTGGACCCCCCCAGTTGGGAAGCCTGACGTGGGGCTCCGAAGCTTCACTCCAGTGGGTGGAGTTCTGTGGTATAAGTGTTCTCCCATCTGTGAGTCACCCACCCAGCAGTTATGGGACTTGATTTTACTGTGATTGCGCCCCTCCTACTGTCTCATTGCAGCTTCTCCTTTGTCTTTGGAGGTGGGGTACCTTTTTTGGTGAGTTCCAGTGTCTTCCTGTTGATGTTTGTTCAGCAGTTAGTTGTGATTCCAGTGCTCTTGCAATAGGGAGTGTGCGCACGTCCTTCTACTCCACCATCTTGAACCAATCTCTCCAGAAGCTGCAGACTTTTTAATGCCTAGGTTTCAGGACTCGCATAATGTCACTCCCTCACATTCTTTTGGTCAAAGCAAGTCACAACCAAGTCTCTTGGTATGAGGAACCAGAACCCACCTTTTGACAGGAGGAACTGTAAAAGGCTGTGGCTGTGATTTATAATCCCCCACAAACCTCAAAGTTAAAGGAAGTCATATCTAAAATTGTGTTTGTACTCTACTGTAGATCTAGCTTTCATATCAATTCCATTAGATTTATTTATATTTAAAGCATTGGTTTGTCCTTCAAGTGCTGTCTGTACTTTCTAGTCCAGAATATTGACCAAGGATTAGCATAGTTTTGAATACTATCAAGATTTCTTAAACACCATTTGAAAACCATTAATGGCAAATTTATATTATCATTCTGAAATAATGCTTTCATTTGGCAGATTTTGTTTGCTTTCTTTGAATTTTCAGTTGAGATTCCAAGGATTCCATTTGTGATTAGTTTTTTCTAAATGGTATTATGGCCTGCCACATTAATCTAGATTGTTGTCAGGTATCTTCATCAACAGGATTTAATAAGTAATGTTCTTTTTACTCTCAATGACAAAATTTTGGCTCCCTGTCCACCAATGCCAAATAAAAAATATGGAGACAGAGTTTGGAGGAAGTAGAAAAGAGTAGCTTTATTCCTTTTGCCAGGCAAAGGGGGTAACACAGCAGGGTAGCACCTCAAGAGCTGTGCCCCTTCCCTGGGTAATAGGGGAAGTTTGTATAGCCTGGGGCTTGTGGTCTAGGGTAGGTGATAAGGCTCAAAGTAATGAAGGTCTTGCATTTCTTTTCTTCTGCAAATTCTTGGCCAAAGCTGGCATCAGGAGGCTCAGCAACTGGGTCTGGTGACAGTGATTATTGGCCCGTGACCTTCTTTCTGCAATGAAGAGTGCTACAAGGGAATGTAGGGGGAGAGGAAGTGCCAGGTGCAAAGGGTAATTTGTATGGAGTCAGAGTAATCAGCTTTGTGAAGGACAAGTCTAGCTACAAGTGTTTGTTAGTAGTAACAGCTAAAGAATAATCAAGATTGCTTAACTCTTTCAGTCCTGTTTATGTTGTTTCCCCAGCCTATTCATTGTTTCCTTATTTTCCTTGTTTATCAGAAAACAAAAGTCTCATTTCTATTTTTGCTGCAACACTCTCATAATTGTTTAGTACCATCTCGTAGTCAAAATGTTTTCACCAAAAAAGATATTCAAGCATTAAGAAATAGAGCTTAATTTTTAAAGTTCTTTTATGCTTTAATCACTTCATGTTTGAGACTTAATTTAACTGACCATATATTAGAACTTTGTTTTGTTTTTTTTCTAGATCAAAAACTTACAAAATTCCAAATCCATACTATTATACTATACCATTACTTTGCATACTATTACTTTTTGTAACTTCTATATTATTTGTACTATATTGCTTTATAGCTGTTACTTGACTACTACTATATTATTACTTTAATGTAACATCACCCACTATCATCTAAACTTTTATATATACTATATTACAGGTATGCATTAAAACCAATGAAGTTTAGTTACTGGAAACATAAGAGAACCTTTTTATTAGCACAGTCTTGCTTATTACCTCACGTCACGTTATAAATATGGTACAGCAGTGGGAGAGGGTCATAGTGTTATACCACAACAGGATAAAATCAAAGCTTGATTTGAGACAGTGGCCTATAAAAGAAATGTCCTTGAATTGAAAATGCACATCAATAATGTTTCTTTTGAAAGCATCGATCAATATGTCCATTTAGGTTTGAATATTTTTCCCCATGTGGTCCATTTTTTTCAGTCTACTTCGAATTACCACGCAAGGAGATTTGGTGTTCGTGCAGCCATGCCAGGATTCATTGCAAAAAGACTCTGCCCACAACTTATTATAGTGCCCCCAAACTTTGACAAATACCGAGCTGTGAGTAGAGAGGTAAGTCTGATGTCTCACCCCTACTTATAGCCTTCTGATGATTTCCTATCATCTACAGAGTCAAGTCCAAATACTGTAGCATATCAGAATTTAGCCTTAGCTTATCCCTTAGCTTATCCCTTCAAGTCTCCCTTCTACCACTTCCTCAGCTTATATGTCAAATACTGAGCTGCATATGTGTCCAGAATACACTCTTCTATTTCCCAGTTCTTTGCTTTTCCATGTGTTTTTCTGTCTGCATAGAAAACTCTTATCTCCCCAGAAAACTCTGAATTGCCCTATTTATAACCTAAATTAACTTTAGCTATTTTTCTGTTAATGTGCAATGTACATTTTCTTCTAGAATCACCTTATATTTATAATCTACAGAATTAATTCCAAGTCATTAATTCCAAGCTCTTTTCTGAATAAACTTTTTATCAATGTTTTTAAACAGTAACAAAATTAACTTATTTTGATTAGCTGCTCTCCTTGCCCCATAATCTAGGGAAGGTGCTTATGAGCATTTAATATCCAGAAGGCTGTAATCAAAGAAAAAGGGGAATAATCTATTGCTTTGAAAAGATTCTCTGAAAAATAAAGATTTGATTATTCACTAAAATTGCCTAAACTGTCATATATGAAAAACTGCCCTTTTCTCTAATTGTGGTAACAACTGGACTATCATGACACTGCTAAAACTTCAGTCATAAATTGAAATTTTAGTATATGACCTCAAACATTTTTATACTGTGGCAAAATGCAGTATGTTAAAGCCTACTCTCTGAATTGAAACACTTAAAAACTCTGGCCATTATTACCATTTAGTCTCGTAAATTGTCTTTAGATTCACTCTTCTTATTTGTATTCCACCTCATTTCCCCTAGCAGTGAAACCTCCCCCAAATCAAAATGATGCTCCACCCCCAGTTTTTTTAAAGTTTTTAAAAATTCTTTCAAAAACAGCCTGTGGAAGCAAGTGCTTTTGTGCCTACATCTGCAGAGGTGGTGGGGAACGGGAAGCAGGTTCACACAGGTTACTGCTTATCTGTTTTACTGTATTTTTAAGTAGAGATAAAATGCCAACCATAAATATTATAAGCTTTTAATAAGTTTGAAAATCCTTCAAAGACTTTGCAAGAATTTTTTTAACTTCTGCTTTAACTCAGTAAAACTTCTGACAGTATGACAATGAGAACTAAATTGTTTTTAGTTCTCTCTAGTTATTTACATAAGATGGAGAAATCTTTCTTCAAATTCAATCAGGATCTAGCTAGTTTATTTGCAGATGACAAATGGATTCTTATCTGTAAATGAACTACAGTGCAAATTCACTGATTATAAATACATTAATATTTATGGCTTGGTTTAAACGTTTAAGAAAAAACCATATTTGTTTTATACAAAAAGAATGGAATAGCTTTAACTGCTCTCCAAGCCTAAATGCTTGATTTTTACTGGAGTCTGTCTATTTTTGTTCTTAAAGCAGTATCCTATGTAAAGGAAGTTAGTGAGTATTCATTGTCTCCAGAGAGTACTTCTCATTCAGAATAATCTTAGTTGGCTGCCAACTACAGACCTTCCAGAGTTTCATTTTCACTAGAAAGATTCCATTTGAGCACATTGTAGAATTGGTTTCTTCTACAAGAACAAAGCTAATTAAGGTACTCTCTGAGTAAAGCTTGGCCAAGTTTTATGTCACCATTTTCTAAAATTACCTTTGACTCAGCTGTTCATAATTATATTAAGCTAAAATGCTTTCTTTTTATAAAATGTCAAAAAAAGTTTTCTCATGGTACAGCAGACAGCTTTTAAACACTAGGTGAAACATAACATAATTCAGCAAGTATGTTTTTCCAATATACATATTATTTTGGCAACCAGTTCCTCTAACTTCAGCTAATACTTCAGTGGTTAAAAAAAAATCATACTTTCATATAATAAAACTATCTTATATAAAAGGCATTTCTGGAATCATGCAGAGATTCTGATCTCTTTACATATTTCTTTTATCCCAAGATGCAACTCCAGACTTTTCCCCATCATTTAATATAGACACAGGCTTACACTACAGATTTTGTCATCTTTTCCATTCTAAATCCTGATTTTTGTTTTCTGAATGAATACATGCATTAATGTGTGTACTGAGTGGAGTTTTATGGACATATTATAATTAATTGGAGTAGAACTACTTTCTAAAGCAACATAATACCTTCATGTAAGATTATTCCTTTTTAAAATGAACAAAAATGGGCCTTTCTCACTTTCTGAAATGACCCACATTCTGTCTGTGGAGTGTGTTTCTCCCAAGGCCGCTCTCGCCTTTTGAAATGGCCCACACTCTGTCTGTGGAGTGTGTCTCTCTCTAAACAAGTCCACTTCGGGACTTCCCTAGTGGCGCAGTAGTTAAGAATCTGCCTGCCAGTGCAGGGGACATGGTTTCAATCCCTGGTCTGGGAAGATCCCACATGCTGCGGAGCAACTAAGCCCATGAGCCACAACTACTGAGCCTGTGCTCTAGAGCCCACGAGCCACAACTACTGAGCCCATGCGCCACAGCTACTGAAGCCTGCAAGCCTAGAGCCCGTGCTCCGCAACAAGAGAAGCCACTGCAATGAGAAGCCTGCACACCACAATGAAGAGTAGCCCCCACTTGCCACAACTGGAGAAAGCCCGCACCCAGCAATGAAGACCCAACGCAGTCCAGAAATAAATAAATAAGTAAATAAAATTTAAAAATAACTAACTAAATAAATCCACTTCTTACCTAAAAAAAAGGACAAAAACAATTGTAAAAAGTAAAGGAGAGCAGGATCCTATTGTTCCCACTTCTGCTTTTGACTTGCCACCTAAAATTATGTTGCTTAACCATTTTTTATGGGCCTATCAGAATGATGTTGTTGTTTATTTGAATCACTTATTATATATAGATATAGGTGGCTAAATAGAGATTATATCAAATGAAGCTATTTCATGGTCTTCTGCCTTTGTAATCTATTTTAATACAAAAGAGAATTTGGACAAACTTGCCCTAGCAGTAAATTATTTATTCTCTAAATCCATGAGCTATTGATTATAGAATCCTTACTATAGTTGCAAAGTAAGAATATTAATGTTTCTTATCAGCTGTATGTGGCAAGTTTTGCTTTGGCAGCAAAATTAAACCATTTTGTTCCTTTCGAAGGTTAAGGAAATACTTGCTGATTATGATCCCAATTTTATGGCCACGAGTCTTGATGAAGCCTATGTGAATATAACAAAGCATTTAGAGGAAAGACAAAATTGGCCTGAGGACAAAAGGAAGTATTTCATCAAAACAGGGAACTCTCTAGAAAATGGTAAGCAATTTATTAGAATGTTCACACTAAGAAAAAAAACAAACAAAAAATCCTTTGAATTAACCAATTAACTCATTAGGATGCATAGGGGCAGGAATAAATATAGCTTTATTATGAAAAAGTATTAAAAATGAAAAATCAGGGAATTCCCTGGTGGTCCAGTGGTTAGGACTCCACACTTTCCACTGCAGGCGGCACGGATTTGATCCCTGGTTGGGGAATTAAGATCCCACAAGCTGCACGGCACAACCAAGTGGGGTTTCTGAGATAAATGTGTGGAATGCCACTTTTAAACCAAATGAGATTATTAAATCTCTAGACTTTAAGAGTGTGCAGAGTCCTTAAACAAAGTAACTTCATAGCAGTTTTTTCCGTAAGATATAATTAACCAGGGGTTGGATTGCCTTGAATCTGAGGAGGTTCTTTGTTTATGGTGGCCTTTTTATGCAGCTGATAATAGAAAATAGATTCTTTTTTAATTAGCCTCGAACATATCAAAACATTGGATGGGTTTTTTTTTTATTTCCCAAATTTTCTATAATCTATTTATACAGTGATTACTGTTCTTAACCTTGCCGAAATTAATGACTCCCCAACTCCCTTCTTGGCCTTAGATCTTATTTTGATTCTTTTTATATATAATGAAACAAGTTTTATGACCCCAAGGTTTTTTTCAAATGAGCCCCTTATTACCTACCCAAAACAATGCCAAAAATCATGCAGATAATACACATACTGCTTTCAGTCCTCTGTCAGAGGTGTGATTACTTCAAATGCCAGCACTGCCCTGGACCCCTGAGCAAAGTTCACCTGGATGAAAAGGTAGAAATAGAGGGTTTGCTCAAAACCCATAGCCATGTTTCATGTGTACAACTCATTAACTGCTTCAGAGGGGACAGGCTGTGGTGGGGAAGCTCTTTGTAACTTTCCCTGAAGCAAAAATGGTGGATCCTCAATGCCATAAGTTTCTAACTTTACCATTGTTTGGGGCTCACATCTTTGGAGCAAATTTAGTATGGACATCGAATCATAATTTTATTACCTTACTTAGAGCTCTAATGGGGTAGGTCTTTCTCTTTAAGAGAAACATTAAACAATAAACAAACATAATTTCTGGACACAGAGGCTTGGAGCAAAAGCTTTTTTGCTCTTAATATAACTTTATTGTTTGAGGAAGTGACACACAAAGTCTAATGTCACTTTGCTTAAAATCTTACTTTGTTAGTTCCTTACTTTTCACAGGAGAAAGGAGGGGAGCCATTAAATAGTTATGTCAAAGCATCCCCTGAGGGTCACCTATAATAACTACTTTCACAATATGTTATAAAAAAATTATGTTGGGACTAAGGTAAATGTTTTCATTCTCTACTACTGTTCTTTTCATTTACTATATGTCCACACTCATTATGAGGATGTGAATTTTTAATATCTGTTGCTTTTAACATATTTATTTATGTACTTGCCTCTTCATGTATTTCATATTCTTAAGCAATTTAAATAGTTTAACTTTTTTTTTTCATATATAAGTCCCTGTGGGCTGGACTTTCAGGCATGTCTGATTTCACATTATGCCCAGAGAAGCTGTCAACAGTGAGTTGGAGTCGTGGCAGGTGGTTGATATACCTTCCTCTAAAGTCCAAGGGATTTTTCTGCTGTTTGCCCCTTTTCTAAAAGGCGCAGTCTGTAAAGAAATAAAATAATAATTATTATTATTTTATGTTTATTCTCTCATAAATCTAGATGGTGCCAGGCAATGTAAAAAACTAAAATACTGTACTGTATACTTTTTAGCACTTGCCATCCAGATGGGATCTTAATCCTACTGTTTCAAATTATAAGAAACCTAACTTTTATATGCTGATCACCTCAGTTATGAGGCTTATAAAGATATTTCTTTCAGAAAGCGAATAAGAAACCACTTCAGCAGTTGGTTGCATAGCCAGGCCTCACAGAGAAGTAGACAGATTGAAACGGTAACTACACCATTCAGCAGCGGCTCTAAACAATGAACCTGAAAACAGTATATGCTTTGCTTTCTACTGTAGTGTCCTACTATCAGTGACTCACCTGAGGGCAGTGTAATAGAAGCATGAGGTACAAAACATGGCCTAAGGAACTGCAGAAGGAGGTTGTGAACGTGCCTTACGTGGCCTGCAGGTTTTCCGTAGCTCTTTACCTTGACTTTCACACATCTAGTTGGGAAAAAGAGGGTCCAGGTAAATACCATTTCAGCTGTGCCTTAGTCTTAATCCCCCTGAATTGCTCTGCATTTTAAAACCAGATAATGGAAAATGAAAGGAACTAAAGTACATAAATAACAGCCGGTGTAAGTTTGAAAATAAGGCTTGTTTTGTATATGGCCTGGGAATTCAGATTTGGAAAATACCTGTCTGTAACTTAATTCATATTACATACTTAAAAATTTGAAACTTATTAAGTGTCTGTCATTTTATTTATATTATCTTTATAAAATCTTTTGAAAAGGCCAACTTCATTTTTTAAGTATATGTGTCTTGAAACTAGAAATTTAATTTTTGCATCTGTATTTACCTTAATTTGGAAAACATTTATATGTAATAAAATTATGAAATGGATGAGAAAGCTTGTTGTTAATCTTAGTTTTTATGAATTTTACACTTCAACTGATTTCTCCCCCATTAAGCCCGGAAAGTAAAGTCTTCAGTGGATTTGTTCATAAGGACATTTTTAGTATCTGTATAGATTTAAGTGTATTTCACAGTTCATTTATGAAAAATGCAACTAAAATGAAATAATAACCAGATTAGTTTTTTTACTTTACTTTTTAATATTAATATTAGTTTGCTGCCTTTTGATAATAACAAAGGCTTCTCGCTCTTAAACTTGGACCATGGTTAATCTGATTAGACCTTAAGAATTTATATATTTAAAGAAATATAACTTCCAGAAGTAATTTCTATTTATTTCAAATGTGCTCTTAGTAAAAGTGATACTTTATAAACAAACAAGTCAAAATTAAAATCAGCATTTGAAAGAAGAAAATTCAGATTATTTAACATTTGAAAAGTTCTTCCATGAATGAAAAAAATTTTTAGGCTTTTTTCCCCCCTCCAAAAGCAAAATTTATCTTTCAGGCATAATTGTTCTATGTTGCTTAACACCTTTTTCCTTATTCCTAAATTCTAATTTAAGAAGGTTCTTTTTTTCCTCTAGAGATGAGTAAAGGTAAGAAACCTTTCATCTTTTTGAGAAAAAAGTACTGTGAATCTAATTCCAATTCTGGGTTTCAATTAATTTCAGTACAAAAATTAGTGAGATTTACATAAGATATTTCGTTTTAAAATGTATACAATGGAAATGGATAATATTCCTTTTAAGAAAAACTTAGAATCAGTGTTTTCTTTGGTAAACAGTTAAAAATATAAATGCTAACATTTCTGATCTTGGTTCTTAGAAAACTAAACTAGATTCGTCTTTAGAAAGACTGTAGGGAAACCTAATTTATGAGGTATGTACTTTTAAAAATGAAGATGAATTACTGTTCCTGTTTATAATTTAGATAAACCAGGAAAGGAAGTTAATAAACTGCGTGAGCAGGAACGATCCATCTCTCCTCTACTTTTTGAAGATAGTCCTCCTGATTTGCAGTCCCCAGGAAATCCTTTCCAAGTGAACTTTGAAGAACTGAATAATCTTCAAATACTCCAAAACTCAATTGTTTTTGGAACATCAGCTGAGGAAGTGGTAAAGGAAATTCGTTTCAGAATCGAGCAAAAAACTACACTGACAGCCAGTGCAGGTACTTAAAAGGATATTGATGGTTCCAATAGTTACAATTTTCAGACTAGCTAACATAGTGTAATATTAGTAGTTTCTCACTATAAAGTGTAGAGTAACATTTTACTTAGCTGTTTTTTTATTAACTTCTGACAATACACCTATTCAGAATACTGTGAACCTATAGGTAAATTGGAATTAAGCACAAAAGCCCATGTGTCCAAAGCAAAAACTTATCATAAAGCTCATGTAGCTATCTTTTTTGAAACACAAAATATATTTTAATTGGTTTTGGACATAATACTTTGTTTTCCCTTTGAAGACTTACAGTGCAAGAGAGACCACATATGTCCACACAAAATATGGATGAGACAGGAAAAAACACCAACTAGCAACATAGCAATCTAGGATCATCTGGTGAAGGGAAAAAGAGCTTTACATATGCCAATAACTCATGAGGGTATCACTGTGTCTTAGCATAGAAACTGATATTCATGAGGACCCTAGATTATCTTAAGAAAGCCATATTATGATTGGGTTAGTCTTTTCTTCCTATGCCAAAGCATGAGAATAAGTAATAAATTTTAGAAAGATGTGTATAAAAATTGAACTATTTGATGATCATAGTTGAATATACCTATTTCAAGTTATCTTAATCATTAAGACACCTAAAAATTATAAAACACATCTCTGAAAAGGGGTAATTTGCTTTGTGAGTAGCATAAAAAGGATACACGCATTTCATTATCATTGTGTTAAATATACTGGAAACAGAATCTTTGATTTTTTTTCTTTATGTGGATAATCTATACAGAAGACCTTTTCAAAGAGTAAACATCCATCCTAAATTATATTCTCGATCTTTTCTGTAAGACAGCCCTGTATTCCTACTAAATATAGTAAGTAAACTAATAATATCACAAACTCAGAAATTACTCTTAGACTTTAAAATACCATGGAGATTTAAATATTCCTCATTTCTGCTGCCACAATAACTAATACAATTCCTTTTCCTAAAACCATAGCAAGCCCTGGGGAGACAGATAGTAATCAAATGTAATTTTTAAAGTAGCATTCCACATCATTTCAAATTTTTGCATTAAATTTTTTTTCTGTGTTGTTATCACATATTTTAAAGTCATACATATCATGTTCTTTGAGTCATCAGAGTGTTCTTCTTTTAAGGCATTGCACCAAATACAATGTTAGCGAAAGTATGCAGTGATAAGAATAAACCAAATGGACAATACCAAATTCTCCCTAATAGACAAGCTGTGATGGACTTCATCAAGGACTTACCCATTAGAAAGGTGAAATTTTATGCAAAATTTATCATCTATATATATACTTGGTGTTGTGAAAAAATACTATTTAGGATGATAGTAATCATTCTTTCAGAAACTTTTTAAAATGATAGCTAACAAGCAAGAATGATAATGGATGATTTAATTTGGACTTGAAGAAATCTTTCTGTGAAGTCCTAAAAGTGAGGTTTAGGAAGCTTGGCTGTTGAAAAGTTTGTTGAAAAGATTTAGAATTTTAATTGTTTTTGACCAGAAAAAAAAAACCCAAATACTTTACCATCTTTAAAACGGTAACATGATCCCTCAGGGATTATAGAAAGGGTATATTTTATTTTTTTTTACAGCTTCTAGATTGTTCTGCATATATATGCTTTTTAAAAAATAATAATTGTACTATACACTATTTGATGTTCTAGGGCTTGCTTTCCTGACTCAGCATAATGTATATTAGTGAATCTAAATAAACATTTTCAACGCTCAGAAGAAAGGCTATATCAAAATATATAATGTATAATGACTACTGAATAGCTTAGTATATATAAGATGTAGCTATAAAGCAGTGTTTTCCAATGTATTTTTAAGGTATGAATGGGTGTTCTGTTAGAAACGTTCTGGGGTCAAAGAACTTTGGAATGTACCACCCTTGGTGGGTCACAAGAGATATTAATTTATTGAAGATTCATTATTCTTACAATAAAAAAGTTCATTTAAAGTTTGTTTATCCTAGAAACATACTCATTGTTACAGAGAACAAACTGGTGGTTTCCAGAGGGGAGGGGGTGGGGAGTTGGGCAAAATAGGTAAAGAAGATTAAGAGGTACAAACTTGGAGTTATAAAAAAAATGGCATGGGATGTAATGTACAGTATAGAAACTATAGTCAGTAATATTATAATAACTTTGTATGGTGACCGATGATTACTAGACTTATTGTGGTGATTGATTCATAACGTATATAAATGTTGAATCACTGTGTTGTACACCTGAAACTAATATAATGTACGTCAACTATACTTCAATTTTAAAAAATTAAAAGGGAATAAAAAGTTGTTTATCCTACCATTCCTCAAGTTTATATGACCACAGAACTCTTTTTTAAATGCTTTTTTAAAATTCCATGGAATTAAAAATTTTTAATTTTCATGGAACACTAGTTTAGGAAATATAGCCAAAAAGTAACTAAAGCCATTCTCTTGTGTGACTTTCGAAACTAGGCACATTATTTATACCTTTTATTAGTTATAAAATGTATGATGAGATTATAATACCACTTCTTATCTTAATTTTAAAATGTATTAATGATAAATTGATTCTTTTCTAGGTTTCTGGAATAGGAAAAGTTACAGAGAAAATGTTGAAGGCCCTTGGAATTATTACTTGTACAGAACTCTACCAACAGAGGGCATTACTTTCTCTCCTTTTCTCTGAAACATCTTGGCATTATTTCCTTCATATTTCCCTGGGTCTAGGTTCAACACACCTGGCAAGGTATCTGTATTTATAATTATTCTGCTTTTTTTTATCATTTGCTGAAATAACAGTTTTCACCATTGAGATAGAGACTACAAGGATAACATGTTTTAAATTTCTTTTAGGCTAGCTCAATTCAGAATATAATTTTTGAATTAGAGTCAAAAGATTGGATGTGAGAGAAAAGGAAAAGAGGAATAAAAAATCACTCCTAGGTTGTTGGCTACAGCAGTTGGATAGAGGGATAAGAGGAATGATGGGTGCTTTCTTTTCTGTACCTGCCTTGTTCTTTGTTCAGAACGTAAGAATACTGGTGATCAGATTGTGGGGGTAAGAAAGATGGCTCATTCTCCAGAACTCACCCTTTAAGCAAGTAGACTTAACGATTCTTTGAAAGCCTTCATGAACTACCTGTATTTCTTCTCTTTTCCAGATTTGTAAATGATTCATTCATTCAGTACTGAGTACTTTGTGTTAGGCACTGTTCTAGGCACTGGGGATAATAGCAGTAAACAAGACCAAGTCCTGCCTTCATGGAGTTTGAAGAGTAGTGTGGGAAATAAAAAGTAACCAAATAAACAAATGGAGAAAGTAAGGCAGAGTGGGGGCATAGACATTGACTTGGGGGGTAAGAGATGGCATTGGCAGCGGTTCTCCAGAGGCAGAGACCTGAAGGGGCCAGCCATGCAAAGATCTAAGAGAAGAGGAAACGGCTAGAGGAGAGGCCCTGTGTTTCCTCCCTGCCACTCTTTCATCCAGGTCTTAAAAAGAAGGATCCCAGGGCTTCCCGGGTGGCGCAGTGTTTGAGAGTCCACCTGCTGATGCAGGGGACACGGGTTCGTGCCCCAGTCTGGGAAGATCCCACATGCCGCGGAGCGGCTGGGCCCGTGAGCCATGGCCGCTGAGCCTGCGCGTCTGGAGCCTGTGATCCGCAACGGGAGAGACCACAACAGTGAGAGGCCCGTGTACTACAAAAAAAAAAAAAGAAGGATCCCAGAGCTAGAAGGGTACACTGTTTAGGGTGGGTGAAAAGAAGGCACTAAAAACAAGAATGAAAATTAACACTGGGCACTATTTTTATGATTTTGTTATCATCTTGTTAGCCTGCCCTCAAAATAACTCTTTTATATTCATATAGTTAAACTAAAGGAAAACAAGAAGATTACTGAGGAGGCATATAAAATAAGTCTCATTAACCAATTAGACATGCTAAATCTTACAGAGATTGCAAGGCATGTGCTATTATTTTTCTCATGTCTCCATGCTCCTCATTCTTTCAAGTCCAGGTAGCTGACTTTGATCTTGAGTGGATATAATGAAAGATAAGAGAAAGACATCACAGTACTATAAATAATCCAGTATATGAAGGTGATGAGAAATAAAACTTTCTTCTTTAATCCAAAAATTATCCTCTTTTTATTCCATAGTGCTTGAAAGCAATATAGTTTTTAATATAACATAGCACATATTCACCTGTGGTAGAGATGCAGGTAATGCTTTTAAGTGAAACTCATAGGTAATTTTTAACAATATAAAATAGCAAACTTACCTTCCCTTCTATCCACATTCTCTGTTTCCCTAATTTGCTTTATTTTTTAATCTGTAGTACTTCTCCCCTTCTAACCTGTTCCATATTTACTGCTGTGTTTGTTTATTTGTCTCCCTCCACTAAGATATGTTTCTTTATAACTTTTTTTTTTTTTTTTTTTGCGGTATGCGGGCCTCTCACTGTAGTGGCCTCTCCCATTGCGGAGCACAGGCTCCGGACGCGCAGGCTCAGTGGCCATGGCTCACGGGCCCAGCCGCTCCGCAGCATGTGGGATCTTCCCAGACCGGGGCACGAACCCATGTCCCCTGCATCGGCAGGCGGACTCTCAACCACTGCGCCACCACGGAAGCCCTATAACTATTTTTTTAACATTTATTTAATTTATTTATTTGGTTGCACTGAGTCTTAGTTGTGGCAGGCGGGCTCCTTTGTTGTGGCTTGCAGGCTCCTTAGTTGTGACATGCGAACTCTTAGTTGTGGCACGCATGTGGGATCTAGTTCCCTGACCAGCGATCGAACCCAGGCCCCCTGCATTGGGAGCACAGAGTCTTAACCACTGTGCCACCATGGAGGTCCCTAAAATATAAGTTTCTTAAAGGCAGGCACTTGGTCTGTTTTCTTCATTACTGTTATCTCCAAGGCCTAGAACAGTGCTTGATTCATAATTGGTTTGTGAAATATTAGGAAAATGAATAATCTACATGTCATTTCAGCTTTTTGGTTTTAACTACTCCTACCAAAGTAGCTAGAATCCAACCAAACTAGGTGGTTCAGATTCCCAGTCATCATCCTATTGCTGTATGGCAAATTTTGACTGAGCTTCCATAGAGTGGTATAAGTGAATAATAAATAGGCTATTATTAATGTACTAGGCCAAAAACTAGATAATGGATATTAAATTATTTAAAATTTAATTATATCTTATAACTGCAAGCCATTATGCTACTACCTTCTGTTGGTTTTTATAAGTTGTGATTTTTTATATTCAGGCTTTTAATAGAAACAATTTATAATATCATCCTGTTTTCAAATTTATTCTCTTTGATAGATATAGACTTGATCCATCACACATGTAATTATATTAGCATATCTTTCTACATTCTTTGGTGATAGTTTTATTTTTAGATTAAAAAACTCACTGTGTTTCATGATGTATAACTTTTAATGTAAAACGTTGAGATCTCTAAAGGGTAACTGATGTAAAATCATCTTGGTTGATGAAAAGAAACTCAGTCTTTGAGAAAGCAAATAAAAGCTTTTTTTTTTTTTTAATTTCAAGGGATGGAGAGAGGAAAAGCATGAGTGTTGAGAGGTAATGTTTTGTTACTAATTATTCATAATTTGTATTATTTTAAACTAATTTTTAATTTTTAGTAAATTATCACTGAAATTTAAATATCTATTTGCAAACCAAGTAACAGTTTTCAGCAGCTGATACTCCTACGGTAAATATTCCAGTGCAATGCTTTATTATCTTTGCTTGCTGTGCTCTCAATGGGAAAAAATTTAACTGCAGTTATTTTTTTAAATGTTGGTTTTGTTCCTATTCAGTGAAAACCAAGCATTTTAGGATTCTAAATCTTAATTTCTAGACTTATTTATAAGAAAAATTATACTGAGTAATTATTTGGGAAATTTAAGAAATGATGATGGAAATTCTTCCTGAAGTTCTTCAAATATTGGTGAATAACCATAGGCATCAAATAGTAAGATACTGATGAACGAGAGCTTAGAGGTGATCTAGTTCAGTGGTTTACAATCTTATTTGAAGTCAAATGAAATCTTGATGGAACCTTATTGTTTTGGAAAATATGTCATTTGAAAAGTCCCTCGCTTATCTCCTCAAAAAACCAAAGTTCCACTAAGACATTTAAGAACCGCGGACCTAGTATAAGGTTGTGTTCATTTTGCACATATATTATTCATGATCAGAAAAGCTGAATGACTTTTTTTTTGTTGAAATTTATTTATTTATGTTTTATACAGCAGGTTCTTATTAGTTATCTATTTGATACATATTAGTGTATACGTGTCAATCCCAATCTCCCAGTTCATCCCACCACCTCCACCAACCCCCCTTTTCCCCCTTGGTGTCCATGTTTGTTCTCTATTTCTGCCTTGCAAACCAGTTTATCTGTACCATTTTTCTAGATTCCACATATATGTGTTTATATACGACATTTGTTTTTCTCTTTCTGACTTATTTCACTCTGTATGTCAGTCTCTAGGTCCATCCACATCTCTACAAATGACCCAATTTCATTCCTTTTTATGGCTGAGTAATATTCCATTGTATATATGTACCACATCTTCTTTATCCATTCGTTTGTGGATGGGCATTTAGGTTGCTTCCATGACTTGGCTATTGTAAATAGTGCTGCAATGAACATTGGGGTGCATTTGTCTTTTTGAATTATGGTTTTCTCTGGGTATATGCCCAGTAGTGGGATTGCTGGGTCATATAGTAATTCTATTTTTAGTTTTTTAAGGAACCTCCATATGGTTCTCCATAGTGGCTGTATCCATTTACATTCCCACCAACAGTGCAAGGGGGTTCCCTAGAAAAGATGAATGACTTTTACAAGACAACACACTCAGTAAATGACTTTGATAAAAATTGCTGTTTTAGGCTGTGATTTACATAAAAGCAATCAAATGAAAAGAGGGGGAAAAAGCATCCAAAAGTGAGATAGTATCGTCCTATTTAATGATTTTTTCCTCTATTTTGTCTTTTGTTATTGAGAACATTGCTTGCTGTACAAGAGTATTAACTAATATTAATATTTCTTAAGAAAGGGCCACCAAACCAGTAGAAAAAAGTGAACAAAGATCTAATTAGTTAACAGAAAAGACGATACAAATGGCTTTATAAACATGTGAAAATAATCTCAGTCTCCATATAATTTAAGAAATTCAGATTGAAAATTCTCTGAGATAGCATTTTTTACTAATCAAGTTGGCAAAGATGCACACTCTATTGGCAAGACTATGGGAGTGAAAAAGCTATTAAACTCTGAAGGAGGGCGTACTAGTTTCTTATTGGTGGTATAACTAATTACCACAAATTTATTCTGTTACAGTTCTGAAGGTCAGAAGTCCTAAAATTAAGGTGTCATCAGGGTTGCATTCCTTCTAGAGGCCCCAGAGGAGAATCCATTTCCTTACTAAAAGCTTCTAGAGGCTTCTTGCATTCTTTGGCTCACGGCCCCATTCTCTATCTTCAACTCTCACATTTTGTCTTTCTTTGACTCTTACCCTCCTGCCTCCTTCTTACAAGGACCCTTGAGATTACAATGGACCTACCTGGATAATTCAGGATAATCGCCCCATCTTAATTTAACCACATCTGTAAAGTTCATTTTACCATGTAAAGTACTAGATTCTGAGAGATTAGGGTTTGAACATCTTCAGGGACCATTATTTTGCCTACCACAGGGGGCAAGCAATTTGGCAGTATCTATCAAGATCACAGACACACATGTACTTTGATCCCACAGTTCTTTTTCTAGGCATACATTCCACTGGTGTAATCACATGTCATTTTACATGTATACATGGTTATGCACTGCATTTTTTTGTGTGATAGCAAAAGATTGGAAATAAGTTTCTACAAATAGAGGATTGGTTAAATGATCTTACATCTTTAAATTAGAATTTATGCTGCCATATATAAATGAAATTATTTACTTATAGGGAACTCTCACCAGGATGAATGAGAAAAGCAAAGTGGTAAATAATGTATCTAATATTCTACTGTTTATATAGGGGAAATGTTTGCTTGTTTGCTTTTATATGCATACAGTATTCTAGAGGAATAAATAATGAATAGGAAGCTGGCAATATTGGTTGCCACTAGGGAAGAGAACTGGGTAGCTGGGAGTAGTTAGAAGGGGGACTTTTCACTGAATGACTATTCAGGGTTTGCTCGGGCTTTTTTACTGGTTACCCCACTTTCTCTTTAGTGTCTTTATGTTAATATGACCTTTGAATACCCTTGTGCAGATGAAGTCACAAGTTCTACATTTAATCTTACCAGCCCTCCATTTCCGGTTGCCTATTAGATGACTTTATGTAGGTGCCACGAACCAACCCCTTAAATCTACTTGAAGATAATTCACTTACAGAAAATACACATTCAGTAATTGGAATGTTGTTCTCATTTGTACTTTCTTAAGATAATCCTCTGTAGCAGAGTCTGTATACATATGTATCCTAATGTTTTGTAAGTTTTGAGGGCATTATCCTTATATGTTGGTGACTTTAATCATCTTTTAAAAAATCTTGTAGAGAGCAAATGCACCTTTGCTAATCAGTTTAGCTATACACAATCTTCCATTATTTAAGAAGATCTTGGATGTTTTTACTTAATCATATCTTAGTTCATCTGAAAACTTTATTCTGTAATGTAGAAAATATAACTTAATGCTAGGCCATTTACATGTACTATATCATTTCTAAAATATACTGAATTGTAGTTTACTTTGTGCACCAAAATCATTCTTGCCTTTCTAGGACATTCAGTGAGATAAGTAAAGCAGAAGAACAGTACAGCTTGTGCCAAGAACTTTGCAGTGAACTTGCTCAAGATCTGCAGAAAGAAGGACTTAAGGTACTTTATTTTTATGCAGTGTTCTTAGTTTTCTAAATTTTAATAATAAAAAGCTACCTTAAACCAAGAGTTAGATTTTGCATTTAAATACAAATTGGGATGTGTCAGAAAAGAGAGTTCTTGTCTTCAATAGAGACAAATTGAATTTTGACCCTTATCTGAGGCCTATGATGAGGTCATTTTATGAGAAGCAACTTATGAGGCTGGAGTGATTCCAGTATAATTCCAGAGAGAGTACATTTGAATAAGTTCAAAATCAGAGTTATAGTGGCAGTAAAGAATAAGGGATAGGGAAGGATTTCCCTAGAACTGTGCTTGTTATAAATGCCTTTCCAATTTTCCTTTAATGTCATTGTCAGGTAGACATTGACCTTCTGGAATAGGCATTTTGTTTCAAGGCCTTAATCCAGGTTGCTTAACACATTGAGAACAAAACCTGGAAGGCTTTGAACTTTGTATTTTATAATCTTCACTCACAACAATCCATGTTTAGTATTTTTCCAACATTCTCAGAACAGAGGTAGAGTTATTACAAAGTATAATACAAAAGCAATAAAAAGTTACTACAAAGAAAGGGATATCTGATGACTATTTTCTTATAATCCTTCTCCGTTATACCTTAAATATATAGAGAGTTCTTTTTAAAATTTTTTTTAAATAAGCTTTTAATTTTAGAATCATTTCAGGTTTATGGAATAGTTACAAGGATAATATCGAGATTTCCAGTATACCCTGTTTCCCTCATTATTAACATCTTATATTATCATAGTACATTTGCAAAACTGAGAAACTGACACTAACACATTTCTGTTAACTAAATCCAGACAGTATTTTTGTTTTACCTGTTTTTTTCCATTCATGTCCTTCTTCTCTTTGTTCCAGGGTTCAGTCCAGGGAACCACACTGCATTTAGTTTTCATGTCTTCCCAGTTTCCTCTAGTCTGTGACGGTTTCTCCATATTTCCTTGTTTTTCATGACCTTGACAGTCTTGAGGGATACTAGCCAGGTATACTGCAGAATGTCTTCCAATCTGGGTTTGTCTGATGATTTTCTTATGATGAGACCAGGGTTATAGGTTTTTAGAAAGAATGCCACAGAAATGAAGTCTCCTTCTCATCACATCCCATCAAGGTATATGATAGCCACATGATATCACAGGTGAGAATAACCATCCTCACTTGGTTAAAGTTGTGTTTGCTAGGCTTCTCCACTGTGAAATTACTATTTTTCCCTTTCCATACTCTGTTCTTTGGAAGTGAGTCAATAAGCCTAACCTACTCTCACAACCTCCAGGAGGCAGCAAAATATACATAACAAAATTTACTGTTTTAACTTTCTAAGTATACATTTTAGTGGCATTAAGTACATTCAGATTGTACAACCATCAACACTTTTGATCTCCAGAACTTTTTCATTATCCCAAAGTGAAACTCTGTATCCATTAAGCAATAACTGTAAAGGAGTTCTAACACATAAATTTAACATAATATCTAGCATATAGTAGGCACACAATAAGTGTGAGCTGTCCAGAAGATCTTTTCAATGAAGTCTCTTCAGAAAGATTTTTTCCCCTATCTTTTTAGGTACTGAATTAACCTCAAAAAAGGATTCAGTAAAAAGAAAAGTAATCAATTAACTTTGCCCTTTATTTATTTAATTTTTTTTTTGTGGTACGCGGGCCTCTCACTGCCGTGGCCTCTCCCGTCGCGGAGCACAGGCTCCGGACGCGCAGACCCAGTGGCCATGGCTCACGGGCCAGCCGCTCCGCGGCATGTGGGATCCTCCCAGACCGGGGCACGAACCCGCGTCCCCTGCATCGGCAGGTGGACTCTCAACCACTGCGCCACCAGGGAAGCCCCTAACTTTGCCCTTTATATGAAAGTCTTTTATAAAAAGTCAGTTGGGGAGGGAAGTAATAATTACTGACTAAAATGGGATTTTTAGATTACTTATGGATTTCAGTTATTCTTTATGACAATTTTCATTACCATGTTTTTGTGTAATTGTAATAGTTGATATTTATTGCCATTTAATATACATCAGGCACTGTTTTAGGGTCTTTATTTAATGAATGTTGATCTTTAACATTGAATGATCTCAACCCCAAAGAATTAAAATTGTAAGTTTAGTGTTTTGCCGTTATAAGACCTGTCAGCTAGTGTGTCATTGGAGTTCTTCCTTCCTAGAAATTTCTCTTATATAGAAACTATTATATGATGCAGTTGACAAACATAGGGAAGGGAGTGTGGATACAAAAACTCTATGATCAGCCCCTAGACCATTAAAGATTGAGTCATTATTTTATAACATAAGCCAAAATTGTGTTTGTTTTTGCTGTCTTTCATTAGTGTTTTGTTTAGGCACAGAGGGTAGGGCAACAACTCCTCCTCCTCCTACAAAATCTCCACATTACCATTTTTTTTGTAAATAATAAATAAATAAATAAATAAATAAATAAATAAATAATACTTCCGTAGTCTGTGTACACAAGAGACCTTTCTGAATTTTTCTAACCTGTAAAATAACTTTTTTCTGGAAGTTAAAGAGCCATATATAATAATGTATTCTGTTTGTTACAGGGTAGAACTGTTACCATTAAGCTAAAGAATGTGAATTTTGAAGTAAAAACTCGTGCATCTACAGTTTCATCTGTTGTTTCTACTGCAGAAGAAATATTTGCTATTGCTAAAGAATTGCTAAGAACAGAAATTGATGCTGATTTTCCACATCCCTTGAGATTAAGACTTATGGGTATGACTTTTCTATACTTGTTTTTCCTTAAATCTGCTAGACTTTTCCATGGAATCAACTTGGGAAATATTCTCACCTCCATTTTATTTCTTAAACCTGTTTAGGAAGTTGTACTTATGCTACTGCCTTTTTTCTTGATTCTTAGGACCTGATGCATGTGAAGCCACAATCATTAGTTTAATTCCAGTAAGAACCAGTTAAAGTCATTCTTTTCCTTACTACTTACTGAAATTCTTGGGGTTAGATATCTTTCAAAATTTTAAACTTTTCAGATTTTAGAAAGCAAATTCAGTGCATATTGAGTATATTATATAATACTCCTTTGGGACCTGAAGCAGCACTTCATGATCAAACACATTATTATTTCTGTAGCAAAACAAAAAAATATTCACACTGAGTTGTAAAGACTCTAAATAGTCTCACACCGATCTTGTCATCAATTACCATTTGTTGCTTACAATTTTCAGAGCTTTTTGGATTTCAGAATTACAGATAAGGGATTGTGGCACTATAAAACCACATTTCTAGCCATCACGTGGTAAAAAAAGACAAACGAACCATGTTTCCAAAGTGAACGAGTGAGAGAATGTTTAGGGATAAGCACTCCAAATGCCAACTTTACTGCTAAGAATGAGTCATTAGCCATACTTTCACATATGAAAAATAGCACACGCTGAAGTATGTGCTTCAGTGAATAAAGTATGTTAAATAAAGTATGTTAACTAAAAGAGCTAAAGAGTAGATGTTAATAGCAGCTTTACTTATAATTGCCAAAACTTGGAAGCAACCAAGATGTCCTCCAGTAGTAGGTGAATGGAAATTGTGGTACATCTAGACAACAGATAATATTAATAATATTATCTGAATATGAATATAATATGAATATGAATATAATATAATATGAATAATAATATTCAGCACATAAAAGAAATGAGCTATTGGAGTAGAGGGTGGGGGAGAAGAAAAGAAATAAGCTGTCAAGCCATGAAGAGACATGGAGGAAACTTATATATTATTAACTGAAAGAAACCAATCTGAAAAAGCTACATCCTGTATGATTCCAACATATGACATTCTGGAAAAGGCAAAACTATGGAGATACTAAAAAGATCAGTGGTTGTCAGGGGTGGGGGGAGGGAGGAATAGGCAGAGCACAGAGGATTTTTAGGGCAGTGTAACTATTCTGTATGATGCTCTAATGGTGGATACATGTCATTGTACATTTGTCAAAACCCATAGAATGTACAACATCAAGAGTGAACCCTAATGTAAACTATGAACTTTGAGTAATAATGTCGTGTCAGTATAGAATCATTGATTGTAACAAATGTACCACTCTGGTGTAGGATGTTGATAGTGGAGGAGGAGTGCATGTGTGGGACAGATAGTATATGGGAACTCTCTGTACTTGCTACTCAACTTTGCTGAGAACCTAAAATTGCTCTAAAAAATAACTCCTATTGCAAAAAAGGGAGCTAAAGAATCTATGCAATTGACTCCAATTAGTTACTCGATATTTAATGGTATCACATGTCAGGTATTAAATGAAAGACCTATATAATCATGCTAACTCCAGTAGATACTTACTATTTAGTATACCCAGCTTTATAAAGAAAGTTAATTTCCACTCATAATACCACCTTTGAAAAAGCATCCTTTAATTCAGAAAATACAGTGTTGCTTATTATTTTTGGCTAAACAGCCTTTTTCATATATGTTATAATAGTATTATGCAAAATGTCTCTATTGAATTTGAAATGGATTAATTATGGTTGGTTTAATTTAGGGGTGCGGCTCTCTGGTTTTCCCAATGAAGAGGAGAAGAAACACCAACAAAGGAGCATTATTGGCTTCTTACAGCCTGGAAACCAAGCCCTGTCAGCCACCAGGTGTATACTAGAGAAAACTGACAAAGATCAGTTTCTAAAACCTCTAGAAATGTCTCATAAGAAGAGTTTCTTTGATAAAAAACGATCTGAAAGGAATTGGAGCTACCAGGACACATTTAAATGTGAAACTGTAGATAAACAAAGTTTACAGACATCACAATCCTTCCAAGTTTTAAAGAAGAGGATGAGTGAGAATTTAGAAACATTGGAGAATTTAGATAACTGTCATATATTTACCTGTCCTGTTTGCTTCAGGGAGCAGGGAAGCATCAGTCTGGAAGCCTTTAATAAACATGTAGATGTGTGTCTTGATGGACCTTCCATCAGTGGAAACTCTAAAATGTCCTCACGTTCACATGCTTCCTCTACAGAAGTGAACGAGAAAGAAAATGTACATGATTCTGTTTCTGTCTGTGAGAAGCAGGATTATGAAACTCATCAGAAGAATACAGAGATCACATCAGTAGATTCTGTAGCGTTGGCAGAGACTACTGGTAATCCATCTAATACAGAAGGTGTAGGTGCGCTAAGTAATAAGCACAGCAAAGAGGAATGTTCTAGTCTTCCAAGCAAATCGTTTAACATGGAACACTGTCCTCAGAATTGTTGCACTGTTTCACTGGAAAATGAAGATGTTGCGTCATTAAGAAGGAAAGAGCCCCTACAACCTTATTTATGTGAAGTGATCAGTGACCAAGTCCTCGTTTGTCCTGTTTGTAACCTAGAACAAAAGACTTCAGATCTTACCCTATTCAATGTGCATGTAGATGTTTGCTTAAATAAAGGCATTATCCAGGAACTCAGAAAGGATAAGGTTAATCCAGTTAACCAACCCAAAGAAAGCACCACAAGTACTGGTGAGTTTACAGTTATTTTAAAGAACTTGATTTTCTAGGAATGTTTTATTAAAATTGAGATTGTTGTTAAATCTGAAACATATACCTTGAAAGGGATAGTTCATGTACGCTGCCATTTAGGAAAATGTTAGTTACCTTAACGGTGGGTTAGAATTAGCTGAAGACGCTAGATTTTAAATTTTGGGAAACCTCTGGTTTGGGCTTGATTTAGCACAGAATGAACTCAAAGGTTTAGGGAGCTGAGTGATCTAATCAATACAGAAATTCCTTCAGAGAACACTTGCCAAGGCACAGTGGTGACTTAACTATAATTATATAGCCAAAAAGCCTCTTTAACTTGTTTTTTGGTAGTTCCGACTCTAACCCAACTTCAAAATCAGCCGTAATACTAATGAAACAAGTAAATTACAAAGAAATTATGCTATACATTAGTTTCTGGTATATATAAATTCGAACAATGTAGTACTAAGGAAGTTTTTATTATCTTTAATCAGTCAACCTTAACTCTTTAAATTTTTAGAAAGCTTTTTAATTATTTCATGTTATTCATTGTGGAATTTCTTCCCTCTAAAGATAACTCAGGCAAAGTACAGAAGATTGGGACAAAAGCAAACAGGTATGGCTAATTTGAGTTTTAATAAAGCTGGCTATGAAATTGTTATATTTTGAGGTCTGATTTTTAAGAAATGTTAAAATTTGCTTTTAGAAATCATTAAGTAAAAGTTTTAAAATCAATTATTTGCATAAACAATTTTTTAAATCTCTTCATGCATTTTATTATTTTATAGTTTTTTGTTTTGTAGTTCTTCATGCATTTTAATTGCATGTTCTTTTTTATTCCAGGCCAGGACTGATGACAAAGCACTCGGCATCAAAGAAATCAAAACCAAACAGTCCCAGACACACCCTTGATATATTTTTTAAATGAACGTTGAACATTTTATCATTAATTTTTGATTGAAACTTGTTACTTTATAATCAATGAATGTATTCTTCCTCATTCCAGGCTTACAGATTCATTGAGTGAAAGGCAAGTGCAATAAGCCCTCCCCAAATGACATTTCCTTTATATGAATTTGGAATATATACTAATTTACTTCTGTATCTTTTTTTGATAACAATGAGAATTCCACTTCCATTATACTTCAATTGGAAATCAGTCCTGTTAGAGATAATTTTAAAATGAGAAGTTAGGAATGGGATCAGGAAGTGATTTCTTTCTTTATTATGTTTTTGGGGTTTCTTTGTTTGTTTGTTTTTTTGCGGTACACAGGCCTCTCACCACTGTGGCCTCTCCCACTGCGGAGCACAGGCTCTGGACGCGCAGGCTCAGCGGCCATGGCTCACGGGCCCAGCCGCTCCGTGGCCTGTGGGATCCTGCCGGACTGGGGCACAAACCTGTGTCCCCTGCATCGGCAGGCGGACTCCCAACCACTGCGCCACCAGGGAAGCCCTATTATGTTTTATAGTGAATATAAAAACTTACATTTATAAGGGCTCTCAGAAGTTCAGATAAACCTATTTTAGCATAAGAATTTTTTAGCACTTAACCACTTTGTTTGCACTGGACTGCTATGTTTGATCTTAGTATCTTCTACAACTTTGTATAATTATATTTTAGCTCCTAGTATCTTCAGATACCTCATGAACATTCATAATGAATACTTATCTTAAGTCCTATGAAGAGTATTAGCTTAGCAGAACTAGCATGAGTGGTTTTGTTACCTTCAGGAAAATAATGTCACAGTATTGTTTGCTGTGTTAAAAGAATTTTTGTTTAAAATATGATTATTCATTTGATTTTTTTTAATTTAAAATTTTCTTTATCTAATGAATAAGCACTTGGTTCACTTTAAAAAAACACTTAGTCTAAGATTCATGGTAATTATTTTCTTATCTAGGACTTTTAAACAGCAATATTTCATTTCTTGACAGTTATATTTGTACTTTACACAAATCTGTAAAAAAGGATAAATTGTACACTCACTTCATTTTTATTATGACCTTCTGGAGAAGAATGTGCAATTCAAAAGATTAATGTGTGTTAAAACACCTCATTTATCTTAGTTATATTTCTATCATGTTTTCATTAACATTCGCGAAAGAAGACAGCTTAACAGTAGTTAGCTTAAGTAGTTCCAAATATTTTTGTGCTATCAATAGAGGAGTTTTTATCAAAAAAACAATTATTTAATTGAAACATGAAGATGGAACCCATTTTCTATTACGGCTTTAAGGAACTGAATCTTTTGTTCTAATATTTTTGTTTCTTTTCATATTTTATAGCTCATTACCTAAATGTATAAAGACAATGTTTTAGGAACAGCGTAAATTAGGATCTCACACAACCTTTGGCCAAAGTGGTAATTTGACTTTAAATTACTAGATGATTTAAAATTAGGCTTAGTTTATTAACATACCAATTTCATGCCTAATATTATTATACGCTATGGTTAATACCTAGTTGTAGAGCTACGCTTCTTGATTGTGTGATTTACTTACATTAATTCTCTACAAAATTAACTTCAATGAAGCAGTGATTTAATGTATTGAAAAGTAGATAGCACCATATTTGTTCTTTTCTATCCTATCTTGTTTCAAGTTCATTTTTATTGTGTTTTCAACATTAGAGTGAATACTAAAATTATTTTCACTTAGATGATTCATTTAATTGAATGTTATCATTTAGTAATATTTAATAAAAATTTAAAATGAAATTTTAAATGTTTAATCTTAGCCAGTAGAAATGGTTTCCTTACTTTTCCACTCTTTTCCCACCTCTGTTGCTTTCACTCTTATTTTCTTTGCCCAGAATTTTCTCCACATCCTTTTCTGTTTTATCTAATAATCCAACTCATTTTCTTTTTATTATAATTTTGTTTGGGGGCATTAAAAGAAAATACAACAAAACCACAAAGAATAAGCACCTATAATCTTACCTATTTAGAGAGTCAGAATATAGGGAACCACCTGGGAGAACATATTTGCAACACATATAATTGGCAAAATACTAGTATCCAGTATATATGTAATCCAGAATACATAAATGATTCCTATGAATCATTAAGAAAAAGACAGCCAATAGAAATTTGGACAAGTCTTTAGATGGCACTTTACATAGAAAGAAATCCAAATGGCCAAGAGACATGAAAACATCCTCAGCCATTTTAGTTATAGGGAAATGAAAAAAAAAAAAACCACAAAGAGGTATTATAATACCTTTCCCAGATTCACAAAAATGAAAGGATCCAATGATATTAAGTTTTGGTGATGATATGGAGCAATATCAACTCTTATTTGAAAACAATCTCTTTGGAAAACGGTTTGTCCTTCTTCAGTAACTCTGAAGATGTGCACACTCAACACCCCAGCAACTGCACTCCTAAATATACGCCTTTGCTGGTTATCTTCCATTTGCCCTCCTGATTTTACTCTGTGCCCTCCACCCTGCTTTAAGTTCAGTGAGGCATCATGGCAGCGGGCAGCCACTGCAGAAGGTTTCAGGGAGGAAAGAAGATGAAGTTGTTTATTCCCTCATATACCTTTTTGAGGAATCATGTCAAGCTGGTTAGGTCCCTTGATGAAAGGTCACAACTTCTTCATATGTCATTTTCTGCTCTCTCTCCAGGTTCTGATAATCCTTTCCTTGCCCTCACCCCTTCATCCTAGGGGTGGCATCAGAGCCTTGCCCTTATTAGCCCTGAGGTGCTGCCCTATCTTTTGTGGTTTCCCCACACCCTGTCCACAACTTTGTAAATGGTCCCTTTCTTAAAAGTCATCTCAAAATACATTTTTTTTCCTGCCAGAGCCATAACTGACACAATGTCTTGGGAAAACTATTGAACATGTTTTTAGGAAGCGTGTGCAAGAATGTACATAGCAGCACTGTAATAGCCAAAAAATGGACATAAACCAAATATTCAGCACGGGTAGAATGGTTAGATTCTACCATTGTATATTCATGTAGATCCAAACAAAAGAATTCTACACAGTGGTGAAAATGAAGGAAATAGCTAATCAGAAGGTGGATGAATATCACAAACATAATGTGGAGCAAAAGAAGCAAATCATAGAAGGATGCCATCAGCATGATTCCATTTATATAGTTCAAAACAGTGTATATTGCTTTAAGGATGTATTCATATGAGATCAAATTATTAAGAGAAGCAAGTATATTATTGTCCCCAAAGTTAGAATAATGACTTCCTCTGTTGGGGGAGAAGAGGGAATGTGATTGAGAAATGGCACATGGAACTGCTGGGATGCTGACAGTCTTCTGTTGTCTTGGGTGGTGACTGCATGGATGTTTATTTTAAAAATATTATTTAAACTGTATGTATGTATTTTATAGATTCTTGTTCATATGTGACCTATATCATGATAAAGAGTAAAACAAAAAAAATGGCAGGAACCGCTTTCCTTAGTAAGGTGATGTTCTCCTTCATCTCTGCAGGCTACTAGCTTCAACAGAGAAAAAGTACATTTCTCTCTGCTAGGACTTTGCTGAACACAGCAAGAAAGAGTCATCCCATGACAACATTTTAAGTTTTTCTCCTAATGTTTCCCCTAATGCTACAGCCTCAATCAGCATTTGGTCAGCTCTCCAAAGTCAAATTGCCAAAGTTGACAATTTGACCAAATATTTTATCATCTCCAAACAAGTCACCAGCTTCCCAACCTGTGATATATATCGCCACTCCTCAAAGCCCCTCCCTCAAACACTAAGCCAATTCTGTATATTAGATTTTGTTATTTTCAGCACCCTGCTTTCTGTATCACTTCAGAATTTTACTTCAGCTGTGAATTACAGAGACCCAATCAGTGTCTTAAAAAAAAAAAAAAATCAGGGCTTCCCTGGTGGCGCAGTGGTTGAGAGTCTGCCTGCCGATGTAGGGGACACGGGTTTGTGCCCCGGTCCGGGAAGATCCCACATGCCGCGGAGCGGCTGGGCCCGTGAGCCATGGCTGCTGAGCCTGCGCGTCCGGAGCCTGTGCTCCGCAACGGGAAAGGCCGCAACAGTGAGAGGCCCGCATACGGCAAAAAAAAAAAAATAGGTTTAAGTACTTAGGAACTACAAAATATTATTGAAAGACAAGCAGTCTGAGTAAATTAAAAGAATAATCCTATTTATGAATAGGAAGAATGACTATCTTAAAGATAACTCTCTCCTAATTATTCTATAAGTTCAATAAAATTCAAAACAAAACTTCTCATGGTTTTTCTTGGAAGTTGTTAAGTAGATCGTAAATTTTATATGGAAGAGCAAAGGCCCAAGAATAATAAGGTAGCAGGACAGGCCCTATTACATAGCAAGATTCATTATAAAGCTGTAGTAATTAATAACATACACTAATAGAGTAGTATTGGCCTGGGTATGAACATTTTAGACAACTCAGTACAAAAAGTATTTACTATTTAATAAATAGTGCCTAAACTCTGACCTTCCAACTGATTTCACAGCTTCTCCTGCTCTAAACCATTTTGTGCATTTTTTGCACATTAGCCATAATGTTTTCATAACGTCACTCATATTAGAAACAAAACAAAAAAAGATTTCAAAGCTCTCAACTCTGTCCAGGATCAGTGAGAGCTGAGAAGGGGACTGATTTTCAGCGTATGATGATTTCTATGGTGCAAATACCATGACAGATTTCAAGCTATTGACACGATGTCAACCAGTTCACAAAGTTCCTGAAAATTTAACAATTGGCTCTTGGGTGCCAGCACAAGCGAGTTCCCAAAAATCAGTGTTCATGGTGCACACCAAATACTGGCTTGGCATTCAAGCCCAGTCAAGTCACACTGCATAGCTTGCAGTTTCCTGAATTAACCAAGCTATTTCTCCCTTCTGGTGTCGTGCTCAGTTGCTCCCTCTGCCCAGAATGTGCTTCCTGAATGCCCCTTTGCCCTCTCCATACACAGTAACCATACACAGCTATTCATCTTTCAACTCATCCCAAGGACCACCTTCAAGAAAGGGTCTCTGTCCCCTAGGAAAACTGATTAGTCACTCCTTTGTGCTCCTGTTTCTCTATGAAGACACTGAAACATTCTTTGTTGTGGCTTTGCTGCGGTCTCTCCCTTCTAGGTTGTAGGCTGCTAGAGATGCTGGACTGTCTTTCACTGATCTCTGAATTATAAGTGTGAAGTGTAAAGCCTGGCACTCAGTAGGTGTTAACTATCATTTGTTGACCCATAAATGAATAAATAATGTTTGCCCAAAGACTGGTGTCTATTACTGTCATGCTAATTTTCTCTGTGAAGACAGGGTGGCCGACGTAGATGGCTGCACTCAAGCTGGGCACTAAGGACGGGCATTCTGGAAAGAGAGAATTGTACTTCTTTCCCTTTATTGGGTAATTGCTTGCTTTATAAATGTTTTATTACTGTGTTCTTTTGGGGTAGCTTGGAAATATTTGGAAAAAGGCTCAAAATATGACTATTAACCTAGGGCTAAAAAAAAAATGATTTTTGAGGAAATATTCCATTTTGAAAATCACACCTGGTGCCTGCTGCCTTTTTTTTTTTTTTTTTCATAAGTAATGTCCCCTTTTTTTTTTGGCCATGCCTTGTGGTACGTGACATCTTAGTTCCCCAACCAGGGATTGAACCTGTGCCCCCTGCAGTGGAAGGGTGGAGTCTTAACCACTGGACCACCAGTGAAGTCCCAGTAATGTCCCATTTTGAAAAGCAGTAATACATTTGAGCATACCTGGTGCTGGTAGGGCTCTAGTGAACATCACAGAGATGTGTTTATACCCCTGAAGCAAAAGCTGTTCTTTTGTTGAATCATTAAGGGATAATCACTTTTGCTTTGTAATACATAATTGGATTAACAGTTGTTTAAGAAAAACTCAAATGATATTATGGTGAGTATTGAAAACATGATTCCATTTATTAAATCGTATATTGGACTGCTCCCCTTACAAGTGTGAGGTAATTTATTTTCTAATGCTGTCTACAAAAGGCTCAGGGAGACAGAAGATAATTCAGAGGCAAATAGTTTTCACACTTTCCTTGTAATCGCGGTCTCTTAAGTTTGTTATGATTTCAAACCTATATATACCTACATATATATATGCATAGATGTGCATACACCATATATATATGTGTGTATATACATACTATACACACAACCTCACCTGAACCCATATCTGTTACTGAATTCTGTCTACCCTTGTAGGGCCTGTTGAAAATATCCACTTCTTTCTATTCCTTTTGTCAAATCCTCAACAGTTGCCTAATCTCTGGCCTTCCAACTTATTTCTCAGCTTTCATCAGTATCCTTCCCTTCTCTAAACCATTTTGTGCATTTTTATAGACAATGCTTTCCTAACATCACTCATATCCGTCTGTGTGTACCAAAAAGGTGGGTCAGTTCTGGGGTCAGATCTAATTCTGTTTTATTAGGGCTCAATTTTTTTTTCACTCCTAGAATATGCTCAACTTCGAATTTAACTTCTGAACCCATCCACAGGCATGAGATGTGCCATGGTTTTATTTGTTTGTAATCCATCAAACACAGTGCTTATGTACTAGGGATTCAATGGAGATATCCAGGTTGTCCTTCAATATTCTACTTTTCTTCCATATTATTAGAATTTTAGGTAGGCACACGATTGCCCAGAATAGTTTACTATATTTCATCAATTCTTTATTTTATAAACCACTAAGAAAGAAATAAAACCCAAGATGGGGAGTCCAGTAGGTTACCACTGCATTAAAATGGGGTACCAAGGTTTTCCATCTTCAGAGAGGCTATCGAGTCTTACTTTATTCTAGAGAAAATTCTGGATGCCCATTTAAAAATGATTCAATACTTAAGTTCCGATAGTGTTGGTTATCAAGCCAACCTCGACACTTCTCCCAGCTGTACGAAGAACGGCCTCAGTGTACGCCGGGAGTTTCCTCAGAACGTTTTACCTCGCGTGAACCCAACCACATCACGCCACACCTGAAGGCGACACCGCCCAGCCAGGGCTGGAGACCCGGGGCGAGCCGCGCGTAGAAGCGCCCGCAGCCGAGAGCGGCCCCGGGGGTGAGCGGCCTCGGGGGCTTGGGGGCCTCGGGGTCGGACATAGAGCCGGGTCGGCGCGCCCCGGGGCGCAGGGAAGCGGCAAGGGGGCTGCTGCTCGGCGAGGCTGCGGCCGCCAAGGGGTTGCGGGAGGGCCTGAGGGGCGCGGCGGCCCGGCCCTGGAGACGCCTGGCGCGGATCCCGAAGCAAGAGCGTCCGCGCGCGCGAGAAGGCGGCGGCCGAGCACGAGTTCTGTGAGCCTGGGAACAAGGCCTGGAGACGCCGGCGCTGGCGGCGCCGCGCGGGCGCGGGGAGCTGGTTGAGCGGTGTGGGTGCAGCGCTCGGGCCGCGGCGGGAAGGGACCCGAGCGCATCCTCATCCCTGTGCCCTCTGAGGGCTAGTTTTCAGCTTTGGGATCCACCCCCACCCAAGTTTTGACTCACATTTCTCAGGACGTTTTATTTCCGGTAAACCCTGCGCTGTGGGTGGAAGGAAAGTGTTACCCTTTCAAATTAAGGAAAAGGATTTTTCAAGAAATGATTAAGTCCTTTTACAAATAAGGAAAGAGTTTTTTGTTTTGTTTTTGTTTTTTTTTTTGCTGTACGCGGGCCTCTCACTGTTGTGGCCTCTCCCGTTGCCGGAGCACAGGCTCCGGACGCGCAGGCTCAGCGGCCATGGCTCACGGGCCTAGCCGCTCCGCGGCATGTGGGATCCTCCCGGACCGGGTCACGAACCCGTGTGCCCTACATCGGCAGGCGGACTCTCAACCACTGCGCCACCAGGGAAGCCCCGGAAAGAGTTTTATGTGCCGTTATCTCCTATAGCCTGACGCATTCACTGATTTATTGTGTGACTTTAAGTAAGTCACTTAATCTTTCTGTGCTTTAAGTTTTTAAAGCATGGAGGGGATCATCTATGCCTTGGGGGTTTATAGCATAAACTCAGGGACGCTGTTTAAGGGTCTTCAAGGTTGAGAATGACGTCGAGTCTTTTAACGAGCACACCCTCCAAGGTGGATAGGTGGGATGGCCTCATTTCCTGAAGACCAGCCTTGCGGGCAGAGCACCATGGTTTCTTTCTTTTTTTTCCTTATAAATTTATTTATTTATTTTTGGCTGCATGGGTCTTTGTTGCTGCACGCGGGCTTTGTCTAGTTGTGGAGAGTGGGGGCTACTTTTCGTTGCAGTGAACGGGGGCTTCTCATTGCGGTGGCTTCTCTTGTTGCGGAGCACGGGCTCTAGGCGCGCGGGTTTCAGTAGTTGTGGCTCGCGGGCTCTAGAGCGCAGGCTTAGTAGCTGTGGCGCACGTGCTTAGTTGCTCGGCAGCATGTGGGATCTTCCCGGACCAGGGCTCGAACCCGTGTTCGCTGCGTTGGCAGGCAGGTTCTTAACCACTGCGCCACACGGGAAGCCCGATGTTGAATTTTTTTAAATGCTTTTTCTTCATCAATTTAAATGATCATGTAGTTTTTCTTTTTTAGACTACTAATATAGTAGATTACATTGATTGATTTTCAAATATGGAACCAGTTTTGCATTGTCAGGATAAACCCCACATGGTTATGGTGTATTATACTTTTTATATATGACTGGATTTGATTTGATAATGTTTGAGGAGTTTTGAATCTATGTTGTTGAGGGATATTTGTTTATAGTTTTCTATTCTTGTAATGTCTTTGGTTTTAGAATCAAGGAAATGCTGATCTCATAAGATGTGTTGGGAAGTGTTTCCTCCTCTTCTGTTTTCTGGAAGAGATGGTATAGACTTGATGTTATCCTTTAAATATTTGGTAGAATTCACCAGTGAAACTATCTGGGTATGAGGATTTCTTTTTAGGAATTTTTAAAACTACAAAGCCCATTTCTTTAATAGTTATAGGATTATCCAGTTATCTGTGTAATCTTGAGCGAATTTTGGTTGTTTGTGGTTTTTGAGGAATTGTTTCATCTAAGTTGTTGACTTTTTTTTTTTTTTTTTTTGGCGGTACGCGGGCCTCTCACTGTTGTGGCTTCTCCCGTTGCGGAGCACAGGCTCCGGACGCGCAGGCTCAGCGGCCATGGCTCACGGGCCCAGCCGCTCTGCGGTATGTGGGATCTTCCCGGACCGGGGCACGAACCCGCGTCCCCTGCGTCGGCAGGCGGATTCTCAACCACTGCGCCACCAGGGAAGCCCTAAGTTGTTGAATGTATGTGCATGGAGTTGTTCACAGTGTTCTCTTTCTCATCTTTTAACGTCTGTGGAGACTGTAGTGCCCTGCTCTCTTTCATTCCTTACATGGGTAATGTGTGTCTTCCCTCTTTTTTCGTAGTCTTGCTAGAGGTTTATTGATTTTATTGACGTCTTCAAAGAACCAGCTTTTGTTTTTATTGGTTTTTCTCTATTGTTTTTCTGTTTTCAGTTTTATTGATTACTGCTTTTACCTTTGTTGTTTTTCTTCTGTCTGCTTGATTCAGGTTTATTTTGCTCTTCATTTTTTACTTTCTCAAGGTAGGAGCTTAGATTATTGACTTGAAGCCTTTCTTCTTTTCTGATAATTTAATCCTATAAGCTTTAGCTGCATCCCACACATTTTGATATATTTTATTTTAATTTTCATTTGGTTCAAAATATTTTCTAATTTCTCTTGAGATTTCCTCTTTGATCCCTGGTCCAGATTTTTTTTTTTTTTTTCAAAACTTGGAAGTTCTCATAGTACTGAGCCTACATTCCCTCCTGGCAGTATTCTTCTGGAAGTGATTGTGTTACCCAGCCCTTCCATCCAACCATTGAACAAATATTTATTGAACACCTACTAGCACTAGGCACTGGGATCACTTCAGCTTCCCCCCTGGATGTGTATTCAGGTGGAGGAAGCAGACAGTGAACAAGTATATGTATTAAATGTCAAATAATGTCAAATGATATGAAGAAAGAATGGAGTAGGGCACAGGGGTAGAGAATGACAGGGGAAAGAGTATTGGGTGGTCCGGCATGGTTTTTCAGAGGTGGTACCATTTGAGGTACCACCTGAATGAAATGAAAGAGGAGGTCTGGACTTGTTTTTCTAGCTCAGCATGGCCCCCTCCTGTTCTGACCCTCTTTCCTCAAACTTGCTCTGCTACTGAAGGCATGGAGTATTGTACCCCTAGACGTTTAAGTGAATGATACAGCTCTGTGTAACCTGTTTTTTTTTTTTTTAAAGTATGTCTCCTACACTAACCTAGATCTTTACCGCTACCAGTACCCTGCTACATCTTTTTTTTTTTTTTTAATTATTTTTGGCTGTGTTGGGTCTTCGTTTCTGCGTGAGGGCTTTCTCTCGTTGCGGCGAGCGGGGGCCATTCTTCATCGTGGTGCACGGGCCTCTCACTGTCGCGGCCTCTCTTGTTGAGCACAGGCTCCAGACGCGCAGGCTCAGTAGTTGTGGCTCACGGGCCCAGTTGCTCCGTGGCATATGGGATCCTCCCAGACCAGGGCTCGAACCCATGTCCCCTGCACCAGCAGGCAGATTCTCCATCACAGCGCCACCAGGGAAGCCCTAACCTGTTGTTTTTGACTGAACATTTAACCTTTACTTGATTTTATCCATTACATTTTTAACGCATATATAGTAAAGTACTCTTATAAATATTATTTAGTTAATTGAAATGTTTATGATTTTGTCTGGGCCATTTTCTCGACTCTGTCCCTTATTACCTGGAAGGTAGATGGTGGTGTGTTAGTAAGGGTCTAACTACCAACTCTCTGGGAGAAAAAGTTCTGAGTTGTAGTGTTTTCCAATTTCCTTTGTGTAATGCTTCCACTGTGACTGATTTCAAGCTACAATGTGATGTCACTGAACACAGAGTTGAGAAGAGTTACACACAGTCGGTTCTTATTAGCCTGTACAAGCTGGCTCCTTCACACCACTGAAGGAAGGTTTTATAATCTCTGTTTTACAGGTTGGGATATTAAAATTCAGAATTGTTATAGGGTTACACAATTAGTAAGCTGTGGGCTAGCCATTGAACATTTTAAGCCCCTAGATATTCTGATGTAATTGGCTTGGACCAGGAGTTTTTTATGGTGCTTTTTAATTGTCTTAGAGACTTCCTTAAAATTAAATTTTTTAAAATATTTATTTATTTTTGGCTGCGTCGGGTCTTAGTTGTGGCGTACAGGCTTCTCTCTAGTTGTGGCATGTGGGCATCTCTCTAGTTATGGCACACAAGCTCCAGAGTGCGTGGGCTCAGTAGTTGCGGCGCAGCATGTGGGATCTTAGGTCCCCAACCAGGGATTGAACCCGCATCCCCTGCATTGGAAGGCGGATTCTTAACCACTGGACCACCAGGGAAGTCCCTTAATTTTCCTTATAGATATGGTAGAAAAGGGGCAAGATACTCAACTTCAGGGACAGACTACAATCCATGTGTCATATTTCCGGGCACAGTAAAGTCTTGACTTGCTATTTCAGGGACATACCAAAGAGCGATAAGGACCTGGAAATAGAACCCCCCTCCCTTTGGATTAATACACTGGGGCAAGGAGCTGTGGCCAAGCTGTGTACGAACCAGGAGAAGGAGCTGAGAGGAGTCCGGCCTAACCAGTGGAATGTGTTAGCTAAAGCATGTGGCCAGTGGGCAATTTGGACCTCTAATTCAGCAGTACACTCTCATACTGACACCCTGGACACATGCAGTGACTGGAAGCTTGGGCTTTGAATTCAGGCTGCCTAGGACAATTCTATCATTTATTATCTTTAAGGCATGAGCAAGTGGTTTAACTTTTCTAAGCCTCAGTTTCCTCATCTGTAAGATGGGGGTAATAATGTCTACTCCATCAGGTTGTTAGTTTTATAAAAACCCTAGGGTGCTCCAACATTTGGAAATCAAGCAGAGGAGGAAGAACCAGTGAAAGAGATGGAAAGCAACAAGTGGTCTAACAGAAGCCTGGAGGAAAATGTGTTATAAGGAGAGTGTGGTCCTTTGTGTCATATCTGCCAAAAGTTCAGTGCACATGACAGAGAAGTGATGACTGGATTTTAGCAAGATGGAGTGACCCTGATAAGAGCAGTTTTGGTGGAGCAATAGGCATGATGTCTGATTAGCATAGGTTGAGATGAGATGGTGAGGTGAGTACATGGAGACATCATTATAGAACATCATTATAGAACACTTCTAAGAAGTTTGAGGGTAATGGGAGATTGAGAAGTGGAATGGCAGTTGGAAAGGGATGTGAAGTTAAGGGATTTTTTTTTTTTTTTACACTAGAGGTATTATAGCATCTCTGTATATGTTCAAGGGAACAGTCCACTGGAGAGACATTAAATGATGCAGAGGAGAAAGAGGATAATTTCCAGGAGATAGATGAGATAATTGAAAAGATGAGAAGGGATGGGATCTAGATCCCAAGTGGAGAGGTTGGCCTTGGGTAGGCACAGGGATGCTTCATTGATTGTAACAGAAGTAAAAACAGAGAGTGTGGGTATAAATGTAGGTAGGTAGATTGTTTGACTTTTAGCTGTCCAGGTATAGAAATGGAGCAGATAGCCGCTGGGTTTAATCTCAGAATTTGGATTCTGCCAACTAGTCGGATGAAGGAAGCGAGTGGTGAGGGAGGTAAATGTGTTTGCACGGAAGTGGTTCGAAGATGGACCGTAGGATCTAAACTGGGTGAGGAGGGAAGTAAAGGCCTAAGGGATGGATAATATAAAAAGATGGTGAGAAGAGTGGAATGGAGGACTTGATGAGGTCGCAAAATTTCCGGACTGGGCAAACTAGAGCAGGTGAGCTGCATGGATGAGGCCATGGTCAGAGGATGGGATTCTTGAAGATGTCAGAGGTAGTGTAGTTATTGTCGCAGGAAAGAGAGCAGGGCGCGGGAGGATGTTCACATCCCAGGTCACGTCCGAGTCCCTGGGACGGCTGCCAAGGGTGGGTTCTTGGCTTTGCTCAGGAAAGAATTCAAGAGCGAGCCATAGTAAAGTGAAAGAAGGTTTATTCAGGGAGATGCACACTCCATAGACAGAGTGTGGGGCATCTTGGAAGGCAAGAGGCACCAGGGTATGGGCTTGTCCGTTTTTATAGGGATGGGTAATTTCATAGGTTCATGAGTGGGAGTATTCCAGCTATTTTGGGGAAGGGGTGGGGATTTCCAGGAATTGGGCCACCACCCACTTTTTGACCTTTATGGTCGGCCTTGGAACTGTCATGGCACCTGTGGGTGTCTCATTTAGAGGTGCTGATGTGTTACAATGAGCTGAGCATATACTGAGGCTCAAGGTCTAGTGGAAGTCAACTCATCTGCTATCTTGGACCTATCTGGTTCTAACCAGTTTATGTCGTGTCCTCAGCCTATGCGTTCTTTTAGAGATTGTGCCCGGCCCCCTTCCTGTCTCATTATGATGTAGTGATGATAGTCATGTCAAGAGTATGACTCTGAAATTAGGTGGCTGAGGTCAGGTGGAGGAAAAGATTATTGGAGGTGAGGGGGTTAGGGAACTGAGAGACCAAGGTGTTGGATTAATCATCTACCTGTATGTTGAAGGTACTTAGAGTGGTAGCAAGAGTAGCAGTATTGGGTTGGCCAAAAAGTTCATTCGGATTTTTCCGTAAGATGGCACGGAAAAACCCAAATGAACTTCTTTTTGCCAACCCAATAGGAAGAGCCAAGCGATAGAATGAATGTGTATGTCTCCCAGGAAGATACTCCCTGGTGTTTGACTGGACTTGGAAGCATGCCAAAAAGTCCTTGGCAGATGCTAGGAAAACTACTCAACAACACATCTATAGGGACTTCCCTGGTGGCACAGTGGTTAAGAATCCACCTGCCAATGCAGGGAACACGGGTTCGAGCCCTGGTCCAGGAAGATCCCACAGGCTGCAGAGCAACTAAGAATGTGCACCACAGCTACTGAGCCTACGCTGTAGAGCCAGTGAGCCACAACTACTGAGCCTGCGAGCCACAACTACTGAAGCCTGCATGCCTAGAGCCTGTGCTCTGCAACAAAAGAAGACACCGCAATGAGAAGCCTGCACACCACAACGAAGAGTAGCCCCCGCTCGCCACAGCTAGAGAAAAGCCCGCATGCAGCAACGAAGATCCAACGCAGCCAAAAAAGAAAAAAAAAAGTCTATAAAACCTCTCTTAGGTCCTTTCTTTTTGGAGATGGTCGATTGCTGATTTCAGATCATCCCAATTCTGACTTCATTCCCCAATGTTGTGATTGTCCTCTGAAAGCTTTCCAGCTCCTTTACATTACAAAATAACAACAACAAACCAACAACAAACAAACAAACAAACAACTCAGTAAATCCTGGAATCTTCTCTAGGCTATTTAATAAAACCTGCCATCTGAATATGTATTTGTATGTGACATATAATGTTCATAGTGTATAGTAATGTTAATGTTTATAGTTAAAAGTGTGAATCCACTTTTATCTCCTTTCATATAAATGAGAATAAAACAGGTTCATCCCTTTTAGCCTTCGTTCGTGTATATTTATATGATGTGCTGCATTTTAAGGTTCTATTTCTGCAGGTCTGGCATCTGCACAGGGTCCTGCAGACAACAGTTTTATCTCTGTAAGCTTGCATGGAGTATTTGGGCTCCTCCCTGTGTAATCTTGTACAAACGTCTTATAAACAACACCCCCTGAGAAGTCAATGGCCACCCTCTGACCTCCTAGAACTAGATACTGCATTGCTGGTTTCAGGGTGGTCCTTTGGAATAATGTTTTGCTTGGGACCGGGAAGATTTTTAAGGCTGTGAAAATACTTGCAGCATGAGGAGAAAATGGAATCTTGATAATACAGCTTTATGAAATATTGAAGCAAAGTTCCCACGTCCAGAATAGCAGAAAGCGAAAGGCTCAAGGCTGTTGTTTCAACTTTTTAGTTCCAAGGTTTGCCACACGAGGTTTGCTTTCTCTTCAGCCCTCTTAAATTCCCTGTCATGCTTGCTTGCTTGCTTGCTTGCTTTCAGTGCTGCCAAATGAGAGAAGCTTCCAGAATGCTGCTAAAAGCAATAATTTGGAGCTTATGGAGAAGCTGTTTGAAAAGAAGGTTAACATGAATGCTGTGAACAATGTGAGTAGAAATCACAGATGTGACAAGTGACAGTGGTGTGGGTTTACACAGTCCAACTGAAATAAAAATAAAAGTGATTCTGCTAAATGAGATGAGGGAGAGCTCCGTTGCTGGCAATTCCATAATGTTTAAGCTAAAGGTGGAATCAAGCAGTGGAAGAGGCTCTGGGTGTTTTAACTGATCTGTTCCAAGGGGAAGCGTCCAGGGTCTTTATGTGCAGCTGTACTAAGTCTGTGGGTGGACAGTGACGCCAGCTGTCAAGGTTATGGGCCTGGACTTGGTCCTGGATCATAGCCTGTGGATCACTTTGGCCTCAAACATTCTGGAAAGGCAGAACATCTTTTGCTACACAGTTCATCATTGTTTTCTCGCCAGTGATGTCCTTTATGGTTGGGGCCTTCCAAATTTAAAATCCCATGGGGAGTATGGGTTTGCATTTTATTGCTTTTGAAATATAGTTCATCTGCATGTTGGGCAGTGAGGCCTCTTCTGAAACCTGGCTCTCACTTGTTCTTCAAGTGCCTGGGTTTAGGGGAGAGGTCCCACTGCCAGACATATGGATTTCCTACTGCTTGCTTCTGTGGGGATTTCCTGACAGCCCCACCAGGCAGGGTTTATCAAAGTGAACAGAGTGGGGGCTGTGTCAGTTGTTTAGGACAATTTGTGGGGATGGCAGAGGTGGATGTAATGCTAAATGAAGCATAAACTTTAAGACACCTGCTTGCACAGACTCCTTCCAAGGCACTGGGAGGACTCTAGCAGTGTGTTCCATTGTTATATGATTTTGTAAAACCTGAAAAAGTAAGCAATTTTAACTGTAATCCATTAAGCTTTCTGACTTTGGCTTTAAAGAGGGCTGCCAAAGAGTGTAAACTTGACGTTCCACAAAACCTGGATCTATCCCAGGCAATGAGTTCATAGAAACTGAGTTCATGCATCATGTGCAGTGGAAGGGTGTTTAACAGTTGTGCATGTGTGTGTGTGAGGGGATCTGTGTTTATGGGTATGTGGGAGTTTATGTGTCTGTGTATATTGTGTGTGTGTACATGTGTATGTCTGATGTGTTACCTGTGTATACCATATTCATTGTCCACAGACATCCTAGAAAGAGTAGAAAAATAGCAAATTTTTACAGCATAACAATTTTAGGAACAAAAAGAAAAGGGAATCAAGGAAGGAAGGGAGCAAAAATTAAAGAAATAAGCAAGGATCTTTGAAGGTAATATCTAGATTAACTGTTGAATAAGTAAAGCAATAATCATTTTTCCAAACAGCAGGAAATAGATTCTCCAGTGTACTTTTATAACCATTTGAAAATTTTTTCCATATAACTTTCTGATATTTTCAACCATATTTTTATATTAAAGTACTTAGAGAGATAGTACACTTAAACTTACAGTCAGTGTGGCAAGTTATTGTAAACTCCTGATGAATTATATTATGCTTTGTAATGACATCTCTTTTAGTCCTGTTTACAGCAAATTGTTGACATGGTTACTGGTAGAGTTCCTTAAAATCTGTGATGACAGAAATGAAAAAACACGGAAGTGGTTTTATTGAATTATCTTGGATGGTATTTTGATTTGCATCCTTATTCATGAATAAAGTTAAAGGAGAGTTTATAAGCCCAAATTTGACATACTAGGACATAGCTCTAGACTGCAGACAATAGCAAGGGTAACTCAAATTTAGTTTATCACTGACTTAGCTACCAAGGAAATCAGATTAAACAGTTCTCAATTTTTGCAGTAAATTATTTATGAGAAACAAAGGATAGTAAATTCTTTGGAAGCAAGATCAGTATCTAGAATGTGGGAAATACGACATGTGTTTTCGTTACAAGCAAGACATCCATTGTCTGAAGCACGTCAGACTGTCTCTAGACATCCTGGGAGCACCAAGTTGGCTTTTCTTTGAAGCAAAAGATATTTATAGCTTTCTTTCTCTTTGTGTGTCTTTTCTTCCTCCCTCCTTCCTCCTTTCCTCCCCTCCCCTCCCCTCCCACCTCCCTCTCCCTCTCTCCCTTCCTTCCTTCCTTCCTTCCTTCCTTCCTTCCTTCCTTCCTTCCTTCTCTTTCTTGATTTGTTTGCTTCAGTAAAATTTACAGTCCAAAAATTACAGAGAAAAGAACCATATATGGATTGAACTTCTAGGAAGATTTTTTGTTATGCATTATCAACATGTCCTACTATTATTAATGATTGCATACAGGAGAAATACAGCTTTTACTCTCTAGTTGAAATCCACTTTACTGTTACAATCAGTCATAGGTTATGCAATGGATTTCAGCTTGAGGCATATCCTCCGGTTGATTGCTAAATTCTCTGTTATCTAACAGTAGAGAAATGCAAGATTATGCTGGATACAGTTCTCACTACTTTCAAAGGCAAGGCAAATAGTAGATAAATAATCAAAACACAAGCACCTGATAGAAAATTATGGCCGTTCAAGAACCAGGAATCTTAAGAAGGCTAAATAACAATCAGATGACTGAAGACACAAATTGTTTTTCCTCAGATGAACCGCACAGCCCTGCCTTTTGCAGTGGGGACAGGTCATTTGTCTGCGGTGGATTTCTTGCTGAATCTCAAGGCCGGGGGCGTGTTGCTGGTGAGGTAACCTCGTCTTCGTTGGGGAGAATGGATCAGAGCATAACCAACGTAAGGGGAAAATCTGACCGCTTGGGTTATCTTTTCTCCACCTACACACAAAATATTTCCATTGGCAGTGTTCATTTTGGAAAAATCTCTTTAGAGAATACGCATATTATGTGCTCTATGTATTTGGTAGTCACCAATTGTTTACCCATTACCTATAGGATTTACGCTTTTACTTATTTTCCCATATTGACCTTATGGCCAGTAGCATGCATTTGTAAGAATAAAATGGTTGCCTAGAGTGTAACTGGGGGCATAGAAGACAGAAGCTAACTGGACTCAGGGACATTAAATCTGGACTTTTCCCTGTGAACTCTGATAAATAAATAAGGCGTATTAAACACATACTGTGTACCAGTGTACCAGGCACCAACCTCAGGACTTTGATATTTAGTGCCCACAGCCTTGTGAGAAAAGTATTGCTATAATGTCCAATTTACAGATGAGGGGCCTGAGACAAAGACAGGTTAAGTATCTTGCCCCCAAAATTATATCTAAGAAGGAGTGGAGGCAGGATTTGAACCTGGCTTATCTGATTCCAGAGACCATGGCCTTAGCCACATATCACCTTGATGATTTATCTGCCTAGATATCAAAATCCACCCTAAAGATTTTCCAAGTACTTTTCCCAACTTCGTTTAATACTTTACCATGGAACAAGGAAACCAGTTAGGCTGGAGAGACCCAACATCACGTTTATCATCTCCAGTTGCAAAAGTAGGTGATAACCTTGGCTTTTAGTTAATCCAATGGACGATAGTTCTTGATTCTTAGTTAATCCAATGGGCCATGTTTTCTACAGTTAAACTATTCAAAAAATTCTTAAAGAGCGATTCTATTTTTTCTCTGGACTGACTCTTTGGAGGGTAAGACTCAGCATTGCTTTACCTTCCTGTCTCACAGGGCAAGGTTTAGTATGTGTAGTAAATGTTTGGAAGATGAATAAATGAAATCAGTTCAAACCAATTGGTCATCTTATTGTTTATCTTATTGGTTTTGTCAGCACTCCTAGACATGGCCTAGACTTCATAATGATGAGAGTTTCTCTTTGTATCACCAGAGGGACACATCCCTCTCTGTCTAATTTATTGCTCTGGTATTGGTAGGCAAGTGGATTGATAAACAACAGAATCAGAATGAAGAAAAACCCCTTTTTAAAAATTGGCACTGCAGGGCTTCCCTGGTGGCTCAGTGGTTAAGAATCTGCCTGCCCATGCAAGGGACACAGGTTTGATCCCTGGGCCGGGAAGATCCCACATGCTGTGGAGCAACTAAGCCATGCACCACAACTACTGAGCCTGAGCTCTAGAGCCCGCAAGCCACAACTACTGAGCCCACATGCCACAACTACTGAGCCCACATGCCACAACTACTGAAGCCTGTGTGCCTAGAGCCCGTGCTCCGCAACAAGAGAAGCCACAACAATGAGAAGCCCGCACACTGCAACGAAGAGTAGCCCCCGCTCACCGCAACTAGAGAAAGCCCGCGCACAGCAATGAAGACCCAACACAGCAAAAAATAAATATAAAGAAATAAATAAATAAATATTTTTAAAAATTGGCACTGCAAACACTCCAACTTAATGAGTGTAATAAGTTGCATTACAGTTATAATACTTAAGGAACATGTTGTTTAGGTCTGAAAATTATCATTTGATTATTTTTTAATGTTATTTAGCCTGCAAAAGATGTTTTGGTAATAGACCTGATTGCCAAGAGTCTATTTTTATTTTAACATTGAAACCCAGATACAGTAACTTTTTATTTTACTTTAATTTTTAAATTAACATACTGTTCATTAACTTTCTTCTTAGCATACAGCTTTATGAATTTTAACACATGTATAAGTTCATGTAACCACTATCACAATCAAAATACAGAACAGTTGCATCATCCAGAAAAATCCCTTATGCTGCCTCTTTGTAGTCAAAACCTCTTTGTAGCCAAACCCTCCCCTACCCTGGAAGCCACTGATCCTTTCTCCATCTCTATAATTTTGCCTTTTTGAGAGTGCCATATAAATGATACCGTATAATATATAACCTTTTGACACTGGCTTTTTTCACTCAGCAAAATTTCTCTGAGGTTCATGTGTTGCATGTATCAGTAATTCCTCCTTTTTTATTGCTGAATAGTATTCCAGTGTATAGATATACCACAGTTTATTATATCCATTCACCAGTTGAAGGACATTAGAGTTGCTTCCAGTTTTTGACTCTAACAAGTAAAGCTGCTGTAAACGTTAGTGTACAGGTATTTGTGTAAGCATAAGTTGCCATTTCTTTAGTGTAAATACCTAGAGAAGTGAGATTACTGGGGCATATAGTGAGCTATATACAAGAAGCCACTAGACTTTCTTAGAGGGGCTGTACCATTTTCATTCCCACCAGCAATGTACTAGGTTTCCATTTGTTCCACATCCTCATCAGCACTTGGTATTGTTATTTTTCTCCCTTAATTTTAGGCATTCTAATAGGTTTGTATTGGCATCTCATTGTGGTTTCATTTGCATTTCTTTAATAGCTAATTATTATTAAAGCATATTTTCTTGTGTTATTTACCATTTGTATATCTTCTTTGGTGATATGTCTGTTCAAATCTTTTGAACATTAAAAAAATTGATTATGTTGGGTTTTTTTAATTAATTTTATTTGATCTTTGCAACAACCCTGTGTGCTTGGTACTATTTTTTAAAAAAATATTTATTTGTTTCTTTATTTATTTTTGGCTGTGGCGGGTCTTAGTTGCGGTGCGCAGGCTCTTCGTTGCAGCGTGCAGGCTTCTCTCTAGTTGTGGCACATGGGCTCCAGAGTGTGAGGGCTCTCTAGTTGTGGCACATGGATTCCAGAGCATGTGGGCTCTGTAGTTGCAGCACGCAGACTCCCTAGTTGTGGCACGCAGGCTCAGTAGTTGCAGCGTTCAGGCTTAGTTGCCCCATGGCATGTGGGATCTTAGTTCCCCCACCAAGGGTCGAATCCGTGTCCCCTGCATTGGAAGGCAAATTCTTAACCACTAGACCACCAGGGAAGTCCCTGTTTTAATTGTAGAGTTTTGAGAGTTCATTATATATTCTGGATCCAAGTCCTTTGTTAGATATGTGATTTGCAAATATTTTTTCACACTCTGCAGCTTATCTTTTTAGTGTTTTTCATAGAGCAGAAGTTTTTAATTTTGATGAAATTCAGTTCACTTGTATTTTAAAAATGAATCTAGCTATTGGTATTATATCTAAGAATGATTTGCCTAACTTAAGGTTATGAAGATTTCTCATATTTTTCTTCTAAAACTTTTATAGCCTTGTGTTTTACATTTAGATTTATCATCCGTTTTGAGTTAATTTAAGTATAAAGTTATAAGGAATCTGGTATATGGATGACCGATTTCTTCAACACCATTTGACACCACTGTCACCAGTTTTTAACACTTTTGCAGTGCTATTTGGACCTGTGCGCTATCCATGAGCCAGTCTTAGACCTGGGCAGTGGTCTACCCCATAGTTCAGTTCCCCAAGCTTTTGTCACACTGTTTAGGGTCAGGAACATGTACAGGTCCGGGGGGAGGCCAGTAGTACATACACAACTTTATGGGGTTGCTTTCTTGAACTCCCACCTCTCCAAGATCATCTCCCCTACATTCTCCACCTACAGGGCCCTTCTCCACCTTTTCCTGGTCTTCTGACTAGAAAGCGAAGGGTGTAGTATCCCAGCTCTGCTGTGTACTTCCCACAGTTATGTCTCCCTCTGGGACTAAGAGAGGAAAAAAAACCCTTTCTCCCCCTTCCCCACCTGCACCCTCCTCTTCTGACCACAGTTCCTTGGGTCAGAGAGAAGGATTCCCTCTGTCACTGCTTGCCCAGTCACTGCTCCTACCCCTTCTACTGTGGGGTTGCAACTTTGGGAGTGAGGCTTGCCTGGGGCGGAACCAGAAGAGAAAACAAAACAAAACAAAACAAAATAAAATTAGGATTTCCCCCACCTTCTCTGCCCTGTAGGGGCCCCCTTCCACTTCTTAGACCAGAATGGGAAACTCCTCTTGGAGCTGTTTCTGTCCGGGCCAGTGATTTGTACTGCCTTGAGTCCCAGCTGGAAGGTATGGAAGAAAAAACAAAAAGATCAGGAAACCCTGATTGTTTGTATTTTGAATTCTGGTTTTCTTCCCCAATCTACCTGCTGTCATTTACTTCTCAGAGTCCTCAAATAGCTGTTCCAAACGTCTGTCCAGAGATTTTAGTAGCATTTGTTGGGAGAGACAGAGTGGAGTGTACTTATACCATCTTAAACAGGACCATAACCCTAAACCTTTGACATACTATGAAAATGGAGAGAATTGTACAGTAAACACTGGTGTATCCATTGCCCAGGTTCAATAGCATCTTTTCTTTTAAACAGCATGTCTGAGGATTGCCATGTGTCTAATGTATTAAACACACTACTCGTTTATGTCAGAGTGTAAGTCAGTTATACCCAAAATGATGGAGAGAGGTTTTACCACTTTGTTCTCTCTGAGGCTTTTCTGAACATATATTTTTATTACCCTGTATTTGAAGCATGACTCTGGCTAGCATCAGCTTCTTGTAACTTTGCCTTGGGGGATTGAAATGCTGTCAGGTGGGAAATAACATCATTCCTGATGTACCTCTGTACTCTGCCTTGAAAGATTCATTAAGTTAAGTATTTCTGTAACTAAATCAATTATTCACAGTGGCATTAGAGCATAACTAATAAAATGCTTTTTATAATTCAAGCAATGCCATGTTTGGCCAGATCTGGCAGCTTCTTTATCTGAGTGATGAGCCCTCAGTTTGACTTAGCAGTTCTGTCTTTTGAGTTCTAACACCTATTTGCAAAGAGCCAACAATGGCACCCCTTCACCATCAATATTTATTCAGTACCTGTTGTGGGTGAGTATCAATGCCAACTACTGGGGATTCAACTAGATATAAGTCCTTGCTACTCAAAGTAGGTCCTGGGACCAGAAGAACTGGCATCACCAGGGAGCTTGTTAGAAATGCAGGATCTTGGGCCCCATCCCAGACCTTCTGAATCAGAATCTGCGATTTAACAGTATCCCCAGGTGATTGTTTCAGGAAGCACTGACATAGATACAGTCCCTGCTTTGAGGAACCTACACTCTGTTGGGGAGCAAGCACTGAGACTGTAACAGGTAAGTTGCGTGCTGAGGATCAAATGCATAGCCCAGGGGCTGAGGACTCCAGGTTCAAAGTGGGCAGCATCCACAAATCTGGGGAAGAGGCAGACGAGGTAAATGGAGGCTCTTACTCCAGATGTGAACAAAGGATCCCAGGTGGGGTGCAGGTGGTGCCCAGAGGATAATGCAGGCATCACTCTCAGAGCTGCTTACTCTGAGTGCAAGTGTTCCCCGGGGAAGTTATTGACCTTCTTGCCTGTCATCAGACTGGTAATGAGGACAGGTTGTCGGTGTCTGTGGGCATTTTACAGTTTATAGAGCATCAGGTACTGACTACGAATGTAATCTATGACTCACGCTCATAAACTTCTCAGGCATGTCAGTTTCCTATCAGAAGACTTACTTTATTACATCTGTGAGGAGTGATTCTTTGCCTCTGAGGAACGATGGCTCCATTTGGAATTTATGGTTTCAGAGACTCAAGTTGTTTGCCTCTTGAATTCCTTGCTTTTGGATTTTATGATGGGTGTTTGAAATCCTTAAGTGTTGGCTGCTTTAAAATTAGGAATGACCTCTTAGGGAAAAATAGAGCTTCTATCAAAATATGATCTATCATCTATCCCAAATATTTCTGGCCTCTTTTTTGACCATATGTGAAACTAGATTTAGTGTTACTAGGTGTGAAACATTGATTTATAGGGAAGGCTAAATTAAGGGGTAAAATTTCTTGAGAATCCTCAACTAGTTATTGTACATCATTGTTCCTTGGGAAAAAGTGCAGAAATTGGTAAGCGTTTTCTTCACTCTAGACTTTAATAGACTGCCTCACTGTGTAGTGTGACAGCTGAAAGGTAAATATTATAGGGTATGTACATTTAGAGAAGGGTTTCTCCACAGTGGCACTATTGACCTGTTGGTCAGGTGATTTTTTGTTGTGGTGGAGGTTGGGGGGGTTATAGGATGTTTGCAGCATCTCTGGTCTCTACCCACTAAATGCCAACATCTCCCCTAGGTCACAACAACCAAAAGTGTCTCCAGAAATCTCCAAATGACCCCTGGGGGCAAAATTGCCCCCAGTGAAGAACCACAGATTTAGAGTTACATCTCCATAATCTGGGACTTGCTTTTTTACTTCTCCATACCCAAACTTTACTGAGAATAAGAGAAAACATTAATGCAATTTCTGGGGGCAGCCAGAGTAACTGCCAAAAGGCTTATACACTTTAAAATGGAAGTCCCCCACAGACCCTCACTCCTTGTTTATTTATTTATAGGCTATACATTTAGCAAATTGGTCTCCAGGATTACAAATACAGTTGATTACAAGAGGCCCATAAGATGTGCTGCGAAGGCTTACTTTTTAGAAGGCATGTATACAGAGGTTATGGATGATTTTGTTTGAGGTCCAGTACCATATTCACGGTGATTAAATACCTAACCATTTAACACGTACAATTGTACTATTGCTTTTGTTAGGGTCTGTCTCATCTTGTGCTGCTGTAACAAATACACCATAGGCTGGGTGGCTTCCACAACAAACGTTTATTTCTCACAGATCTGGGAACTGGAGAGTCCAAGATTAAGACAACATCACTGCCAGCATCTTGTGAGAGCTGCTTCTGGGTTTATCCACTCTCAGTGGAGAGCGGCAAGAGGAAGCAAGCTCTCTGTGTCTGTTTATAAGGGCACTAATCCCATTCATGAGGGTTCCACCCTCCTGACCGAATTATCTCCCAAAGGCATGACTTTCAAATACCAGCACATTGGGGATAGGCTTCAACCTATGAATTACCAAGGAACACAGACATTCAGTCCATAGCAGGGTCCTATCTTTTTAAAAAGGAGTCAATGACAGAGTTTTTGAGTGTTGAGCCCCTGCCCCATTTCCCTATGGGTTTTGCTGTTGTTGTTGTTTGTTTTCATTTTAAACGAGATTTATTTAAAAATTCTTTTCAGCTTTATTGAGGTATGGTTCAAATAAAACTGTGGTACATTTAAAGTGTACCTGGTGATGATTCAGTGTGTGTATACGTTGTGAAAGGATTCCTCTCATCTAGTTAATTAACACACTCATCACCTCATTTCTTCTTTTGATGAGAACATTTAAATTCTACTCTCTAGCAAATTTCAATTATATAAAAGTGTTATTAACTATAATCACCATGTGATTATAGTTAGATCCTCAGACCTCATTTGTAGTTAATGGATGGTTTTTTGACAAGGATAAAAGGAAACAAAAGCAGACACATGAACTTACAATTAAGGATCCTGAGGCTAAGAGTTAACTAAGTTGACCAAGATTATAGCATTTGAAAGTGGTAGAGCCAGAGTTTGAGGTCAGTTTCGTTTGAGTCTACAGATCATGCTCATAATGTCTGCTCTATATACTTCTTTTTTTTTTTTTTTTTTTTTTTTTGCTGTACGCGGGCCTCTCACTGTTGTGGCCTCTCCCGTTGCGGAGCACAGGCTCCGGACGTGCAGGCCCAGCGGCCGTGGCTCACGGGCCCAGCCGCTCCGCGGCATATGGGATCCTCCCAGACCGGGGCACGAACCCGTATCCCCTGCATCGGCAGGCGGACTCTCAACCACTGCGCCACCAGGGAGGCCCTATATACTTCTTTAAGTTGGGACCTAGGGCACAGGTCTCAATTTTCCTCAGGTTACAGCCCTCCAATCCCTCCTCCCTGAGACAAGTGTTAACTGCTGGCTGTTTCCTTTCACACTTCTCTTCCTGTTCATTCGGTGTACAAGTCTAAGTGCCCCCAGCATCACTGCAGGTCACTAGGTCTTGAGCGAAATCTCTCCTTCAGTCTCTTTTATGCATGTGTGATTTTACTGAGAGAGTGTATTTTAAATAATTTATGCATAAATAGAATTCTTTTTATAACTTCAGTCTTTTCTGTTTTTTCTTTTTTGTGTAATTTCCTCTTCTCCAGTAACTACGTTTAGCAATGTGGGATCTGTGTGTTTTTTTCGGTACTTTTCCTCATGCTCATATGATCATATCCACGTTGGGTTTTTTTAAATTAATTAATTAATTAATTAATTATGACTGTGTTGGCTCTTGTTGCTGCGAGCGGGCTTTCTCCAGTTGCAGCGAGTGGGGGCTACCCCTCGTTGCAGTGCACGGGCTTCTCATTGCAGTGGCTTCTCCCATTGCTGAACACGGGCTCCAGGCTCGCAGGCTTCAGTAGTTTGGCTCACGGGCTTCAGTAGTTGTGGCTCACGGGCTCCAGGGCGCAGGCTCAGTAGTTGTGGCTCACGGGCCTAGGTGCTCCGCGGCATGTGGGATCTTCCCAGACGAGGGCCTGAACCCGTGTCCCCTGCTTTGGCAGGCGGATTCCCAACCACTGCGCCACCAGAGAAGTCCCCATATCCACATTGTTATCTATCTATCCACTTACCCACTTATAATAGATATAGATACATACATATACACATATGAGTTTTTGGTCATAGCTTGTTTTATAAAAAATGGGATCGTATTATATTTTCTCTGCATCTTATTTTCCACATTTAACAACTACCTAATGGAAGTCTCTCCATGTCAATTGTTATAGCCCTAATGAATTATTTTTAATGCCTACATCATGTGGTATGACTGTTCCCTGATTTGTTCAGTGTTCCAATATTGATGGACATTTACCTTGCACTCAGCTTTATGGGTTGCAATTAATAACCTTATTTATATAACATTAGGTCCTAAAACTTATTTTCATGGGATAGAGTCCCAGGAGTGGGATTGCTGGTTGTATTAAAATTTTAATAGATATTGCCAGATTGCTTAAACTATAATGGTTTCATTTCTACTAATACCTTAAGAGAGCACATTTTTGGGTCCATTTTTCAATGGGTTTAATTGCCTTATTCTTTTGATTTGTAAGAGTACTTCATGTATTACAGAAAATAACCATTTATCTTTATTAAGATACATTTTTTAAAAATCCATCATTTGTTTATTGTCTTGTTTATCATCTGTTCCTTTTATAACTTTTGAATTAAAACACTATACATTATAGTCTAGATTTTCTTCTAATATATTTATTGTTTGTGCTTTTTTTGTATGTATGATATGATACAGGATTTAATTTTATCTTTTTCCAGATGAAGAACTACTTGTACCTACACCACTTATTAAATATATTCATTGTCCCCATAGAATTGAAACATCACCTTTGCTGTATATTAAACTGTCATTTCTTAATTTTCAACAGTTAGGTATTAACCTAGCTTTTGTTGGCTGAGACAGTGTGGTGGCTCACCCAAGTGACGATTCCTTTCTTCTCTTTTCTGGAGGAAGCATGGCTTGACAGTAATTCACCTTGCATCCTGGTCTGGAAGCCTCGAGATCATGCTCATGCTGGTTAGAGCTGGAGCAGACCAGAGAGCCAAGAATCCGGTAGGTATGTGGGTCACACCTGGACAGAAGCCCTGTCCTCACAGTGCAGGAGGAGAAGATTGCAGTGTAATTGTCTCCCCTACCCTGGCTCTCTTTAGGATGGAATGAATGCCCTCCACTTTGGGGCTCAGAGCAACAACATGTGCATTGTGGATGGAGTACTCATTCAAGATCTGCACCTGTGGGACTTGGACCAGCCTGATGAGGTGTGTTTGCTGTTGGGCGGACAGGTCTCAAATACACCCCCACTAGATTCTGCTTTCTTCCTGCCCTTGCAGAAACTGCCAAAGCAGCCAGCACAGACAGACCTGACCCTGTAGCTGGATCCTCTCTCTGTCTGGCAGACCACAGAGCAGAAGGAAATTGTTGGTGCCGGTGGTGGCCCTAGCACCTGCATGTGGGGAGGGCAGGAGGTATTGAGGAAGCCGCCTCTACTCCCTCATCCTGGCCAGGGGTGGACAGTATCCACCCTGTTTGGGTGCCTGCATTTTACTCCATTATGCCTGGCCTTTTGGGAATGTATTTGACCCAAGGCTGTGGTATAATGAGCCATGGAATATAGTGCAATTTTATCATATCCATCTATATTTCTTTCCTTTCATAAGAAGTGATATAGTAACAGCTACCACTTATGGAGTATTCGTTAGTGTGCTTGGCCCAGAGGAATGCTGTGTCCACACATTATTTCAGCGAGAGGTCTAGGGCCTGGCACATATGGATGCTTAACAAATCATTGCTGGATGAACGAATTAAACTGTTAATCCCTACAGTAATCCTATAAAGAAAAAATAGTTTACTTATTTTCAAAGGAAGTCTTATATTTACTGATATTTGAGGAAGTCGAGGCCCAGAGAGGCCAGGTACCTGGTCTGAGGGCTCCAAACTGAGAAGTGACAGAGCCAGGGTTTGAATTCCAGTCTGGTTGACTCTAGTCACCATGCTGTACCGTCTCCCTTCTCAGAGGACAGTGGGCATTGCCCATGTGCTAGGGACTGTCTTTTCCCTGGAATATCTCCTTCTAGGCTTTTTTCATAGGATAATATCCTCTGTGGGATTGGCATTTGGATTTTGAATGGAACCTCCTTTTCACTGTGCCTCTAGAACTTTACTCTCCATTAAAGTCTCTCTAGAAGTTAATCAGTAATATTTGCTTTGTTTCACCTCTTTTAAAAAACCTTCACATTTTTTTCTGACCTCAATCTTAAAAATAATAACAACAAAAGCCATTTCTTCAAGTGAAGTCTATAAATTTATTTTACTTCTTCTGAATATGACTGAGCAACTAAACCTTTACAGCTTGGAGGCAGACACACTTGGGCTGAGGCCTGGGCATATATTAACTATGTGGCTTTAGCAAGTTCTCCAACTGCTGAAATCCTCAGTATCTCCCTCTGTGCAATGGGAATAATAAAACCTACTTCATGGTAGCACCAAGGCATGATGGGGTGGGGGGTGGATGTCTTGACCTCCATGTCATTTTTTATCAGCAATACCTCCATTCTTTGATAGAAATGATTTTGATGCTTCCTCAATCTTATATACAAATACCTATGTCAGTGAGCAAAATGGCAAGCCATTCTACCACCCCTTTCCAATCAGACGCCACCCCTAAGCCATTCCTATGTAGTAGTATATCAGAGTAGCCACTGTTGGAATGCTTAAATGAGTTAATGACTATAAAGCACTTAACGGAGAACCTGGTAGTTGGTAAGTGCTCACTAAATGTTAGTTATTATAACAATTATTATAGGGTAAAATGCTATCTAATTTCCTAAAACTGATAACCATAATCAAACAGCATTTAATGTCAGGATGAGGAAGTCAGACATTCCAGCTTGATCCAGGCTAACTAGGAGTGTGGCCTATGAGTGAATTCCATTCAATTCAATTCAGCAGATATACGTTCAGGACCTGATTTTTTGTTTGTTTGTTTGTTTGTTTTAATAAAAGGTATTTTTAACTGAAGTACAGTTGATTTACAATGTTGTGTTTGCTTTCTGCTGTAAAGCAAAGTGATCAGTTATACATATATATACATTCTTTTTACTTTCTTTTTATTTTATTTTGTTTTTTTATTGAAGTATAGTTGATTTACAATGTGTTGATTTCTGCTGTACAGCCAAGTGGTTCGGTTATATTATTACATTCATATAATATATATATTCTTTTTTATATTCTTTTATCTCAGGATATTGAATATAGTTCCCTGTGCTATACAGTAGGACCTTTTTGGATTTGTTTTTTTTTTTTTTTTTCCAGTATGCGGGCCTCTCACTGTTGTGGCCTCTCCCGTTGCGGAGTGTAGGCTCAGCGGCCATGGCTCAAGGGCCCAGCCTCTCCGCAGCATGTGGGATCTTCCCGGACCGGGGCATGAACCCGTGTCCCCTGCATCGGCAGGCGGACTCTCAACCACTGCGCCACCAGGGAAGCCCAATAGGACCTTTTTGTTTATCAGCACCTGTTTTGTGTCAGAACAGGACTATCTTCCTTTTCATTGGGCTCTGGTTGCTTTCACGGGAGACGGCTGTGTGTGGGGAGGATCAGGCAAGCTGAAGGGGCTCAAAGACCAAAGCAGTTTGTGGGGAACCTTCCCCACTTCTGGAGCTTCTGCTGGCCATTATCTCTTCGGCAGGCTCTGGGCTTGTCCTGTTCCACTCCTCTTCCTCCAACTCTGACTATTTGTTGGGGAAAAGGCTGAAGAGCCCTGGTAGCGGACTGTGCAGAGCCAGATAGATGTGAAGCTAAGAGTACCTAAAATTAAGATGGGTGGAGAGACATATGAGGAATGAGCAAATAATGAGTTCACTGGGTCATCTAGGGAGAGAAGAATCTCTGAGTCCAATTTTAGTCCTAAAGAAACCTGGATTAATCAATAAAAAGACAAAGTCTGTCCTTTTTCTGAGATCTGTGAGTGAGGTCAAGGATACTGGCAAAAGCCAGTAGGAACTGGGATCAGGAGCTCAGGGTCAATTAATTCAGCGTTGGGTTTTCCATCTGTATTTGCTTAAAGATATTGTGGAACTCATGAAATGCACTGTATAGAAAAGACTGCTCCGTCTTCACAGCGGGCCTTCTTCCCTAGTTTCATTTTTTTCTTTTTTGCGGTACGTGGGCCTCTCACTATTGTGGCCTCTCCCATTGCGGAGCACAGGCTCTGGACACGCCGGCTCAGCGGCCATGGCTCACGGGCCCAGCCGCTCCGCGGCATGTGGGATCTTCCCGGACCAGGGCACGAACCTGTGTCCCCTGCATCAACAGGCGGACTCTCAACCACTGCGCCACCAGGGAAGCCTCTTCCCTAGTTTCTTATCCACAGAAAGTGATGGAGAGCCTTTATACCTGCCCAGTGTTAGTAATCCTTCTCATTAGCCTAGAGGGAACTCCAAAAGCTAACAAGGAAAGCCTTACAGGGAGGAGGTCTTTATTAACAAAATGAATTTAACTAGGCCTGGAAGAGATTGGGTGAGATGGGAGAGATGGAGGACACTGGAGTATACTGAAGTTTCTCCCAACTCCATAGCTCTAGAAATCATGTGGCCTCTCCAGGGGAGAGAGATTAGAGCAGCCAGGAGAAGTCATAGGTAAAGCAGTCTAGATATTTAGAATCTACATGTAAACTCCCACCTAGTGATCAAAAATAAATACTCAGGGCTTCCCTGGTGGCGCAGTGGTTGAGAGTCCACCTGCCGATGCAGGGGGCGCGGGTTCGTGCCCCGGTCTGGGGGGATCCCACGTGCCGCGGAGCGGCTGGGCCCGTGGGCCACGGCCGCCGGGCCTGCGCGTCCGGAGCCTGTGCTCCGCAGCGGGAGAGGCCACAACAGTGAGAGGCCCGCATACTGCAAAAAAATAAAAAATAAAAATAAATAAATAAATACTCAGACTAAAATGTTTGGAGAGGGAGGGACACAGAATGGAATGGCCTCAGAAGCCACTCATGTATCTGTTGAATGTTTATAAAGTTTGGTGGTATGACGTTAGGTTGGTTTCAGCTGCATATATTGGGGAACTTCCACTGGTTTAAAAGAATCTATATATGAAGTCTCTAGAGGTCCAAATGCAAAGAAACATCCTTTTTTTGGAGGACTGGGGATAATCATGAAGGGATTTAAGAAGACAGTTTCCTATGTGGACCTGAGGCCCACATCTAACAGCCTTGGATTTCATCAGACCTATTGACTCCCATCTGGGGAGAACTGACCCAGCAGCTCCCTTTCACATCAGTTCTATGCCTTCATGTGCAACACACTGCTCTTTCAGCACTTTTTACTCATGGCCATGTTCTTGTCCTCTCTCAAATCTCTAGTTATTCAGGGCCCTGCTGGTTTTCCCCTTCAACTAGGGTTCTGCTCTGGATTCCTGATCACAGGGTGAAGGGAAATGTCTTGGGTGTGTAGACATGCCCAGGAGACACCGGGGGACTTCATGATGGATTCCACCGGCCTCCTCTCCTCAGAGGCTCTCCAGGGCACCTTCTCTGGGATCCCTGTGGGAAGGGATGGCCAGGTTGGACTTAAGGTGCACATTTAATGGCTGTTTGTGAAACATTTACTGAACTTGGTAACTTGTCAAATAACCCTGGTAGTAAACTTAAAAATGAAAAATAATTTCTAATGAATAATTGCAACTCCTCAGACTTATTCATGTGCAAACAATTTAAATGCATTGAATTAAGACATATTAGGTTAAATGCACATTAAGTTAATAAAGGAAAAAGGAACAGGAATTCTGGACCCTCCTTATTTTTGTTAATTAAGAAAGGGATTCAGGATCCCTTCCTGAGCTGGGAAGTTGTTGTGGTTTGTGTGGGGCTTGAAGCTTGAGGCCCTGACACCAGGCTCCACAGTCCTCCAGGCTGGAAAATCTCCCTGCCTTCCAAGTGAGGGCAGCCTCAGTTCTCCGAGACTGCACTAGATAGAGGCCCACTTGAGTGTAATTTAAAAGGGTTGGGTGGTTAAAAAATGAAATAAGACATAAGAAACTATATATTTTTTTAAAACCCACATTTTTGAAATTCTTGGTATTTTGCCTAATAACTTATACTAGAGATGGGAGAAAAGATTTGTATCTCATTTTACTGTCACCTCATCTTCATGCTACCTTTTGATATGTTTATAAGATAGAGACTACTTTAAATGTTCTTATTTTGTGTAATTTGGCTTTCACTTTTCTTCTTGATGATAACATTTTTTAAAGGTTATACAAAGTTTAAAGTAATAGCTGCTTTCTTGGCGAGGAAAAATGTTTCATCTTTGATAACCTCCCATTTCTTACCAGAGTAGGCTTTCTCTGTGGGTGGGTCCTTTGTCACTCTGTTTAGGTATGCAGAAATGCAAGACTTTGTAGCAACCAAGGATAAAAGAATAAGGCCATTTTAAAGTTGAAAAGACTCCTGATACTTCGGGTAGTGTATGTCCCCAGATGGCTAAATATGTATTAGTTAGAATTCTTTTTGTTATGAGTGACAAAAATCCAGTTTAATCTAGAATAAACATTAAAGGTAGTTTATTCACTCCTAACTAAAGAGTTTGAGGGTGTATCTGACTGGCTTCAGGTATGGCTGGATCCAGCTCTTTTTTTTTCCTCCCAACTCTTGGCTGTCTCTGTTGGCATTATTGATAGGTTTACTCTCCACATGGTGGGAAAGATGGCTACTAGCAGCCTCAAGTTTAATATATGAAAGCTCACAGGTGACTCTGATTGGCCTGTGGCTTGGCACGTGACCATCCTGAACCAAACACTCTGACCAAGGGGTAGATGGTGGAAGAGGCAGGAGCTATAATGAACAGCTCCACAAAAATGGGGCACAGGGGCTGTTCTCCAGTGGAAAAGATGGGGACAGGAAACAGGTCACCAGTGCTCTTTCTTGCTGTTCCAGGGCATTAGCAACCTTTAAAGGCTGTCTACCCCCATTTCTTGTCACCTGCTCCCCAGCCACAAACAAACACTCACACTGAGTTATGTACTCCCACAAATCGCCAGCTCAGGTCCTGCATTTCATTATGATCACTCCTATGTGTGTTTGTCTTCCCTAACAGACTCTGAGCTTCTTAATGTCGGGGTGCCATATTTTTTATCTTGGCCACTCTTGCTTAGCACAGTATCTGACATATACATAGGTGCTTAATAATTGTTGAATAAAAAGTGACTGATTTATAAGGGTGTGTGACTAAATGTTTTCATCTAGTATATCATCAGTGTTTCTCATCCTCCTTATTGTGATTTGTTTATATGGACCTTTATCTGTTGTCAGTATTCACAGATATTTGTAAAAGCCAGACAGTAATTTTGGCTCTGTCATTTCCCAAGAGCTGTTCATGGCTCAAGACTAGATCTTGATCTTCAGTTAGGGGTCTAATCTCACAAGCAGCAAACAGAGGCCCCAGGCAGTTTCTGTCTCTTCCCTTTGCCCTTCCTTAGTGATTTGATGAGAACCATCGATGATGAGTCAGGATTTCAAACTCTGAAGGGCTGGGGATGTAGGTCTAATTGACCACATATCTGGCTCAAGAATATAAATGAGGTGAATTTTTGGTGCCAGTTTGTTTCTCCGGCCTCCCTAATGCATGAGTGCAGAACCCTGGAGGGCTGATCTATACACACTTTTTTTTTGGCCATTTATTATTTTAGCACTTTTCCTTCATTTCTCTTTAGGTTGTCGGAGAATCATGAGCCGCTATCTCAAGTTAACAGTGACCATTATCTTTTTATTATCTTGCATTAGCAGGAGATCAGATAACAAATCTAGATTCAGGAACCTTCTTCTAAAGAGTCTTGTATCTTGCTTTTCACATTTCAAACATCTTGCTAAGCTTTTAGTTAATAACATATCAAGCCAATCTGTGAATGTTTTCTTTAATCAAAGAAAATACTTCTGCTGCTATTTTGCCACCCCAACTTCTTTTCCTGCTTTTAAATATCTCAGGTTAGAAAATTGAGTTTTTTATGGGTCTTTCATTGTTCTCGATGACATTTTGGCTGTTGAAAATGCAGTCTCCCTTTGCAATGTGAAAAGTTAGAGAAATTGCCATAATCAGAAGATTCTGCACTTGAACCTTCCTCCCAAACAAATCACACCTAAACATCCCTCTTAAGCTATATTCTCTGGATAATTCCTAATTTCTCCATCCCATTTCATATTGACCTATTCTCAAGAGTTTTCCTGTGGATTCTTGGTGAACATTAGAGGTAAATATATGAGCAAGCAAGGAGAGCCTAAAGAGAAGCAGTTGATACATGTCATGTCTGAATGAGTCACATAAATATTAAACCCTGGACAATTTCTGCTTCAAACATTTTTATCAGTAAGGCAAGGCTTACTGAGTGATATGCAGGTGACTCAGATGGGGTCTGGAACAAAATCAGCTTCTCAATAAATAGTCGAGTGAAAGAACTATTCAATAAATGCAGAAAGTTGGTAAAATTGTTACATTTGAAAGGGAATCTCATTGTCTGATTGTGAGGTGGCATCTCCCCAGGTGCTTGGGAAGACCGTTTCCAAACAGTACTTCTCTGCCCCCATAAAAATGATTCTGTGCTGATGCGGAATTCCCACAATTTGGGGCAACAACTCAGAAATGGATCTGGTTTGAAGTGAGAGGGATTGTTATCACCCTCCCCTAGGAAGGGCCCAGAATGCTGTGACCAGAATCACCACCTTGGCCTCCTCGCCATCCCCTCCCCTCAAACTGCTGCCCGCTTTGTTGGTTGTCTTGCCTGCTCAGTAAGTGTATAATGAACACTGGAGTTTGTGATTGATTTTCAGAAAGGAAGAAAACCATTCCTTTTGGCGGCAGAGCAGGGCCACATTGAAATGATAGAAAAACTTATCTTCCTTAATCTGCATACTTCAGAAAAGAACAAGGTGAAATGGCCTTTTATTTCTTTGCTGAGTGACAGTTGAGGTGTAGATTTGGTGATGGCATTTTGGTGAGCAGTAGAGTTGTTCAGTTGTTACTACAGTCAGAGGGAATCATCGAATATCCAGGTGAAATCAACCCACTTTTTCAGTGGATCGTCCAGATTGCCAATTTTGCTCCATAAATGTCTGTGACATCAATGGACTACATGGAATTTTCTACTGTCAACTCCAGTTGCTATTTTCTTCCACTGAGGTCTGCGGGAGACTCAGCCCCACCTGACCAGGGAGGGAAACACTGGGTGGGCATCCATGTCTATGTGCATATCTTTGATACTTTCCTTAGGAGAAATTCCTAGATGTGGAATTGTGGGTCAAAGAGTTCTGCACATTTTAAAATCTTTTGGTATATATTGCTAAAACTACCTCCCAGAAATCTTTCACCAGTTTGCCTTCTCAAGGTTATATAGACTTACTTTTATTGTCCCACTTTTGCTAGCAAATTAGCAGCAAAGGTAGAGCAAGGAACATGGATGGATTTTTCCCTTCTCTTTCAAACAGCTATTTATTTTCATTTAACACTTTAAAAGTATGAATTTCACTTAAAACTGTGGAAAACATGGCCACTACTCTATCCACAGCTTTAGCAGTCTAAAATAACTCATGGTGGTTCATTTGTTAAACCATTCACTTATTCACCAAAAAAAAAAAATTTTTTTTAATATGTGCTCTATGCTAGGTAGAGTATGTTTTCTTATTCCAGAAGCTTACAGGGCAAGAAGAGCATACAAAAAATAATATATCAGGCTAAGTGCGGTAATAGATGTATATACAGTGTGCTGTGGGAACACAAAGGAAAATCTGTTTCAGAAATATCACAGGCTTCACAGAGGAGGTGGTATGTTATGTGGGTCTGAGTATTTGAATGGACAGTGGTACGAGGAGATTGGAGGAGGGCACAAGGGTAGAGTATTTCAGACAGAGGGAAGAGCCCATTTGTAAAGGAACCAAGGCATGAAAGAGCATGGTGTGTCCTGGGAATGACAAGTTCAAGGTGGCAGAAATTGAGGATGGGTGGGCTGGGAAAGGTGGATGCCAAGTGGGCCAAGGCAGAGAGACCATGAAAGGCTGTGCTCACCAGGAGGAGGGGTGATTCTGACCTATTGGCAGCAGAGACCTGGAGGGTTTTACGCAGCAAACAGGGATGGGATCCATCCTGGGTGTAGGCGGGTAACTGTCACCGTGGTTTGAAGGGGGTATTGGTGCCTGGAGAGGCAGGAGGTGGGGAGTCCCAGTCAGGTGACTGCAGAAGTGGCTGAAGCAAGAGCTACAGAAAGCCTCTCACCGAGGCTCTCACTGGCAGCAAGCAGGACGAGGTGGTAGGAGGAGACAGAGGCCACAGGATCTGTGACCAGGGGATACGGAGAGGGCAGACTTTCTGGCCCCTAGCTCTCTGGCTTGGACTCCCAGGAGGGTGGGGTGCCCATCCCTGAGCTGTGGGGTACAGGGGAGGAGGGGGTGATGCATGGTGAGTAGTAAGGGTTTCGGAGGCTTCACTCTGAGGCACCGGAGTGGGGAGGGGGTATATTCAGGTGGAGGGCGGCAGGGAGTTAGAAACCGGGCCTGGGGTTCTTGTAAACCCCTTGTGAGTCATCTGCTCTGGGTGGTCACTTTTTAGCCTCTGGCTCAATGCCTTTGAGGCTGGCTGTTTGGAGACTCAGGTGAGTGGAGTCCTCTTGGACTTCATAGTTTAATATTCTGACGAATTCTAATTTGGCAGCTCTCCTGAGAGCTACTTTAAGAAGTAATCTAATCACTTACTTTAAGACACCATTGATTGTAAGGCACATCATTATTTCATGTAACACTAAGAAAAAATAATGCTGCCAATTAAACTGTGACACAAAAAACTCTTGTCATTTAGAATATTTTATATTATTGAGTTTTTAGACTTTTATCTGAGATTTTTAAAATCATATACATACAAAGGACCAAATAAGCAAGGGAGCTTGGTTAAGTATTCCTAGACTTCATACATTGAGTCGAATTCTTCTAAATCACTTTCTCACTCAGAGTCTTGATGTCCTTGCTTTTCCAGACAAAATATTGTCTTTTGTGCCTTCAAAGATGCTTGTGATGCAGTGTTTCTTCAAAAGGTGCCCTGCTATAGATTCTGAGATTTTCTTCTAAGCCACTGACACCCATTCTGATTTAATGCAAATCACAAGCCATGACAGCTATATCATGTCTGCTGCCCGGTTGACTGAGATTGTGAGGTGCATCCTGATCTCAGATATGTTAACATGAGAAACCGGATGTGACTTAGAGTTGGTGGCGTATGGTCATAAAAATAGCAACTGTGGGCAACAAAATGAAAACTGAAGGCTGTGAAAGTGGACATGTGTGATGCCTGGGAAAAGTCAGTATTCCCCTTGGACCAGAGAAGCATAATCAGCCTGGTCACATGCATTCCTGGACCGGGATTTAAAGCAGGGCTCTGACTGCCTGGGTCTGATCCTGTCTCCATCACCCCAGCTAGATGATTTTGGGCACGTTACTTGGCCCCTCTCAGCCTTAGTTTCCTCATCTATCAAATAGCCTCATAAGGCCTTAGTGAGGTTTCAAATGAAAGGCTGTGTCACACACTTAGTTCAAGGAATGGCGCCTGGCACATGGTAAGTGTGCAACAAGTGGTATCCGGTGTCATCACCGGGGTTATCTGGGTGCAGTAAGTGAGATCTTGGTTACCATCGGTATCAGTGGTACATATTGTTATTATCCTCCTTTTTCTCTCTTCCAGTTCCTAGGAGAATGTAAGCCAGGCTTTCAGCTGAGGATCATGGACAAAAGTAGAGCCTTGATTTGTTTATTTTTATGTGTGTGACCATCTGACGTAGCAATGATCAGGTTGAGCTAGTTTAACTTAAAGAAGATCCTAGGAATTTGGTCTTCTGGAATAAGAGTTATGAATGTGAGAAACTCAAAAAGAACATGGTTCACCTAGGATAAATCTTAGCCATGATTGGCCTTCACAAATCAATATAGAGATCCAGTCCTATAGTCATAGGATTTAATTTAAAGTCTTAGTTGTGCTTGCCCTGTTTTGCTTTAATACTTTACCACTGGAATGTGTGCACTTGGATTTCATCTACCTTTTAGTTATTTTCGCATTGGGGCACATTGAGGAAAAGTCATAAAGTCCAACAAACTGTAATTGTAGATTGTGATAGATTTTATTTGCACAAAGTAAAGTATCTAGTGATGATATTAGCCTTTTGGATGAAGCCCATAACGAACATACAGTCTTGGGCTGCCTCTGTTTCCTGACATAGGCTGTTGCCTGACCAGTTGGACTAGGCTCATGGGACTAGGCTCTAGAGCAGTGGTCTCCAAACATTCTGGGTAGCAAACTCATACCAGTAAAGAAAGTTTGAGCATGCACCTAATCACATGTACATTTACAATTAAATTAATATATTATAAAACATATGCCAGAAATATAAATTTTAAAGATAGAGATAAAAATAAACATAAATAGCAATTTTCATATTTTTCTGTACACTGAAAGGATTATCTTGTAAATATCTGATGTATTTTCCTTCCAGTTTTCTTTGTGTTCCTATGCATGTATATTTTTAGTGCCTGCCCAAAATTCATTTAACTGTTATTTAGCTCTTGGACATTTATGTGTTTGTTTGTTTTTTAATATATTTATTTATTTATTTATTTATTTATTTTTGGCTGTGTTGGGTCTTCGTTTCTGTGCAAGGGCTTTCTCTAGTTGCGGCGAGCGGGGGCCACTCTTCATCGCGGTGCGCAGGCCTCTCACTACCTCGGCCTCTCTTGTTGCGGAGCACAGGCTCCAGACACGCAGGCTCAGTAGTTGTGGCTCACGGGCCCAGTTGCTCTGCGGCATGTGGGATCTTCCCAGACCAGGGCTCGAACCCGTGTCCCCTGCATTGGCAGGCAGACTCTCAACGACTGCACCACCAGGGAAGCCCCTGACATTTATGTTTTGTTCAGTTTTTCTTTACTATTAAAGTAATGCTGTCATGAACCTCTTTGTATACAAACTTTAGTCTGTATTCCTCATTATTTCCTTTGGGTATATTCTTAGAGGTAGGATAGCTTGGTCAAAGATATAAATGTTTATTAGGCTCTTGATATATTAAAGACATGAATTCTTTCCTTCACAGTTTTTGTAAATATTTTTCCACTGGGGTTTGCCTTTTGGCATCTCTTTTCCTGGAAAAGGAGAAGGCAGATTATGAAAAGAAATTCCTCTCTAACAGATGGCTGTCCCAGGCTCTCAGGGGAAGCTGCTGGGATACAGTTTTTCCATCTCGGTGGGATAGGAACATTGGTTCCATGCTCTTTTGTCCCTGTTAACGTGATTGTTTGTACCTAATTAGCTAGTAAAATTGTCTGAACTGGGGCTTCCCTGGTGGTGCAGTGGTTGAGAGTCCGCCTGCCCATGCAGGGGACACAGGTTCGTGCCCCAGTCCGGGAAGATCCCACATGCCGCGGAGCGGCTAGGCCCGTGAGCCATGGCCGCTGAGCCTGAGCGTCTGGAGCCTGTGCTCCGCAGTGGGAGAGGCCACAACAGTGAGAGGCCCGCGTACCGCAAAAAAAAAAAAAAAAAATTGTCTGAACTTATCCTAGCTGTTAGGCAGAATAATGTCCAAGGTGGAGAATGGTTAGGACGTGAGGAAGGAATTCTGCATTTCTTCCCAATATTTTTAGGAAAGAATCTGCGTGAGGAGGGGGAAGTATCCAAGTAGCTATTGTGTGAGACCAGTTCCTTCTTTTCTATGTTGTGGCCTAAACTAAACTCACTTTGTCCTACTAGTGTTTATCATAATGAGTTTCAGGAACCTTAATTACTAAGGTAGGGTATTACATTTTTTTAAATGACATGCAATATTTTAAATCAGTTTTAAAGGTTAAAACTGTACTTGGTACAAATGTGCTTCTATTTTTGTATTTCATACTGCATTTTAGTTCCTCATTTCCATGATTATCTTTCTTAACAAGCTGTTACCTTCTTGTAGACAGGGTCTGGATTCTAGTTGTCTTCCCAATCCCAATGCCTACTACTGTCTGACAAACAGCAGGTGTCTAATAACTGTTTGTTAGATTAATAAAGATTGAGAGTATGAATGATGGAGGGAAGGTGAGAAAGGAGGCAGCATAACAGAGTAGTTAAGAATGCAGGCTTTGGGGCTTCCCTGGTGGCGCAGTGGTTGAGAGTCTGCCTGCCGATGCAGGGGACACGGGTTCGTGCCCCGGTCCAGGAAGATCCCACATGCCGCGGAGCGGCTGGGCCCGTGAGCCATGGCCGCTGAGCCTGTGCGTCCGGAGCCTGTGCTCCGCAACAGGAGAGGCCCGTGTACCGCAAAAAAAAAAAAAGAATGCAGGCTTTGGAGCCAAAGAGCTAGACTTGCATCCTAGCTTTGCCACTTTTCAACTGAGGCTTAGTTTCCTTATTTGTAAAGTGGGGATAATAACCCTGACCTCAGAGTCGTTGTGCAGTTAAACTGTGCCAAAGCATATAGTCTTGGCAGTATAAGTTGGCACATAGATGCTCAATAAATGCTATCTATTAAGAGTAATGCACAAGAGATAGAGAAAGCATGCTGTTTCTCAAGTAATTTCATTCCATGCCAAGGGGCAATTAATTTTAACTTTTTTTCCGTTTGTTAGAATGGCGAAACACCATTCTTAGCTGTTGAAGGAGGTCATGAAGAATGCAGCAAAGTGCTACTGGCAGCAGGAAGTGATATCAACATTCCAAATAAAGTATGTGCTCCATGTCTATTTACTCACACAGGGAGGGGGACTCAGAATGTTCTTTGGGTAATCTGGTCCTGCACTGACCCATTCACTGGGCTTTTGTAGAATTAATACAGTTGTCCCTAATATCTGCGGCGGACTGGTTCTAAGGCCTGCCTAAGTGTACCAAAATCTATGGATAGGGCTTCCTTAGTGGCGCAGTGGTTGAGAGTCCGCCTGCCGATGCAGGGGACGCGGGTTCGTGCCCCGGTCCGGGAGGATCCCACATGCCGTGGAGCGGCTGGGCCCGTGAGCCATGGCCGCTGAGCCTGCGCGTCCGGAGCCTGTACTCCGCAACGGGAGAGGCCACAACAATGAGAGGCCCACGTACCAAAAAAAAAAAAAAAATCTATGGATGCTCCAGTTCCTTATGTAAAATGGTATAATACAGTCCTTATCCGTGGTTATCCATCCAACTGTGGGGGGCATGGGGATTTGGAGGGCCGATTGTATTAATAATTTGCTTTCTTTGGGGTAAGAATTAATGACTTACCTCTGACATTCCCCTATTAACGTTTCCTCAAGAACAATACCATTCTTCCTATTTATTTGGGGAATAAGTTATTTGGAGAATAATTGAAAATAGGGCAAAAGTAGCAGATAGTTGTTGCTTCTCAAACAGACACTTTTATTCTACTTTGTTTTCTTCCTAGAAACAAGTAGTACCTGGCTTATACACAGTAGATGCTGAAAAAGAAAATTGTGTAAAAAGCCAAGTGGTCATTCTAGAGCCTGAAGAAGACAGGATGATGCCTTCTTCTAAGTACAAAATACAAAATACTTTGGTGCTGAGATCCTTTAACACTGATCTTCATTTATTTTTAATTTTTTTTTATTTAAAAAAATTTTTGGCCACACTGAGCAGCTTGTGGGATCTTAGCTCCCTGACCAGGGATGGAACTGAGGCCCATGGCAGTGAAAGCACTGAGCCCTAACCACTGGACTGCCAGGGAAGTCCCTCACTGTATAAAATTATATATACATAGGCAAGATTGCAAGAGAGAGTGGGATATGTAGGGTGAGGTGATTCCCACTGACGTTGCAAGGTTTTTTATGCAATAAATGAACCCAAAGTTAAGAATTCACGGGGCCCAGGAAACATTCAGAATATGGAGAGCGGTGCTGTTTTTCTGTCATGCCCAGGTGCCCCTCTGCCCCCAGTCTGCAGCCTCCCTGGAAAGGCCTCCCTTATTAGCAAGATCCTCCTGGGATCACTCCTTTTGGCTCACCCCGTTGCTCTGTGCCTCCCTCCCTTCTGTACTTAATTATTTGGCCCTCTGAAGGTTTTGCTTTGTAATGGCTTTCACATGCTCGCATTCTCCCCGCCCTGCCAGGACTGTAGGCTCCACGTTGTCCATATCCTTCTGGCCTTGGCCTCATCCAGGCAGCCTGGAAATTGTCCTAAGTCAGTTTTACATCTTTTACATTATCTTGGGTTTTCCCCGGAGTTCATTAGCACACTTCCTGGATAAATAGCCTCAGCCCCCCCACCCCCACCCCCCACTGCTGTCCACACCTGTCTCCACCCAGGCCAGTAAAGGCCCCCCGGGGGGAAACAAGCAGCAGGAAGCAGGAAGCCAGAAGCAAGGATACACACCAGGGTTGTGTGAGGCTCATTTTGCTTTCACATCTGTAGGTGATTACTGTGTCTGATCTTGGAAATGCTTCACCTGCTGACATTAGTTAGTCTTGTTCTCCAGGAGCTTGCTTTGCACCCGCCCAGCTAAGGGGAGGGGGTAAAGGTTGAGTCATTTCTGAGGAGGGTAGTGGGGAGAGATTGTGGATTTAGCTGCCTATGGAGACCGCCTCCATTGGGGCTGGGTGGAGAGGCTGCCTAGCTACCCTGGGTCCAGTGAAGACTTTCTGTAGACCCTAAGAATTCCATATTTCTGGAGGCCCTATCCTCACATCTTATCAAATAACTTTAAATGCCCCCACATTCCACATTAAATATCTCTTTTCTTTTGCTGTAAATTATCTTTTAAAGGCTTTTTTATTTGTGCATTTACAATCATTTGGATACGATAAACTACCTTAATTTATGATTGACTGATTTCTTAGAACTCTGTGCAGACCTGAGAATTTGAGGGAGGTGAAAAAATTTAACCTACAAATTTTTACAGTGTAATGAATACTTTATGAAGATTACATTTAGCAATCAACGAAGTATGAACATGTCAATTAAATATTCACTTCAGTCTTGTGCTTTTCTTTTGGTATCTTGGAACCAACTTTTTTTTAAAAATAAAGAATGGCATGACTTTTTAAAAAAAATTATTTTATTTTATTTATTTTGGGCCGCGTTGGCTCTTCGTTGCTGCTCACAGGCTTTCTCTAGTTGCCGCGGGCCGGGTTTGCTCTTCATTGTGGTGCACGGGCTTCTCATTGCAGTGGCTTCTCTTGTTGCGGAGCACGGGCTCTAGGTGCGTGGGCTTCAGTAGTTGTGGTGCACGGGCTCAGTAGTTGTGGCTCGCGGGCTCTTGAGTGCAGCAGGCTCAGTAGTAGTGGCGCACGGGCTTGCTCCCTGGCATGTGGGATCTTCCCAGACCAGGGCTTGAACCCGTGTCCCCTGCATTGGCAGGCAGATTCTTACCCACTGCGCCAGCAGGGAAGCCCAACCTTTTTTTTTAAGATTTCAAATATTTCTTTAGCTCTTAAGAAGTCTGTAGTCCCTACACACTGTGCCTGTTGTGCCTCATGGATAAAATGCCACAGACTCCTATAGCTCTTCCCACTGTAGGGTTCCTGGCTTTGAGCTCTTCACAAGCCTGTTTCTGCATCAGATCTTTCCACTGGGGGGACACTTCCTACCATTCTGATCTCAGTCTAGACATCACCCTATCCAAAAAACTTTTCTTGCCTGTATCTTTTTTTTTTTGCGGTATGTGGGCTCTCACTGTTGTGGCCTCTCCCGCTGCGGAGCACAGCCTCCGGACGCGCAGGCTCAGCGGCCATGGCTCACGGGCCCAGCCGCTCCGCGGCATGTGGGATCCTCCCGGACCGGGGCACGAACCCCTGTCCCCTGCATCGGCAGGCGGACTCCCAACCACTGCGCCACCAGGGAAGCCCCCTCAAGAAGCTTTTCTTGATCACTCACTGGGAAGTAACCATCCAGTCATGCTATTTTACTTCTCATTGTAGCATTCTCATTGTCACTAGCTGATGTTATTCTTCTAATAATGTCTAGAATCTAATAAATGGGTTCTAAATCTACTGATCTACTGATCTACCAATCAACTGATTGTCCACCCCTCCTGAAAGTAACGTCAGAGATTTTGTTGGTTTAGTCATAGCCCCATAGTCTAAGATGGGGGCTGACACGTAATAAGTGCTCAATAATTTTTTGTGGAATGAATAAGATGATACTTGTGATTATTGTACACATTTACTAGCTCATTTATTTTCCAAGTGTTGCTTTGGTTTGAGAGAAAGAGGTAGGATGGTGTGGTAGGCAGAATAACGGCCCCCAAAGATGTCCACATATGACCCTTGGAACCTGTGAGTATGTGAGGTTACATGACAAAGGGGAATTAAGGTTGCTTTGCAGATGGAATTAAGGTTGCTCATCATCTGACCTTAACAATGAGATTATCCAGGTGAGCCTAATGTAATCACCAGGGTCCTTTAAAAAGGAAGGAGGAGGCTGGCAGGGAGGTCAGAGGGATGCAACGGGAGAAGGACTCAGCACACCACTGCTGACTTTGAAGGTGGAGGAAGGGGGCTGCAAGCCAAGGAATGTGGGTGGTTTCTACAAACTGAAAAAGGTAAAGAAATGGATTCTCCTGAAAGCCTCCAGAAAGGCCTTTATTTTCACTCCGTGAGGCTCATTTCAGACTTCTGACCTCCAGAGCTGTAAGATAATACATTTGTATTGTTTAAGGCACTAAGTTTGTGGTAATTTGTTATTAGCAGCAATAGAAAACTAGTAATATAGGTGTTTATGCCATTTTTACAGAGGAAGACATAGAGGCCCATCCTTGAGAGGCCATTTATTCAAGGTCATATAGGCATTTAGTATCAGCTCAAGCTAGACTCCAGTTGGTCAGAGCGTGTATCATTCCTGTGAGTATTTATACCACTTATCTATTACTTCATAACAAACCAACCCAAAGCACAGTGGCTTAGAACAATGCACTGTTATCTTTCCTGGCTCTGAGGGTTGACTGAGCTCAGCCGGGAGATTCTTACATTGGGTCAGGTATGTGGTTGCAGTCAGTTTTGTCCAGGACTTCAGTCGTTCGCAGACTTACCTGAGGTGGATGTCCACAGTGGCTCACTCACATGCCTGGCAGTTGACGTTGGCTATCAGCTGGGGCTCTTGACAAGAGCACCAACGTGCGGCATCTGCATTGCCTTCTCAGAGCATGGCAGCTGGTTTCCATGATGTAGGGAGCAGGAGCTGCCAGGCCAGGTAAGGGTCACACCTGGAACTAGCACACTGTCACTTCTGCCATATTCTATTGGCCAAAGCAGCGACAGGGTCTACCCAGATTCAAAGGGGTGAAGAAATAAACCCCACTCTTTGGCGGGGAGTGGCAGGGTCACATTGCAGAAGAGCAGATTGGATGGGACATACTTATGCAGCCATTTTAGGAAAACATACTAACCTACAGCCTCCTTATTCTGAGGACCTGAAAATACTTTGCAGCAATCCTGTAATTACAGGACACCCCCTCCCTGGGATACCAAAATCCGAGGATGCTCAAGTCCCTTAAATAAAATGCATAGTATTGGCATGTAAGCTATGCACAGCCTCCTGTGTACTTTATTTAAAAAAATTTTTTTACTTATTATTTTTGGCTTCATTGCTGGGCGCGGGCTAACTCTAGTTGCGGCAAGCGGGGGCTACTCTTCGTTGTGGTGCGCGGGCTTCTCATTGCGGTGGCTTCTCTTGTTGTGGAGCATGGGCTCTAGGCACATGGGCTTCAGTAGTTGTGGTTCACGGGCTCAGTAGTTGTGGCTTGCAGGCTCTAGAGCTCAGGCTCAGTAGTTGTGGTGCACGGGCTTAGTTGCTCCGCGGCATGTGGGATCTTCCCGGACCAGGGCTCGGCTCGAACCCATGCCCCTGCACTGGCAGGCGGATTCTTAACCACTGCGCTACCAGGGAAGTCCCCTCCCATGTGCTTTACATATCTCTAGGTTACTTATAATACCTACTACAATGTAAATTCTATGTAAATAATTGTAAATAGAATGTAAATGTTATGTAAATAGTTACCATCACATGAGCGAATTCAAGTTTTGCTTTTTGGAACTTTCTGGAATTTATTTTTTTGAATATTTTTGATGCATGGTTGGTTGAATTTGCGGATGCAGAACCCGTGAATTTGGGGGACCAACTGTAATCAGGCAATAACTATCCACTGAGCTTGTCTTCTTGCAAGGCCTTTTGGAGGAGGGCAGGATAATCAAGAGCAGGCCCTGACCTAAGTAGTTTGCCCTCTAGCATGGGCACTAAGTGAAGGAGAGATGCTAAAGAAGTTGAGTGAAAGGGCTGTGAGGGAACCTGCACATAGGCAGCAATCATGCTGAGTTCTGAGGTGGTACCTGTAAAGGGGAGAGTTGCTAGTAAATGGTCAGGGCGGGAGAGAGTGGATGCACTTCTGGGGCCGATACCAAGTTCAGCTCTTTTGGCTCAAGGAGGGGGTTTGCAGGGTGTATAGAGAGAAGGCTTGGCCCTTGTCCACTTCGTACTTCCTGGAGAAGGGAAGCGATTTTAGCTCATATTTGCCTGAGGCATGTGTTGTCTAGGACTCTGTCTCTTTTAAATGGGAGATACCTAGAAGCAACCAAAAGCCCCCCCAGCCCCAAATGATCAGAAACACGTTGAATTTTCTTTTTTAACTAGGCATACTATTTTATTGTATTAATTGATTACCATGGAATGAACACCAGAAACCATGCTAGATTCTAATGGGAATCCCTCCCTGCCTTCTCTCTCCACCTTTCTCCTGCTGCAGCTCGATATCAGTACTTTGCAGATAGCAACCAGGAACAGCCACGCATCCCTTGTCAGCTTTCTTCTCAGTGAGAACGTTGATCTGCACCAGAAGGTGGAAGTGAGTCAGTCTATTATGATAACATGGGCTTTGATCCCAGCTCTGTGAGGCTGGCTGTGCTGGGAGATGCTCCTTGCAGATGCATGGAGGGCTGGAGGGGGAGACAAGTGATCACAAAAGAGGAATTCTTTCTGGGAGGGCCGACTGACTTCTTTTGGAGACCGAGTCTTAACCTTAAGAAATACAATCCAAGGGATGAATTTTAGAAAGTCATTGAAGTTCCTGAACAAAATGAAATCTTTGTGTTTTAAATATTTGCATGTGCTGCAGTTAATTTTTCTCATGTATCTAGAGATGCCAGTCTTGTATTAAATTTTTCAGTCTTGGAAAATGGTGAAACTGCCGTTAATAGGAAGGAGAATGATTATTTTTCCCCTTCACTGACCGATCTTGTTTTTCTTTTGAAAGTCAGTCATTTCTATTGATTTAGGTTTTCTGAAGTTCGAATTGGCTTTGGTAGAATTCACAAAGGCCCTCTGTGCTGGAATTAGATGGGGAAACATTCCCCTATTTTTCACTCTACTTTCATTTCTCCTGTGAGAATATTCTTTTCTCTGATATTGCTTAGCCATGACTATTTATTGTATTAACTGGAGAGGAGGGATGTGATTTAACCCATGACTGGTAGTTTTTGGAGAATAGCATTAGGGGAACTGGTTCTGACCTTGCCTGGTCCATCCAAGGGTGCTTCCTGTTTCTCAGGAGGAATTGGGCCCCAGCAAGGCCAGTGCTCCCAGCAGGAAGGGCACTGCTTACGTCCCTGGGACGAGGGCTACGTTCTCTTTTTTCATCCTTAGCGCCTCTAGAGAGAAGGTCCTCCCTGAGCAGAAGAGGTCGCACAGAAGGCTTTCCCCTCCTGCTGCCCCTCTGCTGCATCTGTCTCCCACTTCCCTTGCTCACCCTTGGACAGTCTGACATACGCAGACATAGCATTCCACCTGCCCCTGCTTTCCTTCTCCTCTGTGTGCTGGTGAATCCCTTGCTAACTCACTACATCTCTCTTCCATCCGTCTACCCCTGTTTCCTGGGAAGGAGCCTGGTGCTGCTGCTGGAGTCAGGAGTCAGGGTTCAAATCCTGTCTCTGCTCCTTCCTAGCTCCGATGCCTCGCGGAAGTGATTTCACCTCTGTGCCTCATATATAAAGTGGGGAAGAGAAGCCCTAACTGCTAGGGTGGTTGTGAATGAAAAGCTGTTAGCCCGGTGTTTCAGAGTATAAACTGTAGGGGAAGTGAGTGAGTAGTAGGCACCATTAGGAGAATGTGTTGTGTGTGCATAAATGATGCTGATTAATATCATCTACTCCGCTTGAGCAGCACTGCACCCCGTCCTCACCCCCCACCTTACAGCATCTGTGTTCCCTCTTTCCACGCATTTTGCTTCTCAGCTTAACTACTGTTGTCCACACAGTCTCACTGCATCTTCTGCCCCTGCTCTCTCACACCTGTTCCCCTGCCCCTCTCCTCCCCACTAAATGCCCCTCACCTCACTCTCTCACACCTTACCTGTGTTCTCCTCACCTTCTTTCCTCCTTGCATCTGCCTTTTCTACCCCCAGAGATGTGTTTTCTCTCGAGCCTCCTGGGCCAGTGGCAGCTGGGTGGGAGCAAAGGCGGCAGGAGGTTGTGTGTGTGACCCTGGAGGTGGGCACTGAGCCTGGCAGGGCTGGTAAGAAGCCTGTGGTAGAGGTGGCTGAGCGCATGGCTGGAAGACAGGCGGCTTAGCCACAAAGGAGGAGGAAAGGGGAGCAGGCTGCGAGGGCCTGGTGAATACGCGATGGCTGGACTCTACACAGGTGGGAGGGCTGAGCATGGACGGTGCCGCTGGGTGAGTGGGGCATTAGTCCCACAACATGCTCTAGGGAGAAAAAACCCAAGATCAAAGCAACTTGGGGGAATGCTGAAGGGGAATGCTGTTCCTTCCTTGTGGCTGTTCCCACTGCACTTGAGCTCTTTGAAGCCTCTGGGAAGTCCTGCAGTTAAGGTATTTAATATTTTCTTAGCCTTCATATTTGCGCTCAAATGTCAATTCTTCAGGAAAGCCTTTTCTGACTTCCAGAAAGTTTGGCCCTCGGCCCACACCCACATGTGCCCTCTTACCACTGTGCACTTTTCCTTCAAGGCGCTTATCACAATGTGTAACTGTACATTTATTTTGTGACTTAAAAAAATATCAGTATCTGCTTTCCCTACTAGATGAAAGATTCCTGAGGATGGGCCATTTTCACCACTGAACCCCTAACATCCTGAAAAGAGCCTGGCCCATAATAGGTGCTCAGTGTCAAGTTCTAGAATGAATGAAGTGGGAAAGTGGGTTGCTGGTGAGCAGGATTTCTGTACAGCCTTGGCGTGGAAGTGATTGCTGAAGACTTACTAAGGGCCTGCAGCCATGTGGGTCAGTACCAGGATTCAGGAGATTATCAGGAAATGTCTGATGAAATGAGTCGCTTTTTGATCTGACTGATGAAGCCAGAATCTTTTGAATTTGAAATGTCATTTCTTTCTGCAGCCTAAGGAGTCCCCTCTTCATTTAGCTGTTATCAACAACCATATCACAGTGGTAAACAGCTTATTAAGTGCACAGCATGATATTGACATCTTAAATCAGGTAAGCCAGGCAAATCAGAACCTAGAGTCTGTTTCTTGTTTCAATTCAGTATGTGTTTGGGTGGAGTTTTGATCAAGTTCAAGGTGCTCTAAAGATTCCTGGGAAGAATATGCACATACATATTTTTATCCTTTTGCTTCTGTAAACCCCCACTCCCACTTGCACACACATATTTTGTCTTTTTCAAACTCACAACTGGGATTCAGCCAATGTGTTATTAAACTGTTCACATTTAACAGGCCCAGTACTTCTGATAGATAAACAGTAGCCCAGAGGTAAATTGCTGGCAGCTATTTAAATCAAAAGCTACTTCCCCAGTGTGAAACGTTGTAATTGGCAGGGAGCCCTTCTCCACAAGAAAGGAAGCTTTGTTTGTATATTATAGACAGTAAATGTATCTTCTTTTTGCCCAAAGGCAAAAGAGACCTCCTGGAATTTTTTTAAAAATCACCATGAATTCAGACCACTGGAGCAGAATCAAATGCCGCATAAAAGGCATCCATCATTGGCAGGAAATGGAAATGCTGAGGTGGAAGAATTAAAAGGATGGGGGTGGGTGCTGTCTGAGCTGGGGCCTGCTCTGGGAAGGGCTACCCTCTTCCAGAGGTCAGGAGTGGGAAGGAAAACTCTCGGGAGAGGGCCCTTGCCAGAGTCCTGAGGACAGATGAGCCTCTGGACTCCTCCCTCCTTCCTGGCTGCCCCTTCCCAGGTGAGGGAGCAGCCACGTGCGGTGGACATGCGTGTCCTGACCCACTGTGTCATCCTCGGTTTCCTCATCTGTGAAACCAGAGCACTGACTCAGATCTCTGCAGTCTGCTCCAACTCCAGCCTGTGAGGTCCCTGGTGCCCAGAGCTGAATGGGGACTTAACTCCCGTCTGTCCCTTCCTTCCCCAGAGACCGTCCTCCTCCCTGGTCTTTTACTATCCCAAAAGTTTGGGGGAAGAAAATCTCTCTTATTATTAAACATACATATGTATTCAACTATGATAATGCCCCACATCTTTCCTCATGGGCAGAGTCTTTGCTCTACACATGGACAGAACACACAAGTGATTCTGGCTTCACCAGAATTGGCTAGATCCACTCCAGTGAAGGAGGCTTGCTAGGCTGCCACCCAATTATAGAACTAGACTTTATCATTTATGGTTTTTGTTAGACCAGGAATACACACAATGTATAAAAGTAAGAAAACATAACTAAGCTAAAAACTTACAATTTGTTTATAATCCCCCCAAAGAAAGAGAACTCTGTTAACATTTTGGTGCATTTCCTGCCTTCTAGACTTCTAGCAGTTTTGCCACAGGGAGATTTTATGGGTATTTGATGTATGACACTTGTGTCTCTGTTCCATGTTGGTGTAGACCTTTGATAGGTCTGTCAGTGTAAGTTTGATGTCATGGATAACGAGCCCCCAGAGGGGCACATTGCCACCTAAAAGTAGGTCTTTAGTAAATGCTTGTTGATATTAATTATGTTAACATCCCAAGCAGGTTGGCCATATGCTCTAGTAGCAAGAGTCCTGGGCTAGATGCTACTGCCCAGCTGTGTGACCCTTGGGAAATTGCTTCCTCTCTCTGGTTTAGGAGTTGGGCTAGATTATAACCAATGTTCCTTTCTGTGCTAAAATTTTAGAATTGTCTTCATATCAGCATTCCTTTCAGTGGGAGGTTAAGATGGGTGATTTTCTTGTGATTTCATATATTTCTCTGAAGCATTCTTATCCTCTCCATGGGAAAGTGGTTATTCAAGAAAAAAAATTAGAAGTCTTGCACTCCTTTATACACTATAATGTAGGAAACTTACAAAATAGAGAAAAGCATCAAGAAGCCAATAAAAATAAGCTCTAATCCCTCCGTCTAGACATTATTATTCTTAACATCACCAATGCATTTCCTTCTTTCCCTCTCTTTTTTTCTATAAATTGAGCTCAGCTAGATAGTGTTATTTGCTAAGGTTTTTAATGTTGTATCATAAGCATTTTTCATTTTTAAAAATCTCTGAAATTATTTTTTATTGTGGCAAAATAAACATAACATAAAATTTACCATTGTAACCATATAAGTGTACAATTCAGTGGCATTAAGTACACTGACAGTGTGCATAACTCTCACACCATCCATCTCCAGAACTTTATCTTCCCAGACTGAAACTCCATACTCACTGAACAATAACTCCTCATTCCCTCCTCCCCCTTCTCCTGGAAACCACCATTTCACTTTGTCTCTATGAACTTGACTACTCTAGGTATCCCGTATTGAAATCATTTAAAAAAATCATTTGCGATGGTTGCCTACTATTCCAATATGTGGATATACCGTAATTTATCTCATGAGTTTCCTTATGAAACATGTAACTTCCTTTCAATTTTTCATTGTTATAAATAACACTGCAATGAATGTCTCCTGTACCTGTTTAAAAATATGTGACCTTATCTATTTTCCCTTATGCCTGTGTAGGACACCTTTGCTTTCTCTTTGTCTTTTTACTGTGCAAGTTTTTTCTCTCCTTAACATGCTTGGATTACATTTTTGAACTTTCTCATGTCAGAGGCCGCAAACTCCTTTGCATGTAGCTGCTGATCTTGGAAATGTGGAACTGGTGGAAACCCTGCAGAAGGCGGGCGGTGACCTAAGGTTGTTGACAAGGTGAGTTCATGGGCTTCACTCTGTTTAGCTGAGCTGCTTGCTGAGTCCTCCCTGCCGGCTGTCAGCCTTGAGAGGTAGTATTACCACATCCTTTGTGAGATGGACACAAATTGGAGAGACCTTGTATCTTGATTGTAACATCCCAATTTTAATTGAGATAAGTTGGTAAGAATTTTTACTCTCAACAGTAAAATATACATTTTAAAAATTCAAATTATTTATTAGTTTTTTGAAAAGATGATAGATTCACATGGTTCAAGAATTTAAAAATTAGTAAAGGTTTTACAGTAAAAATTTCCCATCTACCGCGTCCCTATTTGTCTGGCTCTCATACTATCCTTGCCATACATACCCATTATTGTAAGTTTCTTCTGTTCTTGCCAGAATTTCTTTATGCATATAACAGCAAACATAAATATATTATACTCCTATTCCACTCCTCCATCCTTTTTACACAACTGTGGTTACCTATACATATTGTCCTACATTTAGCTTTTTTCCCTTACCAGTATAAAGCAAAGATCATTCCATATAAGTACATGGAAAGTTTCTTCTATTTTATACAGCTACATAATAGACTGTGGTGTGGATATATCATAATCTGTTTAGTTCTCAACTGATGGGCATATAAGTTGTCCTTAAGCTTTTGCTATTATAAATAGAACTGCAATAAATAAATTTATATGTGTCTAAACTTGTTTTTTAAATTTATTAAAAAATTTTTAATTGTTGTAAAATACACACAATATAAAATGTAACATCTTGACCATTTTAATTTTTTTCTTTATTCAGTTTATTCATTTCCGACGTTTTTTTTTTTTTTGGCTGTGCTGCGTGGCTTGTGGGATCTTAGTTCCCCAATCAGGGATTGAACCCGCACCCTTGGCAGTGAAAGCACAGAGTCCTAACCACTGGACTACCAGGGAATTCCCATAACCATTTTTAAATACCCATTTCTGTAGTGTTAAGAATATTCACTTTGTTATACAACCAATCTCCAGAACTCATTCATCTTGCAAAACTGAAACTCTATGAACAACAACATTCATTTCCTCCTCCCTCAGCCCCATTCCACTTCCTGTCTCTATGAATTTGACTACTCTGGGTACCTCATCTAGGTGGAATGGTACAGTATTTTCCCTTTTGGGACTGTGTCCTCAAGGCTCAACCAAGTTGCAGCATGTGTTAGAATTTTCTTCCTTTTTAAGGCTGAATACTATTCCCTTGTATGTACATGCCACATTTTGTTTATCTGATCATCCATGGATAGACATTTGGGTTGCTTGCACCCTTAGGCCATTGTGTAGGTGTGTTTTTAAAGACAGACAGCTTTGTTTCTTTCGCGTGACGCAGTTCCGCAGGCTCAGCCATGGCAGGGTTGGGGTTCCAGCTTTACTGAAAGGTGTAGAAGAAGACACTGTGTGGCCCCCCTGGCTAGGTACTCACTCACATCTTAGCTTAATCCTCCCATCTCCTTGGTGAGGCAGACGAAATTATCCCAGTTAATAAGAGAAGATTTGATGACATCGGGGCCATTGTAAGAGGCAGAGCTGAGCTTCAAAGCCAAGGCTACTGGCTGCTTGGCTGACCAGCACTTGCAGAAGTTGCAGTTTTTCCTTCCTGGTCTTCGCCCTCACTAGTCGTCAGCTCAGTGCATCCCTCATTCCCAGTGCAAGCCTGCGTCCTCCCTAGTCTATTTCAGAATCACACATGGCATGTTTGTGGGATCTGAAGTAGTGATATGTTATTTTACTTGTCTCCATCAGTTTTCTTTTTCTGATCATTAAAGTAATACAATTTGGAAAACAGAAAAGCATAGGGGAGGAAAACACAATCACCCATATTTCCATCGCTTAGGTGGAATTCCACCAGTAGTGGCTCATTAACTTCTGTTAACATTTAGCCTTAGTATTAACATTTAGCATTTGTAGCTAAATGTTAATAGCTTCCTGTGCTTTCTTTTATTCTACTTTGTCAATAACACTTAACACCTCCAGGGCAGTCTGGTGAGTAGAGAATCTAAAGCATTGGGCAGGGAACTTATGTTGGGCCCCCATTGCAAGTGGACTGGATATTCCAGTGAACACGTCTGTGCTACAGCTTGATTCTGTTTTCAGAACAAAAGCCACAGTTCCCTGGACCTCACAGTCTGATTTCCCAGATTTCCTTTCTCCTCCTCCCTCTTTTCTCATCGCGTCTGGCACCCAGGACATACGTAATTAATGAATAAAAACTATCTTTTCTGCCTGTTCCCACATTTTTTACCAAAGATAAGTGACTTTCTAAGACTGAATTAAGGTCTGCTCTGGATGGAAAAAAAGGAGCCAAGTTTTGGTATAAAGTTGACTTTCCCTGTCCTCTCAGCCTGTGGCGTCACAAAGCTCTCCGAGGGCCACCCACCCTCGAGGGGCCACCCACAGCACAAGTATTTGGATTTCTACTCCAGCTATACTCCCTGCGAAGGTTTTCCTATGAGCTTGAAACCTCTGGCTCCCAGAATGCTGCCTTCCCAAAATAGGCTAATTATGGTGATTCAGATGGCTTTACAAGCCAGAATTTGGATAGCATACAATTAGAGGCTTGCTAAATGCCTGCAAAATGCAGTTCTTCCTAATTTCATTACTGTCTCTTTTGATTGGACGCTGATTACTTTCAGCTCTAATTTTCAGGCTCACCTGGGTCTCAGTTCCGGGACTAGCAGACAAATCATTTGAATTGGTGGCAGTTGCATTTCACAAATACTCAGCCATGTGAGAGAATTATCAGGATAAGTTTCTGGATCTCTAAGCATAGAAACATGGGTTTCTGAGGTTGGAACTTCTTCTGAGGTTACTTCTGACCATTCATTTAAATTATCTTCAGGATCCCTGAGCAGATTTTTCATGGGTCATTTGGAAAACAAATGAGGACCACCATCTTTTTTTTTTTTTTTGCGGTACGCGGGCCTCTCACTGTTATGGCCTCTCCCATTGCGGAGCACAGGCTCCGGATGCACAGGCTCAGCGGCCATGGCTCACGGGCCCAGCCGCTCTGCGGCATGTGGGATCTTCCCGGACCGGGGCACGAACCCGTGTCCCCTGCATCGGTAGGCAGACTCTCAACCACTGCGCCACCAGGGAAGCCCCCGTGGCTCTCTTGGTTAGAGGATTCCAAGCCATGGAATCATTTCAGCCAGACTCCAGCTGTCAGAATTAGTGAGGTTGGAGTCCTTAGCTTTGCTTTTTTATGATTTGACCCAAACCTAGGAAATACAGAAAGCTTGTTTGCATTATCAACTAATTAGCTTTAAAAACAAAGAAGCAAAGACTTTTCTTGGCAAAACTTTTTATTCAGAGCACTGTCCTTACATGGCTGTCATGAGATGTGAACGAGTCCCATGCTCAGGGGGTGATCACATTATTGATTGCTGGGGATTGGGGATAGCAGAACCACAGCCCATGGGCACACGCTACTTATACCACACACAAGTAAATTATGACACTTTTAGTGCTAATTCTAAGGATACATTTTCACATGGAAAAATGGAAGATAATGCATTGAAAATGTTGAATATTGACTACAGTTTCTAAAAATATTTCTTTTGTATTGTTAAGATTTCTCCTTGTTGCTAATTAGGCACGTAGTGTTCTGTGAAGTCTTTAGGAAAATGGAGTTGCCTTCTGGAAATTTCCCTTGACCTAAAAAATTGATTTGGAAATGTAGTGTGCTTTCAGAGTACTTGCCATCAGGATAAGGGGAGTTTTGATGTGTTTCATTCACACATTACGGAGTGCCTAGAGTGTGTTTAGCTGTGCCAGGGGAAGCATACATCAGCTCTGTAAGCCTTGGTGCATGTTTGATGGAATTGATAATCTAGTTGGCATGAAAACAGTAACATTCACAATCCAATTACATTGTAACCCTGGGTTATGCTACTGGCACAATGGAGTTGGTGGGCCTTTGAGCAAAGGAATGACATGTTGAAGATGGTATTTAAGAAAAATTAGTCTGGCAGCGGCAAGATTTAAGAAAGTAACTGGATTCACCTAGGAGTACATTTTTTAAAATATTTATTTATTTATTCGGCTGCGCCGGGTCTTTGTTGCTGCATGCGGGATCTCTGTGGCCGAGTGCAGGCTATTTAGCTGTAGCATGTGGGCTCTTTAGTTGCAGCTTGTGGGATCTAGTTCCCTGACCAGGGGTCGAACCTAGGCCCCCTGCACTGGGAGCACAGAGTCTTAACCACTGGACCACGAGGGAAGTCCCTAGGAGTACATTCTTCATGCTTATAGTTTGTTCTCCCTGAAACGCCTGCCCCTCTAACAGTCTGTGCAGCGGGTTTCCTCCCCAGAGCTCAGGCCCTCCTCATCTCGGCATCTGGCAGAGCTAGGAACCTGGCACGGGTTTGTAACTGTGACCTCCAGCCACGAGTGACCACGGTTCCCATCTCCGTGTCCCAGCACTTCCCCGAACACCTCTCAGGGGTTAGGCGTCTAGTGAGATCTGCCCAGTGAAGAGCCCTGGCCTGGCCAGGGGTTGCAGACTTCTACCAGAGGAGTTTCCTGGAAGCTGGACCAGCAGGTGGGTGCATGCTGGCTGCTTAGGGTGTGGTTCATGGGCGGCAGCAGCAGCAGGACCTGGGAGCTCACTCACCTGCAGATCCTCACCCCAGACCGACTGAACCAGCATCTTCACTATAACAAGACCCTCAGGTGAATTGCGCATCTTAAGTTTGAGAGGTGCTAGCCTCTAGCAGTGCCACCTGAACGTTGGAGAAAAGCTCCACATCTCTTTGATTGTCCCTCCCCTCTCTCATCCTCAGCTTTCGTCTGTGTTAAGCACAGCAGGTGCGTTGCAAGTGCTGAGAGACTCCAAACTCTGGTCCCCCTAGAAGTACCAGTGAGGCGACTGGAAGGGCTTTCATCCACTGGGCTTCTTATCTCACAGCTGCCAGAGGAGGAATGAACATGCAACCACAGTCATATGGAACCTGCGTTAGAACTGAGTTCACAGTAAGGAGGTGTCAGCGTCTGCCCTTCGTGCTTGCCACGGGGGAGGAGAGCTTCCGTGAACACGGCCTCGGGGCTCTGCTCATCTGGCTGCACGGGGCCCTGGTGACACAGGCCACGCCGGTCAAGCAGCTGTACGAAGAGCTGGTGTGCGCGGGCTTCTCAGAACTAGCTGGTGAGTTACAGTTTCCAACAGATAGGAACACCCACTCTCTTAAAATGGTAGGGGACGGTTGGCACAAGTACTTCCCTGAGACACAGCAGTCCCAGCTTGGTGTCAGAACATGCAGCTTCTCCTTTGGTGACTTAATCAGCACTGGTCCTGTTGTTAGCCTGGTGGTTCTCAGTGTCATTCCCCTGCTGGGCATTTGAAAAGTGCAGGAGTACTTTTGTGTGTGTGCATGTGTGGGAGGGGTGTGGGTGGGAGGAGGGCAGCAGGAGTGCTGAGCCATCCTACAGGACACTGCTCTACAGCAAGAATTGTCTTGCTCAACATGCCCATTCCTCTTGGGAACTCTGCGAGTTAGTATGTTTGAAAAAGTTACTTCTACACTGAGAGAAAAGAGCAGACAGGCAATTATTTTGCCAGCTGGGATTACTGCTAAAAATCACTCTGCCAAAGACCATCCTTTCAGGGAAGATGCTTTGAAAACTTATCACCATTATTTTCGCTGGTGCAGTTTTACCTGAAACTGAGAACATAAATGCACATCACATCACGGATCCGATAATGTTTCAAGCAGTGGTAGGTACGAGGAATAGTGTGCATGGATTATGCCTACCTTCCATGACATTATCCTCCTAGCTCTGGGTTTGTTCCCTCAATTTTGAACTTATTCACTTCTATGAAAGAGTGTCCACAAGAACTCTCAGGGAAGACTGAGAGGCAGCCCACTGCAGTGGGTGAGGGCATGTACCTTGGAGCGAGACTGTGTGAGCTTAGAGCTGAACTCCAACAAATAATGGGCTGTGATTTTGAGCAAGTTCTTTACAGAACTCACTCTGCCGGCATTCTCAGTTTTTAGAAAAGTGTCTGTGTCAAAGGGCTGCTGTGGGATTAATAGTGCCTGACATGTAGCCAAGTGCTTAATAAATGTTAGCTGTTAATCATGTTATCTCATTTTTTCCAGAAAAGATTCGTCAATTTAAAAGTGAAACTGACTCAAGGCCCAAGAAATGTGCAGTTTCATAAATGCCTAAAGAAATTGTATTTAAATGATTTTCCATTCAGTATTCAGTCCTCTTAAATTCAGTTCTTCAAATGGCACAAAGTTCTTCCAACAGTAGTAATGATTTTCCTTTCAACTGTGAAGATGGCAGTGACAGGATTCTCTAACAGATGAAAAAATAGTATTACACTTTCCAACCACTGAAAAGTCAATTTTTTTTGGTTTTGCTTAAGGCAAGTTGTATGTGATTTTCCCATTTCTGTCATTTGATGCAACATAATATGTGATAACATATCTAGTGATAGAATAACCTAGGATTTTGTATATCATGTTTTAAAAAATTATGATGGTGGGAACATTATGGTAAATGAAAAAACCCAGGGTTTTAGAATAGACAGACACGGTTTTGAATCATGGTTTTGCCATTTATTAGCTGTGAGTCTTTGGGCATGCTAACATTCAAGTTCTCAGATCTTTAGTTTCCTTCTCTATAGGATGGGGGAAAGAGGTCTATCTCTTCTATAATATTGAGGTGATGATGAAGGAAGAATGCCTATGAAATGCCTAACCTCATATCCATAGTATTGAAATCATTAACCATTATTTCTATTTCGTAAGAGAAACTTGCTTTGGAAATTCAGTTACTGTTGGCTTTAAATAACACCTATGTGTAATATATCACTTAAGAAAAGACCAGAGGTGTATGCACCAATGTTTTTTAATCTCTTGGTGATGTAATTACAGGTGATTTAAATTATCTTTGTACTTGTGGTACTTTCCAATATTTTTTAAAATATTAACCACACATTATTTTTGTAATCTGAGAAAGTTCTGAAATGTGAAATCAAATATCAATTTCTATCAGCTTATGTGCACCTGTTCATTATAATTTAAGGCTCTCCATTATCAAATTCTGACTCTAAGTCTATAAGCCCAGAAATAAAATCACGAGCAATTTCAGTCCATTTATTATATCATGAATTTATAGTTCTACATCTTCATTTCATGCTGATTGTAAATGGTAAGCTTAATTTTAAAACAGGTAATATGTTCACATGATTATAAAAAATTTTTAGAAAGGTATTTAGTGAAAAGCATTGTCCCCACCTGTTCTTCAGTATGGCCAGTTTCCACTGACCTTGCTTCAAAATCTGGGTAACCTCTTTATGCAATAATAAACAAATATGAATACATACTCTGACTGTTTAAGTGTTTTAATTGTTGAATTTAAGTTGAATTAGGCTAACACTATATTACTTGGTGCTGTAGACAATATACAATTTTTAGAGTTTAGATAAAGCTTTAAAAGATGCTTACAATATTCTTTTTTTTAAAAAAACCTATTGATCTGTGATTTAAATGTATTTTATTTATTTATTTTTGGCTGCATTGGGTCTTCATTGCTGTGCACAGGCTCTCTCTAGTTGCGGCGAGTGGGGGCTGTTCTCTTCGTTGTTGTGTGCAGGCTTCTCACTGTGGTGGCTTCTAGAGCCCAGGCTCAGTAGTTGTGGCTTGTGGGCTCTAGAGCGCAGGCTCAGTAGTTGTGGTGCACAGGCTTAGTTGCTCTGTGGCATGTGGGATCTTCCCGCACCAGGGCTCGAACCCATGTCCCCTGCATTGGCAGGTGGACTCTTAACCACTGCGCCACCAGGGAAGCCACTTACTGAAAACCATCCCCTGTTGTCATGTAAGTAAAAGTTCCTTAAAAAGCAGAGCCCAAGACCAAAGTTTATGAGCAACTGCTTTTTTTTCAGGAGTGTAGATCCAAGGAAGCAGGAGTGAAGGAACAAGGAAGTGAGATGGGGAAGGAGGGAGAGCCACGGCCAGCGTGATTTACCAAATTGGCCAACACTTGGTATCAGGAACAACTGATTATTTGACCTCAGGAATGGACTAGTGCATCTCAGGACAATTCATATGGGGAGAAAGTAAGACTTGATCTGTTTACCCCAGTGGGATGTAAATTCCAGGCTGCATATGAGTGGAGCCTGCCGGTATCTCGACTCTCTGAGTGGACAGGGAAGCTCTGGGGAGGAGCATGCCCATGGTACAGGCAGCAGGAGATGAGGTGCTGTCGATTTGTGCTTATTGAAACCCCAGAGGAGCTGTTTGCCACCAGTGGTAGCTGGCCACAACCCAAAAGAAGCGCTGCATAAGAAGGATCTAATACTCTTTAAGACACAGCCAGATACTTTTATAGTTCAAAAAAGCCTTGGTGTGTCCTTTAGAAAATGGGATATTTGCCAGTCTCACATTTATTCTCTCATGTCCTATTACAAAATGAGGCAATAAGAAAAACTATGTCCAATAGTAAAGTTAGAGCACAGGGCTAGGTCATGTTCAGACTGAAAGAGGCTGAAACCATCCACTTCTGTTAAAGATATGGAAACTGAGGCTGTTCACAAGTTCCTCAGAATCCACTCATTTTTATGTGAGCCATAAATACTTTGAGAAATAGGTGGGGTAGGTAGATCTCATTATTTCACAGATGAGGACCCTGAGATTAATTTAAGTGTCTGGCCCTAGATAACCCGGTCAGCCAGCAATAAAAGCATTAGAAGCCTGGTCTTGTTCTCCTAAATCTGTTTGCCCAGATGGTTTCTTCCTAGCGGCCAGGCATTGAAAAGTCTCTCCCAGGCCTGAAAGGTTTGCTGAATTGTCCAGGGCTGTACCATCACAGGACAATGTTTGGATGTTCAGAGCAAAAAAAGGTTCAATGCTACAGAGTTTCAAAAAGGTAAGAAAGAACATTTGAAATGGGATCATTCTAACAGGAAATTTCTTTTTTTATTTTTAAAGATTTTTTTTGATGTGGACCATTTTTAAGGTCTTTATTGAATTTGTTACAATATTGCTTCTGTTTTCTGTTTTGGTTTTTTGGCCACGAGGCATGTGGGATCTTAGCTCCCCGACCAGGGATCGAACCAACACCCCCTGCATTGGAAGAAGTCTTAACCACTGGACCGCCAGGGAAGTCCCAATAGGAAATTTCTTTTTGATGTTTCTGTAACTCTGTTATTGTGCTAGTAAAATATTTCTTCCCTTTTAACATTAAAAATTATTCACAGGTATTGCTATTCCCCCCTATTTTTAATTGTTAAAGCCCTAGAAAAATGAGGACTAATATATTAAAGTCACAAAAAAACTTTGTGATAAGATATTACTCTGGCCTTTTATTTTTTAATTTTCAAATAAAAATACCTTAGTTTTATTAGTTTAAATAATTTTTTTAGTAAAGTTCTCAAAGTTTACTTGGTAACATTGCAAATGATTTAGCCTTTTGGAAATAACATGCAAAAACAGGATTTATATTACTTTGATGATATAATTGGTCACAGGTTGAACCTATTAAAAAATTAAGCTAGTTTCTTTTTTAATTTAAAAAGTTTTACTTAATAGCTTAAATTAAAAATCACATTAAAATAATCCTACATATAGTTACAAAGGATGGTACAACTTGAAAAAGTCTCTTGTAATTTGTAATGAACATGATGTATCCATGATGTTCTAAGAATATGAAATTTTAAAAACTAAAGATTTCTAATTCTTATTAAAGCCAGAAGAATTAAACGACCTCAATAGGAACATATTCATTTTAGTCAACCACTTTTATGGACTGAATGCTTGTGAGAGACTGGGTGTGAGTTGATCTGGTTCCGAGAGATCTGGAAGCTGAGGTACTACTTTCAGGGTGAATGGTCCGGGGATATTTTGCTGCAGTAGCTTGCGGAATGGTTTGCTGAAAAGGCAAAAATATGCTTCAACAATTCCATAAAATTATACATACTAAATATCATTTCATTATCTATAACTTAACCCAACAAACATTAGTACATGTAGATTCCTATTAGGGTCTTCCACTTAGAAAAGTCATCTTTAAAATACTTGAAGTAAAATTATATATATTATATCAAAACATTCACTGTGTATTTCAAAAGCTCTACGATACAGCTTTTGCTTAAAAAAATGAATGAAATCTCTTGAAACAAAGATCCTCATGTCAGATTCTGCTTTAATAAGATTTTCTCTTTGGAGAAATAATCTCTTTTCTTATTTGATATAAATGTTTCTTTGTATGTAAATAACTGGATAACCATTACAAATGGGAGAGATTCTTGCAACTAAGATGAAATTTTAGTTGCTAACCACCTAATCTGACCCTGAAAAAAGAGCTATTTCTCCTTAGGGATGATGGGCAAGAGAACCTGTAGAAACAGATTCATGGTACCGCTGGCATCATGATCTACAAAACATGGCACAGGATGAAGTACCACTAGGAGCAAGCAATTATCCAACAGGTGGAGCTCAAGTGTCAGAAATCTGATGAATGGTTTATTAGTAATAACTGTTTCTAGTAGTTCTAGTTCTTAGGATCCTGGGATAAAATGAAAAATAAAAATAGTACAGAGGACTGCCACTGTGCCTGTTACACAATCCAAAGTAGGTAATAATGGAAGCAGTTTATGGCTATTGAATTCGTGCCCAATTACTGAAGAGTAATTGAACATACTAAATAAACAAAGGGCAGTTTGAGAGATAAATATCAGAAACGGGTTATAAGTCTTTAGTTCCTTGGTTTTTCTTCTGTAAAATATCATTCCAATCAGTACAAAAAAACAGGTTGTCTGAATTAAAAATAAACACATGGGCTGTCTTTATATCTTCCTTACCTTATGAATGGACAGTCTCTCTCCCCCATCCCTTTATAAACATCTTATGTGCTGATAAAAATATAAATGAGTTCATTTCTTCTCATCTTTGATACCTAATCTCACATTTTCAAAAATACGGAGAGAAGTCATCTAAGGACTTTCAGAGGCTGTCCAACCTATTAAGGCTAAGATGATCCTCTACCCTCGATGTGTTCAGTTTGGACTTGGTACCTCCATCTCAGTCTGCCACTTCACTGTGGTCACGCTTTACGTGAAGCTAAATTTAAACAATCAGTCCAGCTTCTTTTGACTTAATCATCTAGTAACAATCTAGTGTTCAGAAAGAAAAGGATTTAAAATCATTCCTTTTATTTTTTTGACATATTAAGCAGACAGGAATGTTGCTTAACATTCAGAATTTACATCGAGGACATTCTTCTTTAAAATCAACCCTTGTTTCTCTTTAGGGATGTGTTCTTGTAACTTTTAGAAATTAAACTTTTTGAGATAATTGTTGATTATAAGAAATAACAGAGATATCCCATGTATCCTTCTCTAGTAACTTTTATTAAGTTAAATTTGCTTATGGCTTTACAAAGTGCCTTTATACAACTCATTTAATTTTCATGTTATCTTATTTAATCCTGAATCCTGACAATAACTCTAGGAGCTAAGTACTCTTATTGCTCCCGTTTTACACGTGAAAAAATGGAGGCTCAAATATTTACTTGATTTGTATACGATCACAAAGGCAGTAAGTAGCGAAACTGAGGCACTAACTCAGGTTTTCTTTTTTTTTTTTTTTTTTGCTTAAATTCCACGTACTTTCCTTTATATCACATGAATTTGTTGCAACCTGATTTTTTTCCAAATTAGAAATACGTTGACAATTATATTTGAAGACTTCAGAAAACTTCAAAGACGCAGAAGACTTCAAATAATAAGAAAAGGAGGAAAACTTAAAAACCATAAAGTAGGTGTTTCTTAGAGTAAAAAATCTGCTACATGGACAGCACTTAATGAGTAAACAGTTTTTGTCTTTTTTTTTAATTAATGAGAAATCATTTATATACTTTACCCTTTTGGCTATCAATACACTGGATTAATTGTATTTGATAATTTTCATACTATTGAGAAGAAACAATGTTCCTGAAATTAATTTCCTAAAATAGGAAAGGTAGATTTAAAGCAGGTGTGATAATTCTAAGTATATAAAGACTGTAACAGTAAAGGCAGAACAAGTACCAGTCCTCATGGGTTTTGATCTTCTCCTCAACATGTCATTTAAGTGTTTATTAGTCTATCAACTCTCAGGAAAAAGATTTTTTGACAAGAAGTTATCAAATGCAGACTCACCACTGTGACCGGATGATGTTTTTCCACAACGACGGAGCTCATGGGAGGAGAAACTCCCATTATAGCTAAACTGCTACTGATTCTATTTTTTGAAGCAAAATCATATCTCCCTGTGATCCGGGCTGTGATTGTTCTTCCAGCTTTCTGTTGTGCTGATGTCACAACCCTGGGCCCATACTAAAAAACAAAAAAAAATTCAGTTGGTAGAAAATCCATGGCAAAATTTATGGTACTTTTGCTTCTATAACTTATAAAGAAAATACACAGGCACTTAAAATAATTGTATATGCAACCAACTCTAACATGGGGAAAATTTTTTAAACAATAAGGCAAAAAGCAAAACATAAAACCAAGCACCCCAAACACCCCTTTAACCTTGGTATACCAACTATTTTATAGGATTTTAGGAACTTCTAAATCTTTATTCTGAAATAATTATAGATTCATAGGAAGTTGCAAAGAGAGCATAGAGAGGTCCTGTGTATTCTTCACCCAGTTTCCTGCAATGATTACATCTTATATAATTACAGTATAATTACAATGTCAAAACCAGGAAGCTGATGTTGGAATGATGCCTGGGTATAGATCTATGTCACTTTATCCATGTGTAGATTCCTGTAACTATCACTGCAATCAAGATACAGAACTACTCCATCACCACAAAGCTCTCCCTCGTGCTGTCCTTTCTTTAGAGTCATACCCATCTCCCTTCCCAAACAATCCCTAATTCTTGAACCACTAATCTGTTATATGAACTTCTGACCCTTATGGATAAATCATCATTACTCATATGCTTTTGTGTGCTCCCCTTTTTCTTATGGCATTGTTAATATACTTTTTTTCATAAATAGAGACCAGCTATCATTTTTTTTGAAATTTATTTTTATACAGCATGTTCTTATTTATTTTATACATGAGACCAGCTATCATTTTTAATGACAGGTTTTTATATCAACAAACTGCAGTTTAACTGTCCCAGTTCTTTTCTTATTATATATAGCAAACTTTTGTAATTAAAAAAAAAAAAAAAGGATTTTTCTTTTTTTTTTTTTGGCTGTACCATACGGCTTGTGGGATCTTAGTTCCCTGACCAGGGGTGGAACCCAGGCCCTCAGCAGTGAAAGCACAGAGCCCTAACCACTGGACCACCAAGGAATTCCTGGATTTTCCTTTTCCTTTGAGAGTTATCTGTAGAATGTATTGCCAAAAGCGAGATGATCATATCAAAAAGTAATGTCAGGTTTTACAGTTTTTGTTGCTTACTGCTGGACAATATACCAGAAAGATTACATTTATGTCAGGAGTAATACATACATATACTCATTTTTTTTTTTTCATGATCAACTAATTACATTAGCAGGGCAAAAATCAAAAGGAATAAGAAAAAGGGAAATGACATATTTAAAAAACCCCAATATTTGTATCTTAATATCTGACATGGAAACAATGCAGATTATTGGTTGAGAGTACAGGGCTCTGAAGCCAGATTGTCAAAGTCTGAATTACAATTGCATTAGTAATTGTGTCCACCGGCAAGTTACTCTCCCTAAGCCTCAATTTCCTCATGTATGAAACAGGGAGAGCAGGACCAACTGACTAATGCTAGCCTTTCACTTTCTGTTCAGATGAAGAGCAAAGTTAGAAGAGAAACTTTACTGAATAGCTTAAAAATCCAATTAAAACCCCTCGATTACTTCAAATGGAGTTAGAAAAAGTAAAGTGCCATCTATTGTTCCACTTTGTGAACTGCAATAGTACATTTGCTTGTATAACTGCCTAATATATATATATTTTCAGTAAACGTGCTGCCGAAGCGAGCACATGTTTTTTGAAAATATTTTCCACCATGAAATTCTGATATTTTATTTAACATACTGATGATGTCTGCAGAAAGGAAATAATTTTACAGATGAAAATATTCTTTCACTAGAATGGTAATCCTCCCTTCTCCAGTTATTTGTCTCCTGATTCTCTGCAGTTTACTTTCTACACATACCTCCTTTTAGCTACTGGAAATTACTAAAGAAGACTAGAAAAAGTTTTGAATGCTCATAGGAAGCCTCTGTGATTCAAATGAAGAGAAAGATAGCCAGGCCTGGATCACAAATCTCTCTTCTTTTCCTGTTCCCAACAATAATGGTTTCATATAAGGTAAGTAAGCCAAGTAATGTATTTGTTTTTGCTTTTGTCAGTATGGTTCTTTTTAAAAACAAGACATATTTGAGGTAAATCTGAGTATTTTAATTAAATAAGAAAGGAAGAAAACTAGCATGGCACTTACAGATTGATTTACTTGTGATTCTCCTTTCTCTCTAACCCTAAATGCTGTACTTATGTGAATGAAACTGAATGGGTGTCTGTTTTGAAGGAGCAGGATATAGCTGGAGGGGCGGGGGAAGAAGAAGCGCTGTCTATATAATATTGTGTTTTTCAGGTTTCAAAGACTTCAAAATTATCTCAGGTGACCAAATTGTTTTAAAAAATAAAAAGGGTGGTAAGTACACTCATTCATTTGGTTCTCGTTTATGCATATTCAGATTCAGATATAAACCCAGATGTACAAATGGTGTAGTCATATTTTAAGAAGGGAATTTTGAAAAATCTAGCTCTATGTGTTATCTGGATATGCGACATGAATGACAAACCAGAAATTTAAATAAATACTCACTGTGTTTATTTAAATGAGATCATCAGTATAGGATCACACTTCAAAATGTGTAATCATGAAAAATAAACACAGCTTGAACACATGTCAGGGTTGAATTTTAGTGTCTTATTTCTAAATCAAAACTCCCCCACACGTTCAAATTTCTCTTAAGTCATATTTAAGAAATGCAAAATAGCAGATCTCAACATATTTTTCCCCAAAGTTAGTAGCTTCCAAAAGGCAGAAATTCAAGGGACTTTGCTGGTGGTGCAGTGGTTAAGAAACCGCCTGCCAATGCAGGGGACACGGGTTCGAGCCCTGGTCCGGGAAGATCCCACATGCCGTGGAGCAACTAAGCCCGTGCGCCACAACTACTGAGCCCACGTGCCACAACTACTGAAGCCCGTGCGCCTAGAGCCCATGCTCCGCAACAAGAGAAGCCACCGCAATGAGAAGCCTGTGCACTGCAATGAAGAGTAGCCCCTGCTCACCACAACTAGAGAAAGCCCGTGCGCAGCAACGAAGACCCAACGCAGACAAAAATAAATTAAAAAAAAAAAAGAAAAGCAAAAGGCTGGAGTACTTCAGATGACCAATTGTCTGGCTGACTCAATGCGTCCCTTAGCTGCAGAGAGCTGCCTAGCTCTACAGCACCTTCTAATGGCCTGTGTAACTCTTTTTTTTTTTCTTTTTTGGCTGCGTTGGGTCTTAGTTGTGGCACACGGTATCTTCATTGAGGCACGTAGGCTTCTCTCTAGTTGAGGCGTGTGGGCTCAGCAGTTGTGGCGCGTGGGCTTAATTGCCCCATGGCATGTGGTATCTTAGTTCCCTGACCAGGGATCGAACCCACGTCCCCTGCATTGGAAGGCGGATTCTTAACCACTGGACCTCCAGGGAAGTCCCTGTAAATCTTAATTAAGACCTAAAACCTACTCTGCCATCTTCCTTCCTCTCATGTAAGTGGTCAGGGTCAGGGAGGAGAGGGAGACAAGCAAATCTGAATCGTCCTAGCACCTTTATAGAACTGTACATGCCTTTGTGCCAGATCCAAGCCAGAGTAGGGAAGAAGGGCATAGGTTTTTTTTTAAAAAAACAAAGCCGTGCAGAGGTGAGTCTGATAAGCTTGGCCTGTATCCCTGTGCCCTTCACTTGAGAGACACTGAAGAATACAGGTTTAACAACAGGAGGCCGAGAAGTCAGAACCACAATGTGCATATTAATAGCTTGATTAATTTAACTTCAGGTAAATTCTCCCACAAATACGCCATCCTCATTCAGTACTCTTCCCCCTCTATGGACTCCTCTATTAGCAGCTAGTGACTTTAGGAAAAACAATTCCTATCTTCACTCCAATTATAAATGAAAACTTAAAACCTAATCAAGATGGAGTCACTACAGAGTAGTGTTAATATGTCTGCATCCAGGAAAAGGGAAGCTGTAGTTAGATAAGAATATATAAAAAAGCCATTAGCCTCCTAAGCCCTTGAAAATACCCACTAATTTCCTTTAAAATTAGTAAGTTCTTCATTTTTGTTTAATTATCACTACTGTAATAGAATTTTCAGGTATTATTTTCATTACAAATTCATGTTTTAGCTACTCTGTGTATTAAATATTTTCTGTGACCATATAGGCTCTTTTCTCCATGGGAAAATACGTTCTGAGTTCAAAATATCCAATATACAAACAAGTTTGGAACCCTTTTCCCAACATAGGCCCCTGAGTTAACTGTACTGACCATTTCTTCCTGTGTAGCGGAAGCTGTAGCTGTCGAGGCAGCGCCATAAGAAGCAGAAACAGGAAGGTGAACAGAGGAAGTGGAAGCAGCCCCGGCAGGAGTGATGGAAGCAGCGGAGGGAAAGGCAGCAGCGCAGGTCGCTCCCAGGGCTGCCGCCGGCGGGGATGGCGGCACTGCAACGGCTGAGGGCATCGGAGGAGCGGAAGGATCCGAATGAGAAGAATGTTCTTTTCCTTGAACACCAGGACCATACTCTTCCCTTTTATTATTTGTGAGGTCTGTCCGTATAAATCACAAATTCATTCCATTAACACTCTTCCAAGTTTACTTTTATCTTCCCAACAATGAAAATACATATTCTCTAAAATGTGGTCCAACAGAAATGTAGAAATGTGTCATACACTGGATAGGTTAACACTATTAATAGGTTAATAGGTTCGGTTAATGCAGTTTGTCAGTGTTAACTGGTTAATGTCAGCATTAACCACTAAAGACTTCAGACCAGTTCCTTCAACATGTGAAAGCTAATGAAGGATTTGCTCTTATGTAAAAAAATTAATTATGTACTCAGCTGGGACCTTACAACCACTAAAATAATATGGTCACATTGTGCCAAAAGATTTATGTTCTTTGCATTATTTAATACAACTATCCTGATAAATGGCCTGGTATTTAGATCTTTAGAATAGTTTTCTGATATCACCATACCCTCTTCATTTACCATCTATTGCTCTTAGCCTAAAAAAACCAATGTATTTTTAATTCTTGATTTTTTTCAGCAAACTAATAAATCAATAAGTAACACTAAGTCGTTACTTTTTTTAAATTTTAAATTTTTATTTTTTTATTAGTCTCTGCTTTACAACAAAGTGAATCAGTCATACATATACATCTGTTCCCACATCCCCTCCCTCCTGCGTCTCCCTCCCTCCCACCCTCCCCATCCCACCCCTCCAGGCAGCCACAAAGCACCGAGCCAATCCCCCCGCGCCACGCGGCCACCCCCCACCATCCATCCACCCCACGCCCGGCAGTGTATACACATCCATGCCTCTCCCCTGCCTCGTCACAGCGCCCCCCCATATCCCCAAGCCCACCCCAGTAGGTCTGTGTCTCTATTCCTGTTTTACCCCTAAGTTCTTCATGACATTTTTTTCTTAAATTCCATATATATGTGTTAGCATACGGTATTTGTCTTTCTCTTTCTGACTTACTTCACTCTGTATGACAGACTCTAGGTCTATCCACCTCATTACAAATAGCTCAGTTTTGTTTCTTTTTATGGCTGAGTAATATTCCGTTGTATATATGTGCCACATCTTCTTTTTTTAAAATTTTTTTTATTAGTTTCTGCTTTATAACAAAGTGAATCAGTCATACATATACATCCGTTCCCACATCCCTCCCCTCATGCATCTCCCTCCCTCCCACCCTCCCTATCCCACCCCTCCAGGCGGTCACAAAGCACCGAGCTGATCTCCCCGTGCTCTGCGGCTGCTTCCCACTATCTACCTACCTCACGTTTGGTAGTGTATACATGTCCATGCCTCTCTTTCACTTTGTCACAGCTTACACTTCCCCCTCCCCATATCCTCAAGTCCATTCTCAAGTAGGTCTGTGTCTTTATTCCCGTTTTACCCCTAGGTTCTTCATGACATTTTTTTTTTAATTCCATATATATGTGTTAGCATATGGTATTTGTCTTTCTCTTTCTGACTTACTTCACTCTGTATGACAGACTCTAGGTCTATCCACCTCATTACAATTAGCTCAGTTTCGTTTCTTTTTATGGCTGAGTAATATTCCATTGTATATATGTGCCACATCTTCTTTATCCATTCATCCGATGATGGACACTTGGGTTGTTTCCATCTCTGGGCTATTGTGAATAGAGCTGCAATGAACATTTTGGTACATGTCTCTTTTTGAATTATGGTTTTCTCAGGGTATATGCCCAGTAGTGGGATTGCTGGGTCATATGGTAGTTCTATTTGTAGTTTTTTAAGGAACCTCCATACTGTTCTCCATAGTGGCTGTACCAATTCACATTCCCACCAGCAGTGCAAGAGTGTTCCCTTTTCTCCACACCCTCTCCAGCATTTATTGTTTCTAGATTTCTTGATGATGGCCATTCTGACTGGTGTGAGATGATATCTCATTGTAGTTTTGATTTGCATTTCTCTAATGATTAATGATGTTGAGCATTCTTTCATGTGTTTGTTGGCAGTCTGTATATCTTCTTTGGAGAAATGCCTATTTAAGTCTTCTGCCCATTTTTGGATTGGGTTGTTTTTTTGCTATTGAGCTGCATGAGCTGCTTATAAATTTTGGAGATTAGTCCTTTGTCAGTTGCTTCATTTGCAAATATTTTCTCCCATTCTGAGGGTTGTCTTTTGGTCTTCTTTATGGTTTCCTTTGCTGTGCAAAAGCTTTTAAGTTTCATTAGGTCCCATTTGTTAATCTTTGTTTTTATTTCCATTTCTCTAGAAGGTGGGTCCAAAAGGATCTTGCTGTGATTTATGTCATAGAGTGTTCTGCCTATGTTTTCCTCTAAGAGTTTGATAGTTTCTGGCCTTACATTTAGGTCTTTAATCCATTTTGAGCTTATTTTTGTGTATGGTGTTAGGGAATGATCTAATCTCATACTTTTACATGTCCCTGTCCAGTTTTCCCAGCACCACTTATTGAAGAGGCTGTCCTTTCTCCACTGTACATTCCTGCCTCCTTTATCAAAGATAAGTTGACCATATGTGCGTGGGTTTATCTCTGGGCTTTCTATCCTATTCCATTGATCTATCTTTCTGTTTTTGTGCCAGTACCACACTGTCTTGATTACTGTAGCTTTGTAGTATAGTCTGAAGTCAGGGAGCCTGATTCCTCCAGTTCCGTTTTTTGTTCTCAAGATTGCTTTGGCTATTCGGGGTCTTTTGTGTTTCCAAACAAATTTTGAAATTTTTTGTTCTAGTTCTGTGAAAAATGCCAGTGGGAATTTGATAGGGATTGCATTGAATCTGTAGATTGCTTTGGGTAGTAGAGTCATTTTCACAATATTGATTCTTCCAATCCAGGAGCATGGTATATCTCTCCATCTATTTGTATCATCTTTAATTTCTTTCATCAGTGTCTTATAATTTTCTGCATACAGGTCTTTTGTCTCCTTAGGTAGGTTTATTCCTAGATATTTTATTCTTTTTGTTGCAATGGTAAATGGTAGTGTTTTCTTGATTTCACTTTCAGATTTTTCATCATTAGTATATAGGAATGCCAGAGATTTCTGTGCATTAATTTTGTATCCTGCTACTCTACCAAATTCATTGATTAGCTCTAGTAGTTTTCTGGTAGCATCTTTAGGATTCTCTATGTACAGTATCATGTCATCTGCAAACAGTGACAGCTTTACTTCTTTTCCAATTTGGATTCCTTTTATTTCCTTTTCTTCTCTGATTGCTGTGGCTAAAACTTCCAAAACTATGTTGAATAAGAGTGGTGAGAGTGGGCAGCCTTGTCTTGTTCCTGATCTTAGTGGAAATGGTTTCAGTTTTTCACCATTGAGGACGATGTTGGCTGTGGGTTTGTCATATATGGCCTTTATTATGTTGAGGAAAGTTCCCTCTATGCCTACTTTCTGCAGGGTTTTTATCATAAATGGGTGTTGAATTTTGTCGAAAGCTTTCTCTGCATCTATTGAGATGATCATATGGTTTTTCTTCTTCAGTTTGTTAATATGGTGTATCACATTGATTGATTTGCGTATACTGAAGAATCCTTGCATTCCTGGAATAAACCCCACTTGATCATGGTGTATGATCCTTTTAATGTGCTGTTGGATTCTGTTTGCTAGTATTTTGTTGAGGATTTTTGCATCTATGTTCATCAGTGATATTGGCCTGTAGTTTTCTTTGTGACATCCTTGCCTGGTTTTGATATCAAGGTGATGGTGGCCTCATAGAATGAGTTTGGGAGTGCTCCTCCCTCTGCTATATTTTGGAAGAGTTTGAGAAGGATGGGTGTTAGCTCTTCTCTAAATGTTTGATAGAATTCGCCTGTGAAGCCATCTGGTCCTGGGCTTTTGTTTGTTGGAAGATTTTTAATCACAGTTTCAATTTCAGTGCTTATGATTGGTCTATTCATATTTTCTATTTCTTCCTGATTCAGTCTTGGCAGGTTGTGCATTTCTAAGAATTTGTCCATTTCTTCCAGGTTGTCCATTTTATTGGCATAGAGTTGCTTGTAGTAATCTCTCATGATCTTTTGTATTTCTGCAGTGTCAGTTGTTACTTCTCCTTTTTCATTTCTAATTCTATTGATTTGAGTCTTCTCCCTTTTTTTCTTGATGAGTCTGGCTAATGGTTTATCAATTCTGTTTATCTTCTCAAAGAACCAGCTTTTAGTTTTATTGATCTTTGCTATCGTTTCCTTCATTTCTTTTTCATTTATTTCTGATCTGATCTTTATGATTTCTTTCCTTCTGCTAACTTTGGGGTTCTTTTGTTCTTCTTTCTCTAATTGCTTTAGGTGCAGGGTCAGGTTGTTTACTCGAGATGTTTCCTGTTTCTTAAGGTGGGATTGTGTTGCTATAAACTTCCCCCTTAGAACTGCTTTTGCTGCGTCCCATAGGTTTTGGGTCGTCGTGTCTCCATTGTCATTTGTTTCTAGGTATTTTTTAATTTCCTCTTTGATTTCTTCAGTGATCACTTCGTTATTGAGTAGTGTATTGTTTAGCCTCCATGTGTTTGTATTTTTTACAGATCTTTTCCTGTAATTGATGTCTAGTCTCATAGCATTGTGGTCGGAAAAGATACTTGATACAATTTCAATTTTCTTAAATTTACCAAGGCTTGATTTGTGACCCAAGATATGATCTATCCTGGAGAATGTTCCATGAGCACTTGAGAAAAATGTGTATTCTGTTGTTTTCGGATGGAATGTCCTATAAATATCAATTAAGTCCATCTTGTTTAATGTATCATTTAAAGCTTGTGTTTCCTTATTTATTTTCATTTTGGATGATCTGTCCATTGGTGAAAGTGGGGTGTTAAAGTCCCCTACTGTGAGTGTGTTACTGTTGATTTCCCCTTTTATGGTTGTTAGTATTTGCCTTATGTATTGAGGTGCTCCTATGTTGGGTGCATAAATATTTACAATTGTTATATCTTCTTCTTGGATCGATCCCTTGATCATTATGTAGTGTCCTTCTTTGTCTCTTCTAATAGTCTTTATTTTAAAGTCTATTTTGTCTGATATAAGAATTGCTACTCCAGCTTTCTTTTGATTTCCATTTGCATGGAATATCTTTTTCCATCCCCTTACTTTCAGTCTGTATGTGTCTCTAGGTCTGAAGTGGGTCTCTTGTAGACAGCATATATATGGGTCTTGTTTTTGTATCCATTCAGCCAATCTGTGTCTTTTGGTGGGAGCATTTAGTCCATTTACATTTAAGGTAATTATTGATATGTATGTTCCTATTCCCATTTCCTTAATCGTTTTGGGTTCATTATTGTAGGTATTTTCCTTCTGTTGTGTTTCTTGCCTAGAGAAGCTCCTTTGGCATTTGCTGTAAAGCTGGTTTGGTGGTGCTGAACTCTCTCAGCTTTAAATCTTTACTTTTGATACTGTAAAAGAAATGAGTTATTGCAGGTAGATTATATGTCATGAATTAAGAGCATTATTTGGGGCTTCCCTGGTGGTGCAGTGGTTGAGAGTCCGCCTGCCGATGCAGGGGACACGGGTTCGTGCCCCGGTCCGGGAAGATCCCACATGCAGCGGAGCGGCTGGGCCCGTGAGCCATGGCCGCTGAGCCTGTGCGTCCGGAGCCTGTGCTCCACAATGGGAGAGGCCACAACAGTGAGAGGCCCGTGTACCGCAAAAAAAAAAAAAAAAAAAAATTGTTTTAAGGAGGCCAGAAGTAATTTTTTTTCTTGTTAATAAATGTATTTATTTTTAAAATTTATTTTTGGCTGCCTCGGGTCTTCGTTGCTGTGCACAGGCTTTCTCTAGTTGTGGTGAGCAGGGGCTGCTCTTTGTTGCAGTGCACAGGGTTCTCATTGCGGTGGCTTCTCTTGTTGCAGAGCATGGGCTCTAGGTGCACGGGCTTCAGTAGTTGTGGCATGCGGGCTCAGTAGTTGTGGTTTACAGGCTCTAGAGCGCAGGCTCAGTAGTTGTGGCATGCAGGCTTAGTTGCCCTGCAGCATGTGGGATCTTCCTGGACCAGGGCTCGAACCCGTATCCCCTGCATTGGCAGGTGGATTCTTAACCACTCGCCACCCGGGAAGTCCCTCTTGTGAGAATTTTTAAAAATTTATTTTAGGGCTTCCCTGGTGGCACAATGGTTGAGAGTCCGCCTGCCGATGCAGGGAACACGGGTTCGTGCCCTGGTCCGGGAAGATCCCACATGCCGCGGAGCAACTAAACCCGTGAGCCATGGCCGCTGAGCCTGCGCGTCCGGAGCCTGTGCTCCGCAGCGGGAGAGGCCACAACAGTGAGAGGCCCGCGTACCGCAAAAAAAAAAAAAAATTTATTTTAATAGCTGTTATTAAAATGCCACAGAGCAAATCCAGCATTACATTACAGTGAACTTTTGCCTTTGGTAGCTCCATCAACACTAGTGTGTACTGCTAACATCTGTCTTACTAGTCCTATTTATCTTTATTCCCCATTGTTATGGTAAACAAAGCACAAGGGGACTTCCTTGGCAGTCCAGTGGTTAAGACTCCGTGCTTCCAATGCAGGGGGTGCAAGTTCGATCCCTGGTTGGGGAACTAAGATCCCACATGCCACATGGCACGGCCAAAATTAAACAAAACAAAACAAAGCAAAGTACAAGGCCACTGAAAACAGCTGGGATCCCAGAACCTGGCATTAGCTGCAGATGACAGTAGACTTAAAAGTAACAGGAGCAAAATAAATCATGTTGTATAATTACCAGAATACATTTTCTCCAAGTCCTGTTACGGATATTTGCCTGTAAGAGACATAGCTGTATTTGAATTTAAAATTTAAGATGGTAAATTTATTAAGGTGGTAAAACACTCTGTCCTAAGTAAATTCGTAACCTTCTTAAGTAGGTTACGAGAAATAGATTTCTTGCAATTGAATGTAGCAAGTTCTAATGATTATAATTTCTCACTGTACTTGTGAAACCCAGTATCTGTTACAAGTAGATAATTAAATTCTTCAATTTTTTTTTTTTTTTTTGCGGTACGCGGGCCTCTCACTGTTGTGGCCTCTCCCGTTGTGGAGCACAGGCTCCGGGTGCGCAGGCTCAGCAGCCATGGCTCACGGGCCCAGCCACTCCACGGCATGTGGGATCTTCCCAGACCGGGGCACAAACCCGTGTCCCCTGCATCGGCAGGCAGACTCTCAACCACTGCGCCACCAGGGAAGCCCAAATTCTTCAATTTAATATATACAACTTGCTAACAATTACAACTGAAAGCAGACTATCCAATCATTGGGGATGGTAAGTTTGTTTTTAGCATTAATACTCAATTAAAAGACGATTTACTAGAGAAATCAAGTACTCATTTGGGTATTAGCAAGATAAACCATTCAGCTTCAAGATTCTATGATTCTAAGTTTCTAACTTGCATGTGGGCCACACACCATGACTGCTTCAGAAAGAAAACGATTTGCCTTAACTCACTACCATCTATAGCGTGCACAATTGAAATAAAAACTGTTTGTTGATGCTTTAAAATGAGGGCATAACAAGCACAGACAAGTTATTCACAGGACTGAAATCATATTAATGATGGTACAAAATGAAATTGTCTCAATAAATTGAGTTTCAAACAGGATTTAATATGAGGAAATACTGCAAAAATGTTCAATGTGTACATGAAACTTTGGAGGCTGACTTAAGACTGCAATAATTATATCATGAGTATCCTCTTACATGTTAAAGTATTTTTTGTCTTTTAAAGTGCTTTCAATTATATTTCACTGCATTCTCACAAGAACCCTCTATGAAGCAGGTAAGGAAGATTTATATTATCTTCTTTGTTCAGAGAAGAAAACTAAAACCCAGTGAGGAAAATAGGCCTCCTTGTAAATTGGTGACAAAGCTGTTCTAAGCCATGTGGATGACAAAAGCCACTCAGATCCTAGCCAATACATGGACCTTTCTTGACATAGAATTATTTTACTCAACTTCTGTAGATAGGCCTATATTTGTTGAAAATGAGTTTTAGTTGAGGACTCTCTTGCACTGGAAGACAAGCAATTTTTTAAAAATGGGAAACCATGAATAGATAAGAAATATTTAATAATGAAAACAGTCTAAAGAATTTGGCTACTTAGAAATAAACAAATGAAATTTTATACTTAAAGGCATTACCATTATAGTTAAAAGAGCCTTAAAATAATGTTATACATTCAAAGCATTATTATAACATTGAGCCTAAATACTTGAGTTAACAGTTTACTTGATCAGATATAAGATACTGTAAGTAACCATGACTGAGAGAATTTTCATGGCAGATTTAAAACTGAATATAACACCATGATATTAAAAATAGCAGTGCCTGGATAAGACATAGGTACTGCAGAAAATTAGTACTGCAGACCACACCAATCATTGAAATATCCTCAAATCCTTTTTGAAAGTAGGCAGAGAATCTTAAAATACTAACCTGTATCAGCTCTGTTTTGAAATATAGTCATGGCTTCAAGATTTAATGCACACACACCCCTCATGAAAGCTTTCTTCATGGAATCTTCAAAGTGCTCTTTTTCATGCTGCATCCTCTGGATCTCAGCTTTTGCATTTTCCAAAGCTCCAGATAACTAAAATCAGGAAAATTTTTAAAAAGAAGAGAAAAAAATTGAGACACAAGGAAGAATATCTATTGTTTTTTTTTTTTTTTAAAGAGACTTATACTGTGAATTTATTTTTGTGTGAAATACTAAAATCACTCTACCACATACCTCTTCTGCTGTGTCTCAATTTATTTTAAAAGATGCATCTAACCTCTACTGTCCCCATCAATAAACCATTTTCATTCCTAACCATAAAGTCAGGGTTTAAACAAAGGGAATTTTACACCAGTCCCAATCCTGACTGATGTGTTCTAATTATACAAAATGATGTTATTTCTCACCATAAAATTTTTATGTAGGATACTAAACAAAATATATTAAGAACCCCAAACAGCCCTCACCCCTTCAGAAAAAAACAAAATGCCTGCAACAGTAACAGTTTTGTTTCTTTTTTTAACTAGATGTTATCTATAAAATTTAAAGTGTAAAGTGCCATTAGGTACAACACTTTCCCATAGACCAAATCTAAAGGGACTGCATGGGACTTCCCTGGTGGTGCAGTGGTTAAGAATCCACCTGCCGATGTGAGGGGCATGGGTTCGAGCCCTGGTCCGGGAAGATCCCACATGCTGCAGAGCAACTAAGCCTGTGCGCCCCAACTACTGAAGCCCTTGCGCCTAGAGCCTGTGCTCTGCAACAAGAGAAGCCACCGCAATGAGAAGCCTGCGTACCGCAACGAAGAATAGCCCCCGCTCTCCGCAACTAGAGAAAACCCAGCGCAACAATGAAAACCCAATGCAGCCCAAAAAAAAAAAAAAAAATTAAAAAAAGTAAAGGGGCTGCATTTTTTGCATGTCATTTTCAATTCCAGCAAATTATTTGCATAATAAAACTTTAACATTAAGATTTAGTGTTATAATGATGAAAAAAATTTTTTTCCTCTTAATATTTGATTTCAAGAGGCCTACTGCATTCTTTAGTATGGTTTTATTTTCATTTTGGGTCTCAAACGTTTTCCCATGGAAACAATGTTAATATTATTGTTATAAGTCTAAATAACTTCAGTTTATATACAACCACTTTATACCAAACTTATAAAAAACACAGTATATTTAAAATAACATTAGGATAAACACTTTTGTTTTTGGTCTTTATTTCTGGCTAAATAAAGGCCAAAAGAAGCCTAAGAAAGTATGCTTTCTTAGAGATGTAAGGATCTGTGGCTGATTTACATTTCCAAGAGAAATGTACATGCAAGAGATTTAATACTGGTTTGGAAGTCAAAGTTATAACTATTTAAAAGAACAAATAAGTCTGTAAGTCTGACTAGTACTGTTCATTCCCAGTAGTCTCATTTGAACCCACACTGCACTGAATGAAATTGGAGAAATGGGTTACTCTCCCTAACTGTAAACTAACAGTGAGTGATGCTACCCATTTTTTAATTTTTATTAAAAAAAGTGAAAAAAAAGTTTACCACAGCAACTTTGGCTTCATAGTCATTGGAAATCTGGACACAGACTTCCTCAGCTCTTGCTTGGCAAGCTCGTTCCACCACTTCTTTCCACTGCTTCTGTACTATGGACCGCCAGCCTCTCCAGACTTTCTTCAGTAAAGTTCTCTGGAAGTACTGGTCAGCTAGTTTACTTTCATAAACCTAAACGAAAGTAATATACAACCTCAAAAACACAGTGGAGTGGTAAAATATACTGGCAGTAGTAACAAAAAACATAAGCCTGTGGGAAGCAGGGTACATGCATTATCATTTAATACTGTGTAATTGTGTTCTTCTCATGTGCAGGTGGGAGGACAGGCTTAAAGAGGTTAAGCAACCTGCCTAGGTCACACAGGCAGAAAGGGAAAAGCCAACCTTGCCTCATTCCAGAGACTAAGCTCTTATCCATTACATCATTGCTTTATGCAACTAATCAAGGTAGGGGGAAAACAAAAAAACAAATGAAAGAAAATGAGTTAACTTGCCCCTTGCCATCTTGGTTATGAATTCGTATGACCTTTTAGCTGAAAACAGGACTAGGAGCTGGAAGGCAGAAAGGGTGGTGACTGTGGCTCCAGATGGCCCTGCTTTCTCTACAGCTTGGTGGCCACCACCATAAGCAGATTAATTTAATTTACATACTTTACCATCATATTTAGTACCAAAATGATCCTAGTAGGAACATATGCTATTCTTCTTTTATCAATGAATTTAAATTCTTTTGAAGGAGCATTTCCAATTCTTGATTTTCTTAAAAAATTTTTTTATTCAAAAACTGATGGCAACTTCAACTATTTCAACTAACAGTTGAACATATTCTCATTATGTCACCCAATAAATAACTTTCAAAATACGACTCAGTTTTAAATAGCTCTTTTAAATATGGTTAATGTAGATTTAATCTATTAGGATTAATTTTTTTTAAAAAGCACTAATAAGTATTCTTAAAGTAGAAATCCTATTCCATGACAGTAACAGCCTTTTCCTTAAATATTAATCTCTTGGAACTAAATGAACAAAGATTACTCCATGACTCACATGGGCATCATATATAAAAAAAATTATGTATATATATAATCTCCATCCCCTACACTCTT